>NC_137737.1:23289580-23922145 GCF_963264785.1 Psittacula echo | reverse complement strand
TTCTGTCTGTAAATTCCGGAAAACAACATCATCAACAAAGACACCAGTTTTACCTAAGTCTCTTGGGTCCACCCTGAAAGACTGGAAATTCTCAATTTAGAGGTTTTTTTCAGAATGGATCCTAGAATAGAAAGATTTGCAGGTATAACACATAAAAATTAAGCCGAGTACAAGACAGGAAATCATACATAATTTGCCTATTTATAGTAACCATATAACTATATAACATATAATTCATAGTAACCATATATGAAATACTGTTTCTTATTTAAACATACAGGCCCCAGAAATGCCAAAGCTGAGAAATTAAAATTCACTCAAGAGTACCCTCAAGTAATTTTTTTAATCTCAGCAGTGGACAGAAATTCATGGGATAAATATGTAAATTAAAAAAAACTTAAGAGTTACATGATATTTAATTGGCTTCTATGCAACATCTTCTGTTCCCTTATTCAGAATAAGTCTGTGTTTTGCACAATGGCTTTTGGATCACTAGGTCCCAAATTTTTGGGCCAATGGTCCACTGATGGTCTTTCATCACTGATCACTGGCCACCACGAAATTATACCAAACATTTAATTGAAATGTCAGCACACCTATACAATGCTATAAGCAGATATGTTATCCTGAATTCCATCTCTCAGCAATGGTGTATAATAAATAACCTGTGTTTTGCTAAAGGCTGCCATGAAACCTCTGGTCAGCTCAGAAGAGGCAAGCCAACTTGAGGGCTCTCCATAATGTGCAGTGTCTTCACACCCCTCATTGAAAGTCCTCACTACACCTGAACCCAGAAGCCTCGTGCAAACTGACCACCACTGACATATCACAGTTTGGAGATCCCAAAATTATATTAGTAGTTATTTAAGTAACTAATTAAGTTATATTAATAGTTAATAACACGTATGTTTATGCATCTTTGTAAAAATTTCCTGCATACACCTTTAATTTATTATGTTCTTGATAGTCCTGAGATTTTCATAAAGTCTGCCAAATAGAAGGAAACTCTAGTTCCCACACTCTAGTAAGTAGCAAATCTTACTGATTATGAGGCAGTAATAAAACTATGTCAAAAAGTTTGTACAGCATGGAGTAGATTATCTGTTAGTTGCATTTGTTACTACTTACAATAAGCAAATTCCACAGCTACTGAAATTATCCTATTCCTGGAAATACAATACGGAGGAAAGAAGAAAAACCTTGGATTACTGTTTTGTTTCACCACTTCTAAGCAACAAGAAACAACTGAAAATTCATCATCATACTGAGAATATTGGTCCTCTGGTGCTGTGAAAAGCTGTGATGTTGCTGTTCAATTTAAATACACAATCTTCTCACCTGACCAGAGCACTGAATATGTTATGTTTGAGAAGACTGCTGAATTTGAACTTGACTTACTTTCAAGGACCTGCTTACCTAATAATATTGCAACATTACAAACAGAAGGACTTATTTAGACACAAAACAATTATACCACTGCATCAATTCTGAAATTGCCCAGAACATATTTGCAACAACCCCTAGCAGCATTATGGGTAAAAAACCACAGACTGGCCAGATACTTTGATGGAGTTTCTCTTCTAGGGGACTAGGTCCAATGGAGAAAGGGTGAGACTATCTGCCAGCACCCCAGACCACCAGTCATGCCTGCGTTATGTTACAGGGTAGTACATGAAGTTGGCAGAACTCCGTTTCAAGCATGTAGCAGATTAATTTGTATCTAAAAAAAATATTCTTAAACTAAGTTGGGCACTTTGTTATGCTCATCACATCGAACTTGAAGAAAATTGCTTACAGTCCCAAGCTAGGCTTCCTGGGACCTGATGTCAGGGACAGAAGATGCCACTCGCAATGATGAAGGCACAAATGGGTAAAAATCAGCTATGACTGTGCCTCAGAGACCTGGTTACAGCATATTAGCCCTCTATAAGAAATCTTGAGTTATTTTTCCTCTTATGTTAATGATGCAAGCCTGAAGAGCCACACAGCATATTTGTGACAGAAGTGGCATGTCTACAACACTACTGTGCTTTGCTGCATTTCTAGAGCTCAGAAGTAAACTTAGAGACTCAGAACCCAGCTAGAAAAAGGAATTGAGAAAAAATACAAAAAATACTGTAATGGAGCCAAGGATCCATATCATCAACAACCCAGATGACAAATCTACATCTCAGTCAAACTGTGAATCAGAGGAAGGTACGAGACCTTCCAGAGATTCCCCATTTTGAACCTATGGTTCAGGTGTTTGTAGAAGCAAAGGAAGAACCAGGAGCTCTGCATGCAAACAAATTGGTGACAAACTACAGGCTGTGCCATGTGCCTTGCTGAAGTAACAGAGGTAGCTCATAACAGAGTTATTTCCAAAATTGCCTCTGGACACAAGGAAATTAAGGCATAGCTTCATATCAAAGGCCCCAATGATACCAGCCAGAAGCACAACCTAGGGCAAACCAAGGAGCATCAAGAAACAGCCAGCAGGAAGAGGAAATTCTTCCTCATGATTAGTGGCACTTTCAGCAGTGTGTCTGAAAGAGACGGTGGCAAGCTTTTTATCTCTCCTTCAGCAGCAGGAAGGCTGCCTCCAAATGAGTCAGGAGAGTAAGGGATGCCATCCTTTGTCAGGGACAAAGGTGAAAATAATCTGCCGGAAGCCTTTTGAGCTAAAATCCTTTTCACGAGCCTCCATTTGGGCAACAGCAATTCAAGAATACCAGGAGTAAAAAAGGATGCTGGAGAGGAGAACAGAAGGGTAAGAGATGGTGCAAAGTCCTTCTCCTAAGGGCACCAGTCTCCACCAAGACCACAGGCTGAGCTGAGTGCACAGCTCTAGGCTACTAAGCTAAAGGGTCTGCCTAACATCTCAATATGGGTATAATTATAGGAATTGTTCTTTTAAAGCACATGACATTGTGACTCAAAAAGGTAGCAAATGGGTATTTCATCCTAGCGCTGCCCACCTCTCATTGAAAATCAGACCCCCAAGAGATGAGAGAGTTAGAAAAGAGCAATCCGGCACACTTGAAACTGACTTTAAAACCCCCCTCTGGCCCTCCTGAACACAGTGCAGAAGGGAGAAGACATTAGCTTTTCAGCCCACAGTTATGCTCACAAACACTCTCCTTTCTCCCCTGCTGCTCAAATTTACTTTTACCTCGAGGCAAAAGAGCCATCATCCCGTTCCTTAATAATACGAAGAATTTTCTTGACTGCTTTGTTAGCTGCTCCCTGCAATCCTTAAGAGCCACACATTTCTTCACAGAGCAGTGGGAAGCAGGGGGAGAAGGAGAAAAACTGCTGCTGAATGATTCTAATAAGAGAATTGGTGATTAAAAAATGTTTAGAAAAAGCAGCAATTAAAAGTGCCATAGCTGGGCTGGGCACCAGAATTTTCAGATACTTTCCCCAAACCCCTGCTTGCAGGCACAGAATTCTGGCTGCATATCTAAGTGCAACGGTGGGTTCATGTTGTCAGCTCTGAAACCCTCACTAGAGATATTTCCCACTCCATCCCCAAAAAGCCTCCTAACAAGTGAGCTTCATGCAGTGCTGCAAGGTGCCAAAACCACACAATGACTTTATAGGAGATGGCTAAATGGTTCCTCTTGAAATAGGAGCATAAGGTACCCCCTAAGAGACACAGGAGAAAGCTGACTTGCAAATGTTTCAGAAACTTCTCAATGCACAACTGACTGACTCTGATTAATAATGAAAGTGGTCTGTACTGCTAAGGGGGTATTTACAAAAGCAGAGTCTAATCTAGTGAGACTGTATTCCTGCCAGAGCCAATGAATAGACATAGGCTTGCCCTGGGCAATGTAGAGAATGAAGTCACGCTAAAGACTGTCTTTGTGCAATGTTCCACTGTTTCCCACCACACACTGAAAAACCATTTGCTGACATGGGCCATTTCATGTATCAAGCACCCATTTTGGAAGCACTTATATGATAATCTCAAGAACAATTAACAGAGAATGATTCCAACTAATTAGAGTAATGAATACAATAGAGGTCAGCTGTGAAAGGTTCTCTCTGCCAGCTAATTTGCAGAAAGCAAACATGAAGATAGTACCAGAAACCATTGTTAAAAGTGAGTTTTCTAAGCAGAAAAGACCTGCAAGCCTCCTGGCCAGAACAGATTAACGGAAGCTACTGGAGGTGCAAAGAAAGAAAACAAACACTGGGGAGCCTGGAAAAAAACAATCAAGACCATCTTCAAGTAAGGCCAAATTTGTTTTGGATGCATCTTACATCATGAACAATGTGTGACTGTACAAGTAAGCACATAAATATTGAGGTCCTATAAAAAAATCACTCATCTCAGAGGCACCTGCTACAATAAACCCACTTGGTTTAGACTTTCTAGGTATTCTAATGATTACTGGAAAATATGCAGTTCAAAAAAAAAGCATCAAAATGCTGTTACTAACATGCAAATGACCCAAGTACTGGACAGTTTTAGCAAAAGGCTGTCTTCTGAAGGCTGCCAGGGTCTTGAAAAATTCATACAATCCGTCAGTTCTCAAAATAGAGAAAATCACCTAATTCCTTCTGAAAAACAATGTAAATATACTTTTAAGGAAAAAAAATTCAAAAGTCTGTCAATCATACAGACTAATATTATTTTAGATACTCAAATATTGGAAAAAGTCTTGGCAAACTGACTCGACTCTTACCACTACCACTAGATTGCTTGGCCTAACCTGGCTTCATTTGACAGATGAAATTCCAAATATTTGGTGAGCACTACACATCATTCTTCAGTTTAAAAGTATTAATATATTCTTTATTTGATATTAGAGGTAGAGGAAATGGCCCATAAGTATTCCTATATACTTTTTTTATTTTCAATGCAGGAGAAATTCAATTTCAGTTAGTCTTATAATCTCTAGCAAGGAAGTCTACAATTCTTACTATGTCTTCCTCAATTCAAAAGCTCTTGATTAGAGATTCTACCCTAAAGAAGCTTTATAAAGCAGGGATACCTTTAGTCACTTCATCTCTTCACCCTACACATTCAGCTCTCTTCAAAAAGTACATTTTGAACCTCAGAGCATCACTATCAATACTTACATGAAGAAAAATCCTTCCATATTAACATTCTTTATTCTTATAATCAAGTGCAAGCTTCTATTCAGTGTCTTCAAAAAACCCCAAAGTACCCGGTTTTCATGTAAATGTGGCCAGAGCCCATGTTCATAAGCAGCCAGATCTGGCAATTTTCCATGCTGCATTTTCTATCCAAAACCCTAAACAACAGAACTAGCCTATCCCTGCTGCTTAATCTCTTAAATTAAGACTGACTGACTGAATAAAAATTAAAAGGACCTTCTCTATATGACTCCTCTACAACATACAATCACAGGTCTTCTCAGCTGCTTGATCCATTGCAGAATTTATGCACAGTTATAAACAGGAAATAATCTTGTTTGCTTGCTCAAGTCCCAAGACCGTACACCAACCATAACAAAGAACTAGTAGCCAAGGCAACAAAAGAAAACATGTAATCTGATTATTTGTGATCTAAGCTAGATATCCCAGGTAACATTGCTGAAATAGGGTTTCCCTGAATCAAAGTTTACTAAAACTTCTGGCCTCAGTATCCTCCTGCTGACTTCACTCTGTCAAATCCTAGGGCTGCATGCTTGGATGTTACTACTTCCAGTCTTTAATGTCTGTCCAGCAGTTTGCCAGAAACAGCCTGCCAAGTATGGCTACTGAACAAGAAGCTCCATAATTCAGGAAGAAATGGGTAATTGAAACATTTAGTGGAGTAAACCAAACAAACTCGTATCCCCCTCTGTCCATCTCTTTCAGGTACAGAAGCTTGTGAGTGATCATTACAAGTTCTACATGACCTAAAATTCAAATCTGAAAATAGCTATGAAGAAAACTTCATGGGAGCGAGGCAGGTGCCCCCGTTTTCAGAGAATTTATCCATTTCAATTTACCTCAACAGCAGAGACACTCCAAAAGTGCTAATTAATCACCTCAATAGATTACAAATCCATCATTACATACACCAATCCTGGCTACCAATTCCATATTTCATTAGATTCCAAGCAGAATCATTAAAGGCCATTTAAGGGAGACACACTTGAGGGAAGTTACTTGTGAGAGCAATTCCCTGCCATGGAGTCACGTCAGGGGACAGAAGACATCCTCTGTGCACAGAGTCTCAACCCTACAGACACCACCGAAAACAACCAGAGAACTATGCAGAAAGCAAGGCAGCTGAAAACCAGACTAATTTATCATTAACAAAATGAAATCCTTTAGCATGTACTAAGAGATTCATCTATAAATATCAAATAAATAAATGAGCAGATAACTTATTTGATTATAGAGGTACCAGATCAACACTGGCACTAACCATTTGGCCAAAATACTAGTTGGAGTGGGAGGGATGAGAAAAAGGTTATTGTTTTAATTAATATTATAATATGCAAAAAGACAGACAAAAATAAGCACTCATTAGTAGCAAACGATGCCTTAGAACACACTTTTTTTCCTTGGCAAACACCAAATGCAGAATTCTTTGGTTCTCCTTTTCCTTTATCTTGAATGCAATACAAATTAAAACTAATATTTATTAGTAAAATTGCTTGAAGGCCATTCCTCCTTCAACCCTCTTACATACACTTATTTTTTTCATTCCTTGCCCAGCTGAACTCATCTCATGTTCTAGCTATGAGCTGTAAAATAAAGAAAACACAAGGACTATAAGGAAGGGAGAGAATTTAAAAAAAAAAAAAAAAAAAGTGAAAGAAGAAATTCAGTTGGAAGAAACCACAAGAGGAACAGAATGAAAATAAATGTGATTGCAGGAATGGGAAACAAGAAAAATGTTTTCTCTTCTGAATTAGATAGCTCCTCCCCTTCCTTGCTATTTCCTTGAGTCAAGCATTTTCACGAGATAATCTACCTCACCTTGAACTGTTTTTCAAGGCAGCAGACCTCAAAGTCTTTTTTTACTGCAGAAAATTGAACTAAAATAGATTTGCATTACTAGCATTATTAGTCCAGTTTCATTTATTTACACACAGGCAAATCCCAAGTCATATTTTAGAGATCAACATGTAAGACTAGCGAGGAGAACAAGACTTGATGATTTTTCCTGATGTTTGCACTGTCTCATCCTATGATATCCAGGCAGCAAGTGACTGGAGCTCAATGTGGTAATGTTACATAAGGACCTCATCAGTCAGCAGGAAAACAAGTTGTTTTTAAAGCCCATTGATATCATTAAGGATTTTACTAGGGATTATATTAGTGCAGAAAAAATTTCTCACTTGTTCTGTCTTGTCCATCTTTATCAGTTCCCCTGTCCTGTGAACTCTAGCTGCAAAAGGAGCATTCGTAATCGTAAAGGGAAGGAGTAAACAAACTGCACTAGCTCTGATCCTTCCCAAGTTCAGATTTAGTGACCTTGCTAATCTTTTTGGGCTAGCCCTACTTCCTTCAAGGCTTGAGAAGCAAGGAAAGGAGGGACAGCAAAGGTTCGTTTTAGGCAAATGCAATACGACTTTGAAAAAGCATAACATCTTAACTGAGAGCTGATATAAAAACAACTGTATACTGCTGCCTGCATCAATAGTAGCTCAATGTGACAAATTTTCATGAAAGAAATTTACTTGCAAACCAGCCTTCTTTCTAAAAATGGATTTTTTTCATGAAGTGTTGATAAAGAAAAAAAATCACTTCTTCATTAAGTATTTATGGAGATATTTATTTTTTCAATATTATTAATAGTAGTAAAATAGTAGTAAAAATAACATTATCAAAAGCATCCTTGGAGTAAAAAACATGAAAAATGCTGCAAAACAGGGGGAAAGATAGGTTGAAAACTGTAAAAAAGAAATTACTGTTATCTTTACTAAAGTGGCATTTTTACATTTAATTTGCATTAAATTATGTGAATAGAGATGTAGACTTGATAATGTGAATTTTAACTTCTTTCCTATAATCTTACAGTAATTAGCAGTTTTGGTAAAAAGTCTGGCTCACAGATGCAGAATTGATATGGCTATTCCTCAACACTTCTTGCCAGCTGCAGCAACTGTCCCTCGAGAGCAGAAAAACTTGTTTGCACTTTTTACCATGAACACTATGAGACTAAACACCAGATATATGAATACCTACCAATGTCACCTACATTACCTATCAGTTATTATTCAACTGATTAATAAAAAATATACTACTTATCTAACAAAGTTCTTTCCAACTCACAAGTGCAACATATTCTTACAGGCTTGTCTTACAAAGACTCAAAAGCACTTGTGACACTACTTGTGTGGAAACAGCCCCATTCAATAGCAGAAGGGTTTGGAGTTTGTTGGTTTTGGTTTTTCTTTTTAAACTAGTTACTAGACCTAAGTCATGGGACCTTGTTATTGCTATCTCATTTATGTGCACAACGTACAACATCCTTTCAGGGAATTTAATGAACCATGCAGAAAGAGGAAAAGAAAATATCAAAGATGTTAGTGACCTTTGCCCCAAAAGTAAATCGTAAAGCCTTTTGAGTATTTTTGCTGAAGCATCTTTCTATATTTGTACCATATCTATGCTGGAAGTTGAGTTGTTATGAAAAAAAAAATTGATGTACAACTTGGGAAAGCTGATTGAGGTGTCAAATGTCCACAGGTTTAGAGAACGGTTTAATCAATACAAGAGGTATAAGGGCATGCAGTTTGTATTGCCATAGCTTGAGTCCTTTGGTGCTTTGCTGTTTATTTACAGCAGATTGGAAAGCTTCTCTTCATTTGAGCGGACAATCAGCCCACTGAAGTCCCCGTGTGAAGGTCAGATGCCGCTTGCAAGAGAACTTCAGAGGGTTCCATTGTCCTTCTCCTTTTGCAGGAAATAGCTTCAACATGCTTTCAACAGAAAGAAAACTACTCATCATTCCAACCCAGAGCTCTGGAGACAAAATACTGAAATTTAGAACTCTGGATCCAGATTTTGCCGGTACTTCTCCCATTTGTCATTCTTCAGTGCAAGCAGGAATAAATTGGGCAACTACAACATCAACTATTCAGCTAATTTTAGTTGTCAAGTATTTAAGCCCCACTATTGAATCAAAAAGGTAGCTGTTTTTCTTAGGACAATCTCCATAATAGCCTGGTAGCCAGCTTGTGAAAACAGCATATTTCCACTGATGTAGATAGAATAGTTTTAAATGAAAATAGATCCTATCACTTCAGCACAGCAGTTTTGATTTACTCATGCTGAGAATTTGAACTTAAACAGTAATTTAGAGGTTAGTTTTCTTCATTTTTGCTTCCTCTACTTATTTCTCTGTCATTATTTGTGAAACAACCTACTAATATTAAAGGATTGTATTTTCAAATTAATTTCTAGGGTTCCCTTCAATAAAATTGCCTATACTTAGTGCCAATTTGAGGGGTGGAGAGTGAAGAAATGTTTCACATTTAGTAATAATTTTATAAAAAGAAAACACTTGGTCAGAATTGTACCCTGTCAAGGGACCAAATGCAACAACAGAACCAGATTGGAGGAAACACTCTCGTGAAGGGCAGAAAAACAGTCTGAAATTATAATTATCCAAACCTAAATCTCATAGAATCATTAGAGGACTCTTCGAGTAACAAAAACATTGCCTTAATTTATGTTAATGTCCTATAAAATGCAGAGACATGCTGAAGAACCCAATAAGCTTGACTCTCATTTTCATTCTGACTGATACAATGATTTGGATAAGTAGAGCTGTTATCTCCCCACAGGAAAATCAGACAATTTGTTGGTAAGAGGAATTATGTAGAGGTAGAGGCCGGACACAACCATTTTCCTCATACCTCAGTAGTCAGGGTCACCCATGTTTAAACAAAACAAACCCAAACCCCAAGCCTATTTTACTACTCAAAATCTATTTTTTTTGTGGCATTAAATGGAAATTGTTTCCCTTCATTAAAAGCCAGGTACTGTTGAGAAGTGTATGGCTTCGGGGCAGAAATTCACAAATCACTATCAGCAACACTTCGCTATTCAGGAGGGCTCAGATTATCATCAGGGTTATTAGAGTAAGAGAAACATAGAAAAGCGAGGAACATGAGACTGCAAATCTACAGATCCTACCATGCTCCACTACAGGAAAGCAGGTGACTATTTCATGCCAATACAGAATTCTGTCATTGACAGATAGTGGTACCTTGGGACTGCCCTTTCAGAGCTCAGTGACACAGGGGTCCCCAGGGTGGAGGAGATGAGCCCTGGGCTAGAATTAAGATGACCTCCAGAAGGACAGAACTTTATAAATTATTTAGAAAGGATATTAAACAAACAGAAAGGCCCTGTTAAGCTCTGCTGCAACTGCATCTGAAACAGTCCGTGGCTAGCTGGGCACATGATAACCACATACACAAACTAGAGAAGTTATAGGAGGAGGCAACAAAAGCGATCAGAGGTATGAAACAGCTTCCACTTTGGGAAAGAGACAACACCTGGAAAACAGGGCAATAAAGGTCTATTAAAGAAAACATGAGAGATGTGGAGAAGTGGCAAGGAATACAAGGATGAGAGCTCGCCCAAATAAGCTACTTTTCAGACTTAAAGCAAGCAGAAGAAAGCTTTTTCAGGAAATGCCCAGCTAAGCTGTGCAGCTCACAGCTACAAGATGCTTTGGTAGCCAGAAGTACAAACAGCTTCAACATGTGTCATGAAGGACAGATCCAGATGTCACTATGAAGGCTAATGGCTTGGATACAACCTTGATCTCAGAGCCATTAAGCCATTTATTGCCAGGAACCGAGGAAGTAAGCAGCACAGCAGGACTGCTCTCAACCGGTGCTTTTCATATCCAATACACATTCAAGCTTATACATGCAATAGCAATTTCCATGAGAAATTCTACCTAGCTCTTTCCTAGCAAAATTTCATCAAAGAAAGGTTATGTTCCCCTAAAAACTTTGGTTTTGACAAAACAGTCTTTTTCCACCTAGGGAAAATAAATAAATAAGAACATTCGACCAGTTCTTACACCCAGTGGCAATTTTCTTCTGAGCTGCTTCAAACCTTGAAATGTTTCAGTCAAACCAATGAAGATACTGCAGAGGTCATAAAAAGAAGCTGCTGACTGAGTTGCTGTGTACAGGAGCTGCATATAAGGTAAGCACTCAACTGTCTGCTGTGTACCAAAACACATTATATTTTGAGTTGATAATTTTAAACAACAAGAAGTTATGTGCAGTCTTTATTTAAAAAGATTTTTGAATTAAATTGAATCTCAGTTACTAAAAAATGGAAGCCATCCTCTTTCTTTGCCTTACTTTTCTCCTCTGACACAGTAGCAAAACAAACAACAAAAGAAAGAAAACATACCACATATGAATTCTCTTTCATCACTTCACACAAACTAGATTAAGTACTATTTCCAGTGTTGTTGTCAGCCATGATGGGGATGACCTGCTTTATTAGAAACACAGGAGCTTGCCAACAGAAGGCAAAGGGATCGAGAAATACTAACTATAGTTAAAAAAAAGAGAAACGTCCTTAAATTGCTGGTGCTTCAACATGGTGATATTCCAGTAAACAGCTGTATTTATGTTTAAGTCCCTTTGCATAAACTCGAATATGTATTTGTTTGATCCACTAGAGAGTAATAATAATAGCAATAAAAATAAAGCAAAATTTTAGAAAAAGTGTTTCTGCAAAGGGAAAAGAAAACAAAGAAGTCTTAAAAATTACAGATGCTGCAGGGGTAAAAGCCCTCCTCTCTCCACTTAGAGCAATTCTAAAATCAGAGGAGAAGGAAAGAAGGAAGTAGAATGAGGAGAGTTCACTTGAGAGCACAAATCAAGCAATCACTTCTTTGGAGCACAGTTATTTTTGAAGTTACCGTATCATTTTTGTTAATATTAAAGGATTCCTAAAATCAAAATCTAAGACTTTAAAAGCTTTTAAATCTTATTTTTTTAAAAGTCTTATTTTCAGAAGTGACTCATCACCTCACTCTACTAAAGTATAGATCTATGGTAAAGATCAGAAAAGATGTGTTGCAACTCAAATGTAATTTCAACTTGCAGTTTGTACTGGGGTACCACTTTACAGATATTATCAAAACCCTTACACTTCCTCCCTCAGTGTGCACCATGGTAGGATCAGCATGAATGTGTCAATGTTAGAGAACATACTTAACTGCATACCAAGACATCTTCATATTTTTCTTTCTTTGCACATAACTCTCCCACTTTCAAGGCATTAAAAACAACATCAGAAATCAATACTGAAGACAAAGTACCTTACCTCACTATTGAAAATATCCCAGCTTTTATACAAGAAAATGCCACAAAAATTAGACAAATTGTCGGAAAAAATATCCCATATTTTTCAGAGAAAAATGTTAATTTCCATTCCCAGTTGTGTTGAGGCAGTGCCAGTGATTGGCTCCATATGTTTCAGAAATTGAAGCCATATTAACATTCTTACAGTTCTTTTGCTTTCACATGCTTTGTCTTGGTTACATTATGCAAACCTGGGAAATCTAACATTTCTTAAGACTTTCCCCCCAAATAAAGACAGGCTTCCTGGCTACAGTGATTTCTCTATCCCACTTGCAACAACAGTGATTTCTCCAGACAATGCAAGAAGGAAGAGGGAAACCCATATTTGGCCTCCCAAATACATTCATTTTTGAGGAAATTAGGGTTGACTGCATAGCAACATGCAAAGATCACTTTTAAAGGAAGAGCATTCTTGCCTCTTGTTACAGCAAAATGTCAATAGAATCTACTAGTATTTTTCCTTGAAAAAAAGACAAGCAGAAGTATTCTTCTCAATGCGTAACAGCGGTATTTTTCCCAAGACAACCTGTTTTTCTAATGCCATTGACCACAAAGCCATTCAAGTGCACGGTTTTCTTTGGAGAAAGGTAGATATGCTTAAGATGAGTAAAACTACTGCAACATGGTTTATACACAGATTGTTCTAAAATATGTATTCTTCATCGTAAAAGCTACAGGACAATCCTAGTGATGTGAAAATTCAATACTTTTCTTTCAATATTCCTAAAAGTCAGTGAGTCATGAATATTTTGTCCCATGAAAACTCCTGCTGAAGTTATTGCTGGGAGCAGGGATGTAAGTAAGAGCAAAGCACTGAAGAGAGGAAATACCAGTTTCTTGGACTTTACTGCATAGTTGCTTATAGGGTAGCAAATCATAACCTCACTCCTACCTAAAAGATGGAACACCATCATAAAACAGGCTGGCATGAAACAAGTGCTTGTGGTCTTGCTGGTGTGGGATTCTTTAATTTTAAAATATGACAAAACTCAAATATGATTCTGATTCCCATTAACTTAAAACAAAAATTCTTGTGTGACTTCCAACCAGCAATTTCACAAACCAGAGCTTTGAAGTGCCACCTAACTGGCAATAAAGCAGGCGTCTGTGCCATGGAAACACAGGGGAATTCAGAAAACTCCTTTCAAGGACAGTGGAATTTTTAGGACCATACTCCATTTAAAAATACCAAGCGTTTTCAAAGAAGAGGAGAAAGAAAAATAAAAATCCCTTCAAACTGAAAGAAAAAAGTCTTCTCCTAGCCAAACCACACATTGTGGATAGGCTTTCTAACATGCATTTTATGGTATTTGAATAACTTCATTGATGAATCTCTCAAGTTATTGATGACTGAGATCTTGTTGCTGCAAAGCCTTTAAAACATCTACTTAGATTTAAGCCAACTGGAGCGAATGAGTTTAGTGCATGAATCAAAGATTACTCAGGTTAAAAAGTCATGAGGATATGTCAAAGGAACAAAGTAAAGCTAATGACAATTAATCAGATTATATTTATGAAACACACACTTTCAAGTCTAAAGTAATTTTGTTACAGAACAATGCAGAGAATAGTCGGAGAAGGGGAAGAAAAACACCCTAAAATTATGAAGGAAAACAACTAACAGCTCCAGGCAGCTCTATCATGGAGGAAGAAACCATAATTACTATTATATTTGACACATCTAGCACAATTACTATTATATTCGACAGATCTTCTTCCCCCCACCTCCAAAATGTGATGATGGGAACTCATCATACATAACAGATTTGAATTTTAGTGTCACAGTTGTCAAATGCCATTGTGAAATCTTACAAAACTGTTCAAGTTCTGTTGGATGCAAACAATGCCTTGCAGATTCTTCTCAACAAAAGGCACCTTAGTTAAAATCAAAGTTGAGACTGTGTAGAAGTACTGAACAATACTGGCAAACTGCATGACCACAGCTTAGGCAAAACATATCCTCCCCTGCAAAATTGTTTCACAGGAAAATATTCCTCATTGTCAGGAATTGTACTGAATCAGGTATGAGATCCCCACTATCTTTAATTTCTAAAACCCCATAATGTATCATTTGGAATAAAGATTTCATGAGAGTTGTGTGCAAATTGTTTTTTTGTGCAGAGTGGCTACCTATTTGAAATTATTTTCAAAAAATTAAGTAAGTATTGAATATGCATTAAGAAAAATGATAATGTGAATACAAATGGAAATACCTTCAGCAAAGGTACTTTGTAGATTTACAAGATCTGATGAGCATGAGCTATATTTTGCCTTACCATCCTCACTTTACAGTGGTCAGAGCAAGTTTGAGCAACTTGTTCTGGAGCTGTGTGAGAACAGGGACCTAATCCTCAACCCTCAAGGCCCTAAATCTAAACTCAGACTACAGTGCTTCCCAGTACCTTACTCTTTATGCAGTTGGCATACAGACAAACACACAAACCAGGCAAACTTTGGCCAGTTGCATATAGGATGCAGTGGTGTTACTGTTTGCCTCTTAGGTCTCTTTGCTGAACATCTCCTCTCTCACAGTAGCCAAACAAGTAAATGCTCTACACCAGCATCTTCTCAGCAGATCCCTCAATCACTCTGGAGATGGTAGAGGACAATGGTGATACATGCTGCTGTTTTAACCAAACAGTTCTATGTCATAGATAGAAGGGAAGTGGTTTTCTTCCTTTTATTTTATTGTTTGCCTGCAGGGAAGCTGCTGAGTATCCTTGAACGGTCCCAAGGCAGTAAGGCAGACCCTGAAGCAGAAAGAATTATAGAATGGTTAGGGTTGGAAAGGACCTTCAAATCATCTAGTTTCAATCCACCTCCCATGGGCAGAGACCCCCCTGCCACATCTCCTAGAGCAGCAGAAGCATCAGCAGCAGGAAAGCAGAAAGAGAAGTTGAACTAGCAGTGTCCAGCAGAAAGTTTCAGCAGCAGTCACCAACTGGATCTTCTCTGAGGGATGACGCCCCAACAGGGTGTACCCATTATTCTCCTGTGTTCAGTGGCATATTTATAAGCTGCAGAACAAGGACAAGTGACCATTATGCACAGGGCTTCCCATGCCAACCTTAAAAATGTGACAAGTAGGTTTTTCCACATGATCACATCCACAGACATTACTTGGCAAAATGGATAAGGAAGTAAAGAAAGTGGATGACAGCAAATAACTACTAAGGTGAACTCAGAGTCCTTTTGTTTTGTGAACAGTATTGTGTGCCATTAACTGTGGGCAAGGCAAAATAAGAGTGTACCTCCAAGGAGGATACTTGGAGAAGCACAACATGACAGCACCAGAACACTTCTCTCCAGCAAAAGGAGAATGCACAGAAGGGAAAACAAAATGCTCAGACAGGAATGTTAATATTGCCTGAAACACTTAGCTCATCAATAAATTTGTCTGCCTAACATTCACACTTGATCAAAAGCAAATATTCTGAGGAAGAGAGCACTTTACTGCTTTCAGCACAATGAAAAAATGTTGGGGTATTTCTATATAAAACCCCTGTTCTGTGTTTGTAAGAGGCCATCTGACTTTAATACAAAGGACAATAGCATAGGTTTTTGTTTTTACAGGTTTTTTTGTTATGTATTTTCTTAGTACCCTTGTTGATAGCAGTATCAGATTTGTTTCTATTTTTAAATTAACAAATAATCACCCTATTTCAGAAATCTGCAAGAAAAGGAGCATGGGGACACCGCTGTGTTTACAACAATGTCATTAGTACTTTTCTACCAGTAACTAACAGATTTCTTCAAGACTCAGTGGTGTGCTGGTCCAGACACACTATGGCAAGAACTAAGCCATGAAAGGCCAAGCCCAGAGATGTTATTCATCTGCCTGGGCTCTGTAGAGACCTGCCAGAATAGAGCCATGCCACATTTCCAGGGTACAGTTCATAGGGAAGGGCTGTCTTAGAAGAAAAATTAAGCTGTCATAGCAGGGAACCAGTGTGACAGTAAGGAGATGGCCCTTCTGTAGAGCATCAGCTTTGGGAGCTACAGAATGAACCTGACTTCTCTAAAGGACAACATGGAGAATGGAGATATTTCCACTGCCACAACTCCCTTCCGTGCGGTTCACACACAGCAGAGATAATCTGCCCAGAGTCACCATGAAGAAGCCAATTCAAAAAGCAGATGCTATATTTTGGTCTGCATATGTGAATATTAATGATCTCTGACCAACAATTGCCTCTTGACACCAATGTAAGAAGAGCATGCAGTGGCTGATGCAACACACAGCTTCAATTTCTAAACTGGGGATGATAAGCAACTGATCAATTTCATGCACTCCCACAGAAAGCTAAACTATTCATTCAGGACACCTTATTTTTATACATATTTGCATTCAAAATCTGTTTTCACCTGCTTGCATGAGTGCCTCCACTTTGTTTTCTATTTATACATTAAATTTTTCCACACAGCAGAATGCAGCTCTCTGCTGCTTCCACAAAAATCCTGTCAACAACCCACAATTAATGATACCATGTATTATTTCACTGAGATGAAATAATACGATATGTCTCACCAACATTTTAAGTAAATGCCCACCACTCAGCACAAGCAGGAAGAGTATGTAAAGCCAGCATCCGCTAAACCACCAGATTTATTATACCATCCCTACTGGAAATACTTTCCAGTGCTGATGAGATTTAGCAGAAAGCATCCCAAGAAAAAAAGAGGATAGCAGCTGAGAGAAAGGCTCCCTAAATTCCCTGCAGCAGTTTGTGCATGCTCCCATTTGTCAGGGTCAGTTCAAAGGCTTTGCCGCCTTACTTGTGGGAAAGAAGGCATGGAGAGGGAGTGTGAAGGACCACTTCACAGCCTCTCTTCCTCATTTCACTAATAGCTGCTATGAAGGGCACTGGGGATGAGGAGTGGAATTATGATGATCTGTTATGTGCCTATTTGTCTGATCCCAGATGCAGGGCCTGCCGAGGCTGTGCACCCAGGCCATGCAAGGGTTATGGTACCTGGCCAAGGACATGCAACCTTCAGGCACTGCCTTCTTTTCCATGTGACACTTCAAGAAAGGAGGACAAAAGGCGCCTTGATCCCTCCACTTGTGAATTGTTTGCACATACCACAACAAAAAGTTCTTGAGACAGAAACATTTTCAAACCTGCTACCTAATTCATTGACTTTGCTGGAGGATCTGTGTAACTTCAATTCATGTTGGGGGAAGGAGCCCTAAATACAAAGAGGAAAACAGGCATTTTAAAGATACAGATTTCACATGAAACAAGACAAAAAAACTTTGTTGTCCCCAGCAGCTCCCAAACTCCCAACACCCCCATAAAAGGGGGTTATTTTTCAGTTGAAGAGTCTCAGGACCCTAACACTCACCTTCCAGGCCTATCAAATTTCATATAAGCCATTCCTGAGTGGGATAATGCAATTTCTTAACGTGCCTCTGTTTCATCTAATTAGACTGAGTAGTTCATGGAAGCGTCTCTTGAGGTTTGAGTAGGGAACTTGGAGCAACAAAGCTGTGATTTCTACTGACACTTCTTGTGAAGAAAGGGTAATGCAAGCAATACACTTCCAAGAAATCTACAAGATTTGGAAAAAAAAAAAAAAAAAAGTATTTTAAACATCTAGAGCATCTATTTCTCCTGCTTCCTGCTACAGCTGAGTATGTGGGGACTCAACTACAGGTCACTTCCTAATATGCACGAAGAAAATGAACATCTGGTTTTGAGGACACCAAGTGGTGCCATCATGGCCCCCATTTAGACATCAGTGCACCTACAGTCTTCAGAATCATTAAAGAGTGCAGATAACCATTTTCTTTTTTCACATTTAGTAAAGGAGAGGCACAGGACTCGACAGCGACTTTGCACAAGGTCACACAGCAACTCAAGCAGCCAACAGAATGGCAGAACTCGGGTGCTTTATTACTAATAAACTCCCTGGCTCTCTAAATAATTTTTTATGTTGCCATTTCCTATGTACACTGTGGCACAGCAAATTCATTAATTTACTAACGACTGTTAGTAAACATTTTCCTGTAACATTTCCCCAGTTACCAACTAATGTTTCATTTGAAAACTGAAGCTTTTATTGACAAAGCCATTTAAAATGTAAAATGAATCACGCAAACCTGCAAACAGGAGGGGAAGAGTAATCCGCAGAAGAATTACACAGGGATGTTTCCAAAAACGTGAAAGGCTGAGGATATATTGCCCAGCAAGGCTAGTGGGGAAGCAGAACTTTCACCTTTAACTGGAAGCAGCTGTTGTAACCTGCCTAACGCTGCCAGAATGCACGTGCCGGGGCTGCGGCTCGCTGGGGCTCTGGCACCGGGACCGTGGCAGCTTTCCTGTGGGCAGGCAGCTAACTCAACGTTTCTGTTATTTTATCCCCAAAGAAGTTACCATGGAGACTGGCATGAAAACGACAATAGGCCAGGCAGATAGAGACAGAAAGAACGGGAGGCACAGAGCCCAGCACTCTTAATAAATCTGGCCAAGAGTTCTCTAACTCCTCAGGCTGGGCGCTGGGCTTTCCACACTCACAAAGTTCTGCTCAGACTCTCCCGTAGCAGCAGCCTATCAAAGAGGGTTTTGCTGGAGTAGCTAAATGCCAGCCATTAAAAGTAATCTATCACAGCTCATGAACACCTAGTTAACAGGCATCGTATTGCTTCATATGTATTTGCATGTGCAGAAGTTGTTAAAGGCAGTGTTAAAACTACACAGTAAAGGTAGGTGTTTATTTCCCAGGACAAAGAGTAGAATGCAAACAGGTTGCCAGGAGAGTCTCTTTTCTTCCTTTTTTTTAAAAAAGAAAATAACATTGATCAAATACTGTTCTCTGATTCCCTACATGCAAGAGTGATCCAACTTTTTAAGGGAATTAGGAAAAAGCTCTGATGTATTATGGGAGGAAGTTTCACATTTCTGGTTCTTATGGTGTATTTTCAGAAGTGCTGGTGGGAGAGGCAGGTCTTCACAAGAGCTGTGCTTTCTGAGGGAAGGACCTGAAAGGCTCAGGAAAAGTTTAACCAAGCAATAGTATGCGTAGGATGGGGAGGAAGAGGAAGGGAGGAGATGCCATTCCCACTAGGGAGACACCGGGAGCCTGCAAAGTGCTGGGTGCAGAATCTGGCATCTGGAATGCATTGAACCTGAGGGCTGAAACGTGTTCCCCATCCCTTCTCCTATCTGGGCACTGCTCTTTAGGAAACATTTATGTAAAATTCAAAGCTTAAGACTCTGCCCAGGACAACAATAAAACCTGTGAGAAAATAGAAGAAAAAAGGGCTCAGGATGAGAGAAACTTCCCCCATGTGTGCTTTTTTTCCTTTCCTGTGTGCTTTTCCCCTTTCTTTTTTTCTAACCGAAGGCAGAGCTGATGAACCGCAGGCTCCCTGCCGCCGAGTTTAGCCAAGGAACGCAATAGGATTCCAACACACATTTCTGCTTTTCAGACCCATTGTGAACTTTATGGACCATGTTCTTCCTCCATCCACAGGGCAAATGTTCCAGGAATGATTCACAAGCCCTGCCACTGGGTACCAAAACGTGCTTCCCTGAGCTAGTTAATTTAAGGCTGGAATTAGTCTCTTTGTGCTGACAACCTTTTTATGAAGGCAGCATAATCCCACAGAGCACTTACTGCAAGCATTTCAAAACCTGATGTTTTATAGTGTTACTTTTTACAACATGTGTGTATTTGAGAGGTTTCTTTGATACATTCCTTTACCAAAGTACAAAGCATAAAATACAACCCACAGAGCTTCCAACTTATTGACATTGCTCCTTGTGTTTGCCTACATAATGGCAATGCCATTTAAATTGTTTTGACATACAATTTACAGCATTAAATAAAACGTTGGGGTTTAATACAGTTCCAATTCTGCTTTTGTATCACACTGCAACTGCTGGAGTCTGTCTAGACAAAAAGGTAGTTTAATCCAGTAATTTTTCTATAAACCACTGAAATGATGCCATCTATTTCTGCATATGTGTTTCTGGAAAAACTAATAGAATTTCTGACATTTCTGGAGATACTAAAAAAGCCATAAGTAACATGCAAGTATTCTCCATAGAAAGTTCTGAGGTCAGATAAGGAAACCAAAGTATTTTAACAGACTAAATAGCTTAAGTTTGGATTTTATGACACATGTCCTACAGTTTTACATCTCTGCCTTAATTCCTCTTAAAACTCTCCTTAGCAGCGTAATAAATGCTGTATGTCTACAGTGGCAGGGCTGGTCCTGAGAGCCCTGACAGAAACCCATCAGTCATGGCTGCACCTCTTCCCTTTTAGAGGGCAGCTTCACAGATGACAGTAATTGTACATCAGTGCTTTTCATTACCACTTTGCCCAAGAAGGGCTCCAGCCATCACATCATCCACCAGTCTTTCTTTGTTTGTGAACAGCAAATCTAGCCAGGCACCTTCCCTAGCTGGCTCACTCACCAGATGGGTTAGGAAGTTATCTTCTACTCCCTCCAAGAACCTCCTGGATTGTTTCCCCTCTCCTGTGTTGTACTTCCAGCAGACATCTGATAGGTTGAAGTTCCCCACGAGAACAAGGGCTCATGATTGTTAAACTTCTCCCAGCTGTTTGAAGAACACTTCATCCGTAGCTTCATCCTGGTTGGGTGGTCTATAACAGACACCTACCAGGATTGCTCACAATCTTTGGTTCGCCTTCCCCCTGATCTTCACCCACAAACATTCAACTTCCCACTCACAACACTGAGTTCAAGGCAGTCGATGCACTCCCTGACATACAATGCACCCCCATCACCTCTGTTTCCTTGCCTACCCCTTCTGAAGAGCCTGTAGCCATCCACTGCAGCACCCCAATCATGTGAATCATCCCATTTCTGTGATGGCAACTTTCTTATGATTTGCCTGCAGCACAATGTCTTCTCTTGTTTTTTGCCTATGCTGCGGACAATGGCATAGACATATTTAAGTTAAAAAAATACCTCGCTCCTTGTTCTCTTCCCATGCTTAAAATCTTCAACTTGATGTACATCAAATAATCTGGAAGCAAGTTGCAGACATGGTAACTCATTACATTAGCTTCCAAAGGAAAAAAAAAAAACAAACAAGGAAAGTAGGGAGGGGGAAAGTAAATATCCCATATTTCAAGGCAACAAAGAGTTCTTTCCATCCTAAACAGTCCAAATCAGGACAAACTTTTCCAAACTGAAGCAAACAAAATATATCATTGAAAGTATGTTTATGAACTTGTGAATAAATAAATAAATAAATTGTAGGCTTTTATTGTCACACTTCTCTGAGGTAAGATGCATTTTATACCTGAAAAGGCCAAACTAGAACATGTTTGGAGCAGACATCATGGGAGAAAGGTGTGCACAGCCATATAGTTAGCTTACTACATGCTCATGGAACATCCACACAACAGTGTTGTCTCTTCTAAAGGCATACTTAGTTGCAACTTTCTTCTGTGAAAATATCAAAGCTGCCTCCTTTCTGCTTTTTCCAGCAGATTTTTTCTGATTAACAACTTCTTGTCAAAAGAAAGGGGTATGGGAGTGAGAGCGAATACCTTGAAATCACAGGTCCTGAAGATCATAGAATTAACAGCAAGCGTGATAACTGATCACAAACTGTGAGAGAAACGACTGCTCACAATCTTTGGCTAGGCTCTCGCCTACTGCAACTCAACTTAAGGTCTTTTATAACCCCATTAAGCACCTGTCAAACATATTAGCAGGGTCTTAGTTCAATACTTTCAGAGTGTAACACATTTTGAATGCTAGGGACTATTACTACTCAGTTTTATTTTTGTGTGTACACACACAGGTACACCTTTTAACACTCTCCTGTCTGGCACTCATTCTCACAGATGTTATTTGGGACCATTTAGGAATTCTCTAGCGCACCTTGTGCGTAAAGTCTCTGACTGCTGACGAGACATTTGGATGAGAAAGAAGTTGCTATTGAAAAAGAAGGAGAATTATGATGTCTAAAAAATTTCTTCTATCATTTTTGTTCCTCTCCCCAAATATATTTCTGGAACTGTTCCTACTGCTCTGACTCTCAAGCATCAATACGCCGTTGTAGAAAGAATACAATGGCAATCAGAAAAAAAAAAAGTATCACCATGGCAGAAATGCCTCTCCATGAAAAAAAACCCAGGCAGACATAGTTTTGTTCACAAGATAAATTTACATATTAAAGGCTGTATTTATCAATATTTGATAAACTCAATACTTGAGTTAAATGTCTGTGCCTGCACATTTATTGAACAAAGGGAGGTGGGTACAGGCAGTTGCACATCTGTATTCATTAACAGAAAAGGAGACATTCACAGGCAGCCACAGCAACAAATAAAGGAATGAAAAGCATTTGGTTGGACTGTAAGCATTTTACCTCTGTTCATCAAAAAAAACATATAGAGCCTTCCCCAGGCCTACATACATCCTTAACTTTAAGGACTTAAGTACATAAGTTAGAAGAGTGGAAGATGCAATCAGTGGAGAGAGATGCTTGCGAAGGTGCTACAGCCCACTTGAGACATGATTAGACAGACCTTTCCTCCTTGGCCACACAGAGAAGCTAATGTTCCTCAACTAGGTGGGATAAATTTCAGCCAAGAATTAGATTTGTGTTTATAGTGAACTAAAATGCCTTCTATGTAGTGAGCTTTCATTAGCACAAATGCAATTAAGTTTTCAAGGATGTTCTTAGAATTCAGGATTGAAGCAGAAATTTCTACTTGTCCTTAAAATTAAAAGCTTAAGTGGACTTTCTGACTGAGGCCGTGGCTGCACTACTTAGATGAGCATCACGCACAATGGAAAAAGGTGCACAACCCAAATTCTCCTACATGCAATCTCTACTGACAGAACCAAGATAAAAAGTCTACAGGAATTAATCAGTTTACAGGATGAAGACAAATATTTGGACAACCTGCTTTTAGATACCACACAAATAACCTTCAGGCATGCAAAGCAGCCATCAGTCTCACAACTATCTTCAACAGGAACAGGAAACTACTCACACCCAGATTCTCAGTGGCAACTAAAGACTCAGATTAGCAAACCTCACAGTTTCCCAGAAACTCAGTTTTGAAAACAAAACTACCCATGAAATTGCTTTTAATTGCTAAGCATGGTGGGTATGTGACTTTTCAAATCAAAGATGTTTTCTTGCTTAAGTAAGAGCTGAGTGCTTCACAAAAATTAATGGTTTCATGGGTGCTTATCACACATAAAGCTTACAGTACTCTCTTAAGTCTGTGGGCTGAGGAAGCCAAGTGGAGATCACTCTGCATTAAAGGCAAAAATGAATGAATTAATTATTAGGAGAGAGGATTGGCACATTAATTCTGATGGACCTTTCTCAGGGGAAAGACAGGGGAACTAGGGAGAAGCAGCTACCCCGTTCTGCCAGCATAACACAAATCAAAAATCCAGCATAAAACTGAAGGCTTTACAGTCTTCTTGAGGAGAAGTCTTTACATTTGCATTCTCCTTGCAGTACTTGCACATGCTTCCAAATTAAATGGGATAATGGGACCTCCATGTGGGACACATACAGATAACAGCATCAGTGAGAAATATGCCACTTGCCATTGCACTGAAAAACATGTCTTTTGGATAAAAAACCTGAAATGACAGAGCCCAAGCCATGCATAGTTTACTCAGAGTGAGAAGAAAACTCTGTGCCTTTCAGTCTAGGTCAGTATCTCTGATAGCTATGCTTCCTAGAAGGAGACTCATACACAACAACATAACTGCATACACTGCCATGTGCAACAGAACTTAAAATTAAACACTGCCATAATTGAGGAGTTTAGATCATAACAGCCTCCTGCCAGTCTACAATATTATGCTTAAATCTGCCAGAAGAACGGGGAACAACATAAATATTGCATCAGTGATTTGGAGCTTACAGTGTGTTACAACTTTGCTTCACAAGGAATACTTCATGCACTCTCCAGTGGGAGCTAATAGTAATTCAGCAACCCACTGAAGTGCTTTATGCTGAATAAAGGCAAATACCTTAATGCCGGAAGGAAGAAGTCACTCCTTATATTCAGGTTACGGAATAAAAGAATGCAGCTTCCTATTTCTGATTTGCTAGGAACGATGCAATGAAAACCTTGGAGCAGATTCTCCTGGAAGGCATGCTAAGGCACATGAAAAACAAGGAGGTGGTTGGTGACAGCCAGTATGGCTTCACTAAGGGGAAATCCTGCCTGACCAATTTGGAGGCCTTCTATGATGGGGCTACGGAACTGATGAGCAGGGGCAGAGCAGTTGATGTCATCTACCTGGACTTGTGCAAAGCGTTCGACAGTGTCCCACATGACATCCTTGTCTCTAAATTGGAGAGACATCAATTTGATGGGTGGACCACTCGGTGGATAAAGAACTGGCTGGATGGCCACACGCAAAGAGTTGTGGTCAATGGCTCCATGTCCGGCTGCAGACCGGTAACGAGTGGTGTCCCTCAGGGATCAGTGTTGGGACCGGTCTCATTCAACATCTTTGTCGGTGACATGGACAGTGGGATTGAGTGCACCCTCAGCAAGTTTGCCGATGACACCAAGCTGTGTGGTTCAGTTGATACGCCGGAGGGAAGGGATGCCATCCAGAGGGACCTCGACACGCTTGTGAGGTGGGCTGATGCCAACCTTATGAAGTTTAACCATGCCAAGTGCAAGGTCCTACACCTGGGTCGGAGCAATCCCAGGCACAGCTACAGGTTGGGCAGAGAAGAGATTCAGAGCAGCTCTGCAGAGAAGGACTTGGGGGTGCTGGTCGATGAGAAAATGAACACGAGCCGGCTTCAGTGTGCGCTCGCAGCCCAGAAAGCCAACCGTATCCTGGGCTGCATCAAGAGGAGTGTGACCAGCAAGGTCGAAGGAGGTGATCCTGCCCCTCTACTCTGCTCTTGTGAGACCTCACTTGGAGTATTGTGTGCGGGTTTGGTGTCCTCAACATAAAAAGGACATGGAACTGTTGGAACAAGTCCAGAGGAGGGCCACGAGGATGATCAGGGGACTGGAGCACCTCCCGTATGAAGACAGGCTGGGAAAGTTGAGGCTGTTCAGCCTGGAGAAGAGAAGGCTGCGTGGAGACCTCATAGCAGCCTTCCAGTATCTGAAGGGGGCCTACAAGGATGCTGGGGATGGACTCTTCATCAGGGACTGTAGTGACAGGACAAGGGGTAACGGGTTCAAACTTAAACAGGGGAAGTTTAGATTGGATATAAGGAAGAAATTCTTTACTGTGAGAGTGGTGAGGCACTGGAACGGGCTGCCAAGAGAGGCTGTGAATGCTCCATCCTTGGCGGTGTTCAAGGCCAGGTTGGATGAGGCCTTGGGTGACACGGTTTAGTGTGAGGTGTCCCTGCCCATAGCAGGGGGTTTGGAACTAGATGATCTTAAGGTCCTTTCCAACCCTAACTATTCTATGATCCTATTATTCTATAAGACGCTCCAGCTCCAGCGCTGGGCAGCAGGGACTGAGCAGGCAGTGCTGCCATGGGAATCACTGTGCCTTGCATCCAAGAACACTATCTCTGAAGAAAAGCCTTAGCTACTTATCTTGGTTGCTAATCACCACTTCTGGGAACACAACAGTGCGACAGGAAAGGCTTCCCTTTTCTTCCAAAAACCTCAATTCAAAATGACAAAAAAAGCGCCTTTCAAGATTTTTAAAACTTCCTCTTTCCAATTATTTTTCTGTCTCAGAAATAAAACCCAAAGACAGAAGCCCTGCTGATACCCCACACTGCGTTGAGAGCACACATCTAATTTTGGAGGCAGGGTCTCTTCTCATATGCAGCATAAGTTATGCACACAGTTATGACATGCATCAGCTTCCCAAAACAACCTAAGCAGGATTCACACTGCAGTGCCAAGGGATAGGTTGGCTCCTCCTGCCTCCAAAAGCTCTGCTGGTCCCTTGGGTCTCAAGAGGCTGCTCTGCCCACCAAGGATATGCATGCGCCTGTGCATTCTTCATGCTCCTTCCCTGCACTCACTCTGCAGGAACCTGCTGAAAGCTTCACCCAGCTTGTGATTACACTGAAGTTTTAAATAGGCAGTCCTGACATCTCCTGTCATGCACACACACACACCTTGTCTCCCAAGGAAGAAATGAAGAGCCAAATGAAAGGTGGGGCAGCATTTCTCAAACAAGCTCACAGGAGCTGCATATAAGGCTCTCTAGTAAATTGTCAAACCACTAGCTACAGTGAAAATATTATACATGAAGTTCTTTGAAATGGTATGTTTTCACATGATGACCACCCATGAAGTCTCTCATGGTCACACATGGCCACCAAGGCAGTTCTTGAGGATGCCTTGTTTACCAGCACAACTTCATGTGCATTTTGCTGCCAGGAAAATGGGATGAGAAGTACCAGGGGGAACAGAGTGTTTACATAAGGGAAAAATCATCTCTGAGCCTGCCACAAGCACAAGTCCTTCGTGCCAGTGGTCTTGGCCCTCCTATGGTTTTTGTTCGTTTCCTTATGGCTCTATTGGAACGCAACACACACCTGTCCAGCAAGAGAGCACTTGCTTCATAAGAGGAACCTGATGAAAGCCCCAGAAAATACAGCTTCACTGCTGAGTAGCTTCTCTGAATCTTTTCCTAAGGGATGAGATTTGGTCTTGATTTAGCCTAAGTCACGACTGTGATTTTACACAGTGGTAAAGCCATAAAGGTACTGCTCTATGGTAGGAATCACGGCAGCTTCACCAATCATCTGCATTATTTGCTCTTTACTAATAGCCACCAAAGCCTGGGAAAGAGTAAATGTTTCGTCTGTTTTCCTGTACCCAAGAACTGCAATGAAAATTGCCCAAGCTCACTTTCCAACCACTTTTCCAGCAGGAGTGGCCCCTGGGCACCAATACTGCTGAGCCAGGTGGAGTCATCTCAGGCTGCAGCCTGCATGATCACAGCATTCAGAAGCAGACAGAAAGAGCAGGCACCTGGCAAATCTTAATCTCAGAGAACCAAAGGAAAGTAGGTGGAGCAACATCTTGTACTTACTGTACACAGAAAGCAAAAATCTGACCTACTGCCAGGCTTCAGATCAGAGAAGAGTTGCAGCTCCTGATTTGGCTCAAAAGAGAAACTCTCATGCATTTTAATAACTCAACTCTCTACAGCATATCATGGTAGATGATATCACATATATTTCCTTTCCAGAGTGCTTTCAGTTGCTTATAAAGTTGCTTAGACCAAAGTCAAGGCTGTGGTTCCTACACATAAGGGTGTTGCTGTACTGACCCTTTGTCTCCTCCACAGACCAGGGTAGCCACATCTTGTCAAGAAAGGCCCAGAGGCAGCAAGCAAGCATTGCTCAGACAAGGCACTGCCCTTGTCATTAATTGGTCTGAGGGTCAACCAATTGTCTCACAACAGGGAAGGTGGAGTTCCGCTGAAGGTCCTTCAGTGATTCTTTATAGATCTGACAAAGAAGTCTGGCTGTTTTGACTGAAGGATCAAGAAAACATGGGGCTTGCCAAGTTTTAATTTCCTTCTCCAGCTTTCCCTGTTGTAACTAAAGAGAAGCCTGTCTCCACTTCTTCAGAGGCTCCAGCCACTGCAAAAACTCTTTTTCTCTCACCATTCACAGCTGCCTTGTGCTAGACAGTCTGTGAGTATATAAGTAATTAAAGAGACAAAAAAATATTTCCAAATTTAAAAATGGGAAATCCTAAACGAGTCTTTACTAAGTCAGGTCTTCAAAAAACTAGTCAGGTTTTCTTGGAAGTAAATCACTCCAGAGCAGTCAAAGTGCTTATTTGGTTTTAAGCCAAGCACACAGATAAGCTTGGTGCAATATCCTGTGAAAACCTGAGATTTCACCTGTGAGCACATTGATTTCAAGTTTTTCCTCCCCCCTTGCCTGCACTGGATGCAGTCAGACATTTCTTGCTTGAGGCCCGTATCTCACACAGAGATACAGAGCCATGCTCTCACAAATAATTTTGCATGTAAGGAACAAAGAAACAACCATCCCATGAAGGACCCATTCCCCCAAAATATCTACGTACTCGAGTGGTACAACAAATCAGCCATCATTAAATTAAAAGTTACTTAATTTGATTCCAGTTACGGATGTTGTCCTCATCAAATACTTTGCTGGTTTCCTGAACACCAGCAACTGCATACACACCAGTTTGGTGCCGTGCCACAGCACAATTCACTACTAAGCTGCTGAAGGCTTCTGCTTCAAGTTTTTAGAACCTCTCAAAACCCAAACTGTGCATCTCCACAGGAAAAAAAAAATCATAAAAATAATAAAAAAAAAATATCCTAGCTTAAAATTCTCCCCCTTGGGTGGGAGGGAAGGGCATGAAAGGCAAACCATGGCAAAGCCCTTCATATTAAAGGACTGATCCCATCATGCTCCTGCAAGCACAACTCCCACACTGAGATCAGCATGAGCAGAGTCCAGGGTCAATGTTTTGTTCCACTTTTTGTTATAGAAATGGCTTGGACCGAAGCTCCCTCATCTGCACTTTTGACAAACGTGATTTGCCAATAAACTATACCAAGGGCCACGTTCTTTTCTCTGCTTCAACAACTTTTTAAGTCATTGTACCCTGGAAATAAGAAATGGGCACAGTGTGTGTTGTAATCAATATCACAGGAGAATTTTGTTCCATTTTACACAGAACTTAGCCTATGTCATTTTAATAAGAAATGTTTGGCATCAACAGAGATATAGATAGATAGCTGTAGCTATAGCTTTCTAATCTCTGTTTATGGACACAAGAAGCCCTAGATCCAGCTCCCTACTCCATCTCAGCTGGGCAAACAGTTGGCAGGAGAGCATTTTACAGTTTAAACAACACACACAATCCATAAATGCAATTCCTACCTGAGAAAAACCCACACTGTGCGCTGACTGACGTGTTTCCTGAGGTCATTTTAAAAGCTACTTGTGTCGTATGGGTTTATTTTGTTGTAGAGCTGTTCTTTAATCTCCCAGTACCTATACATCAGGACCGTGTACCATCTGTCAGCTAGCTGATGGACTGAGGCAGGGTGATGGAGAGCAGAAAGCGATGAGAGTTCACTGCCTCTTGTCTGTCACTGGGAGGGGATACATGACTTTTCCCTAGTGGAACACGTTATGAAAGGTTGTGCACCACCACATACATGAAGGAGACAGCATGATGATGAGCTTTTCTGAATCTCAAACAATTTCAGCACACATTCAACACTTTGGACCTTGGTGCAAGAACATAACCAAACTGCTAGAAATGTCATAGTCACCAACAAGACTCAGGGATGAAGGAAGAAGCCACAGCTGAAGAAACAAGGATTTTGAGTAATGGCCTAGTCTCTTCTGAAGCTATATGAGACCACATTTCCCTTTTTTTAGTTGTTATTTGGTGTTAACAAATAAGAGAGGGACTTAAAAATAGTTCATTGCCACTTAAACACACAGAATAGTCTTCTGTTCCAAACTCCCAAGTTTTCAGACTGCAGATGTTCTCCCTTGCTACAATGAATTCTAAAGAGCCTGATAGTGCCAGGACTTTTGCAGCTTGCTTGGCTTATCACTACTTCTGTAGATTACATTTATGAAAACAAAGCAGGGCAATCTAAATGAACTGCTCTTCTAGGAGCAAACACAAGCACCGACACTTCTTGCCTTGAAAGGAAGCATTTTCTGTATCTTTTTTGCATGTGACACGGCTTCGCCTCTCAGACCTAAGCAACCCAAAATTTCCTATGCTGGGGCAGTCTACATTCCCAGAGCCCAGCAGCAAACATGTAGCATTTTGTGGTTATAAAGAAAGCTTGCATAAAGCATATTTGGAAATTAAGTACCCTGGCAGGAGCTCTGGGAAACATTTAATCCCAATGTCTCAGAGCTACAGGGGCAGAAAGAAGGGAACAGATGTAGAATTAAGTTGAATGCAGAGTTCTCAGTTGCACAGTCACTGAAGGGAATGGGAGGAACATAAAAAGGTAAGGGATTTATTTCAACCACAATCTCACTTCCTCTATGTTGCTGCTAATGCAGACAAAAATTTTGCAGTTCTGCTTTTCAACGGCTGCTGTTTCCATGGGCACAGACGTAATATTGGTCTGCTCAAAGGTAACTTCTCTGGCTGTCCACAGAAGGCAACAGGTATTTCTATTAATCAGTATTATTACACTAGTATTCACTAGTGTCTCCATGTACAGCTACAGACCTTCCCCCAAAAAACATTTTGAAAAGTCAGCATGCTAGTTCTGTCAGTAGCAATAAATTCATATAGACACATGCCCAGAAAAGGCTAATTTTTGCCTTATTTTTGCATGGTTGTGAGTGCTTGCTTTCTAAATGCACCCATATACACCACAACATCTGGCATACAGCTTTCGCAAGTATCACACTGGGAGGGAACATTGAGAGAGTTCACTGGTGATGCAGCTGTTGTAACATCTCCAGAAACCAAGATCAGTGGCCTTGTTCTTCTCACTGTGTAAGATGGTACAATGAGATTTATTGCTTTTGTAGAAGAAACACCTGTGTTTTTTGTGTGCAAAGTGCATACAAACATCATACCATCATATGGGTGCAAATGCAATTAATCCTAGCATTTCCATTAGCTTATGCAACGCGAGTGACACCAGGCTGCTTCTGCACCGTTACACTCACAGGTCAAGCCAAACCTGACCTATCAGAACTTAAGTATATTTGTACTTTATTTTGACCCGTCCACTACCACTGACGAAAGCATCCTAGTTTCACAGCTAATTCAATTTTAAATTTATCCTCATTCCCATTCCCATGTAGGCCAATTCACTCCAGTACACTTTGCCTGACGTGACTTTTTTCATGACTAAAGATCTCCAAACATTTAAATGCCCATAAGAACACATGTCTTCTTGCAGATGGTGTCCACTTTAAACAGTGACAACTTCTACGTACTACTTCAACCATTTGAGGTCTCTTCTTAAAAGCCCTTCACACTCCAGCAGCATGAAACTGCATAAAAAAAACCTTTAAGCTAAAATTTAAGCCTGTATGTGTAGAAAAATCAAATTAATGAAAATCTTACCATCAAACAATCATAAAAATGGTTAGGGTAGGAAAAGACCTTAAGATCATCTAGTTCCAACACCCAGCCATGGGCAGGGACACCTCCCACTAGACCAGGTTGCCTAAGGCTCTGCCCAGCCTGGCCTGGAACACTGCCAGGGATGGAGCATTCACAGCTTCCTTAGGCAACTTTTCCAGTGTCTCACCACCCTCACAGTAAAGAATTTTTTCTTTGCATTTAATCTAAATCTCCCCTATAAAGTATATCTATATTAAAATTAAAGAGGTTTGTGCAGTTTGATGGGAGGGGGATGGCCCTGATATTTTGGATTGCTGTGGCTGGCTTTCCTCAGAAGGGCAACCTGTGTTTCTGCTGCCTGGGCTTAGTCAAGCATGGCCACAGCTTCACTGTTACATTCCCTAGGCTAACAAGCTGAGGGAAACAGGAACTCCTGCTGCCAACTGCAGGGCGGGTGTGATTTAAGACTGTATTTAGAGACCAAACCCGGAACATTCAAAACCAGATAGTTTCCTGTCAGCATCAGTAGAAAGGGATTTGGTGTCATGGTCTGTAATGTACATAAAGACAGTAAACTCTTCTGTTTGGGACTCTCTAAACTCTGCATTGTCCAAATTAACCTTTAACAACACTGAGAGATAATTACTCTAAAGCAGGCTTATTCTCAGAGACATTCTTAAAATTTCTCATTGACTTCATCGTTTATAAATTTTGTTGAATTTACACTCTAAGGTGAGAAAACTAAATACTGAGTACCATTTCTGTATACCTAGGAACAACACACTTGCTGTAAGTGGTTGTACAATAGATGGTGGGAGCTCTCTGCATTTTATGTCATCTTAATGAACTCAGCATAATTGTCTTTGTGAAACAATGGCAAAGAGCACAGCAGTACTTAAATACAGTTTCACTAAAACAAGGGCTGCTCTGGTAGTGTGCCGGCTTCCTATCTCCTCCAGGTCCTTCATGAATCTGTCTCTCCATTTTTCAAAACACCTTTTTTTCCTCCAAAATACAAAGCCAGGATCTCAGCTGATGTAAAGTGGTGCAGACTCATGTGATATTTACTAAGTCATCAGTCCCAAAGGGACATAAGTGTATCACAGCCTTCTCCATGCTCTACACTCAGCTCCCTTCAACACCCACCAGCCCCATATACCGTGCAATGAGATTCACTGGGTTTAATATCAGTGTGCTGGGTTGGGAATGGAAATCCTGCAGTCCTCACAGCAACCTTCCAAAACAAAACACTTTCTTTAATTAAATATGAAAAATTTATTAGCACAGCACTTGATTAATCTCTATGTTTATTTGATTCTACAGTTCAAGTTTTTAGTACTTTGCAATACAAGAAGTTACCAACACACAGCTGTATTGAACAGACCAATAAAATAAGTGCAAGCAATATCTTGGGGTAACCACTGATCTGTGAATGCTCAGTGATTACTGTATTACAAAGTGAATGTGACAGGAAAGTTACAAAGAAATCATGCCTTTGTTGAAAGTTAAATTCATATCTGAAAATATCTTTCCAAAACTATCCACAGCAGGGTACACTTGTCATCCCTAATTTGGCAGCTATGGGCTTGGCTGATTGTGATTTAGAATTCAAATGTTCACTTTGTTAAGGGACAAAGGAGAGCCAACTCTTTTAAACCTGGAAACTGAAGTTACATACTTAAATTTGACTCTTATGAAAGTAAAAGAGCTCTGGAATATGCCACTCCTTTCATCTTTAATGGATTTCAAAGTGATTTCAATAGACTATCTTACTGAGAAAGCAAGGCACAACAGGTCTCATATGATCCAGTGAAATCAGTGACCATTTTTGAGCAACCTAATAACTACTGGGCTGGGAGTGGTGGCATCTTCATGCTTTGACTTTTAATCCAGCTCTGACACTGCTCACACCAACTTCTGATGAAGCTGAGATAACCTGAGATACAGTATTACATGATCAGAATTCTTGTTTGTCTTTAGACTTCTCTCTAGATCACCTACAACCTTTGCATGCTATATAAATAAATTACAACCGGTATTTTACATTCTTTCAGACATGGCCATTATAAGAATGTCACTGACATTTTAGGCAAGATACTCTATTTAGTTTGAAATATGATAGGAACCTAATGAGGTTTTAACCAAAGAAAGGCAAATGCTAAGAAGCCTGAATCCAAATATATCTAGTAAAATGAAAGGAAAAAGCCTATAAAGTCTACATAGAGAGCAAGCTGATGGTAACTAAAGCTGAACACACCCTTCTTATCTAGAGTTCTAATGAGAGAAGCAATAGCAGGAGGACTGTAGCAGCAGAGATTCTGCTCTGTCTGCAGTACATTTACAGCAAGTCTGAGTACTATGGGAAGGGCACATTGACCTCAGCTGCTAAATCCTTAGCTGCAGAAACCGAATCACACATTGCAGGGTAAGGCAACATGTCCTGTGGTACATTCTCCCTCTGGCGTCAGGTGATACAAACCAGGGGATGAGCTGGCTATCCCACATGACAGAGCACCAGCTTCCCAAGCACAGGGACCTTGACCCCCTGGGGCAGAACTAGCTGTGGAATAGAACAGTCTCCTGCCTTCTCACCTGCCTTTACTTAGCACAAGGCAGAGTGCAGCAACCTCCCTGTCCTTCTGCTGTTGTACTCTTTCATTTTTTACGGCTTACTACAGTATGAATTGCATAGTTCACCTAACAACCAGACACTTCTTTTGTTTCTGCTTATGCAGGCTGAATATAGAGGTCCTTCATACCATTAAATATCCATCAGTAAAATAAGTGTTGCTAGTGAAGGATTAACATATTAAAAATATGCATATGTTCTAAAGTTAATTACTTTCTAAGTACAAGTCACTCATACGACCATTGATTAGAACAACCTAAAAGCCATGCTTAGCAGTATAAATCAAATTAAATTAAATTAAAAACCAATTCTGAAGCTGTGTTTTCTAAATGGTGCCCCCATAAACCTGGACAAAATTATAAAAACTAGGAATTACAACAAAACTCTGACTTGATATTCTTCTTCTTAATTTCAATTTAACTGGATTACACATGAATTACTAATTGCTGTTTCTAGTGACCCATGGTGATAATATGAGCTCTGTATTACAATGACCTGACAGTTAGTTTGTATGAGCAGATTATGCAAAGTTTTATCATTAAGTGATTTAAACTCATATTCCCCTTGGTAATGTAACACAGGAATAGTGTCTACGCATCAGTACAAACATAAAATTTCAAAGAGAATCCATTAAAAGAAAAATCAATTGATTAAATGTAAAATGAAAACAAGGTCTGCAGAGTATTGGGTACTAAATTCTATTCATCCAAGCTTCAAAGTTTGTAATCATCAACTTAAACTCTATGAAACAAGTATTAGTTACACTTCAGCTACCAAATAACGCAGCTTGTATATCACTTGCAATTAAAAAAAATCCAGGAAATTGGGAAGCATTTGCCTGAGTGGTCCTCATATGGAGCAACAGCAACAATTCTGGCCACCTTAAAACACTCCAAAATGTGTTGTGGGATAAGAGGGAATAAGGTTATGAACATCACACTGCAGGAAGGAACAAAGAAATCACTCTACGATGAAGTAGCTTCCCAACAAGCTGAGAATGTTTCTGAAGAGCTAATACCAGCATTGAACAACATAAAGCAACCAGAAAGAGGCACAGAAGCCACTGAAGACCGTGTACCACTTAATATACTGCTGTCCATCACTGTAGTATCTGATACAAGTCAATAACAAAATAAAGCTGGGCCTTTTCTTCATTCACCTTTTCAGGGCATGTTCTGAAATTTTGTTTTGAGATTTTAATACTTATTTTTCTCGAACTTCTTAATAATTTATTAGGGAAGAAGGGAGTATTAATTTGGAGAAACCCTACTCTTACATTGAAAGAATTTTCCTCCTATTAGAGAGGAATTACATAGATTACAGAGTGTCTATGTGTTTCATCTTTACCTAATAATCTTTAAAATGTGTTTCCTTGCTGAACCATTTAATCGAGACTGTATAGGGCTGTTTGCTGAAATTTTGGGTATCACTACAGAGAAATGAGTCCAGGCTTCAGAGGAAATGCTTGCTTGTCTAGAACAGTATGGAGTAAGAGAGGGAGGCCAAATGTCAGTTTTGCAGTCAACTATTAGGGACACATTGTGATGCTGCCCAATAATCAAGACAGTTGTTGAGCAATAACCCAAGGCCTGCCATTGGAAAACAGATGCTGGCTGGTCTTTGGTGTGGAGAAGTGTGTGATCAGATGGTCAGGCCATGCTGAGGATCAGTAATCTTCATTTTTATTGCTTCTGTGCCAGGAAGGGTCATTTGATCTGCACATCCTTCCTGGCAAAGCTCACACAGCAGCCCTCTCACAAGGGCCAATCTGATGTGGCCTGAACTATTTGGCTTAGTAAGTCCCTCAGGGAATATTTCCACTTCACTTTTTTATTTCTCAGGTGTGTGTATATCTTCCCAGCTTCAGATTTCCATCAGTGTTCATAAAGAACATACACTTTCAAAAATTACCTTTCCTAATGACCTTACTGGCCTTATATCTGTCAGGATCCATCAAGACACTTAAAAGACAGGAGCAGCCAGGATGATTTGAAAATTACCTGAATACTTGGTAGTGTCTACTAGCTTCTCCAAACCACAGGAGCCAATTGCCTGTCAATCCAGCACATTGCTGGCAGCTAGGAAGCTTTTCCCAGGACAAAGTGTGTCACACCCTGCACTTGTCACCTGTAAGTTATGTACCAGCTGCTCCCAGATCCCTGTGCTGCAGGTCATCCTTACCACCAGTGCTGGCTCAGTGCAGAGCTGGGCTCCTGCCCAAGCAGACTGTTCATTTCATCAATGCTTCATATAAGCGCAGTTCTGCAGTCTGGGCTGCAGAAGCACAGCTGATGCCCTACAGGATGGTAAATCCTCCCCCAAGCAGCTCCAGCACACCTTAGCAGCATTCGAGAGGCCAACCTGCCTCCAGAAGGGCTTACTATGTCTGCCTTGGAGGCAGCCCTGCCACGCCTGAGCTGCCTTCTTAAAAGATAAATACTTATTTCCTGACTTTTTAGCACTGCAGTCACCCAGCCCCTTGTTGCCTTTGACCTTACAGGAATTTTTAGTTAGTCGCCTCTACAGCCCCCTGGAGAAGAGGAAACAAATAACTAAGAACCTATGTGTCGCAGAGTATCACAGCCATACAGTTTGCCATGCCATCTGCCCAGGTGCCAGAGGACTTTAACTTCTCCCAGGAAAAACAAACAAAACCTACAAGAACTTGTGCACTCACTCGACATTACTCTTACAAGTAATAGGGTACTTCATTCATTTGCTCTTGCTTTTACAAAGATGTCTGTACTTCATTGAGTACAAACCTCTGAAGGCTGATAATTTCCAAAACCACCTCCTGAAAACACAGTATCAAAGTAATCCATTTCTCATTAGATATTATGCCCTTAAAACGTATTGCTGGCTTTGAAAACTCCATACAAAGTGCATATCTGCAAATTGTTTGTAATATTCAAAACCTACCCTACAGCCTGAGTCTGAAAATTGCACACAGCTAAAGTCTACCTCTATTAGTCATTCCCTTCAATAAGACTACTCATGCAAAAAGTCCAAGGCAGTTTTAGGGCTTTTGGTAATATGTGTGTGCATATACCTTTTTACTTTTAAAAATGAAGAGAGATTTCAGAATAAACGTGAAGATCATAAAGTGGGTAAAGATTTTTTTAAAGCACCACCAAAGTGCAATCACGCTGGAAGACGCTGACAAATTTCAGCAGCTCTTTTTCATTAAAGTACATTACTGGAAACAACACCCCCCCAAGGCAAGTCTCTGTGAGAAGTTTGCCATGATGGGAATATACTCATGTGAAAGAAATACAGCACAATCTAGCACATTCATAGAAACATCACTTTTAAATATAAAGTTCATTATTCATTATTAAAAGAAATGGATACATATGTGAGAAAAACACCCATCTTGTGGCTACATGCCTGGCAGCAGCTTATATTCTTTGCAGAGTATTTTACATCCACAATAAATATGAAAGAGACATGTATATATCTAGCCTTTAGGATGTTTCTTCAGGTTTATCATCGTTGGGAAATAGCTGATTCAAGAAGAAAAGAAAGCTACATTTATCGTGTAAGATAAAGTGCCAGGAAATTCAAAGACATGGGAACTCTGGACAAGTTGAGACACATATGCCAACGGCCGTGTTACACTGTAAGACACATGGTATGCCTCCTTGCCCCCCTGGTCCCCAGTAACAGAGGGGCATTGTCAAGAGCTTGACAAAACGCTTATAAAACAAAGCGGTGTAAGTCTGATTTCACTACAATTACAGCAGTTCACTATGCAAGGTATTGCCTCAGCATTCTGTGAGGTATTATTTTGGTCTCTTGTTCGAAAGTAGGCAGAAAGATAGATGGATATTAATAGCACTGATGCACCAGCAAGTTATCAGAGAGCATCTATGTTAATTGCTGTTGTATTTCTTAGCCCACAGCAGGACAGTGTAAACACTGAAAAGCAGTTGCTTGCGCCAGAATATCCATATTTAACCAATACATCAGGTTAAGACTCAGATTTTTCTTCTGTGGGATATTCCCACTGTTGAAATTTACAAATAACTGCTGAAGTTTTCCATAGTAAAGGCATTTTAAAGAATGTCATTAACATTTTCAAAGCCCTTTTTTCCCTATCAACCAAGATTTGAAACTGTTCAGTTTAGTTTATGAGTATCTGAAAAAAAAATCACACAAGCAGCGCTTCACTGCCAAAAAGGAAAGCTGAATTAAGTGCAAGAACCTGCTTTCATTCTGAGATTTTTCAGTATTTTCATTAATAGTTTGGTATGGTAAAAGATAAAAACCAGGTCTGAAGAAAATCTCAATCTGGGAAAGTACAACAGATTTTTTAGAAGAGAGATTTAAGGGTGCAAAGCAATCTTGAGAGAGAGGAAAGTTGGCCTGAGAAAATGAGGATGCACTTCAACAAATATAAAGTAGTAGACTACGAAGTGTGCCAACCACATATGCATATATACATCCAAGCAGCTGACAGAAGACGTAAGACAGGAAACAACTGGATAGGCAGCGGGTCTTCAGAATAGGATTTGGGAATCACAATGGATCACGAACAATGCGAGTAAAGAATATTTTGCTTTTGTGAAAAAGTAAATATCAAAGAGGTATATATAAACGGGAGTGCGGCTTATAAGACAGCTGAAGTAAACCTTCTGCTTTGCTAAGAAGTGCTAAGGCTCCCACAGCTGGAGCACTGCAGCTGGATTTGGGCACAGTATCCAATACAAGAACAATGCAGGCCAACTGGAAGGAGTTCAGATGAAAAGAATTATCACCAGAGGTCTTGAAACCTATCCTCGGAGGAAAGCTGGGGAGAAGCAGAGTTGTTTAGTCTAAAAATAAAGATGTCTGAAGGGAGACACGATAGCAATCTTCAAATATAGAAAAAAGGCTGCTAGAAAGAGAAAGGAAATAAGGCCTTTTCCATGTTTTCTAAGGGTAGGACATGTAGGAATAGGCTGAAATGACAACAAGGGAGACTAAGGTTAGGCTTTATGAAGCACTTTCTAATGGTAAGGATAGTTAAGCCCTGGAAGAGTTGGCCTGCAGAGATCCTGTGATCATTATTGTTTAAGCTTTTTAAGGACAGCTACATAGACATTTTTCTGAAATATATCAGTTGTATCTGTATTGTCTTGGGGCAGGCGGGTGGACTCAATGACCTCTCCTTTACAGCCTTCTTTCCTTTCAACTTTCACTGTAACTATGAAAAATATGTGTGGTTGAAATATTAACATGTTTGAGTTCCCAGCAGACCATTTCTCTCTTTGAAAATGTATGAGTGCTCACTACACCAGTGCTCGGTGCCTTCACACCATCATCTCTGAGCTTTGGTACACAGATCAAGACAGCAGAGGGGTGTGAAGCAGAATTCACAGGCAGACCCCAGTACAGTTTCCAACAGTAATTGGCTTCTATTCTGGAATAAAGAGGAGACAAAGTGACAACCTCAGTCTCTCTTCCTCCCAAGGGAGCAGGTATGCAATGTTTGTCATCTGCCACCCCAGCCCTTAACCAGAGGCAGGGAGACCATAGCAAGAGTAGAGCTTGTCACTGTGCCACACTGCCCAAGAAACATTTTCATCACAGAACCATAGAAGAGTTTGAGTTCGAAGGGACCTTAAAACTCATCTAGTTCCAACCCCCTGCCATGGGCAGGGACACCTTCCACTAGACCGGGTTGTTCAAAGCCCTGTCCAACCTGGCCTTGATCCTTCAGTTTAGTACAATAGCTTTGAAAACAAGACTTTGTCAGTAAATAGCACAAGCAGGAAGACTTGGTCCATTCTCCACTATGTATTTATTTACCCATAGGATTATAAAAGCTCCACATACATTTTGGACCAGTATTTTGTTCTCTTGTGGGAGTGCAGTAAAACACCAGCTGCTGTTAATGTACCTTGGTGAATAATCACACTCAGCTAATTTTCAGCTATGAATGATTAAGTACTTCATACAGTATGTGAACATAAAGAGCCATTTCCTCACACTTAAAATATATTTGATTTGAGAACCCAGTGGAGCAAACCCACCCCATGCCAGTATAAGGACAAGTTGCAAAATTAGGCAATTACTCTTCTGCATCCATGTTTTACTGCGACATACAAATTCTGCAGGAAAGCTGTGACACCCTACACAAACCGACATTCCTGCAATGCAATTCAACTGCAGACTGCAGGCACTACACCTTCAACTTGTCAAGCATTTATTACATTTCACAGCTTCCAGAAATACCTCTAGAAAATGTGAGCATAGTTTACAAACAGGAAACAGTCTGAATTCATCAAGTGACTTTAGATCCAATTTTGTAACAAGTCTTACTTGATACTAGTACTTACACCTGCAAACTGGTCTTTGGATGTCAGTAATTGCCAACTCATACCATTAGTCCACAGGAAGACAACTCCTATTGCTTTAGCACAGACCTGGGTCTGGGTTTTCAGCCTCGAGTTAAACAAAACCACACATTTACAAAGTTTTATTATGAAAGAGACATTTAACATTCTCCTGAAACTAGGAAAGTCAAATGCCCCAGCAGTCTAGAGGGAGCTAAGCTCTGTACTCCTTCATTTGCTCTAGCTTCCTCTGTGAATACATGTTACTAAACAAAAGTGAGGATTGTGGGCTTGGCCACTAAAAACAAGGTTTAACCAAGCATGGTTATGTATTGCTTGCCACTACAGAACAGTAAGAAAGATGTTGTATCAGTTTACTACTGATAAGCATTTTGGACGTCACCCCTCACAGAAGAGCTATTGTAGTTATGAACGGTAGGTGGTCATCCTTTCATGAGTGGTTTTGATTACCCTCCATCCGCAAGAAGCTCCTCTGTATGACACATGGAATACAGCTACAAGTATGGGCTTTCAGGAAATAGCTGTTCTGATTCTGTACCGCCAAACAGAGGTCTGTACATATGGTAATAACAATTTACTTTTTATAGAATAATAATACGCTTGGGTAATTCCTGTGCCAACAGATCAGCGGCTACTGTTTCCACTTGGAGGTTATGAAAGATTCTGCCCTCACCCCTTTCCAATGGCCTGTTGTTCCAGAACAGCTGAGTGTTATTTTTAAGCCATAAAATTGTAGGAGAGTGGCCGGGCAGCTATTATTAACAATCATACAGAATTCTGCATAATATGTGCCTCAGTCCACTTTATATTCTACCATCGAGACAGCAGAGAAAGCACAGACTGGAATAATTTACAGTCAAGAGACATTTTGCATATATAAAAGATACATCTATTTGAACAAGATGGGTTCAAATCTGTGGTCTCTGTTCAAAGAAATCTTAAATATAAGTCAATGAGAACAATGTCTGTGAAAATAGGCCCTGCCTGGCTGCCTTCAGAGCATAACAGCAAGTTTATTCTTCAAAAAATTTCTCGGTGTGCAAATCAGGACTGGCTCTTTCAATCTTCAGGTTCTCCACTCCCTTGATGGTCCAGCTGCAGTTATTACTCTAGCTGTCGTTTTCCTGAATATAATGAGGTTTTCTGCCTTTCTTTAGTTGATTCTCACCTGCACCCTGTTCACTTCCAGCCTGCTTCCTGACAATGGCATCCTCCTCCCCTTGTCCATCTGTTTATGACACAGGATGTGAAAGCAAGTAAGGAGAGGAAATTACAACGGTGGCTAAAGGAATGAACTGGCAAAGAGAAGAATTCAGATCCTTTTGGGAGAAACAACAGCAACTCCTATTGAGTTTTACAGCCATTTTTTCTTTCTTCCTGTCACGGTTTAACCCCAGCCAGCAACTAAGCACCACACAGACAGTCACTTGCCTCCCACCCCCAGATTCTCAGATTTGAGAGAAGAAAAGCAGAATTGAATCTTTTCCTCCCTTCTTTCAGGTCCACCAGGAAATGAGCCAAACAGCTAACTGCCCACCCTGCAATCATCCCCCAGCACGTTGTATGAATGTCTCCGATTGCTACAGTTTGTTAATTGCCACACAGAAGTTATAGCATTAATGCAACTCGGATGCCAAGAATAGTTTAAACGAAGTTAAATGAGTAAAGCGTGCCTAGTAGTTTCCATTGTTCAGCCTCATAGACAGGCAGTGAGTTGTATAATTGGGCATTCTTACACTTCCAACTCATTTGTTTCATTACACTGTGTTGCTTGCACTCAAACATCTGCAAAAATTGTGAACAAACAGATCTAGGAATTCTTCTTTGAGAAAAAGCTGCTTTTTACTTGGATTCAGATTGATTGTGCAGTTGGATCTTCTAGGGTTAGAGGGTTATTTTGTTTTAGGGATGAGGGTTTTTTTCTCTCAAACAAAGCGTGTCACACAAGAGCAACAGAGGCCCTTGAAGTCAAAGACCTGAGTATCACACAATGGACATCATATTAAAAGCAGACTCCTGTAAGATCCTAGATTTCTCCTAACATCACATCTAATTATTATTATGAAGGTGCCCTTCATCCCACAGGGACATGAAATAGAGTCAGATTCCCATAGCTGGATTATGGCATTTCCTGGATTTCCACCACTCCCATGGGTGCCAAGAGGTATCTTGCACTTAGAGACAGGCATTCATCCCCTGCCAAATAAAATACTCTTCAATGGATATAATTCACTGTTGGCTTTTTCTAGCTTTTTATTAGTATAGCTCCCCTGACTTCCACAAATTTTCCCAGCACACAAGCACTCTGACAGCAATAGTTACAGAATTCTTAAATTAGGCACTACCCATTGTTGTGGCCTAACTTTACGCTGGAACTCAACGAGTCTTTCAGTGTCTTCATGCTGGCCTTATAGGATGTGCCAAAACAGGTCAAGTCCACTTATACATCTAGTTCAGTAACCTGGCTCCAGTAGTACCTTCATGCTTCAGGGGGAGACAAACCTTCTGTAGTGTGTATGAGAGGAGAATTTCCCCTCTCTAGCAAGTCATTGGGGATACCCTGATGGATAAGAATTGATTAGCAGGACTTAAAAGGTCAGAGGTATGCATAAACTTCATATATGATATAAAGGGCAGTTTATCCTCTGTATCCCAGGAAGCATATAGTGAAATTTTCATTGTTGCTGAAATGGTATGTGACATATTGCAACAGCAGGTTAAATGATAAATGCTGCATTAGCATGCAAAATTACACTAAACTGATGTTATTCTTTTAAGCATCCATTTTCAGCCTCCTCCAGTTAGACGGTTGGTTTCTTGAAGGCTAGTGAATCTTGGTTTTATTTGCTAATATAAATTACCAGTTTCACCTTCTTGAGAGGTGCCAACCAACTGCCTGACCAAACCCCTTTCAAAGCCCTAGCACCACTGCTGACTAATTTTATTTCTACATTATCTTACTGAACTTTTCTCCTCTTTAGAAATGCTACTTTCCAGAAATAAAAATATCAAGATTTTTCTGCAAAACCACTAATTCTCCGAAATTTCATTAAGGAAAAGATGGAGCAGACACTGTATTAAATACTGAAACAAAACTGCAGTGCTGCAGTTGACAATCCAAAAGCCCAAGACATTTCCAGTTTGGAATGAAATAGTTCAATTGTCAACATTTCTACAGAAAGGACACTCTGTTTATGAACTGGTTCTTTTCTAACAGTATGAACTTGTAAATCTATGGTGGATTCATGTTTTGGTTTGTTGTTTTTAACTCCAGCAAGTCTCTTGGTATTTGACAGAAACATCATATAAGAAGGTTTGTTTCTAAACCTCAAGGTTGCAAAGAACCATGTAAAATCGTGATCCTAAAGGTTTGAAATCCAAAAGGTAAGAAGGAGGACCAGAAAACTTGTTGCTTTACATTTTCTAGGAGTTTTGATTCAATTCTCATCTCTTGGGAGTTGGAACTGCTTTCTTGAATGTGAACATGAGGAAAATGCTGAGCAAGGAAACAAGGACCCGAGCAGACAGCATGCTATCTTACAAGTTTTGCACTAAATAAGTAGGTTTTGTACAACTGCAGATGCACAGCACAAGGTTTTTGTGATAAATGCAGAGAGTAATGGAGGGAGATGGTAGAGCAAATACTTGCTCACCTAGGATTCAAAACAGTTCTTGCTTGTTCCGTCTCTTACTTCATATATATGCACATAAGTGCACTCTAAATAGCATTTACAGTCCTTTTCTTAATATTACTTTAACATTTCAGAAGTTGGATACTAAGCAGCAGGTGTTGGAAAAATTTCCACAAAGTGATGTCAGTGCTGTCAGTGGGATTATGCCAGCAACAATAACACTTACAGAATCAGGCCCTAAGGTCATAACAGTTGATCTCTCATAGTAAGCAAGTTGAGCAGAATCCATGGGAATGCTGTAAAAGGGGCAAATCACTACATATTTTTACACTTGTATTTAATAATTTTATTAGTTGTTTCATTCTTGCACCCTTCCTCCCATATTTCACAATTGTTGTAAATATTCCATGAATTAAAATTATTTAGTTTCTCAGCTTGCAGCCCTGCATGAACCATTATTTCTACAAGAAGGGAAAGAACAGCTACACTAATGTAGGATGGTGCAGAACTCTTAGAAACCGCCATACATAATTGACACATGTTGCCATCATTTTTTCTATAGCTGCATCCTCTTTATGTCCCCCTTCCCCTCCCCAGGCCATGAAAAGTCCATAACTGCAGCACAATGAAGCCTCACAGACTGATAATAAGACCCATTATTTATTTATATGTAGAAGAAGGATGCACATCATATGACTTCTTATTGCTTTATTCAAGTCTATATTACGTAATTTGCTGATGTCTCCTGAGGTTTATGTTTAGTTACATGCACTGAATGATACCCCTAAGTGTCTCACTCCACTCAACAGTAATTTTAAAGCATTTCAGAAATATCTGGTTAAATCTGCATCTCCCCCACTCCCCTCATCACATTTTCACACACTCTTGAACTTAAAGTTCTCACTGGGTAGAAGTTTTTCCTAACTAAACCTCACACAGTAGTTGTGAACATAAGAATTATTAGAGCTAGGTTCTTCGATATTTTGAACTCAACATAAGTAAAAATCACTTGAAATTATTTTGACCATGGTATCTTAATGTACTTAATACAAAAGTGACTAAATTGGAAAAGTGGTGTTAAAATGACTTGAAGCTTGGGGTGTCCTGTTTATAATGTCTTTATAGAGCTCCTTTCCAAAGATCAAGGTGTCTTCCCAAAACTGAAACTTATTAAAGCATCTTGCATTTGGCACTCAAATAAGGCCCCTCAGTTATATTTCTAAACATCTAAAACAACCAGTGAAGCCTGTAAGCATGATGGAAAGAAAATAAACTGGGGAAAAAAATAAAGACCTGAAGAGAAGAAGCATATGTGGGAAGGGTAGAAAAGCAGAGGGAAGAAGTAGGTGGGGTGGGAAAAATGGATAATAAATCACAGCCCTGCTCAACCAGCAAAGATCAGTAGATTCTAGCTGAAGAAAAGTGAGCCTAAAAGCTGCATATGATTGAAATGACATTCTCAGCACCAGAAAGTTTAATGAAGTTACAAAACTAGGCCAAAATCAGAATGTATTTCTCTCTTAAACACATGATGCAGTTCCCACCTATGACAATAACAGCTTTGCCAGTAAAACCAAGTAAGGGCTCAGACGCTGGTTTTTCTAATTCTTGGTTCCTGGCATAAAGCATCCATAGTAAGCAAAGTCAGAGCCTTGCATAGCCACCCAGCAGGATACTGAAACTTTGCACCAAGCTCTATTATCTTGTCGTATGAATTTCACAACACAGGCACATATGTATGTACATACCATTACAGATATCCACAGCCATATGCACATTATTCAACTAGAAACAGATTAGCGTCAGCTAAATAAAAATACACATTCAGATTAAAAACAAAAACCTCACAAGGTACTAAGTTCTTTCCTGCCTGTGGCATCAGTTTAAGAATAAATATGATTATAAAAATCATCATGAAATGGCATATGGTACCTTTTTGTACACATATTATTCACTCATTTCTTATTGTATTTGACTTGACACTGACAATATATCTTACTCATTAGGGGAGCTTATATTTCAGTCTCAGTTGTATGTTAAAAATCTCCTGCTGCTATGTGGCAAGAATACATAAAAAATAAATAGGCAAAAGCACGCTCGCCTGGAAAGACTTAATATTTCTCAAAACGTTCAGAAATGATTCTTCCCATTAAAAATCCGAAGTCGAAAGGGGAAAATACAATTGTTACCCTTGATTTTTCCCTGGTGTTTCATGTATTACATCAAGAGTTCCTTGATTGGATTCAAATGCAAAGTTGCTCCCATGGCTTCAAAGTCAGACTAAATTGAAAAATGTGCTTCAACAACATTGATACTGAAATAACATCCCAGAATACTGTCTTAATGGCTTTACCGTTATTAAACAAAAACATAACAAAACTTTGGGGGTCCTTTTAAATGAAATAACAGAATGATAATAAAAAGCAACAAAAAGAACCATGTCTCTTTTTAAGCCCCCTCTGGAAATAATCCAGAGTTCAGCTTTCCTGGGACTCCAAAGAAGCGCACATGGTCTGATCCACAGGCATGGACATTCAGAGCCAGATACTAAAGGGAAGGCTGACACTGTGGCCAGTGCTTTGAGCAAACAGTTGAGTGTAAAACTGTTTCACCAGTGTAATCCCAGGATGAAGCATTTGGACACAATTCTTTTCAGATTTCTTTTTGGATATATCTGGTCAAAAGCAGAAAAACAGGCTGGAAAGGAGATCCACAAATTGCTTCTGAATTAAAGTTGTAAATTCTCAAAAATAATTAAATAATCTACACTTACAATTGGCCTACATCATCTGTAAGTACCTACTCTCTATTTTAAGTTACACTCTGGAATTTTAGACAGCTCCTATTTCATAGAATCACAAAATCATTAAGGTCGGAAGGGACCTCTAGAGATCACAACTGAGATATTTACAACTTCAACAATACCGTGATGCAGCATGGTTGATTAATTTCCATCCACAGAAATATTACTTTCAGAAGTGACAGAGAACCTTCTTCAGAAGGAGAACGCCAGGGTTAACAGATACCAGGTTTAGGAGTGTGTCTATTGTCACCTAGGTGGCCCAACATAAAAAGATGCTGCAGTCTCTGGCCATCAAGATGCAGAGGTGACCGCATCTCCAAGCCAGATATAACTTTCATTACATTTATGAATTACGCCTGACATTTAATATTTGAATGTAATATTTTTTGTTTTAATAAAGAATCACTGGATCATCAGAATAATGGATAGCACTGGTGCAAATATAATGAAAATGCCAAGCTTTAAATAACATGTTTAATTATTAAAAATGTTACTGGAAAAAACTAACTTTGCATTGCTGTCGAGATCAAATGAACATGAATTTCAATCAAAAGAGAGGCTATTGTACAATATATTAAAACGTGAGGTTCTGCCTACAGTAATTATTGTGCACAGCACACAAAGGGGAAAAAAGGCAACACTATCAATCACAGTCTGTCCACATTCAGTCAATATGAGCCCCTCCCCTGCTTTGTTGCACAGTTTTTCCTTTGTTAGCCACATTATACAATACATGGGGCTTTCAAGAGCTTGGCCTTGGTTGTACATTAAGGAAGGCTCTTGAGATCCTTCTTGAAAGAAATTCAATATCTTTTCTTGTTTGAGAAAATTGCAATAAACTATACAGCAGCATCTTTTTATTTATTGGTTTTTTTGCAAAATCATAAGTCATCTGCTACTTACCACAGTATCCTTTCTATATGATCGCAGTAATGTGCTACACAGAGCACAACTGCCTCACCTGTTCATCCACATTACAATGACAGTACAAGCAGCGTTTATTCAGGCTGCTGAAAGAGTTATTTCTCCATCCAAGAAAAACACAAGGATCAAGATCTCCATTTTGCACCACTGTGGCAGGTTTGCTGACGACATAGATGCTCTTAATTTCCATGCTAAGCAACTGCTGGGAATAATACAGAACACACTACCTTGCAAGAATCCCACTACTGCATCTGTGCATATTAAAAGAGTAAAACTGCATAAGCATATCAAGTCCAGTAGCTCCAGTATTTTTCTTTGGTTTTCAGAGAAGCAGGAGGTAACACCACACATGTCTAAGCATTTAGCTGCATGTCCTTCTTGGCCATTTTTCTGCTTCTACCTCCCAAAATTTTGCTAGTAGGCAATTTCTATGTCAACCAGGATGTGTAGTGTTTATCCTTGGCACAATTCCACTGATATTTCAAAACTATTTCCTCTGCTGATTACAAAATTCAAGTTCCTCCCCTACCCCATTTTTTCCCTTTTTTTAATCTGCATTGTTTTAAAAATATCCTTTAAGAAATTTGGCCAAGAGGTTGAGTTAACTTTTTACTTTTCTGTTCTTAGTAGAAGTTTTATTGTGTTACAGAAAAGGCTCTTGTGCCGTATTGCTCATTTGGATACCATTAAAGGTAAGTTCCACATTTTAATAGGTGAGGTTCTACCTTTACAAAGTTATAGTGTTACGGTGACCAAAGTATAAGTTCAGAGCTATATACAATGCATATAGAGAGAATATATGAGAACATAAAATGCAGATATGCTTTCCTCCATCCTGTTCATAAACACACCTCACTGCATCTGTGGACGTAGTAGTAAAAGATCCCCTTTCAGAGTGGAATTTCTCTTAGGGAAAGCACTATGGAACCGGTTTATGCTGAAGTCGGTGGTAATTTTGTCCTCAGACTTCCAGCTGTCATGAAAGCTTTAACACATCTGTGTTAAGAGTAGGACTTGTTGCCCATTTTACTGAACACAGAGGTGTTTGTTTATTTACTCATGTCTGTGAAAAACTTTACATACTCTAAACAGAGAATTCACAGGGGTGCTTGAAATTAAACAGCAGAAACAAAATGTCCTCATGCACACGCTGGAAGAACAGTCACAAATTCTGTAACCAGGTCTTTCTCTCAAGAGAGCTATAAAGCTATAATAAAAACCATTTTATTGCTACACTGTCCCATGATGGGGTTGCTGTCCTCTCATGAATATTGGAGATGTCCTGCACTTAGCCATAAATGCCCCTGGCATTATAAACCACTAAGCACTTGAGTCATTCCAGCAAAACACTTTAAACCCACACAACCTGAAGCATATATCTAGCCCTATGCAGACTATTTCCAAGCTCATTTTCAAATCAGCTCAGGAGACAGCTGCATGGTTATACCCTATACCAGTATTACAGACAAAGGGAACCAAAGGGTGGTAAGGAGGTGATCTTTATATCAGTTCAGTGGATAAAGCCTGTAAGATGGAACAAAAGCTGCAGACTGGCTATATTTTTTCTTTAACTTCTGGGGCAGAGTTATTTTCCTCCAACTTCTAATGATTTTTCTGGAAAACCGGAGCTATTCCTTCCTACTGTGCTATCACCATGCTACCTTATCTAGGTAGCCATGGAAATTACAGCCAAAATATATGAGATGGATTAAAGAATGTGTGAAATGCATTCCATGAAGACTTGCGTAGAAGCCTTAGTTTTCTATCTCTTCCTGCTACTCAGACTACATGCCCACCACACAAAGCTGTAAAGAGCATGATCACTTGGCAGAACCCTCACAGAAGCAAGACAAAAATTTTCTAGCCCAGCACTACATTTGTGCAGCTAAACTACTTCCACCCCGAACTGACTTATCCGTGGCTAGTGAGGGACCCAACAAGCTCAGCCTTCTCTACTTACAGCCACATGAACCAGTGCTTTCTAAACACCAGCACTGACTCTATACCTGCTCAGTTCTGAGCAGGGATTTCCATCATGAAGTACAGTCATGTTAGGACTAATAGCATAGGAGATAAAGAAGAGCCACAGCAGTGTTGCTTCAGTAAGTCAAGGGGAAGGAACAGGTTCAAAGCAAGCAGGGAAAGTGACAGGTATTAAATTAATAATTACTGAAAAAAAATCTCTCCACCCCATAGCTTTTGCAGACACAACTTCTAAGGATCAAACAAGTGTTAAGCGAAACACGCAAACTTGGCCAAGGCATCTACTGAAGCATCAGGCTCTCCCCACTTTAGTTACAACCTCCAATAAATCTGTTCTGTGAATTTTTTTAATCATCAGTTCCAAGTTTCAAAGATCTTAATGCAAACATTTTAACTGATAACAGCATGAAGGAATTGTTTGAGGAAAGTCACATCTTGTAGCTACTTTAAAACTGTGTTGTCCCAAGTGAATTAGTTGAGAGGACAGAGGAGAACACTGAATCTATTAAAGATGTTGGACTAAAAGCAGTAATTGGCTTCACCCAGTATTCTGCAGACCTTGTTGCGTTATGCTGTATTAACTTTTCATGGCTTCATGTAGGGCACATTTTTTGACATTGCTTTCCCCTTGTCCCCATGAGAGCAGTCTGTCTATTCATTCATCTTTGTTTACATTCTTTCAATAAATTATAGGGATAACTGTCTATTTTGCCAATTCTTCACTACAGGCATTTTTAGCTTTGCATTTACATAAGACATTCTAAGTTTATGAATTGAATTGAAGGCGATAAAGTTAAAACTAACAAGGCTATAAAAACAAATTTGCTTTAATACTTCAAATATGCTCACAGCAAAACATTAGTTGCAGCAAGCTTTTTCTCATTTTCTCCTGCTTCCCTATCTCATACAGCACTTGCCTCAAGCTACAGAGGAGAAGGCACTTCACCCAAGCCCTTCATTAGCAGAGTCTATCATAGCATATAGAGGAACATCTCCATTTATAAATATAGTTCTGTGGCAATCCAGCAAGCCCACCTGCAGCCAGCCACAGAAGACTGAACCAGAAGCATCACTGCCATATAGTATGGCACAGTTTGGGGGTAAAGGAGCTTTCATTATGTGGAATACAACTGGAAATTTACTAAGCTTCTGCCCAGAATGTCCTAGTAACATCCCTACAGCTGGTCAGAAGGGACTTGTAAATATATTTTTAAAGAAATGGGAAAAAAAAAAATCAAGATTTTGTAATTGGAGAAAGAAAAGGAACTATTTCTACAAGAAGAGCTGCTAACACCCATTCCAAAACAAAGGAAATGAAAAGTAGATGGGGCTGCTACTCTGCTAGGTAATTTAATCTTGACAGCATCTTCCTGGAAGGGTGAGTGCCAGTCAGTAACTGTTTTCACATAAAAGACGCAGACATGAGTGAAGCCTTTTAGAAAAGAACTGACTTCTGCTCAACAGCAAGTCCTGTGTTAAACCATCCCAAAAAAGAAAGGTGAGATGCTGCTGAGCTCCATTTAACTTGCACTACCTGCAGACACAGCCTGCACGATACAGCCCCAAGAGGAGCACGAGGCAAGGCAAAGGACATTTGCTTGCTCTTAAACCACATAACTTGAATGCCTTTGGTTTGCAATTGGCTGAAATTTCTCAGCTAGCATAAACTTACATCTTTGCATGCAAGATCCTGGGAGACATATATTTGAAACTGCAATGCATGTAGTTGGCACTATGCGATAGGTAGTATTATGAAATAATGTATTAATACACTACTTCAAAACATTTCAGCTAGATGTTAGAGCCTTGTTAAAATTCTAATGTCACCCAACAAACCCAATCCAAGAAGTTCAGTGGGATTTAATCATGCACACAGGCGAAAGTTTTCTGACATAATCTGACCAAAGAAATGAAAGCCTAATGGCAGCTCTGATGATCTGATCCTCATAATGACTGCAAACAATTTCATACCATTGGTATGAAACCAATTTCTAGCTTAAACAAAGTTAATTTGAGTATTTAATATAGGAGTTATTAATTAAAATTAGAAACACTTGTCATATTCCAGACAGAAGATTAAGATTATTTCCTTGACTTACATGGTACATTATGCTGATTTTATCTAAATCCACTGCATAAAAACAAACAACAGCAAGAAATGATCATTCCAAAGAGCATAACAACAAATCAACCTGTTAGACTTAGTTAAAAGGATATTTTTGGTCAAAATAAAGATAACAGATTAGTTTTCTCTTGTGATTTGCATTTAATTTTTGGCAAGCAAAGCTCGCTAATGAGTACAACTTTGAGATTATAAAGGACTTTTGTAATACAACTTGGGGAAAAAGTCCAACTATTTAAGGCAGGGAGCAATAAACTGATGATAAATCCAGCATTTTACAAAATAAGGTTTCCAGGGGAAAGCTCTATTTTGCTAAAAATGGTACTAATTAAAATAAGATTTCATTCAGGAAAAATCAAACCAAACCATTCCTGTAAAGCTGAACAACTTTGACCTTTTCAGAAAGTGATTTTTAGGTTTTATATCATCTTATATGAAGCAAAAAAAAGACATTCAAAACCAAATTATTTACTTTTTTTCTGAAGGGGGGAGAAAAAGAAGCAAATTTTCATATGAGATTTTGAAGTTTAGTTGTTCTTGTAAGAGATTTTATTTGTCCCAAAGCTTTGTATGAAATGGAAAAACCCAGCTCCAACATGTCATCAGAGGTTTCTTCAGCATGTAATGCTAGGGAAAGAAAGAGGTAGGAAAAAGAACAGAAGAGAGTAATTCAGCTGAAAGGGACCTACCATGATAATCTAATCCAATTGCCTGACCATTTTGGGGCTGTCAAATTCAAGCATGGTATTGAGGGCACTGTCTAAATGCTTCTTAAACACTGACAGGCTTGGGGCATCAACTGCCTCTCCAGGAAGCCTGTTGCAGGATTTGACCACTCTCAGTAAAGAAATGCTTCTTCATGTCAAGTCTGAACTTCCCTTGACAGATGCAGCTTTGAGCCATTCCCACACTGGAGGTTTCCAAATACCTTAACATCCTTTTTAAATTGTAGGGCACAATTTACAGGATTGCATTCCTGTACTGTGTTCCCCCATAGTACAAAAATGCAATGAGCACAGATATAGCTAATTGTTTCAGGATGTGTTCTGTCAGCATTGAACAACCCTTTGCAGAGAGGAAAACATGGTCTTAAAATGCACTGGCTATCAGTTTGTTTTTTCAAGGGTAACTCGAAGCACAGGGTTTAGCTCATAAATCCCATGTAATTTTAAATCTTTGCTACTTAAAGATTGTTTCTTTCCTGAAAGTCTTCCAGACAGAGGGCACTCATGGCAAGAGAATTCATCTTTAGTCTCACTGTGCCTGCTGGTCTATCAGATCCACATTTGGACACTCTGCACTTGCATCAAAACATTAAGATTTGTTAATGGAACAGACAAAGTCTGGCAGCTTTCTGCACTTATTACGCCAGCTTTACAAGCTAATTACTATGCATGTACTAGAAGGTTGGGGGGGTTAATTAATAAAAGAAACTATGAAAAACAAAGAAGTTTCTTTGTATCTCAACAACATCATCAGTAAATCTACCACACTGACATTCTCAGGTGGTTTCAGGTGGGTGTACAAAAGGCAAAAGCTTCAGTCCTCCTTTGTCCCTATTTCACAGGTGCCCAGGGACTCTAAAAGAGAGTCAATTGCCTTTCAGTATCAGATGGCCACCTGGCCAGCCAACTCCTTACCCGTATCAGCATTACCAGCAACAACTTTCCTCTTCAGTAAATGCTTACAGAATTCCTTCAACAATTCACCAATCTTTATTCACACTCCTGGAGAATAAAGCACATCCCCGCAGACAGCAGTACCACTAACTGCATCACCCTGACCTACCAGCATTTTGTCTCATGTAGCTTTTTCAGCATCTGGGCTGGTTTGGCACTTTCTCCAATGAAAGTTCCAAAATGGAAGCTCATTTAATGCCAGCTGTGGTTCTTTTCTTTCATAGGAGACAGATATCCATTTTAAAAGTGCATGGAGCTGGACGCCAGAAGGCTACTGATGGATGATAGCCTCATTAAGACATCTCTCAGGCTCCACCATTCATGCTTTGATGTCATTAAATGTATGGAAAATTGAAGTGCTTGGTCAGGTCTTTTGAATATGGATTGCAGGAAAGCATAATTCAAGAAATGTAGGTTTCCTTATCCACATCATATTCTGGATTTCATGGCATCTCAATAAAATAATACAGACCAATTGCTGCTCTTGATTAAACTGAGAAAAACAGGGAGCAGAGAAAATCAAAACCTCAAATGGAAGATTTAATGGACAATTCAGGCCAAACCACGAAATCCAAAATATATTTATGTTTAAAAGAAGGTTAAGTATTTTATTTGCCAGTGCATAAGCAGCTAGAATGAAGTTACATGCTCACACATTACCTACAAGACCACACATTGCATTTAAGCTCTAGCACAAGCTACCTCTCTGTTTAAAGGCAGAAGCTATGCAGCCTAAAAATAACATCTTTATAGCTTTGTTTCCAATTACAGAAAAAAATCAGTAATTTTTTCATTGTTATTACGTTTAGAACTCATGTATAATATCCTGCAGAACATTAGTCTCTGCAGAAATTTTTCAGACATTAATATTTGGGAATAAAAACAATGGCATCTTGTTTACAGCCCTATTACAAGATATTTCTTATTTATGTTTGAAAGCTTATCTCACACAGATTGAAATTTCAATTTATTTATTTCTTTTTAAACATTTTTCTAATCCAACCACATTGCCCTGGTGAGAGTAACTAAGCTAAATTCAGCATGTTCTGAAGACCCAGAAAGATGTGAATGAAGAGTCACACTAAAACCCAAGTCTAATAACTTCCACTTTCTACAAAAAGATTAGCTAGGGCTCAGGTTTAAGCACTCCCCATACCTACATACACAACTAATTTGCACCTGCAGTTCTCAATGGCACCACATGAACCCAACCCCTGTCTCAGAAGTGAATACCTTTCTTCACACGGTGAAAAGCTACCAAATGACATCAACTGTATAAAGCACATGCACAGCCAAAGTGGAATTTTCTGCACCACCACCAAAGTAGCTGACCAAAACCCTGCTGGGCCAGGGAGAGGATGGTCATACTGAGTCTTTGTACCATTTCTATCCACAGCCCATTGCACATCTCTGCAAAGCTCTTCTGAGCCTCCTGCAGCAGTCATACAATCAAGGGCTTTCCCTCATTCTTCTGATTCTCCAACACCCTTAGGAACTCCTGCTAAAGAAGTGGATCATCTATAAAATGATCTAAATAGACAGACACTAAATGGGAAAACTTAAACAGTGCCATTCATCCATCTGTGCTATGATGCATGTTTTGCGTACACATTTTTGTGCAGCAACTACCACTTTCACAACTGAACAGTCAAAAGCTGCAATGGTATACCATTCCCTATGTGGAACAGGCAGCCAGCTATTGAGTTACACTTCAGTATTCCCACAGAAGACAAACGGTGGGTTGCTAGGGTCTTGCTTTGTCCCACCTTCTGGTATGGCAATATCAGTTTCATAACTTCATCTGCTTGGCCTCCAGGTCTGCTGTCAAAGAAGGCTAATAAAGGGCTGAATTGTGGAACTCGAATTGTTTTCCAAGCTGCATGCCCTTCCACTCCCTCATCCAGACATTTATATCCCTGTTAGGTTCTTACCAAGCATGCTTGAACACTTAGCATAGACATCCCATTTTATTTTGCCCTCAAAAGGATCTAATCCATGTGCTCCAGAGTCACACTGTGAATAAGCCCATGCCTTGCAAGAAGGGAGGTTTGGCAGACTCCCGTCAGAGCTGCCCTAACACTCTGAACAAAAAAATGTTAACACAGGCAAAACCTGGGATACACTCTGTGTTCAACTGCAGTTGGAATAAATCTTTTCCCAAGCAGTTCAGTCTTAAGACTAGTGTCAGAAAGAAATTTCCACCAGAAATGCTTTTAGGCCCAGTCTTATGACTTTCCCCATTAACAGAGAAAGCTAAAACTAGCCCTGAAACAACCTGTGTATCAAGCACCAAATCAGCATGCACTTGATGGCTGCTCAGCTCAGCAGGAAAACGTACACCTGACTATAGGAACATAACTGAGTAGCATCTACTCTCTTTCAGCAGTACAGCCTACCAAGGGGCATCCGTATGCCAGGATCTCTGTTCCCTTCCTCCAGCTGGCAGGACCACCAGCAGGGCCAGTTACTTGTTTTCCATGTTAACTTCCGTTCTCTCTGGAGCACTTCAAGTTAGACTAGTGTAAAGAAACTGACATTAAAAGATACTACATTCGCACATAATGCAATTCTTAGAATGAAATGACAATTCTTAAGTTTTGTTAATATGGTCCTTGACTAAATATTATTGTAAAAATAATTATATATACATAAAGTCTCTCAGGTCTCTTTTTCTATTTTCACTGCTCATAATTAGAAAAGCAGGCAATTTCAATTTGTGAAATAAAAAAATAAAGTGAGACTAGTTAGGAAAATAAATGTTAATCAGGTGGTTTTCTATCCTCTCGGAACAATTTATATACTTGACATTTTTAAAACAAAAGTTTCAATGTATTAGTAGTGAAAACCGAACTCTTCACTGAACAATTCTGTTTCTTTACTTTCGCTTTATTCTAGTCCAGAAAACCTAACAGAATGAAGACAGCATTGGTCCCATTTCTTCCAAAGACTGCCAAAGTAGACACACTGCAACCCTGTGTGCTAATATCCATACCATGTATTTGCTCATAGCATGATCACTCATTAACAGAGCAGTCTATATTCAGCAGTGTGGCCATTCTCTTAGTAGAGGCTGTGAGGTACAAGGTAGGTGAAATAGCTAATGCAAATATTTTCTTTCATCCCCAACCACACTGAGAGCCTGGATTTCATCTATTGTCTGCTGACAGATGTATCGCTGTTTACTCCATGTCCTTGCTTGTGGGTTACTTCTCTGATCTCTAAAAGAATCCACTGAGGCTTGCCAAGCTTCAGCTGCTCAAGTCTCATTCATGATATCTCTTCTCACAGGAGCCTGTAATGCTCATCACAGGAAGCCATGTAGAATTCAGCTACAAGAGCATCATATACTTACTAAAATCCAAGAGGGACACAATCAGCCCTAAGATGACAGTGGGCAGATCTCAGTTTCGAGAAAAAACACCAGCCACACATTTAAGGGTGAATTATAACCTAGGATTATATCCCCAGTGGTGGGAAAAACCAGGAACAACTTCTAGAGCCAAATACCTGATTTTATAATTTTGTGTTTTCACAGGTTTCATATTGAGTTTCTTCTCCTTTTATTCAGCAGCAGAAAATTTATAACAGTGGAAGCATCATTATTTGTTATACTTCCTTAAAGGCTCCATTTGATTTAGGCAGTAAGCAAATCAAAATAAAAAAATTCCTGCTTCTAAATTTATGAGTTAATGCTACAGGCTGTCAAGTTTTTGCACAAATGTATCTAAGTGGCTAAAAGAGATAATCAACTCTCTGTCAGCATTAGGATATTTTCATGCTATTTCCCCTCACAACTCAGGTTGATGCTCTAGCAAGTTGTCATTCTTGTCATGTACTGTAACTTCTGGGGTGCATGGATGTTGTTTAGAGGTAAGAAGCAAGCATCATCCCAGTGGAGATGTAGAACTTCTAACCCAGAAGGGACAGGCAGAAATGTTGGGGGCAGAGCCCCCTTGTAAATATATTCAGGTCAGAATTAAGATTTGTAGGAAGTTTCCTATATAAATTGACTGTATAAGACTTGTATGATCACTCACAGAGACAGAAACCAGCTATGAGCAACTGAATTACTCCCTTCTGATGAATATCATCTTCATTGCATTTATGCCCTCAAGACCCAATTAGCTCAAGCTGGATAATGACCAATGTCCTGAAAATATTCTTGTCATTGGGAGCAATCTCAGATTTAGCCATCAGAACTAGGCTAATAGACTAGTCCACTGCAAGGCTGCTAAAATTAACAGCTAGCCTTCTGCTAAGACAGCAAGTGTTAACACTTCCCAAGGAAGCTGTAAGAGGATACTGGGGTTAAAGCTTTTGTCACTGTAGTATAGGTAAACTTGCATTTTAAAAAGCAGCTTGTCATGGACTTTTCAGGAATGAGGCTGTTATTTGATTGCCTAATGTGGAATATTAGGAGCTTTCTATTTAAAAATTGCAAGTTTGATTTATTTCACATAAAATTAATCAAAACATCTCTAATTTTCAGTAGTTTAAGTGAAAGGTGCAAGAAGATTGATCTAAAACATGAAAGTCTAGACCTATGACAAGGTAAGTGCGCTGACCAAGATAATGCATGCTCCTGGTTAACAGTTAAGACACCCCATCAGCAACCTAACCCTAACAGCCAGGACCATTTTGGAAAACATGATAAATGGCAAATGCAGTGGAAGTTGCAAAAGCATGCGTCAACTTCTAAGCTCATAAGAAATTAGATAACCTTGGATGCATTCTTGGCTGATGTGCGCTTCTAAGTACAGTTCGCAGTGATGGTGACTGTTGTGCAAGAACCTGAATGAATCATAACGCACATCTTTCTGTCTTACTGGCCAGATTATTATCAGGTTATTAAATTCCCTTTTCTGTTTATTCTACTCATCAATATACTAAGCTTCAGGCTTGCTGAATTTGAAATTTATACCCATAACTACTCTGGAGAGATTAGATAACTCTTCCTGAATCTTAAATAAAAATATGGCAGGTTCCTAGAAATAAACAACAGTCTTTTCCAAAATATTCCACAGGAAAGCAAATAATATTTCATGTGGACATTGATTTCCTTGCAGAAAGTCACAGGAATCATAGGAAAACTCAATTCAGAATGACCACTCCTGGTTCGTTTTTAGTCCAACCCCTGCTCAAAGGGCCAGCTGTGATCTCAGATGAGGTTGCAAGGTTTTATCCAGTAGGATCTTGAAAATATCCATTGGTGCATGGGAGAACACTGACTGAACAACCTCTCTGGTTATCCTGCTCTGCTGCCTGACTGCTGTCATGTTCACCAGCGCCTTTGTCCCAGACCTTCCCAGCCAGGCAGCCCTAGCCAGTGTCATTGCAAGGCTCATTCTCTTTCAGGTGCAGGATTTGGCATTTGCCTTCATTGACTTTCATAAGGTTCCTCCCAGGCCATTCCTCCCACCGGTCTAGGACCTTGTAGATGGCAATCCTGCTCTCAAGCGTATTGACACATTGTCTCCAATTTGGCATGATGTGTGAACATGAAAGTGTCCTCCATTATTTTCTCCAAGTCACTACTAAATATGTTAAACATAACAGGTCCCAATACAGATCCCTGTACTACTCCACTCAGTCAGCTTAGGCAGCGTGCAGCCCTACCTGGATCTAGCTCCTAGGCCTGATCATCCAAATTGATTATTATTTTTTTAATACATCGAGTTAATTGCCCATCCCTACCTTGGACATAGGAATATTGCAGGAAATCATAGCAGAAGCATTACTAAAGTCAAGGTGAATGACACCCACTGTTCCTCCCTTGTCCACAGACCTAGTCATTTTACCACAGAAAGTTGGTTAGGCATGCTTTACTCTTAGTAAATGCACTCTGTTACCCTACCCTTTTTCCTTTAATCTACCCAGAAATGTGTAATTCAATTATAAAATTATCAAATTTTAAAATAGATCTAGAAATATACATATGGCTTTTTCTTTTCTTTTATTGTATCAATTCAATGCTCATAATAGTATCCCAATAGATTAGGTCAGCAGGTGCTAAGAACAGAAGGCACTATTTAAGGTATTCACACTGCTCTGTTCTTCACATAATAGTCCAAACTCAAAACAACCATCCCAATTCATATTATCACCTATCTTCAATAAAGAAAAAAACACCTGGTAAAACATTTTATGTCTGATGTGTGCATACAAAGCTTGGGTGGATCCTTGCAACTAGTTCACACTCAAGACCCCTAGAAATGCACAACCATAGAAAAAAAATCTGCCTCCAACTGAGCTGCCAAGGGAAACATCAGTAAGAGTGTATCTTTAAGTTCCATGTTTCCATTTACTACCAGTGATTTCAAGTATAAATCAAAGTCTTTCTGCTTGAAGTACTAAACATTCACAGCCTTTAAACCAACACATTATCATCATTTTGTTAATGTTTCTTGAGCCAATAATACCCAAAAAGTAAATACTTCAGAGCAACTGGGATGCTGGTGAATAAATACTAATTTTTAAGTATCAGCATTTATAACTAATGCAGCCCACTATCATATCAAAAGAACAGCACTTAGTACTGTGATTGCTTACTTCTTGTTGCCACAGCTATCAACATAACCTCACTAACTTCAGGGTTACTGTATGACAAACTGCAAATTATGTGGCAAATATTGTCTTCCAAGTCAGCAAACTTTTATTTAGATCATACAGGAAGAGCCATGATTTCAGTCCTCAAGTTAAATTGGTCCACTTTAAAAAGCTAGACTAACTAGTGAGTGGTCTATAGCTTCTCAGAAATAGCAATCAAGTCAGTATGGAGGCAAAGCTACACACACACACACACAAACAAAACAAAAAAGGTTGTGTTCAACAGGAGTATATGCAGGGAAAAGCCCCAGCTTTAATGTTTGCCACTAATGTCATCAAGTCTATAAGTTTGCTCAGGATCCTGAGTTTAAGTACATACTTGCAAGATCAGACCTTTGTAACTCAGCCACACAGAGTTCAATGTAGCTCACATTCATATAGTGTTGGGGTGCTACACTGACATCTCACATATTAAGAAGTCAAAACAAGTTATGCATCAGAAATAGGCCACATGACAGATACCTCCACTCTTTCATGCATGCAGCCCACTACCTTGTATTTAAAGAGTACCAAAAAAGAAGGAAAAGGAAAAAAGGAATAAAAAAGGAATAAAGTCAAGACCTATACTTGCAACCACCAGAATCACATGAATGAAGATAGAACAGATACTTAACACAGAAACTGAAGTTTTCCAGGAATTTTGCTTTCAAAGTGTATTTGTAAAGGTACCACAAATCACATACACAAACAGATTAAAAAAAACCAAAACATTTCACTGTCTTGCCTGTAACACATGTTAAACATAAAATGGCAGAGAAAGCCAAGGCATCTCCTACAGGCATCCTAGAAGTTAGAAATTAAGTGTTCTGAAAAAGCTGCAAACATTCAACAGAAGACAACAACTGATGTCACACAAAATCTGTGTTAGAGCAGACTTATGTATATGCAGGTATGTTCATCAGTAGAATATCTTTTGATCGGAAAGGAGAAAAAATTCTTCCAATCTTAAATTGTTGAAGAGATGATTGAAGTGGACAATAAGAGTAGCCTTACTGTTAGCCATCACAGGAGCTTGTCAAAGTAATCTGCACTTTTTAACAGTAGAGAGGAGGACCTGTAGTTCCTAGAAACCCTGTGCATGTACGCCACTCAACACACATGCCTTCTTAGATATTCAGGAGAATCATGTTCCCAAAGTGCATATGATGGCAGAATCACATCCAAAAATTAGCTCCCCCAAAAAAGTCATCTTCCCATACTCAACTGAAATACAGTCCTTGCCAGCATAGCAATAGGGCTAAGAGCTGCTTTTCCTCTCTAGGTACATCTTCACTTGCAACTAGAACAAGCTCTGCCCATGTATTCTTTGCATTTCTTCTCAAAACAAAATCTTTTATTTCGGACCAGAATTTCTTGGGGAAGGTGAAGGACTATAACCAGTATTGTATACAAATATAATACATTATCACACAAGGAAGCCTGAAAGACAAGTGTTGATATCTGCTAATACTTATCGCAGTGGAACTGGAAGACCCCTTCTCTTCTCCTTCCTCAGGAGACAAGTGGTTAGGTGTATTATGGGACAAACACTACTTAAAGTCACACAACTTGGGATAGGAAGTTGTATGAAAAGAAGAGTGTTGAATTTGTCATCAGAGGGTATCCATATGCTCACAGTTCCCTAGCAAAACCATTTTTGGGCTGATTCCTCCACTCTACTACTCAAACTGCCATTTCATCAGAAAGGCCCAAGAGATCACAAGAAAAACAGTATTACCTCAAAGTATCTCACATTTCTTGATTGCTCCTCACAGATGGGCTGCTGGAGCCTGATTCCATCAAATGGCAGGAACACAGCTTAGCAGCAGTGCCTTAAGGAAGTTGAGGCAGAAGAAAGTACATCTGAGCACAGATACCAGTTCAGTTGTTGTCTCCACTGAAGACCCAGCCTGTGTTCAGGTCAGACATGATTTTGCACAGTTTGTTCCTGGCAGGTTTCAGGAGCAGCTCATACCATAAGCTGGATTCACTGGTAAATTCACTGGCAAAGATGGAAGAGGGAGGGAGGATGTCAGCAGTAGCAGGTGCCTAACAGGCAACTGAGGTAGGACAAAGTAAAAAAAGCTTTTATATGCACTAGAACATTGTGCATGCTGAGAAATTATCAATAGGTAATTCTCCATGAGGACAGCAAGGAGGGCAGGAACACTCACGCACACTGCTAGTGGAGCGTTGGAAAAGAAAAAAAAATTGACTGTTAAAGAATCCAGCCCACTCAAGCTTCCTTTTGTGAGCCTTTTTGATTACCAGGAGCCACAAGTAGCAAACTGTTGTGGAGGAACAGTGCAATTTTTTCTGTAATTCCACTTTGATACAGTAGATCTGTCAGAAGTCATCTCCAGAAAGAGACAACTGATGTTCCCATTGCTTACAAGGTTTCACCTTAGCCTGTGGCTTACAGATATTTTATACAAGGTGAAAAAGTTAAACAGAAATGCAATAAATAAGTACAGTAGAGGAGAGCCATGACAAAGTTCATAGGAGAGATTTTGCATATGGAATCAAAGCTAATAACTAGAAAAGAAAAATCATGCCTATCCTTGCAACCCAAGTAAAAGCACATAGCAGCAAGAGAGCACACAGTGCCCAAAGATGAAATATTTTGTGCATATGACAAAACTAAAAGGAGCAAGATAGTTTTAAATCACAGGCTAGTATCAACACCAAGGACATGCTTGTGTGTAGCTGGCACAAAACAGATAACACAAGTAAATGGCTCCAGAGACAGCAAGGGAGATTGGAATTACGTTTTCCTCTCTTTGTTAGAAACAGACAGAGAAGTAAAACACAAGATAAAAGAAAAACGATATGAATCTCTGATTGAGATTAGAACTATATACAGGACCATATGCTTGCTGTCCACCTGAAGATTATACTGTTACCTGAAGAGGTACAAGCATTACAACACACCTTTCCCTGAAGAGATTCAGTAAATTCAAAGGTTATTTAGCTTCATTAACTGTAAAAGCATCTCCTGAAGTTTTTGGCTCTGCAAATTGAGATCTAGCAGTCAGAAAGAGTTGGGTCTCACTAAAACTGTGCTAAAAACCATCCCATTCCTGAAATTCCTCAGTGAGGAAGGGACCTGTTAGCACACATTTTGGCAGCTCCCAGTGCCCAGAGTTTTCATGCCAGGGTTACTCCTGCTGAGGGAACAACCACTCAAGTGAAAGGTTAGGAGGGGAGGAAACACTGACAATAGGCAAGCTCACATCATACCACTGTAACAATTCTCAGGAATGGAAAGTTGTGCATAGGAAGTATCACTGACAAACAGAGAAGACTTTAAAGGAGGGTCACTGCTAGCACAACTACAAGGAAAAAATCAACAGATACGTTGCTGACTTTGTTAAGACAGACTTAGAAAAGCATGGCATCTGAATGAGAACATGAACTGTTAAACCAAATCAGTTTCAGACCACTTCAGGGTAGTTAAAAGAAGGTTTTTTAAAAATTAAAAGAAAAAATGCAAAGTTTATACCAATTCCACTCACATAGTCAGACACTGCAGAAAAAGCTTGAGACTCAAGAACATTTTAGCTCTCAAGGTGATTTGAAAAATACTTCAGTGTTATGCACAGCAAGACAAAACACTCTGTGTACTACAAAATACTTCTTAAAAGTTTCTTAGAAGTATGTAGGAGTCACTCTGAAATAGAAACATTTCTCTGAAGGCTCTAAAGATATAGTTCATTCCTCAGCAGGGCCATGACTGAGACCCAGCGCAGAACTGTGATGTGCACTGGAATATCCAGACTAAGAAATAGTGTATAGAGCTGTGCTGAAACACCCAGCGGATTTTCAAGCATGGTAGGAATCGCCCATTTCACAACAAAAAGCACACAATAACATCATCATCACAGACTATTATCTAGACACCTGGGAACTAGAAAAAAATCCTGTCAGACATTACCTCAGTGACCACTGTAATCAAAGCAATGGGCCATTTGCTCAGCTGTGGTATCTGAAAATGTGAAGTATCATTACAGTAAACTGGTCTCCCTTGTCTTTGTGTGATTTACCTGGAAATGGGAAGTCAGGCAAATAGCACATCATTTCCATAACACAGAAGTCAGTCAAATGGCAAAACTCAATAGCAGTTAAAACGGTTGTGGCTAGTCAAGAGGAGAAAGAAAACACGTGACAGGCCATTCTTAGCTGAAGAAACTGACAAAATACTGCAACACCAGAAGAAGCAAGTGTAAGGCAGCTCCAGTACGACAGTAAGACACATACTCTGCCATCTGCCAAACATGCATGGCAACTTTCATAGCACTAAGATGCACAAGAGCAATCATCTTAAATACAGCAGAAGAAAGGTCAGTTGTCAAAAAGGTTAAGTGATTACTTGCATTAATAAGGCAATGTAGATCTTGTTGGTTGTAACACAGCATTAAACAGCTTCTGTATATAAAGCATTAATCTTATGCTCCTTGTAGTGGTTTTGACAGAGACCTCTCACAGGAAGTAAGTTTACCAATATATAAAGCCTATGGCAGAACAACACAACATAGATTATTTTTTTCTGGAAGCGCTTGATGAAAGCATGAGAAAGTACAAAGGACAGAGCCTGGATGTTACTATTTTGGCTATCTCCCTTGTAACATTTAACAATGAATAAAATGAAAATAATAATTAAAAAAGAGAGCTGCATTTAATCTAAAAAGGTGAGAAAAGGAAGATAATTTTAGGTCAGAAACTAGACTTTATTGAAGCTATTTCCCTAGGAGTATATGATTATTTTCAATCCAAAGCTTCCATAAGGCTTGACACAAAATCAAAGAGCTCCCCATTTAGAAGTAGCCATAACCAACTCTTGATATATACAGTGCCTAAGAAAGGATGTAAAGATATTGATGCTTTATTTACTCATCACCTTTTACACAGCCTCACCGGCTATTAATTGACACAGGAAACTGTCCAGTATACCTAATAATTAGAGAAGAACCTAGATGATATGATCCCAAATTCAAGTCTTGGGCTGTGTAAAAGCATGCCTTCAATATGCTGCCCAAATATAAAAACAGTGTTTGTATTGTACAGAGGTTACAAGCCCCACATAGCACAGCACACTGCATTCCACAATCTCCGCTACTCTGCTCGTGCACTGCAGCACAAGTGCAGTAATATGCAGTTGCATACAGGATGATAGCAAAACAATAAACTGTTTTACAGAACTGCAGATCTGCAATCAAATGCCTTTTTCCTTACTTTTTAGTTGTAAGTCACTAAGCCACAGAAACATTGTGCCTGTATGTCTGATTGCTGCTAGAGTATAAGAAAGCACCTTTGATGTGTCATAATCTGTAATTTAAACCTCTAATACATCTTTATACAATGGACTGCAACACTCTTTTACAGGCAGAGGAGGCTTTCCTTCCACACACATTTTTAGTTAGGAAGAAACTTTTCTTTTAATTGGATTTCAACACATGAACTGATTTACATTAATAGATGCAGTGGTCTAAAGCATGCAGCACAGAATCTGTATTTACAGTCAGCTCAATGAAGTCTGACACAGATGGTAACAGGTGGGACAACTGACATTATGGATGGTACCGTGTCCTTAAACAAGTTCTATTATGCCCAGGTATGTATTGAGTTGCAGTAGTTTCAGATAACTGAGTGACCTTTCTGCCGTACGTGCTTTGATACTTAAGCAAAGCAAGCCAAATTAGGGAGAAAATACCAGCTTTCACTTTGAATTTTACCTCCCCTTCTCCATTTCTTTCAAGTGCATTACCAAGTATAAAAAGCATATACAATAAGACACCATCAAGCTTTCAATACTCTGTTCACCAGGATGCAAGTGGGATTTCATTTGCATTCAGTACTGCTGTGCAGGGATCACACTCAATTAAAGCACTCATGCTTTTTAGAACCCTCTACAGCTTTCCTCTAAGAGAATTATCACAGTGCAATCAGACCATATCCCCACCAAGAAGGTAGTCCAGAAACTAGAATATGCCATGCTGCGTTTCTAAATTACCACAAGCAGCTGAGTAAGCAACATATTAGCTGAACAGGAAGCCAGGCATATTTGAAAATACAATTACTGCAATGTTAATTTGCCACTGTCACTGATCTGGACTTCAGAGTTGCCTTTACAAAATGAAAGCGACCAAAAGCGATCACTATGAAATGCAAAGGGTGGGAAACTGTCACAGGACTGGTGTCTGGGGGAGATCTTTGTTTGAATTGATGCTGATATGTTTTTATAACTCCTTACACCTGTTCAAAACATAAAGCAAAACCCCACTACACACAAACTTGTTTCATGCTTTGGATTCTACCCTGCAAAATAACCCTCTCCCCAATCACCTGTATACATCAGAAGCAGCTACAGATACTCCAAAGCATGGTTTTAATAAACTGAGATACGTATCGAAGACCTGCTTTAAAAGTATTCTAAGATTTAATACTTCTGCCTCCTTGTGGCAGACACTGGAATGAGCCTCCCTCAAGAAATGCATGCCAGCTCTGAAAAATACAGGAGTGTCGGCTCTCCTATAAAATCATCAGAAAGCAGCTCAGTTAATTTTTTTAACTGAGTGAGAAACCACAGGAAGCTGAAGGACAAAAAGAAGCAAGAAAAAAGCCTCACTGTTTGTAGTGTTGTCCCCCACCTCTCCAATCCCCTCCCTAAAGTTTGTGGCTGCCTAGCAAATCTCCACAGGCACCAGTTTGAGCAAAAGCAAAGCTGAGCAACATCCTAGTATTCATCCAGAGGCCTCAGCAAGCTGAAGCCAAAGTTCTCCAGCACTTTCTGAATGCTGACTTTACCTCACTTTCCCTTAATAAATATTGTGTGGGAATTGGTGGCTTTGATGTGGAAAGCCTTAAGTTGCTTGATACTTGGGTCCATGCGGTGCTTACTTCTCTTTTTGCTGTATCAACTCAAACACAATATGCCGTGGTGATGGATTATTGCTACACTGCAGCAGAAGCTGGAAGAGCTGGCCAGCCCCACATGTCAAAATTATTCTTCACAACCTAACACAGCCTTGACTTTTGGTATACACCACACACACAAGTATCAGCAGGACAGCTGGGGCAATTCAGAGTAAAGGTCTAAGTGGGTCTTGTAGCCCTCCAGTCCTAACAGTAGAAACTGCTTCAGGAAACGGTACAAGTAACAGTGCAAACTTGGAGTGGTACTACTCCAGAGTAGGTAGTCCTGTCTTTTGACTCCTCACAAATCGACAGCTTTCCGAGCCAAGTTATAGATGCATCACTATGCTGAATACACCTCAGTAGGCTTTGTTAAGTCCTGTTTAATCATGTTGAACCTATCCATGCTTTCTGAATTTATAATACTACACAGCAGTTAAGCCCCCTATATTTATTCCTTCCATGAGAATAATTGTTTTGCTCTGGAACAGATTGCCTGATAGCTACCTTGCAGGCTCCCAAGAAGTCAGAGAATAGCAGATGGGATTCCTTCTTAGTTTTTTTACGTGAAACTGTTATTCTATATACCACTTAAAACTTCTCAGGGCAGTTGAGCTTTCAGCTTACTCTGCCCAAGCACTTTATTTGCTAGAACTGTACCATCTTATTATTCCACTTTTTCGGATCAGTCAGGAATGTACTGATCATGGGCACAAAACACAGTTTAAATTGCACCCCAATGATAATTTTTCACTGCTGTGGAAAAGAATAATTTTGTCCTACCCTTTCAACACCTTATTATTCCACAGAATGACCTTTCCTCACCTTACTGAGTTTTTCAGTTTGTTTTAGTTATCTTCAGTGAAGGATTCTAGCCAGGCTATTTTAATGTCAAAACCCAAGTACATTGCAGGATCCATGCCACTTTTACTTAGGAGTCTGCAGTTCCTTGACAGAGTCCAGGCAGGTGGTCACCTTCCCTCAGAAGATGCCCTTATGTCACTTATAAGTTACATAAGAGTTTTTAATGAGCATCCTTGCTGGTTGAAAGTTTGATATAGATGATTCCAGCACCTCTGTAGGAGACTGGCATTGTATTCAACAACTCCAAGACAAGTGACAAAGCACAAACTGGATTTGGAAACTTATGGTTTCAGATTAGTTTGCACAGACAAACAGGGAACACAAGAGATTGAAGCTTGGGGCTAATGTATTTATTTTCCAAACTGTATACTAACACTAGGATTTATGCTTCCCCCTAAAGAAATGTAAGATCTTATGAAAAATTCCACCCATATCCTCCTGTGTCCAACTCATGCTTTTAATTTTTACTACCAGATACCAATAGTATGCTTCACTCAGTAAGACAGAAAAACTCCTTCAGAAGTTCACTGGATGGCATGGAGAGGTGCACAACATTCTTCAAGGGAAATAGTTTTGTTACAGTTTTATTTTTCAAGGGAATCCAGTGCTTACTGGCCTACTGCATAGGGTGTCCTACTACAAGGACTAAGTACTCTTCAATTTTCTCCTTGTATGGTCTATTTTCAGTTCAACAGAGCTAGATTTCCACTGAGACTATAACATCATCTGTTTATGCATTCTGTCAAGTGTTCCCAAGACCTACTTCAATTGTTTTTCTAAGTGCAGGGCCTCTGCTGTAGGTCCTCAAATAAAGTGCGTGCAGTATTGATCAGTCCTGCTTCCAATCCATGCAAGACTCAATATATTTCTGTTAGATGGATACAAGCAGAGCCTGATCTTCAGCAGGATAAGCAAGCAGTCTACGGCAGGAGATGATAGAGCTCAATAGTTCTAAATGGCTTAAAGTTTTGCCTAGTCTTTGGAGACCCATCTAAAAGTCACAGGGAAGATGAAAAACACTTTCCCCCCACACCCATTCTTACAGTCAGCCATGGGTATGGAGGCACACAGCACAATTTTTCTTCCTATTTTCACTGCTCACAAATGTAAACCATGAAAAGAAAGTTCATGTGATCAATGCACTGGAGGAAAGGGATGCCATTCACAAGGACCTGAGGCTGAGGTGGACCAGTGCAAACCTCATAAAGTTCAACAACCCCAAGTGCAAGGTCCTGCACCTGGATAAGGGCAATCCCAAACACAACTATGGGCTGCGAAAGAATGGATTGAGAGCAGCCCTGAGGGGAAGGACTTGGGGGTTCTGGCTGACGAGAAGCCCAACATGAGCCGGCAGTGTGAGCTTGCAGCTCATAAAGCCAACTACATCCTGGGCTGCATCAAAAGGAACATCTCCAGAAAGCTGAGGGAGATGATTCTCACAAGAAGACAGTCTTCTGGTGAGACCCCCACCTGCAGCAATACATTCAGCTCTGGGGCCCTCAACGCAAGAGGAATGTGGATGTGCTCAAGGAAGTCCAAAGGAGAGTCATGAAGGTGATCAGAAGGCTGGAGCATTTCTGCTATGGAGACAGGCTGAGAAAGCTGGGCTTGTTCAGCCAAGAGAAGAGAAGGCTTAGGGGAAACCTTAGAACAGCTTTCAGTGCCTAAAGGATGCCTACAAGAAATTGGAAAGGGACTTTTTACAAGGTCACATAGGGCTAGGACAAGGGGTAATGGCTTTAAACTGAAAAAGAGAAGATTTAAGTTAGACATTAGGAAGAAATTCTTCACTATGAGAGTTGTGAGACACGGGGACAGGTTGCCCAAAGAAGCTGTGGCTGCCCCATCCCGGGAAGCATCCAAAGCCAGGTTGGATGGGGCTTTGAACAACCTGGTGACCCTGCCCATGGCGGGGGGCTGGAACTAAATGCTTAAGATCCTTTCCAACTCAAACCATTCTGTGATTCTACAATACTCTGACAGATTGTTATTTTCCTCCTGAGGTTTTGGATGGCTGCATTAGAAACCTGCACATAATATTCTAATTTTCCTTTCTTATTTTTGCAACTATCCAGTTAATGTCTGTATTTTAACAAGTGTGTGAAGAGGGATTCAAACCAATCCCGGCCATCAAGGTACTCCCATTCACTGATTGCAGTTCGGATGCTTTCCCTATTGATCAACATTCACAATAGCAAAAGAAATCAGCAAAATGGCTCATTTTGTTCAAGTCTTTCTTACATCATTGACTACAACTTTTTTCCATTAGGTCTATAGGATTTGTTTTCACTACTTCAGCCTTTTCAATAGCTTATTAGTGGCTTTTCCTCCATTTTTGAAGGTTTAATTTAAGTTTGCACTCCTGTGCAGAATTTCCCCTGCCACATTAATAATTATCTTTCGCAGCTACTACAGCTGAAACAAGAAATACAATGGATTTATGACGATATCTAAGCCAAGCTTATACAGAATTGTATTATCCAGTTCTTTGCCTACATTATCCCTATTTCAGATTCTTAGAAGAGCTGAATTTCATTTAGACTGTAATTAGGATCCTGGCCTCCAACATCAGTGAATTCTGAGGTATTACTGTGCAATCACACAGCATGTGCGGGAAAACCAGGGGATCAGGCCTAGTCAGCATGGGTTCATGAAGGCCAGATCCTGTTTACCAACCTGATCTTCTTCTGTGACAAGGTGACACACCTGATTGATGAGGGAAAGGTTGAACGCTTATTAAAATTATCCCAGTCAAAGCTAATAGCACACTTCATAGACAGGGTGATGGTCACTCTATGGAATGTTCTCAGACACTGGCAGAACTGCAGGGTACTAGAGATATATCATCATAGACCTTGGAAACAGTAGAATCATAGAATAGTTAAGGTGGGAAAGGACCTTAAGATCATCTAGTTCCAACCCTCCTGCCACGGGCAAGGACACCTCACACTAAACCATGTCACCCAAGGCTCTGTCCAACCTGGACTTGAACACTGTCAGGGATGGAGCATTCAAACCTTCCTTGGGCAACCCATTCCAGTGCCTCACCACCCTTACAGTAAAGAACTTCTTCCTTATATCCAATCTAAACTTCCCCTGTTTAAGTTTGAACCCGTTACCCCTTGTCCTGTCACTACAGTCCCTGATGAGGAGTCCCTTCCTAGCATCCTTGTAGGCCCCCTTCAGATACTGGAAGGCTGCTAGGAGGTCTCCACGCAGCCTTCTCTTCTCCAGGCTGAACAGCCTCAACTTTCCCAGCCTGTCTTCATACGGGAGGTGCTCCACTCCCCTGATCATCCTCGTGGCCCTCCTCTGGACTTGTTCCAACAGTTCCATGTCCTTTTTATGTTGAGGACACCAGAACTGCACACAATACTCCAAGTGAGGTCTCCCGAGAGCAGAGTAGAGGGGCAGGATCATCTCCTTCGACCTGCTGGTCACGCTCCTCTTGATGCAGCCCAGGATACAGTTGGCTTTCTGGGCTGTGAGCACACACTGAAGCCAGCTCATGTTCATTTTCTCATCGACCAGCACCCCCAAGTCCTTCTCTGCAGGGCTGCTCTGAATCTCTTCTTTGCCCAACCTGTAGCTGTGCCTGGGGTTGCTTTGACCCAGGTGTAGGACCTTGCACTTGGCATGGTTAAACTTCATAAGGTTGGCATCAGCCCACCTCACACGCGTGTCGAGGTCCCTCTGGATGGCATCCCTTCCCTCCGGTGTATCAACTGAACCACACAGCTTGGTGTCATCGGCAAACTTGCTGAGGGCGCACTCAATCCCACTGTCCATGTCACCAGCAAAGATGTTGAACAAGACTCGTCCCAACACCAATCCCTGAGGGACACCACTTGTTACTGGTCTCCAGCCAGACATTGAGCCATTGACCACAACTCTTTGCATGCGGCCATCCAGCCAGTTCTTTATCCACCGAGTGGTCCACCCATCAAATTGATGTCTCTCCAATTTAGAGACAAGGATGTCATGTGGGACAGTGTCGAACGCTTTGCACAAGTCCAGGTAGATGAATCAGATCCTCTCCTACAGTGGGCCTAGGGTCTTCATTGTCACAGTCCCTGCGTTCACCTTCCAAGACTTGGGTGGTGTGGTCAGAGCCTTTGCCAGTGAAGACCAAGGCAAAGAAGTCATTCAGAACCTCAGCCTTCTCCAAATCCTGGGTAGCCAGTTCTCTCGATATCTTCCGAAGGGGGCCTACGTTGTCCCTAGTCTGTCTTTTACTCGCTATGTACCTATAGAATCCCTTCCTATTATCCTTAACATCCCTAGCCAAGTTCAATTCTAACTGGGCCTTAGCTTTCCTAACATGGTCCCTAGCTTCCCAGACAACATCCCTGTATTCTTCCCAGGCTGCCTGTCCCTGCTTCCACCTTCTATAAGCCTCTTTTTCCCTTTGAATTTTCCTGAGCAGCTCCTTATCCATCCAAGGAGGGCTCCTGGCCCTCCTGCTGCACTTCCTTCTAGTTGGGATGCAACACTCCTGAGCTTGGAGCAGGTGATCCTTGAGTAACAACCAAGAGTCTTGGGCCCCCCTGCCCTCTAGGGCTGTATCCCATGGAACCTTACTAAGCAGGTTCCTGAAGAGGCCAAAGTCTGCTCTCTAAAAGTAGGATTCTTCAGTGATACCAAACCATGGATAGAGTAATGCAAGCTTTGGTGAATTTGGGGAAGCTAAATAGTTTCAGCTAGGAACCCATCAAGAAAGTCTCAAAGAATCACTCTCTAGTTTAAAAGCTGGCCAGGATGACACAGGATCTCCAAATATGCTGGGGGAACCATCATTCAACCTCACATTCACAGAATCACAGAATATTAGGAATTGGAAGGGATCTCAAAAGATCATCTAGTCCAGTCCCCCTGACGGAGCAGGAACACCTAGATGAGGTTACAGAGGAAGGCGTCCAGGCAGGTTTTGAATGTCTCCAGAGAAGGAGACTCCACAACCTCCCTGGGCAGCCTGTTCCAGTGTTCCATCACCCTCACTGAGAAGAAGTTTCTTCTCAAATTTAAGTGGAACCTCTTGTGTTCCAATTTGAGCCCATTACCCCTTGTCTTACCATTGGTTGTCACCGAGAAGAGCCTGGCTCCATCCTCGTGACGCTCACCCTTTACATATTTATAAACATTAATGAGGTCACCCCGCAGTCTCCTCTTCTCCAAACTATAGAGACCCAGCTCCCTCAGCCTTTCCTCATAAGGGAGATGCTCCACTCCCTTAATCATCTTTGTCGCCCTGCGCTGGACTCTCTCCAGCAGGTCCCTGTCCTTCTTGAACCGAGGGGCCCAGAACTGGACACAATATTCCAGATGCGGTCTCACCAGGGCAGAGTAGAGGGGAAGGAGAACCTCTCTTGACCTACTGACCACCCCCTTCTAATACACCCCAGGATGCCATTGGCCTTCCTGGCCACAAGGGCACAGTGCTGGCTCATGGTCATCCTGCTGTCCACCAGGACCCCCAGGTCCCTTTCCCCTTCACTGCTCTCTAATAGGTTATTCCCCAACCTGTACTGGAACCTGGGGTTGTTCCTACCCAGATGTAACACTCTACACTCTTGTTATATTTCTAACTCTTGTTATATTTCATCCCATTTTTCACAGCCCAACTCTCCAGCCAGTCCAGGTCTCGCTGGATGGCAGCACAGCCTTCTGGTGTATCAACCACTCCTCCCAGCTTAGTGTCATCAGCAAACTTGCTGATAGTACACTCAATTCCCTCATCCAGGTCATTGATGAAGATATTGAATAATGCTGGCCCCAACACTGACCCTTGAGGCACTCCACTAGATACCGGCCCCCAACTAGACTCCGCCCCATTGACCACAACTCTCTGGCTTCTGTCCTTCATCCGGTTCGCAGTCCACCTCACCACCCGACCATCCAGCCCACGCTTCCTCAGTTTAGCTGTGAGGATGCTGTGGGAGACTGTGTCAAACGCTTTACTGAAGTCAAGGTAGACCACATCCACTGCTCTGCCATAATCCAACCACTGTGTTATGCCTTCATAAAAGGCTATGAGGTTGGTCAAGCATGACTTCCCCTTGGTGAAGCCATGTTGACTGCCCCTAATGACCCTCTTATCCTTTATATGCCTTGAGATGGCACCAAGGATAAGGTGTTCCATCACTTTCCCAGGGATGGAGGTGAGGCTGACCGGTCTAGAGTTACCTGGGTCCTCCTTCTTGCTCTTTTTGAAGACTGGAGTGACATTTGCTTTCCTCCAGTCCTCAGGCACCTCTCCCATTTCCCAAGACTTGGCAAAGATAATGGAGAGTGGTCCAGCAATGACTTCAGCCAGCTCCCTCAGTACCTGGGGGTGCATCCCATCTGGACCCATGGACTTATGGATGTCCAGATTGCTCAACTGCTCCCTAACCCAGTCCTCATCAACTAAGGCAAACTCCTCCAATTTCCCAACTTCCTCTGGGTCCTCAGGGGTACAGGGCTCCTCAGGACAGCCTCCAGCAGAGTAGACAGAGACAGAGAAGGCATTCAGCAACTCTGCCTTCCCTGTATCTTCCATCACCAGGGCACCCACCCCATTCATCAGTGGGCCTACATTACCTCCGGTGTTGGTTTTATCTGCCATGTATTTGAAAAAGCTCTTTCTGTAGTCCTTGACCCCTCTCGCCAGGTTTAATTCTAAGGAGGCCTTAGCTTTCCTAGCTGCCTTCCTACATCCTCTAGCAGCAGCCTTATATTCTTCCCAAGTGGCCAGCCCCTCCTTCCATGATCTGTAAACTCTCCTCTTCCATTTGAGCTTACCCAGCAATTCCTTGTCTAACCACACAGATCTCCTGGCTCCCTTCCTTGACTTCCTACGTGTTGGGATGCTTTGATCTTGAGCTTGGTAGAAGCAATCCTTGAATGCTAGCCAACTATCTTGGGCCCCTTTACCTTCGAGCAGCCTTGCCCATGGGATTTCCCCTAGCAACTGTTTGAAAAGGCCAAAGTTTGCCCTGCTGAAGTCCAGGGTTGCAATTCTGCTTGCTATTCTGTTCCTGCCACACGAGATCCTAAATTCCACCATTTCATGGTCGCTACAACCAAGGCAGCCCTCAACCTTTACTGCTTCAACTAGACCCTCCTTGTTAGTGAGGATGAGATCCAGCAGGGCTCCTCTCCTGGTTGGCTCATCCACCATTTGCATGAGGAAGTTATCATCCATACACTGGAGGAACCTCCTGGACTGTGGCTGTTTTGCTGAGTAGTCTTTCCAGCAAACATCAGGGAAGTTAAAATCCCCCACGACCACCAGGGCCTGTGACTCTGAAGCTGCTCTCAGTTGCCTGTACAAGGCCTCATCAACTTCCTCACATTCAATTCAACTGACAATATAAAAGTCTCATTTTCTTTCTGGAACCACATTCATGTGTTTCAGCTTCCACCAGTTCTTAGCATTAACCAGTAAATAACTTAATATAGAATGACTTCATACAGAATGGCAAAAAAATTCCTCCATCATTTCCTGATAAGTACAGTTTGATTTCAAATATCAACATGGCTTGATTAAATAAAAAAGGAGCATTCATACAATCAAGATCTTAACTCAGTAGGTAACTAATCTGTACCCTGAAACATGAATAGTAGTAAGCATCCTGATATAACTGAATTTTCCCCCAGTGTTTAATGACTATTCAAGTTTATGTAGAGCCAAGTACTATACAGCAGAGCTCACAAACTGCTGAAGTACAGAGATCTTTAATGAAAAATTCTTAGCCAAGACCAACTCCAAGATTACCAAAGAGACCCATGATAGAGTCCACATTCAGAAAACAACCCAGGATAAATAGACTGACTTTGAAGACAAAGAATATCTGCTCTTTAAATTTGAGTTAAACTGAACTGTACCTGTTGAGGAACCGGTCCATATGTTCAAGGGGTATTTTCCATCTCCAGCTTTTATGATTCATACATAGATTGCAATTTCATTGCTACAGGGTAAATACATTTTAAATTAGACTATATAAAGCTCTAAAGTTGCCATGACAGTTGCAGCAAAATGCCTTGTCGTTTCTCATTACAAAGCACAACTTATCTTCCTAACTGAATTAGGTTTTTCAGCTATTCCTCCAAACGTAGCCTGCAGATCTATTTTTGTTGATCCACCTATTGTTTCAGATTTGCATGGCTAATTATCAAATGGAATGATCATCATTTAGATTATTAAAACAATATATCTGACAGCTTTGTTCTCTTTCATGTGAAAAATAGGAAAGGTGAAAGGGTTTAGAGAACTTTTTGTCAGTACCTCGTTTAGAAAAGCAGAGACACAGTTCTATGCCATCAGCCCTGATCTGACCTTCTTCCCTAGACATGTCCCCAACCTCAGACTTCCCCTGAACAAGGCTCAATGCCAGCTGTTTCTCGTCTGAAGTTTAGCTTTACCCTTCAGTTAATGTTTGCTCTGGAAAATCATCAATCCCTTTGTTAGTGCAGCTGATGGTAGATCCAACCACGGTCTTTTGGTTGTATTTCCTTTCCAGGTTTAAGGCTTCCTGAGTATGAAAGATGAGAAGCACAAAGAGCAGAGTCCATCTGTTACTTTTAACTGGGACGGGGGGGCAAAAGTCTCCTATAAATAACTTCAACTCTTCTGCTCCCATGTATCTTCCAATCTCTAAAAACACTGGAATATTGAATAAAGTAGAGGGGAACACAGTACTATGCATGGAGGCTGCAACTTGTCATACTGATTATCTTTTGCATCAAATTGATTGCATTAACCAGAAAGCAGAATTCTTAAGAAATCTCTCTGAACTGTTCATTCCAAGAACAATTAAATCTAAAGTAAGAAGAATCACGACAAATTGCTGACAAGTGTTAAAACATCATCTGCTGGCAGCTTTTTTCTTTTAAGAAGATGTCATAGCAAAGTCAAAACCAAGAAGTCTATAATAGAAGATATCAAATGACATTTAACAGAACATGAGGCAAGATGCTCATGTGTAAAATCTTTTGTCAATCCTTGCCATTAGTCAACATGCACATATCAGGGATACTACAGACAGTGTAATGGAAAGACCCTGCTGTAAAATTATGTGCCATTTCAAACAATTTTATCTGAACCTTATCCGACAAGAACTGAAACTTGAGAAGAGTAAGGAATAATGCTGCCAGATGCAGCAAGCAGACAGCTTCCTTAAGAGACTCAGAGATTTAAAGAGTTTTGAATTCAATCAATCCAACATAGAATTTTTTTAGAATTCAAGTGTGTAGTTGTTCTAATAACAAAACTAATTAAGCCTGATAGTGAATGCTCACATGTCTTGCAGCTGATTGACTTTAATTATTTCTTAAGCTCTGGAGTGAGCTCATCCCTTAACCAAAAAATCTGCACTGGAGAAAGTTTAGCCTTGTTCTTGGAAAAAAAGAAATCAACAGCTTTTGCCTCATTGTTAGGAAATCCATAACATCATTCTCCCCCATGAATTGCCTGATGGCTAATGAAGGGTGATCTCATGCTTTGCTCTGGTGCGGCATTATCTCTCCTCTGCTGCACTCTTACAATTCACATAGAAACATCAGGAAGGTTCAAGAAACCAAATTCAGTCAAAGTAGGCCATGATATAGGGAGCAGTCAGCATTCACAGATAAGTTAAGCTTATTGATATTCTACTAAGAAAAAGCAGACAAAAGAGTTATGGGAGGAACATTCCAGGAAGTTCTCAAATTAACTCTCCACAGTTTTGAAGTAAGGCTTCCAAAAGAGGGAGGGCAGCTTTCAGTCACAATACAGTATGTGACACTGGGAGAATTCTGAGTTTATTGGTTTAAAATTAGTAGAATGCTATTTATTTCAGTCTTTTAAAATCATATAAAAGTCTTCTTCTAGGAAAAAAATAGTTCTGAGTGTCAAAATAACTGCAGCTGACAGATACATTTTGGAAATGTTTCATGTCTATGGAAGTCATAACAAACGCTATTACTTTCCCTCATTCCCAGCACACACACTTCTCTAGGCAAAGCTAAGCACACTGAGCAGACTCTCAGCATAGTACACTTATTTGCTATTTGTCATCAAAAACGATTACATAACAAGTGAATAGAGTAAAAAAGTTAGCAGGTCTAGAAAAAATTCTATTAGGGCAGCTGTTTAGAAACATTCTGAACAAAATGCTTTCCCCCTGCATGCTGATTTTAAGATTAGCTGGGCTATGGATGGCAACCTCTGAACTTCAACTTGGAAGCGCAAAAAAAAAAAAAAAAAAAAAAAAAGGTATTTCTGACTAATGATGAGAAAGAAAACCTGTTCTATTGACCTCTCACACGCTAAGAGGAAAAAACACAATATTGCGTCTTAGAGGAGTCCTCTTACCTTCCCATAACCATTACACCTGAAGTTTCAGGTTTATATACCATAATCAGGAGAAATTTAACATAATTAGTTACCAAGACTTAGGTCATCATAACTTTTGCAAAGCATGCACTCTCCAGACTTTCAAGTTGTGTAATACTAGATTCACATACTTGTTGTGTCATGGGAACTAATGCCCAAATCCCTTGTTTGGTGAAGGATATTTATCTCCAACCCACAGAGTAGTTTAGAGGGACCAGTTATATAGATTATAGAGGACAGTTAACCTGCATTTTGTCATTTACACTAATCCATATAGGATAAGCCCTGCTTTTAAAAAACTACTTTTTTTTTTAAATGTAAGTTTGAGTTTCTGTCAAAAGATACACAACTGCTAACATAGAAGGATAAAGACTACTGATGCTATCGGTAAAGTGCTTCTCCACAAGCAGTGAGAAAATGAATAGGGTTAGATCTCACCAACTGCTATTGATTCCCTCCAGGCACAAGGTCTCATCCTGCTTGCAACTTACAGAACAGCTTTACATTCAATTCAGTAGGCTGCTTGGTAATTTTGCCAACATTAACAGATAACACACTTGGATGAGGAACCTCTGAATAACACTATGTATATTAACTCATATTCTGCCACTGACCTCAAGAAGTTTCCTTTTTTAGTTTCCTCCTTATTCTGCTTAAGAATGCCTTAGCTATTCAAAGTTAAATTTATGTTGTACTTGGCTTGGCAACAGATAGAACAGCTCCTAAGTCTCATTTGACTGAGTTCTCTTCATATAATAAAAATAGCTTACACATCTTGCTGTACCTGTGCATTTAGCTGAGTAGCCGATCCCGTGTGAACCACGCTCTTGTTACTTGCATAGCAGTCATGCAGATTAACAGGTCTGCCCTGCCTTTGCCAATGACCTTGGTGAAGTTGAGTTTGTTGGCACAGGTTGCAGATTCACATTGCTTTAAAGCAAATGCCAGATTCAGTCTCTTTTTATGATGGCTTACCAAAAGCATCATGCTAGCAGCAGTGGCCCACAAATTTTACTGAGGAAGCATCAAACTTTGGAATCAAGCAGAGACTTTAAAACCGAGTTTCCAGTTTGCTGAAAGAAACCAGCAACATCTAGCAGAAGAAATGAGCAAGTGCTACAATAGGTGAGACACAAAATAAAAACCATGTCTTAGTCAAGTTCATACTTGACTTGGCTACCTACTTTATTAATAGCAGACAAAATCCTAAAAAGCTATAATGTTAGTAGCATGGAATATACTATGGATGTAATAAGAACAGCAAACTTGGGAGTACTGACCACAGACATTTGATTTTTCCAATCCCTCACTGAACTTACAAAAATAATAATTCTTTCATACATCATGCCTTGCAAAGAGTATTTAGCTAGTTAAACTTGCCTCCACCCCAAAGTCAAGTTTGACTTATCTAAGGTAAGCCTTGCTGAAATTCCGAGAGCCCGTTTGATAACATGTCAAAAAAAGAATTCAGATTTTTTTTCATTCCATATTTGATTTTATTCCATGTGCTTATGCAAAGATGATTTAAAGCCAAATGTAGCTAAGATCAAAGCACAATGAGACCCAAGTTCAAATGTTGCAAAGTTATGATGATGCATGGTTAGAAATACATATAGGTCTGAAACGATGGAAAGGAGGTATTTAGGGATTTTATACTCAATTTATGGCAGAACTGACAAATTTCCCTCATTAACTCTGATTAAGCCCACTGAATTTTCTACAGCTTTTTGGTGATATGCCAAGTGCCAGGAGGCAGAAACATGTTTTAGTGGCTTGGTTTGTCTGGTCTGCTTTTGGAAAGTTGCCAGATCTCATTTGACCTTTATAATAAGGTTTAATCCTAGTAGTTGGACTAAGTCACTCATTTAGATGAGCAGACTGGTGCAGCTCAAGCCTAGGTCAACAGTGAAGAAATGCTGTTGCCATTTCACAGCTGTTCAGTGGCTTCTGGGAAAACTGTTGGTGTTCTCAGGACATTTTCTAGTGGACAGGCACTTAACCTAAGGTTTACTGCCACCGTTTGCAGTGCTCAGCAGAAAGACAAACAGCCAAGTCATTAGGGACACAGTGACTTTCTCAATACTGACTTTTTCCAAGTCAGACTTGAATGGAAAACCCCGAGATTCAAAACACACAAATACATTAATATTTACAGTATCTAGAGCTAGGTATCTTCCACTAGTTTAAAAGAAAAGTCACCTCACTGGAATGGATCTTCTGAGCCATTGCTAGTAAGTGCTCCAGTAATCTTTGTGTTCAGGTAACATGCCAGATTCCATAGAGGAAACTCAATATTACCGACCTCCTGCTCTAAGAAGTGGTGAATTGGCATTGGTCCTGGGTTTGTTTTGCCTTCCTCTGAGCACTGAGCATGACCACTTCTCAGGGCTCCTCTTGTTTGCTCTCGCTGTGCTGCTGCCTGCTGCTCATGCACCACGAAGGTGGCCCCTCGTGTCCTGCAGCTGGGGGGGGAGGAAGGCATTTTATCCCCAACAGAGGCTTGTGGGTGTCCTGGAGGATTTTCGCCTTCCTCTGTAGCAGTGAGCAAGCCCCTTGACAGAACTCCTTTGGGCTACTGTGGTCCAAAGGCTGCTGGTTCTGCTTCACGCAGGTGACCCCCCGTGCCCCCATCCAGTGGGGAGGAAGCTTTCACAACTCTCAAGGTAGCCCCTGGGGGTTACTGCTTGTCCTCTGTCACACTGAGCACAGCCCCTTTGGGCTCAGTTCTTGCCTGCTACTCTCACACCTCCAGGGCACCACTTGTGCCCTGGCGCTCTCTCTGGCTCCATTGCCCAGCACAAGCTCGGAGTGGGAGCAAGCTCTGGTCTTCGCTTGGCTCCATTTCTCTGGGGGCTCTGGCTTGTGCACAGCAGCCTGTGCTTAGAAGGCGTTGATGCTTGTGAGCATCAGCTCTGAAACAGAGTAAAAATAGCAACAAACCCAAAACTAAACCCCCTAACATAAAATAACATAAAAAATAAGGTAACATAATATAAAACATAAGAAACCAAACTGAAATAAAATGGAATCATAAAATAAAATCCTGTTTCCACTTGTAAGTTTTGTGATTTGTGTCCATGAAAGTATTTTTGGAGCTGAAAACCCCTGGCATTGCAAGGGAATAACAGTGCCACTGTTATTCAGCTCAGGGTGAACATAGGGCATGGAATGGGACTACACTAAACTAGAATAGAAATGGAATGGGTTATGCTACATGATGCCTAGAAGTCTGCATGACAAGTGATGCCCTAGGTCTAAGGGATCCACCCAGGGGATCAGCTTTCTGCAGTGCAGGTCCCAGACCCGACCCATCCAGGAGATGGGGACAGGCTCATCTACAGTGTGGCTCAGGCAGGGACTGAAGGCCCCAGGCTGAGCTGAGACACATCCCTTGGGCCCCTGGCAGGAGGCAGTGCAGTGGGGGCACCAATGGAGATGGGTCCCAGCCACTGAGGCCTTTGAGCACTCCCAGGATGCTGGCAGAAGCAGACCTATCCTGCTCATAGGCTCTCCTTTAGACACTGATGCTTGGTCTCTTTGGAGGCCGAGTATTGGGCATATGGACCTTCTCTCTGATGCAGTACTGTTCTTAGGCTCTTGTGTCTCAGCATGTTTTCCCACAGGAAACAGCTCAGGCATTTCTAAAAATGAGTACAAGAAAATAAAAACAAATCCATGGGGAGCTGAGCAGGTATGGCTCACCTCAAAAAGATTTGCAACCATTGGATTGAGGAGGATGTCCTGCTTCAGACTGAGGCTTCCAGCCTCCCTAGTGCTAGAGATGTGGAAACCCAGATCAACTGGATGAACACAGAAGACTTCCATAATACCACACACTTCGTCTTCTACTCTGGGGCCTCTGGGAAGATTTAGATGAAACATTAGGAAGAAACTCTTCCCTGTGAGGGTGGTGAGGCGCTCGCACAGGGTGCCCAGAGAAGCTGTGGCTGCCCCATCCCTGGCAGTGTTCAAGACCAGATTGGATGGGGCTTGGAGCAACCTGGTCTAGTGGAAGGTGTCCCTGCCCATGGCAGGGGGTTGGAACTGGATGAGCTTTAAAGTCCTTTCCAACCCAAACCATTCTACAATTCTATGAAACAGCAGCCACAGTAAAGCTGGAATATCACCCATCCTAGCTTCCATCTTGACTCGTTGATCTTCCATTATCTCAGTCATGAAGAAGCTGCATTATAAACTACTATGTAGAACAGTAGAAGAGTTGGTCTATTTAAAATTTAGATCCTACAACAAACGTCTATGAACATCCACTGTGTGTTCTGATTGCCCTAAGAAAACTGTTATCCAGTGCGTACTAAAATATAGTACTTAACTCTATGTTTAAAGAACAAGATACTGAAGAAAACAAACCCACATTCCAACTTTAATTAAGTCACTGATGCCAAGTTCAGCAATGGACAAAGCTCTGCCTATCCGCCAAGAAAGCAAGAAACTTGTGTTGCCAACACCAGAGAAATAATCCTGTAACAAAGTAGCAGTGGAGCCAGACTGAGGAACATTATAGAAGTTTAGGTGAGAGCCCTGCTGTCCGGCATCCCTTTGAACATGTTCACTTTCTGCATTTTTACTTCATTAGCTTAGAAGCTAATGTCTTGTTAATAGATAAGGGGAAAGGAAAGATGTTGAATTGTTCTATATTATTTTTTACACCATTTAAGAAACACCAATTACTCTGTAGGCTCATTTAGCACTTAATACTAAAGATACATTCATGTATTTCTAGAAACTAATACAATCTGCACATCTCTAAAGACACTCCTGCTAACAACCCTTGTACAAGAGACCTGGAATATTGTCACAGAGATGCCAGAAAATAGCAGGGACCAAATGAACTGTTGGACTTGACTAGCTCACTAGTGTGCCCATGAGCAAGAAAAGAAAGCCTCTCTCAGTCATCCAGAGGGAAGGTACCAGTCTTCTGCTTGCACAGAAACTGGATTTGTAACACCTGCTTAGCCACTGACCACTTTTTCTCTCTTGTCAACAGTGGAGACATAAGCAAGTTCTGAGGATTGTTGTCCTGTTCTTTCTTTTAGGATCCTTCACCTATGGTTTCTTTCAATCCCTCAACCTTAAGGTGGCATCTGAAAGGTTGCATTCCTTCTCTTTTTCTAAGGAACAAATTAATTCTCTTTTCTTCTTCGTTTTTATACCTCCTTTGGCTATACCACACCAATATTCTCTAGCACCTAATTCCTAAGTCACTACTGGTAATGAGTGAACTGTTAAAATTAAAACCACTTTTAGGGACAGCTGAGCTGCAATACTGGGTGCCTTGTGTCTCACCCTGCCTGTGTACCTAGGATTCCTAATGAGACACATTGCATATGCCATCACTGTAAGACACTCTGCCTTGGCTGCCATCCCACTGAGCTAAAGCAGCATCATGTTAGAAATCAGCTATATCATCGTGCCTGAAAAAGTGCCACTTCCTTCTTCACTTTCATCAGCAGTAAGAGCAAGTTGCACTTCAGGACGTACACAGTCTTCAGACTACCACAGAAGGACCAAGTTCACTTTAGAGCTTTCCACAAAATTGCTGCAGACTTTACACATCAAGTGATGCCACTAGCCAACAACAGCAGGATAGGCAATTTCAGCTCATTAGCATCAGTTTGTATATTCTTGATTCCATTGCTCAAGCCAGTTAAGTGCATCTGAAGGCAGTAAGGTCCAAAACAGCTCCATGGATGCCAGTTCAGAAGCTGAGATTTGCCTACCTACAACTCTTTCATTTAATAGATTAATTCCTTGGCTGCAAAAAAAGATCAACCTTTTAGACTACTGGCTTCTTATTCTGACATTGAGGGAGTACTTGAAAAAGAGCCAGCTTGAAGCAGGTAGTAATGCCTCTTTCCCAGGGCAGTCAGAAGGAACTTCTTAATCAAGTTTTAAGGATGCCTCCTCTGCAACAAGACACTTCCCTAGGCTCAAGGGACAGGGGAACAGTTTCATATCAAAAAAACCCTGAGCATGCAAATTCCACATGCCCATGAATGAAATAAGTTAGTAGAAACTTAATAAAAACCTTTCCCACATGCTTCAGCTTATCCAATACAAAATATAAGCATGTCTGGGCAGCACAAACCAAAATAAGCCAGTGAAAAATGTGTTGTTTTCAGTGACTCATTTACCCCACCTGTAGAACCCCTTTCAAATCTCTCACCAAATGGACCTTCAAACTTCCCACAGATAAAGGAAATGAAAAAAGAAAACTTGGGGGAGGGAAGGAGGAAATCAGTTTAACTTTCAACATTTCTTACACACATCAAAGGTCTCAGCCATGTAGTTCTATTAGGTTTCTGTATAGATCCTTGCAAGATGTACGTGGAAAAGCCTTCACTGGTTTCACTGCATGAGACTGAAGAAAACACAGACAATATAAATTTGAACTTTAATCTTTTACTTTCCTGGAAAGCCATCTTAAAAGAAATGCTTAAATAAACTATATATAGATAATGGCCAGTTGCAAGGCTGAATACAAATCTCTGATCCAATACAAATATTTTGCCACTCAGCTCATGCTTGTGCACAGCAGTACTCAGGTCTCCCAAACTGAAGCACGGCATGGCTATACATTCTCACAGTTGGTACTAGCATTTGTAATATCAGTGAGGTAAGTTTATAAGCTTTTTAAACCCAAAACACAGAAGACAGAAATCTTACAGTAAACAAGGATGAAAAAGAAGAGAGAAGAGTGCAAATGACAAAGGGAGATGAGATTAAAATGTGTGGGGTGCAACATAGGTAGAGAAAAATTACCACAGGCATCATTTAATACAGTGCAACAATTTTTTCCTGCAGATACTGGATGGTCTAGACAATTTCAAATGTTCCTGGTAGTTAATCCCTCAACTCTGTTAGAGATTTGACAGGGTTGTAACACTACAAACGATCTTTATTATGTACTTATCTTCCCTTCCCTCCACAAAAAAGAAATCAGGTGTGTGGAGCATAAGGTGCATTTCATATGATTTGTTAGGATGACCTCCTCCTGACTTAGGAATGCATCTCCCATTAACAGACACACATCAAAAGGGCAACGGCAGACACAGAGGAAGAGGGGAACAGTCGCTGCTGTTTCAGCCTAGTACATACTAGCGATACTCCAAGAACTTTCTTCCTCACCATCTGACCCTGTAGGATGGGGCAAGTAGCCACTGAAAAGAACTTGCCTTTTTACTTTGTGTGGTGAGTTGGGGGGAGAGGGGAAGTGTTGTTTTTTGGTTTTGGGTTTTCTTAAGAGGAAGTGAAGGTAGGAAGAGTTCAGAAGGAAGCAAAAAGTAGAAGCTGGGGGGGGGGAAAACAATGTTAATATGATCGATACTGACCAAACACTTGAAGAGTTTTTAAACAGGAAGTTGCTTCAGTTGAAACATATTGTGCTTTGATTACAAAGCAAGCCATGTCTTTGCCTGCAGTCAAGAAAGCATCAAAAGCCTCTTGCTTTTGGTAAAGTAACAGAAACCCTGAATATCATTCAAATTCTTATTAAAAATATCATTGACAATAACATTGCTTCGTGGCTATCACTGAACAGCTTTCCAGATTCAGTCCAGATTTAGAACAAGTTGCTCTAAAAGTTTTGTCCGTCTTAACTACTTGACAATTCAGTCATTGTAAGTAGTGCAAAATATACTGGGGGGATGGGACACAGAGCATGTGTGCCAAAGAGCAAACACTTCTAGCTTAAGTGACAAGATGCAAAGCATAGGGGGATCTAGCCATAATAACCATCAACCTGACAACCCAGAGAGGCACCATGGCATTAGAAGAGTCACAGCTGTACAAGCTCCTCCACGAGCAGCAACTGCACCTAAATTTGCCACAAGATACCCTGTCACAACAACCTCAGAGATCAGCATGAACCACTTGACCAAATGCAGGTAGATAAAACACTCTCAGATCTCCTCACAGATTCATTTTAAAAGAAAGCATCTGTCAACATGCACTTCATATACTTTTTGACAAGGGCATATTACCTGATGGGGCTGTGAACTGGACCATCTGCTGTAGGAAGGAGCACCAGAAGTTTTGTTGGCTGTAGTTCTCTGCAAAGTAAAAGAAAGGCATGTCAAGTATTCACCAACATCTGTCATACACACAGTCAGCTTCACCAATCTCAACCATCTAAACTCATATAGTAAACAAAAAAACTTAAACAAAAAACCTCAAGACAATAACTATGATACACTAGCATTAAAATCACATAAAGTTTGCTGAATTTGTCTCTTTAGACACCACCTGCAGCACTGCATTCAGCTCTGGATTACCCAACATGAAAGGGACGCGGACCTGCTTGCCTGAGTCCAGAGGAGGGCCATGAAGATGAGCAAATGGCTGGAGCACCTCTCCTATGAAGACAGGCTGTGAGAGTTGGGCTTGTTCAGCCTGGAGAAGAGAAGGCTTCAAGGAGATCTTATAACAGTCTTCCAATGCCTAAAGGGAGCCTACAAGAAGTAGGAACTTTTTACAAGGTCACATAGGGCTAGGACAAGGGGCAACAGCTTTAAATTCAAAGAAAGGAGATTTAGAAATCATAGAATGGTTTGGGTTGGGAGTGACCTTTAAAGGCCATCTAGTCTAAACTCCTTCAATGAGCAGGGACATCTCCAGCTAGATCAGGTTGCCCAGAACCACATCCAGCCTGGTCTTGAGTGTCTCTAGGAATGGCACATCCACCACCTCTCTGGGCAACCTGTGCCAGTATTTTACCACCCTCAGTGTAAAGAATTTTTTCCCCACATCCAGCCTTAATCTCCATGCTTTCAATTTAAAATGACAACCCCTCATCCTATTGCAACAGGCCCTGCTAAGAAGTCTCTCTCTGTCTTTCATACAGGCCCCTTTCAAGAACTGAAAAGCTGCAATAATGTCTCCCCAGAGTCTTCTCCAAGCTGAGCAACTCCAACTCTCTCAGTCTTTCCTAATAGGAGAAATGTTCTGATCATTTTTGTGGCCCTCCTCTGGACTCTGTCCAACAGGTCCATGTCTTTCCTGTTCTGAGGACTCCAGGTGGGGTCTCAACAGAGCAGTGTAGAGGAGCAGAGTCACTTTCCTTGACCTGCTGGCCACGCTCCTCTGGACGCAGCCCAAGATACAGCTGGCCTTCTGGGCTGCAAGCGCACATTGCCAGCTCATGTCCAATCTTTCATCCACCTATACCCCCAAGTCCTTCTCCTCTGGGCTACTCCAAATCCCTTCATCCTCCAGCCTGTATTGACACCAGGGGTTGCCCTGGCCTACATGCAGGACCTTGCACTCTGCCTTGTTGAATCTCATGAGCTTCACATGGGCCCACTTCAAGCTTACCCAAGTCCCTCTGGGGAACTTCCCGTCCCTCAGGCTTATCAATTGCACCACTCAGCATGGTGTCACCTGCAAACTTGCTGAGGGTGCACTCAATCCCACTGTCTGTCATTGATGAAGGTGTTAAAGAGTACAGATCCAATACAGACCCTGAGGGACACCACTTTTCACGGATGTCCATCCAGACATTGAGCTACTGACCACTCCCCTCTGAATGTGACCATGCAGTCAATTCCTCATCCACCAAACAGTCCACCCATCAAGTCCATATCTCTCCAATTTAGAGAGAAGAATTTTGTGGGGGGGGCTGTGTCAAAGGTTTTACAGAAATCCGGACAGACAACATCCATAGCCCTTCTTTTGTCCACTGATGTAGTAACTCCATCATAGAAGGCCACTAGGCTTGTTAGGCAGGACTTCACAGAACCACAAAATGGTTTGGGTCAGAAGGGACCCTAAGCATCATCCAGTTCCAACCCCCCTGCCATGGGCAGGGATACCCTCCACTAAATCAGATTGAACAAAGCCCCATCCAACCTGGCCTTCTATTTGTGCACAGAGCAGCTCAGTGCACAGTGCATTTCTGTACTTATCATTTGGTACCCTACTTACAAAATTCTCTGCAGCAATCTCCACATCACCTTTCAGAGATCCTGACCGGCGAAGTCCTGTATTCCTCCTCACTGTCTTGTGGATAGCTGTGAGAGTCCCTGCCACAGCATGAGTAGGGAACCCATGAACAACAAAGCAAGGACCACAATGCATGCTGAGACTATAGATGCCACAGAACTGTGTGTCAACATGTGCAACTGCTCTGACCTGTATCTTAAAAATGGTTAAGGTTCTACCTTTGACAGATTCATCTATAATTTTCTTTTGCACAGGTGAGAAACAAGTCACTTGTCCTTCGTGAAGCTGTGCTGGCTGTCTCAAATCACCTCCCTGTCCTGCATGTGCCTTAGCGTTTAGATTAGATATAAGGAAGTAATTCATCATTATGAGGGTGCTGATGCACTGGCACAGGTTGACCAAAGAAGGTGTGGGTGTTCCATCCATAGACATGTTCAAGGTTAGGCTGAGCTTTGAGCAACCTCATAATCAAACTGCCTTTGATATTACAGAAGTATCAAAACACCACACCACACATCGAGTAGCCAAAAATCTTGCAAGTATATCGCTATTATATTGTGTAAACTCAGGTATTATAGAAAACTTGTGAGAGGAAGGTCAAGTAGACTTGAATTACCTACTCATGACATCTGCAGCCAAACAGACTTTCCAGACATGAAATACTAATTTATCAGTATATTGTGTCACCAGCAGGATGCTAACAGGGGGACAGATTCATATTTGAACCATAGGGGCACAAATTATACTAAAAAATGCAAGTAAGATGATCCATGTGAGATTTATACTACAGTCTAGTATACTCTTTGTAAATATGAAAATAAATAGTTCACGGCTTTTAACACCCAAGGATGTAGTACATTTCTATGCCAATCATAACCACTAGGGCTTACACATCATTACATATTCTAAAGCTAGCATATCATTCCCACTAATGGGAAACAGCCACTACAGTAACTGTGCTTTTATGTTAGTTTAATCAAAACCCAGTTATTTGACAAATGTAGTTATTAGCATTCTTGCATAGTGTATTTAGCTTCTACTAGACACCCTTAGAAGGATAGGCACTTTTTAATAAAGACATATGCCATGCAACAGAATAAAACTTTTTTTTGATAGAAACCTCAGGAAAAAAAAAAAACCCACACGATGCTGATTTCAGCTTTATAAAAACTTATCAAAACTATGTTCATCTGCTTCAGAAAAAAGACTGGCCAATCTGTAAATAAAAAGTTGATTAACAATAGCTGGAGTTTTCCTGGAAGCATTTGGAAGTTCTCCAGCAAGACACCTTTTAACAAGCACCACACCTTTCTTTTACATATATATATGAATACATAATGAAATATATATATATAAGATGTATGCCTGCCTTTGGTACTTTCCCATAAAAAACCTAAATATTCTTCCTGTCTAAACACAGAAAGAATCTTCAGATTTATTACTTACTGCAACCCCATTGCCTCTAGTAGGTACATTTCCTTTACAGCAATCACTCTTGAACTCTTCCACCTCAATTTCAAGGACATCCTAAATAAAGACATCCCATAGAGAAACAGTACCACAAAATTACAGAGAAACAAGAGAACCTTTTCCAGGCCAGACAGCCAGCAGACAAGTACCTCCAAAGACAAAGGCAGAAAATAATCTTTTATCTAACTTTACAAACAAGAACGGACCAGGGCCTCAGAAGTATTTCCAAGCTGACTTCCATCTTCCAATTTGATTAAGAGATAAGCACTTTAAGAAGATAATCGTAGAAATAGCAATGTAAGAGGTCTTAGATCAGCATTTTCTCCATCCTCCCAGTTTTTTTTCCCTCTACTGATAAATCAGTGAGTAGGGTCACTTGCATGTTCCAAGATTATAGAGTAAAGGCTTACCCTGCTCACATACATGAGCTTCTTTATCAGATAATTTGAAGTAGATTTTGAAAGATCTGGAAAATACTATCTGAACTTCTTTTCAAGTTCTAAGGGGCAACAAGAAAAAACCTGAAGGCCAGACCACATTCCCTACTTGTCTCAGCAGTTAAAAGATTTAAGGCAGATGATTTATAAAAACATGCATGGGCAAATTCCAAACACACACATACATGCACATTCTCATTCCTACTTCCCTTCAATCAGTAGAAATAGGACAACCACCTACATATATGGGTATGACCCTTCATATTGCAGCCAAGATCATAAGCTAGACCACGTTCTACTGGATGTATAACTTCCACATGCAGCTTGCACAACAAATGGGACCTCAAGGTGTGGCATTTTCACTAGGTATTTTACCAAGGAGAACATGGGCTGCATTTAGCCCCTTAAGCCACATCCTTTCCTTCACCTAAAATCACCATCATCACTTTTCCTTTTGAAAAAGAAGGAACATACGCACAGAACACTTAAAGACTCAACCTCTGACACAACTAACAGAAGTCCTGATCACAAACTCCCTCTCTGGTCTCGTAGAGCTCCCTGACAACACAATTTGAAACATCAACACCAAGCAATCCCCAACTCTGCCAGAGCCCACAGCAAGCCCTCTAAATTAGCTCTTAACTAATTTTATATCCAACACTCCTACCTTCCAACCTATTTCTACTCCTTGAAAACAGCCTTTCATGTACAAAAACCCCCTCCTCAACTATTAATAACTAATTAGGTCTGACTGCTCTAATTACAGATTTTCTCAAGCTGTTCCTTATGTCTTTGCCCCTCCTTCTCATTCCCTTCACCTGTGAAGAGAGATTAAACTCACACAGCTGCAGGTAATCACCAGTCGTTTTAAAAGACCAGCAAACTTCTACAAAAAAAACTTTAGAAAGATGTAACAATTTTCCTAGCAAAGTGTACTTCTGAAGGCAATAAAACCGCTAACTGGACATGTGAGGTTTGGTATCTGAGATGGAAGCTATGGAAAAAAAGAAGACAGAGAGGAAAACTGGTGGCCTGCGCACTGCTGCCCAGGAAACAGTTGGTAGGAGATGATGAAATCTGTAGTTTCAGGTGCAAGGTGTGCTTCAAGCACCGAGCCTGAGTGTGAGGAATGCTGATGAAACATGAGACCACCTCCAAATCCTAGTGAGAGTAAGAAAAAGTACTTTTCATAGCAACGGTGGTACAGACAAAAGAAGAGCAAATGATGCAGTGTATGTGCAAAGCTGCTGTTTCATACATAGATTGCAGGAAAACTATTCTCAGAAGATACTACTGTTGAGCACAGTAGATAAGATAGCTAGAAGCCACACAAAAAGCTTTTAGGAGGATACATGGAAATTTGAGTACAGCTTAATAGGAGAGCTCATAAAAAGATAAGTTATTACTTCATTCTTGGGCTAAGGCTATTAACGACTGTATACAATACAAGCGAAGATCATATACAATCCATAAATAATTTCTCATTCAGTCAAAGAGAGCTTCAATGTAAGGCCACACTGCAAAATTAGAGAAGAAAAGCAGAGCATGGAGTAAGAGTTACAACTGTTGTTATTTGATAATGTTTCATTGCACAAAGAAGTGGTAAATGCTCCCTTCCTGGCAGTGCTCAAGGCCAGGCTGGACCTAGCCTGGTTGTTGCCCAACCTGGCAACACAGTCTAGTGTGAGGCCACCCCTGCCTATGGCAGAGGGGTTGGAACTAGATGATCTTAAGGTCCTTTCCAACCCAAACTATTCTATGATTCTAAAAGCAAAAAAAGAGTATATATTGTGATAACAAAGCCAAGGTTTAGAACTTGTTCTACAGCTAGATAAGCTTACAAAGCCTTCTGATGGGCATGACAATTCATCCCATTAGCTTGAAAAAGTACCTTAAGATAGGATGAATTACTGTCTGGCAGTACCTGTCTCTTTCCATCCATTCACTGGAGAGAGAGGCTAAGCAGCCAGTTTAATTGAGACATCTAACTTTGGATGGCTAATGTTTGGTGAAATTAAATCTACCCACACTTCCTGTTCTTCCCCCTACCAAGGGACATAGAAAATTTATCTTCTTCTAGTGTTTAAAGGGCTATTATGGTAGCAATTTGCTATGTAATCAGGGTACTTCTGAACTACCATGTGACCTCCTACAAACTGTTAATCTTTCACATGCAGCTCACTGGTACAGATGTCTTGACTTTTAGGACTTGGAATTTTGGCTAAGCAAGGAGAAGGACAAGGATTTTTACTTAAAAACAGAGAAAATATAATAGAGAAAAGATAATGCTAAACATTCAATCAAACTCTTCTTCTTTTTTCCCCAGAGAAAAAATTACTTATACATGTAGTTCTTTGAGATAACCTATTCCTGCAATTCCTGCTTTTCAAATTCCTGGTCTAAAATCTTGCTGACATTCAGCAGGCATCTTGCTCGTCAGTTTTACTGGAGAAGTTGCTTGTTTAAAGAATATAGCGTGCAGCTGGTTATGTTAGAGCTGACATCAAACTCAGGATATATTATGCACTGTCTAATATCTAGATTACTTTTTTCTATTATTTGCTATGTAATTTCCCTGATTTTTCCTTAGATTCAAAAATTCATTTGCTGAACAAATAATGGCATCTGACAACACTGTAAGATAGTTTTTTCTTTGAAGTTTGCTTTCTTTTTTCATGGAGTTTTGCATACCTATGACTTTTGCAAAGAGGAACTAGTAATGTTATGTTGAAAAAGAACAATATCCAATGGCTGCCTATTGACAGATACAGGCTTTGGGGTTCACTTGTTTATATTGTTTTCTTTCACAGCAGGATTTTAGGAAAATAAACACAAGCAAAAAAATAAAGTTTTAACCTCTCATGCTATAAAGGGCTATAATGTCCTTTATGTCTCTCCAGAAACAAATAGTGGGTGAAGTCCTTTTGAATTAGCAGGTTGGAGGAGGGGGGAGGGGGGAAGAGAAGTGTTGAAGTACTGAATTTTATTTCTCTTTACTTATTGAGCTTATTCCACAACAACGCAGTATAGAAAATATAGAGATATATATATAAATTTCTATATACAAGTTAAATACAAAAGGTGCAACTTCTCTGTCTATCTGATCAAAAATAGTGCTTGGAGGAATTACAGAGTCTGCAATTTGAACCAGAAATACCTCTTGAAACAACATAAACTCCATACCAGCATGTCAACCTATTCCTGCCTCTGGCTTGGCTCCAGACATAGAATCATAGAATAGTCAGGGTTGGAAAGGATCATCTAGTTCCAACTCCCCTGACATGGGCAGGGACACCTCACACTAAACCATGTCACCCAAGGCCTCATCCAACCTGGCCTTGAACACCACCAAGGATGGAGCACTCACAACCTCCCTGGGCAACCCATTCCAGTGCCTCACCACTCTAACAGTAAAGAATTTCTTCCTTATATTCAATCTAAACTTCCCCTGTTTAAGTTTGAACCCATTACCCCTTGTCCTGTCACTACAGTCCCTGATGAAGAGTCCATCCCCAGCATCCTTGTAGGCCCCCTTCAGATACTGGAAGGCTGCTAGGAGGTCTCCATGCAGCCTTCTCTTCTCCAGCCTGAACAGCCCCAACTTTCCCAGCCTGTCTTCATACGGGAGATGCTCCAGTCCCCTGATCATCCTCGTGGCCCTCCTCTGGACTTGTTCCAACAGTTCCATGTCCTTTTCATGTTGAGGACACCAGAACCGCACACAATACTCCAAGTGAGGTCTCACAAGAGCAGAGTAGAGGGGCAGGATCACCTCCTTCGACCTGCTGGTCACGCTCCTCTTGATGCAGCCCAGGATACAGTTGGCTTTCTGGGCTGCGAGCGCACACTGAAGCCGGCTCATGTTCATTTTCTCATCGACCAACACCCCCAAGTCCTTCTCTGCAGGGCTGCTCTGAATCTCTTCTCTGCCCAACCTGTAGCTGTGCCTGGGATTGCTCCGACCCAGGTGTAGGACCTTGCACTTGGCATGGTTAAACTTCATCAGGTTGGCATCAGCCCCCCTCACAAGCCTGTCAAGGTCCTGGATGGCATCCCTTCCCTCCAGGGTATCAACTGAACCACACAGCTTGGTGTCATCGGCAAACTTGCTGAGGGCGCACTCAATCCCACTGTCCATGCCACCAGCAAAGATGTTGAACAAGACCGGTCCCAACACCGATCCCTGAGGGACACCACTCGTTACCGGTCTGCAGCCGGACATGGAGCCATTGACCACAACTCTTTGTGTGCAGCCATCCAGCCAGTTCTTTATCCACCGAGTGGTCCACCCATCAAATTGATGTCTCTCCAATTTAGAGACAAGGATGTCATGTGGGACAGTGTCAAACGCTTTGCACAAATCCAGGTAGATGACGTCAACTGCTCGGCCCCTGTCCATCAGTTTCGTAGCCCCATCATAGAAGGCCACCAAATTGGTCAGGCAGGATTTCCCCTTAGTGAAGCCATGCTGGCTGTCACCAACCACCTCCTTGTTTTTCATGTGCCTTAGCATGCCTTCCAGGAGAATCTGCTCCAAGATTTTGCCAGGCACAGAGGTGAGACTGACTGGTCTGTAATTCCCCGGGTCATCCATTTTCCCCTTCTTGAAAATGGGGGTTATATTTCCCTTCTTCCAGTCGTCGGGAACTTCACCTGACTGCCATGATTTTTCAAATATGATAGCCAGTGGCTTAGCAACTTCATTCGCCAGCTCCTTCAGGACCCGCGGATGGATGTTGTCAGGTCTCATGGACTTGTGTACGTTTAGGTTTTTAAGATGGTCTCGAATCAGATCCTATCCTACAGTGGGCCTAGGGTCTTCATTCTCACAGTCCCTGCGTTCACCTTCCAAGACTTGGGTGGTGTGGTCAGAGCCTTTGCCAGTGAAGACCGAGGCAAAGAAGTCATTAAGAACCTCAGCCTTCTCCAAATCCTGGGTAGCCAGTTCTCCTGATATCTTCCGGAGGGGGCCTACGTTGTCCCTAGTCTGTCTTTCATTTGCTATGTACCTATAGAATCCCTTCGTGTTATCCTTAACATCCCTAGCCAAGTTCAATTCTAACTGGGCCTTAGCTTTCCCAACCTGGTCCCTAGCTTCCCAGACAACATCCCTGTATTCTTCCCAGGCTGCCTGTCCCTGCTTCCGCCTTCTATAAGCCTCTTTTTCCCTTTGAATTTTCCTGAGCAGCTCCTTATCCATCCAAGGAGGTCTCCTGGCCCTCCTGCTGCACTTCCTTCTAGTTGGGATGCAACACTCCTGAGCTTGGAGCAGGTGATCCTTGAATAACAACCAAGAGTCTTGGGACCCCCTGCCCCCTAGGGCTGTATCCCATAGAACCTTACTAAGCAGGTTCCTGAAGAGGCCAAAGTCTGCTCTCTTGAAGTCCAGGGCAGTGAGCTTGCTGCACGCTCTTCTCACTGTCCTGAGGATCTCGAATTCAACCATCTCGTGATCGCTGCATCCAAGGCTGCCCTGGAGCGTCGCATTTCCAACGAGCCCTTCCCTGTTGGTGAGCACAAGGTCAAGCATGGCACCTCTCCTTGTCAGCTCCTCTATTACTTGCAGAAGGAAGTTGTCTTCCACATAATCGAGGAACCTCCTGGATTGCTTGTGCCAGGCCGTACCATTGCTCCAACAGATGTCAGGGTGGTTGAAGTCTCCCATGAGAACAAGGGCCTGTGAGCGTGAGGCTGTTCCTATCTGCCTATAGAGCACTTCATCCACAGATTCCCCTTGATCAGGCGGTCTGTAACAGATCCCCACAGTAATGTCTCCCATCGCTGTCCTCCCTTTAACCCTGACCCACAAACTCTCTGTCGACTGCTCACCCGTCCCCAGACAGAGTTCCATACTCTCCAGCCTATCCCTAACATAATTAGCAACTCCCCCTCCCCGCCTGCCAGGCCTGTCTTTTCTAAAGAGTCTGTAACCTTCCATTCCAACACTCCAGTCGTAGGAGCCATCCCACCATGTTTCTGTGATGCCTATTATATCATACCCCCATAGTCGTGCACACATCTCTAATTCCTCTTGTTTGTTCCCCATGCTACGGGCGTTTGTATAGAGGCATCTGAGCCGAGCTCCAAATGAAGCTGGCTCATTGGCTGGAGCGGCTGGAATATCTCTGCATCGCTCCGAGCATTTATTGTAGGTGCTGGCAACTGACTGGGTGTGTTGGGATAAAACAATGCCCCCCTTCCCCAACACATGTAGTTTAAAGAAACCTTGACCAGCCTGGCAAGCCTCCTACCAAAACCATTCTTCCTCTTCTTTGCCAGACTAGCTCCATCAGCCCCCAGTAGACCTGGCCTACTAACTTGGGCCCCATGTTCAAGACACTCAAACCCCTGACTATGACACCACCCTTTTAACCATTTATTAACTTGGCCAATCCTCCTAGCTTTTTTAAGGTCCTCCACTGTATCGTGGAGAATTGATGAAAAGACAATCTGAGCTCCAGAGCCCCTAACCACCTCTCCCAGGGCTCTGTAGTCCTTCTTTATGTTCTCCAGGCTACTTCTATCAACATCACTAGCACCCACAGGGATCACTAGAAGTGGGTAATAGTCCGTGGGTCTCACTAGAGCAGGCAGACCTCTCTGCAATATCCCTGATCCGTGCCCCAGGTAGGCAACACACCTCCCTCGAGACCGGGTCAGGCCGACAGATGAGTGCTTCTGTCCCTTTCAAAGTAGAGTCCCCTACCACTATGACCCATCTCTTTTTCCTGGCAGCACCAGTAGTGATCTTTGCCGGTGCACCAGCCGGTTGTTTCTGGTGCCAGTGCCCTTCCTTCTTAGCCCCCTGGAGGACAGTAAAGCAGTTCTGGGTGGGGACAACAGCTTTAGGAGGAAGCCCCTTGTTTTTAATTGTCCTCTTCCTCCTTTTTTTGTTGTTTTTTGTTGTTACTATTTCCCAGCTTCCTGGGTTGACAGCCTCCTCCACTCCTCCATGAGCTGCAGGGGATGCTTGAGGCCCCCGCACAGTTTGGGCCTGGAGGAGGCAGTCCTGCTTCCTCTCAGCTTCCCTGATATCTTGCAGTCTATTAACAGCATCCCGCAGCTCAGCCACCTGCTGCAGGAGGACCTGCACCAGGGAGCACTGAGTGCAGCCCTGCCCATTGTGCACCGTTCCCTCAGGAGACCAGTGCAGGCACTCTCTACACTCCGAGCATCCATAAGCCTTGCCAATACTCTGTGTGGAGTAAGATCTGCGCACTTAATGATATTAAATCCTTCAAAGCCTCTTCCTCACAAACATCATCAGAATCAGCTCAGTGGAAAGGGTCTCCTTGTGCTTCCAATGTGGTATCACACCTGGCTCCATGGGGAGACAAACCATACTGAAGCCTGTTCATTACAGATGCTCACCCATGAAGCCATTTTCACTCCTGTGCCATAAATATACACTATTCTTTGCTTCCTTTGAATGGTCATCCTACTTTTCAACAATGCCAGTATTATACTGGAAATTCATAGCTAATGCTGCTCTGGACATAAGACAAAACAAATTGCAAGTACTTTAAAGACCCATAGTTGCTTCAATACCATACAAGTAAAATGAATTTTCAAATTCTTATTCCTCACCGTTAAAACCCCTCCAGAACTGCCTGGAAAAGTACCTGCTTTCAAGTGAGGCCAGCACTATGAAATTCCAGAGAGATTTTATGTAACTATTTTTCTTCTGACAGAAAAATAATGACAGAAATGGTTGATCATTAGATTAGTAACAGGAACATCATTTGATTACAGCTATGCAGCAGTTTTTACCACTCGATGGCAAACATTGCTGATCATGGGGTCAGGACACAAAATAAAATGTAGTAGCATTGACAGCAATGGAATGACAGTACATGGCATGACAGTATGGTCTTCTCTTCCATGCAAAGGGCACATAATGCATTCTTTAGCTAGCTTGACAGATGAGTGAACAGCATATGTCAAAGTGACCTTGTTGTTTTTCAGTGATGAGATGATGCAGGAGAAACATCAAGTATGATGGCCCATAAAAGTGCAAAATCAAGAACAAAGCATTAATAAAGCATCTTGTCTCCATATGGTGGTCAGGGAAAGTTTGTAAATAATACAAATACATTTGTAAGTTGCCTATGAAAAAGTACACAGTGGGAAAACAAACTTAAGATTGTTACACAATGTCATCAGGGATTACTTTCTCTAGCTTACAGAAATCAATGTTATGACAGGAAGAGATGGAGCAGGAGAGATATTGACTGAGCTGTCAACCATAACAGTGCATCTCTCTGAACCTGTGAGTTTGGGCTTTGATGAAGCAAATGCATTCAGTAGATGTTTTTATAGGAAGTCAGGCACTCACTCAAAGTACTTGCACTTTATATCCATTGTCTACTCTTGGTCATCAACATAATGACTTGTAATTTTTTAAGTGAAATTGCCAAGAGTAGTATCAACCCAACAATGAATTCTTGGTGGCTTAGCAATTTCATAATTGGGCTCTGAACCATGGTGTAGGGCTTGTTGTGACCCTGTGATTCCCCCTCTTCTTTCTTTTTGTCTACTCCTCTTCACCATTTTAATATAGATATTTTAAAAGCTTCTGAACAAAGATAGAGATGAAAATATCCTGTCTCTGAAACTTCCTTACACTTGCCAACCAGGAGTTTTGTGTGAAAAACACTTCACTTCACGACCTGCTGTCGTGGTTTAAGCCCAGGCCGTAAATCAGAGCCACGAAGTCCACTTCCCCCCCCCCCACCTTTCTTCCCTCCGCTCCTGGAGGGACGGGGAGGAGAATCAAAAGAATGCAACTCCCACGGGTTGAGATAAGAACAGTTTAATAACTAAGGTATAACACAAATCACTACTGCTACCACTAATAGTAATAATGATAAAGGAAATAACAAGCAAGAGAATACAACTGCTCACCAACCGGTACCTCGCCCCCACCCTGCCATGATCCAGCCCTTTTGGGAACTCTCAGTTCTACCTCCTGGGCATGACGTGCTGTGGTATGGAATACCTCTTTGGCTAGTTTGGGTCAGGTGTCCTATCCCTGCTTCCTCCCAGCTTCTCCTCCTCCCTGGCAGAGCATGAGACTCACAAAGTCCTTGGTCAGTCTAAACATTCTGACCAGCAACTGAAAACATCGGCTTTATCAGTATTATTCCCAAGGTTGAAAGTCAAAACACAGCACTGCACCAGTAGAAAAAATGACTGCTACTGCTAAACCAGGACACCTGCTGTATCCTATTTAATTGTTAAAATTAATAATGAATGTATCTGAAACTTCAAAGTATATTTTTAAATTATGATGAAGTCCACAAGCCTTTCATATCTCACAAATCAAATAAGAACTGTTATTATAGATTGCGTCTTAAACCACACCTACCTTAGTAGAACTGGCTGGTCAAGCTTGAGCCAGCACTACTGTAGCCATTAATTCCTTCCTTATTCCCATTTGTACTGGTCAACAAAAGAGCATCATACTTGAATCACAAACAAGCTGAGCAACTGTTACTGTTGATGACAAGCAACAACTTATTTCTTAGGAATTTTAATATGGTGAAAGAACTTCTCATGTCTGTGGAGATGTTACTGTGTAGTCAGCACTTTCTCCCAAAGCCAGAGATTTTGAAGATAAGCTGCAAAGAGGTCGAAGAGCAACCTTCAAGTCTTTCAGGTGGAGTTCATATGATATTGGCATCCTTATCCCATAAATGTACAGTTAAGAAATTGTAAGAAAGCCACAAGACTCAGACACATGTAATGAGGATAAATCCTCTCAGCTTGAGTGAAGAAAATACGGAAAAATTTGAGGCTTTGAGGTCAAGAACTCTCCCAAGCAGTACAGAGAAGGAAGGGGAGCATGTCACAACCATATGAGAGTTAATATAATCAGAAAGTGGATTTTTAAAAGTTAGCAGCTGCTAGAAAAGACTACCAGGTAGGAAGTAAGTATAGTATTATGTTGAGCGATGTTATCATCAATCAATAAACTTATGCAAGCAGGAAAATTGGCTTAATTTTTCAGGGAACACAACAGTATTGATAATACCAGAACATCTACTCCCATTCAGAGAATGCACAATGAAATATAAGATGCATTATCAGAAGAACTTGGAATATATGACATCTTTTTTGCTCTTTGGACTCTCACCATTTTCCTGAGTAAATGAAACACTGTGGCAAAAGGAGGTGCAAGGAACTGACTATAAGAAAGACAGTCTTGGTTCTGGCAGACAGTGGAATGGGATTAGTTTTGGGAAACTGAAAGATGTGTCTTTCTTCAGAAGTTTGCATAGGTCTGCAAAAATGGAATTATCAGGTAAATGTTGATTTGAAACAAAGGAATAACATTAGGAATGTGAAAAAATTTCATTGTTCATGAGAGCTATTATCTTCTGGCAGCTATTCTGAGAAGGATATCTGTCCCATTGAAAAAGTAGGCAAGAAACATGAAAAGTGACGCAGAATCTTTAAGAAATACCATGTCTAGGGTGTTAAAAGACAACTAAGTGACCACTTAGTAGGCAACCTCCAGAGATACACTATAGAGAGTATCAAAAAGGATTATGGGAACAGATGCAAATATAAAAAAACAATGGATGCTTTCATAAAGGTGTGGGGGGATCTTTCCTTCTTTTATTAACATCCACCAAAGATAATAAGATTCAGGATTATGCTTACATTGAAGATTATAATAAAGCCAGAAGAGAGAAAAGCCTTGATAAGACAATGCAAAATGCAATAATGCAGAAATTGAAGTAAAAGATGGTATATAGTAGATGTATTACTCAGAGTATTTTCATGTATTTCAGTACTGGGAGGCAAGGATGTGAATCACGAAGGCTCAGGAAAGTGCAAAAATAAAATCTTTATTTGCAAACAGTGCAATCAGAGAAAGGTGGAGGAGGCTCTGTAATTCTCTCTGTAATGGTGAGAGATAAAAGCAAACAACAAAAGACTATTTTCTAGATAAATGAGTCATTCTCAGAAGAATCAAATCTTTAAAGTATTCGAAAGGCAATTAGACATTCAGGAAAAATGCTGGCAATTCCTGCTGAATTATCAAGACCAGGATGCAATAAGCTTAGTCAGATTTTTTACAACCTAAGTTTGAAAACATTCCCATAGAGTGGAAAGAGAAAATCATATTTCCAATTTCAAAATACAGATGTATTTGAAATGGAACAATAATTTGTATATTTCTTCTCATTACAAGCTCAAAAATCCATCCACCATACCTTTTATAGACACATACTCATTAAACAGAGGAAACCATGAGAGACAGCAAGTACTGGTTTCTGGCAAAGAGCACGATATTCCCACCCAAGATTAGTCACAAAAAATGAAAACAAGCAATCAGTTGCAGTTAGATGTTGTCTCAGGAGAAAACGCTGATATAAACACGAATAAGGTGTAACTTCTTAGAGGATTTAGGAAGAATACGTTAGTGGGTGTTTTGCCTGCAGGGAGAGGATCTGACATCTTAGAAGACTGTAGCACAAGCATGAAACTATTTGGCTGATATGTAGAAACTTGAGAGCTTTTTAAGAAGGGAGACTGTGAAACTTCCGCTTTGTTTCATGAGCAATCCAATGCTAAGGAGGGAAAAGGAAAAGCTCTGTGTTTTTCAGAGTCACTGGGAGAGTCTAGGGTTGGAAGCAACTGAAGCAATCTGCCTCTACTTCTAAGTGGCTGCTCTAGGAAGGAGAAGGTAGGAATTAAAAGCATGTTTTCAGATCACTGCACATAGGAAGAAAATATCAGGGAATATAAAACCAGGTATTTTTTTAATGATAAGATTTTGACCAAGCCTTTTGTCAATGACATGAGGTTGCAATGAGTTTGGTAGCTTAAATAACTAGCAGCTTTATCTTAAGTACAGTTAAGTTACAGTTTAAGTACAAGTGCGTGGGAGGAAGAAACTCAGTTATTTACTGCTCTGACCCTGGTAACAGTGGGGAACTTTGTCTTTATACTCTTATTTTCCTAAAACTTAAAAAGTCACCAAACTAAAAAAAAAGGATTTGAATAGATTAGCACTGATATTACCTAATCATCAGCTGAGACAGGGAGCTAACAAACTGCAGGGGTGACATTGTACTGCATTTTGACTGTAGTCAGTGCTCACATAATGCAACTAGCATGGGTGACAGCTGCTGAGACTGTGAAGTGGTACAAGGTTTACTAGCTGCCAACCACCACAGTAAACTTGCTGAGCTCCTGGGTACATAAAGTACTTTCATTCTGCTGCAGGTATTTCCATAGAGAGTTACTGAGAATACAGTTCACTGACTGCTTTGCACAGGATCCCCACCACCACTACTAGTGCCCAAGCAAAGTGTTGTGATTTTTATAGAGAGATTCTAGTAATCCAGATAATACTGTTCTTCAAACAGTATGCTCGTTTATCTAAAGTCTGTAAAATCCTACAGGTACTGCCTCCACCTACCTTCCTCTTCAACCAGTATGAGACTTTACATTCTTCTTGTTCAAAACTGCTGTGCTTGCTCCCTGCATTCCTTCTTCCCCAGACCTATCATGCAATCTAAATCCCAACACCACAGAAGGTGAGACAAGCATTCAAATTTACTGTCACTGCAGGAGGAAAGATGCGACATAGTGTCTATAGCAGCAATAACTGTGAAAATATATCATTCCAGCTCCTTCAGATGCTCCTCCCTGTACCACGATCAAGGCACACCATGGCAATAAATTCTTCTAAGAGCCCTTAAATCTATCACACTAATTGCTTAATGTGGAGTAGCCATTCATCTTTCCTGGTAACATTGCAATGCATGAATTTGCTATAAGATTTTTTCTTTTAATGTTACTTATGATTAAAGCATGAAATAAAAGAAAAAGTAACATCACTATCTACTTTCAGGCTAATGCTTCCTTTTGAAGCCTGGAGAGGAATCCAGGATGGAAGAGATGAAAGATACAGAGAACAGTCAACAAAAAGGGATGGATATTTCCCTGCTCCTTTCACGTGCATTCTTAGCACTTAGGACACTTATTTCTAGGCTGCGGACTGAATAATCAACAGCCACATTTTCTGAAATTCCCTAATAATCTTCTCTTTAAATTTCTTTCTAGAAGTCTCCCAGCAAATCTTCATTCATCTAGTGTACAGAGTGAATGAAATTGGACTGTATCTTAGTAGAGAGGTCAAATATGTAAAATAATAATATTCTTTGGAGTTAGTTGATAAATATATGTGGAAAGAGACTTCAAGGAAAACATAGGCAATAATGAGAGGCAAACTTGGGATCATGAGCGTGTCCTTTGTCAATTTGTTCATTTTACAGTAACCTTGCTAAATTAAGAATATTCCAAGTGCATTAGGAAAGGCTGCCCTCTTCAGACAAACTTAATAAAAGGTACCCAGAAGTTCTAAGTGTCTTCAAGTTAAAATATGAATGTGGTGAAATTCACTGTGCAGTGTAATATCAGCCTAGTATCAGCTTTCTTCTCCTTAATAACAATTTGCTGCTGCATAAAGAAAAGCACTGCTTGTCATTATCTGCATATTAATGTCTGTTTGCTTTGACTCACTACAGATCCATTTACACATTTTCTGTAAGGCTGTTAAAATTTTCATTCATATTCTGGAATACAGAGACATAATTAAGTAAGAAAGCTATTGAGTCTGAGCTTTCCCTATGCTGTCATATGGAAAAATAACCCATTTGGCAGTGCTGAATTTCTATCACACAGGAATTTTCATTAAAAATTATAAACTTGCTTCTTTTCTTTAACAAAATTTGGGGTTTAGATATGTCTTGATCTCCCTAGCAATCCAAAATAGTGAGTGGAAAAATGTTTTTGTCATCATGACTGATGTTTTATACTTGATGGCTATTTTTAACTTATTTTCCTTAAATCTTTCCTGAACAACTAGGAAATGGAGCTTACTTAGCCAGAAAGTTACTTTTCTTTTCCTCACTATTCGTCAAGTGTCTTCACAGGTGAAATAGTGGATTTTTATCTTGCAAAACATCAGGTGTCAAAGCACAAGGCTACCAGGTACTTTACTAGTGAATATCAATGAATGTTCCTAAGGGAGACTACCTGTATGAAGAAACTAACTGTATCTGGGTTTAGTACTGTAAATAATAGCTTTTGGTGTATTTATGAGGTGGACATAAATATTTTTAGTGATGTTTTACTTTGAAAACAGAAAGTTCTACCATGGAATCTGCCAAGGAGAACCACAATACCAGACCTGATAAATATCTATCAACATTTTTCAAGTCCTTTGACAGGACCTGGGGCTGTAATACGTAAACTTTTCAAAACAGTCACTGTCAACACAGCCCCCTAAAGTTGCTTTGGAACAGGAAGCAGAGACGATGCTACTCAAAGAGAAAGTATTACTAGTGATAGAAAGATACAAGGGATTTAACTGCCAGCTTGATCGAAATCTCTCCATTCATCCTTAGACAAGGTCTTTTTTTTTAGCTTTTCAGCAAAGCCTCCAATGTCATCATGTCTCGCTTAACTGCCCGATGAGTTTGTGAGCTGAGATACAGCTCTTTTCATTGCAAAACACCTTTTTATTTGGTCTCAAAGCACTTACCCTAAGCATGATAAATCCAGTTCATTCTATATTCTGCTCCAGAATTTGAATTGAGTTTCCTGTCTCCTTCACCACATCACACAGGCTATCTGGACAACAGGTAATATACTCTTCAAACACTCCTTTCCACACAAAGTCTCTTGAGCATGTGATACATGCAGCATTTCTGAGTTCACTTTAACAGAAACCCCACAATCTTAACTTCAGTCATGTGGGGAAGTCCCTCTGAAGGCTTCTCTTTATTTTTTTTTCTTTCCACTCTGTTAAATAGAATTCGGCTTAAGATGCACTTTAAGTTAAACCATTACTTAAATGCTATGTTGAACTGGGGCCTGAAACGAGAATTTAATTTCCTTGATAACTCTCAATGTACCATTACTAGAATAAATGTAGAAAAATCAGACTTTCTGAAAAAAATGTGTCTCAAGGGCACAAGTGCAAGCAAATTACGTAGAATTTAAATAATGCCAAACTATAAATCTCATATCTACCAACACTTAACCATCTGTCTTACCAGTATGCTAAGGAGTAGGTCTCATTTAAAGACTGAGATGTTAGAGCTGAAAATGAATATTTGCCTTTTAATCCCCTCTTGTACTATGATATTCAGTTTCATGTATAATTGATGGGCTGAAATTTTAAGATAGATAGAGTAAATAAATTATGAGTATTCAAAATATTGCCCTTTTGCCAGTAAAACTCTATTATTCTTCCCACTGATGCAGCCACCTTTTGTGCTATCTTTATTCATAGGAGCAACATTTTCTGTCATTTTAAGGTATATACTTACTAACATGATTTTGATGGAAAACATAACCATGATTTTGTAATAATCAAAATACAGTACATTTTCATTTGAGTATCTTTCCTTCATTCAGCTGAGACATAATGTAAGAGAGAGAGGCAAATTAGTTGAATACCAGCATTTTAGGTGCTATTGCTAGTTCTTGCACAATAGAATTCCTGAGCCCTGTGCTGTAATTCTTTCCTGCAGTGAAACACAGGGGTGATCACATTGGCATTCCTGAATCTTCTTATGCTGTTAAATTATAAGACTACTTGTATTATGAAGAGAGATTGGGTTATGAATTTTCTGAAGTGACAGATTCTGTTATATAAACCACTGGTGAGTCTGGGAACGCCATTCAACATTTGCAGCTTTGGAATTAATTTTATTCGCCTTCTTCCCATGAGGAAATTAAAAATGTGAACAGTTTCACTGGTAAGGAGTGCAGTTTCCATGACAAAGTCACATCCCTGGGAAAATCCCAAGTACTTTTTCCAGACATAGCGAACAGAGCTGTGGGTGTGCAGAGGTACAATTCTGTCCTGACAGCAGTGCACTTGTTGAGAGTTACTGAGAAACTCAAACAAGGATCCTAAAATTAAAAGGGTGCTCTACAAGACAGCCACAGCTTAGTTCCTGTAGAAGACAAGGTAACAGAAAAATAATAGAGGAAATAGTTTTCTTGGAATGCATTTAAACCCATCACATGCAAGTCTGTCCACTTCTTTCAGGCTCAGCTAGTGAGGAGGTTGTCAGGTACGTCTTTCAGCGTTACAAATGTGGCACCAAAAGCGAGCTGTGAAGTAACTGTCTGATATCACTTATAAAAGTTAATATCATATTCTTATACAATTTATTCATCCTCCTGAGTTCAGTTAGGACTTCATAGTAAATTACTTGACCAGTAAGAACTCTTCTATGGACAACAATTTTCAATAAAAAGAATTTGAGCAGGTAAATGATTACACGGAAATTTATTAATGGAGAAAGAACACAAGAAATGGAAGTTTGTGATGGCATAAAATACAAATTCATATTGAAAGATTAGAGGAAGACAGTGTGAATTCAGGGATGAGACAAAAGTTTCTAGGTTTTCCTTAAATAAAAACAAGAAAGCAGCCTAACTGAGTCCCAAACACTGGTTGATAAATTCATTCAAAGAAATACACATTGATTTTGCCTCTCTTGTTTTTCTAGGCAAAAGCCATTAAGAATATAGCAACATCATTATTCCAAAATCTGCAAGCTTTATGGTCCTCTCAGTTACTCACCTTCAGATTTCTAACCAGAAAATGGGGGGAAAAAACCCCACCCCTCCCTAATCACCCAAACCTCTCAAATAACATGTTGAGGTAACCTCATTATCTCTGTTCAGAATTACTTCATTTATAACCCCCCAAAAAATACAAATATGTAAATCTTGATGTTTCACAGAATATCCCCAGGTCTGTGCAGTTATTCTGGGCAGAAACTCTCTAGGTGTGTAATAGGTGATTTCTAACACTTTCTTGTCACATCAAAGACAAGCGACAAACCAAGGCTGACCACGAGGTTCATCCACATGCAAAAGCCAAGTCAATTTTTGCATCACTTGACCTCTCTGCAAACATCAGCATGGCCATTCACAAAATGCTCAGGGCTCGCTTTCAACACCTGAGCTCTTTGGAAGGTGGAGTGTGAAACTTTTCACAACCTTAAATGTAAGCTACAGCCATCAGATATAACTCTTGAGTAAAACAAGTAGATCTAAACATCGTAGCACTGGATTTCAGGAAGTCAGGCATGTGGAAGAGGAAAATTCACACTCATAGACCCAAACTACAAGTTGTCTCGAATAAAAAAGACCAAGAAGGAAAGTGATCTGATATTCATTAAAAATCAGGGAAATCACTCAACACACTTTTATCATACACATGATATAAATCCATTCCTACAGTTGAGAGTGGGGCAGGGAGAGGTTAGTTTAAAAGTTAATCTGACTGTTCAGCTTGCAGGCAGAAAAGCCACAATTCAACCTACCCAACGTGCTTAAGTTTAAACAAAAAAATCATCAAACAAGGGCAGGATCCAGTGGAGCCTCAACGAGTCCTTCACCAGGCATTCAGAAGAGTTTCAGTTGTGTAATACAAGGAGTGTTAAACCTGGTCCTGTGACAGGATATTTGGCTAGTAAAAATATCATCTGCAGTTGGAGCAGGCTGGCTTTCCTTATAACATGTAAGTTGTTTCCAGTATGATGCATATACATTGGCTGCATTAATAGGCTTAACATCAGGACTTCTAAATTCCCATCTCAATCAGTGGGTGTTTCAGCAGCACACTGTACTGGAGAATGATTCTGTGCTCAGCCAGCCCAGCTTATTGCAGCTCCCTCAGAGAAACAGCCACTTCTCTTCCAGTTGTGTAATGTTGCTCTGATGTCAGATTTTATAACACCCCTTAGGTCCAACTTTGGAACACCAACACAAGATCATCATATAGGCTGGGACTGTACTCACAGAGACAGTGAAAGAGGCCTTGGCAAAACACTGAGTGAACTCACATTTGGCCTGTATCCTTGTACAATCAAGCTGGGATTTTCAAAGGAGTTTAGATTTCCCTGGTAGATGAACACATAATACCCCTTCATGCCTTTGAAGAGGCCAGTATGAAGCTGTAATGAACCTGCAAATAGTGATTAGCATTTAAAGTGACACCCTTAATAATAACATCTCTGTAAGCCAGATTCTAGTCTTCTGGAAGTGAAAGACACTAGCCACATTTACCTTTTAAGAACCTAATTTTGGCCTCATACTGCTCAACAAGAGGTCACAAGGTATCAGTTCCAATGAATTGCTTCTAGATCAAGCAAGATTTAATTCCGGGTGTTTCATTTATAAGCTTTCTGGATGCTGCAGTTTGCTGCTCCCTGCTCCATTCCCTTCCAAGAGCAGTACCTGTTGTCAGCTGGGCTGCAGGAGGCTGCAGCATTATCTTCCTAGTTCAGAGACTTGCACCTCCTTCCAAGTGGGCATGGCAAATCATCTTTGAAGTCTGAATTTCCTATTGCACTCAAAAATCTGCTCCCCATATCCGTATTCTGACAGAGTTATAGGTCTATGAGGGTCTTTGTGGTATGCCCTGCATCTCTCCTACCTACTGATATGAAGTCCATGGTAGCCACTTACAGTTCAGCTCAGTCTTCAGCAAAGCATTTCATTGACAAATGTTGCATGGGGATAGTTAAAAGCACATGGGAAGAATTTACCCTGACATCAAAGTGAAGCTTAATAAAACCAAAATAACAAATGAACAAGCCTGCAGCCAGGTAAAACCATCTGAACCTACAAGTGAGGAAGTGTTCAAACCACAGTAAAACTCTCATTCCTAGCTGCTTCTGAGGAAGTAGGTGTTAAGCATCGAATGCCTCATCGAAACAAACCTAACCTGGGCAGGCTCTTTCAGGAGAGTAGATAGACAGAAAAGTCTCTTGATGCCCATGTAAACACCATTACCTCTGTTTCTGCCTTCTGCTGCAGCCCACACAAGGACATTGGTCAAACAGTTCAGAGAAAAGGCCAAAAAAGGCCAAGCATGGGCTTAGGAGCTCTATGTTCCCCAGAGACCTCCTCTGCTCTGATTTTCAAAATCCATGAAGTCTCTTACTTTTCTATATTAATCTTGAAATCTGTTCCATTTTCCATTGTATGTGACTGTAGAAACTCTGAAGTCCCTGAAATAAAAATATTAAGAAGAACACTGAAGTGTTTTTAAAATACTGTAGCACTCAAGTCGCTGTCTGCCACTCGGATGCACATAGCAATTTAAAATTACTGAAGCTCTTAAATTAAGTGCTTAAATTGGAAGGTGATCACCACTCTGAGCATGTGAATTGTGCAGCTATCTGAACTATCAAAGCGCTTCAATTTACTCTAAGCAGGTCATTTTTGGAAATGATAAGGGAGCCTGTGATTGCCCAGCCTTCACTGATTTAAAGCTAGTTAAGTTTTTTATTCATTTTTACAAGTACTTGAGCCATTCTGGTATCTTATAGGAAGACTGTGCTAAACGAATTTGAGTGAGTTGGGGGGTATGTATATGATTTTGTTTGTTTGTTTTGCATTTGATCAGCAGTTTTGCATCAACATTTCCCTTCAGGAGTCAGATCAAAGCAGGTGTTTTTCCCTAGTTCTTCCACAGCTGTGGATATAAAAATTGAACACCCATACCCACTTTCAAAGTCTTCAATTCACTTAACAGACAATGTACAATTTTCTGAGTGTACTGAAAATTTCATTGCTTTGTAGCTACAAATTGAAACCTATAATGCTCATCTCCAGGACGCAATCACTAATGCCTTTTTTTACAATACAATATATTTAGCCTGCAATTTTGGCACAACAGCACCTTTTGAAAGTATTTTCTTAAATGAACTGGTAATAGCTAGTTACCCCCTGTAATTTATTACTCAGTGATGAAATAGTTATATTCCATACACAAACCTTTTATAGCTGCAAGGACTGTAGAAACACGAGAAATCTTTGAACTTCAGGATGATTCTTTCCTTTCCCATCCAAAGTAGCTTCAGAGCAGAATAAGGCCTTGCCATTTTAAAATTATTTTTTTATTTGGACAGCTTTCTGCATATTCCCAGAATTGTTAAATATTGCACTATATTTCCCACACTGCATAAAAGTCAATTAGAGACAATTCTTTTTCTGGGCCTTTTTCTTTTGCTCCTCCAACTGCCCCATGGTAGAGCTGTCATAGCCAATGTCCTGCCTTGATTCACAACTCACAGCAAATATTTCACATTTTCTTTTCTGAATAGCTTCAATGATAAAGCATAATAATCTGAAACCTCTGCTGAATTCTTGTATTTGTTATAAATTAATTCCACTTAATGCCTAGCCTTTTTAAGCCATTTTCTTTCTCTATCAGAAGTAACTTCTGAGTGGAAGATTTCTTGGTTAGCCTTCCAGAAGCAGACCCTTGAAAATCAAGTCTCTTTTAAGGGGAAGCATTTTTAGCTATTTGACAGCATTTCCTTTTATATATTTATACTGAGCCATAATCTACTGCAAAGGACGTGCATTACCGCTTGTATGTTCTGTCTCCTAAAATAGTGTGTGAGCTGGGACCTGCGGGGTTCTTACTGCAGTGTCTGTTGTTTATTCACACCTGACTGATAACCAGCACATGTTTTATGATGCTGAACACTCCTGAAGTACATGGGGGAAATTTTTTTGCTATCTGGAAGACTTCGGCAACCAGCAAAATCTAACTAATGCCATTTGTACAGCTTCTGAATCACACAGTGCTTTGCTTTATCCACCTACATTTGTCAGCATAATGGCCAGTCAAATACCAGAGATGAGATAATGCAACCATGCTTGACATTTATCTATTATCAAATCATCCACTCAAGTTTGCATTGACTGAGCTGTGAATGCTGCACCTTGATAGAATTATTTTTATTGGCATACCGTGACACATCAAGATGTCTTAGGGTAATTCATAAAGAAATCTGTCACATGATTTTAGTAAAGTATGGAGGGGGTTTTAAGCCATTTGAAAAATCACTTGACAGGTTAATTTTCCAGGTCAAAATCCAGGCTTTGGCACAACCACTTCTTCCATTTTATTTTATATGACGATGTGTAAGAGTTTGCTTGTCACTGGAAGAAGTATAACAGTCGCAGTTGCTTAGTTTGCTAACTGCTCTGGTTCCTTACATCTCTGTTCTTTGGTATTTTTGCTATACTGCTGCATTCCTCATTATTCTGTGACATTTTCCTAGTTCCTTGCTTTGCTGAAGAGTTCAGTAATTTATCAGCCATCTCATTCTCACAAGGATTTTCCTGGTGGTTTGAGCTTCACCTGAAGTTTTCTCAAATTTATGAATGTTTATCAGATCATTCCAATGTATCAGTAAAGCAAGTAACATAGTAGCTATTTCAGAATGGTCAAAGTTATAATTAAGTTCAGTAGTTGATCTGGTAGAATACTTTACTACAATCCCCTTAACCATGTGTTTCAGCTTGATGAAATTGTCCTTGTTGTATCCTTCATTTCTACTCATGTTGCCTTGCAATGCACTGTCCTTTGTTTTACAACCTTTTGCTGTCTTTTTTCAGAGGTATTTCTCAGGAATTAATGCTCTTTTTTTGGCTTCTTTCTTTTCTGTCCCTCAATTACGTAGACTTCAGAGACACTTCTCTGAAAATCCATAACAACTGTTGCATCACAGATCGTTCAGAAAAAACAATGGCACATCAGGGCTGACTTGTACATGATCTGAGCCTTGACACATGTAGACTCCTTCCATTGCTACAACTGTAAATTTGTTTTGCTGTTTCTTTATTAGCCTTTTCCTTATGTTTTTTTTTTAGGATCATAAAAAGAAGAGTTGGAAAATAATTCCGAGGCTGGTTTTGTCTCACTGTCTGCATTAAGTTGGGATCAAGCTGCCGTAGACTATCCCTGGCAGAGTATCCTTTAACCACTGTTTAAAAGCTTCTAATGAGGAGCTCTGAACAACTGTCCCAGTGTTGGAACAATTGCTCACTTTTCCTTCCCATCATTTGTTTGTGTATGTTTTGGGACACAAAGTTTCCCCTCAGGCCTCTTTTTGCTAAATTAGACAAATCAGTTCCTTCACCTTGTTTCCATAAGCACATTTTCTAATCCTCTTTTCCTGTTACCCTCCTCTGGGGTCTGTCTGGTCTGTCTACTTTTAAACCTGGCTCTCAAAACCATATTTCAACGGCTGCTACACCATTTCCAAGAGAAGCAGAGCACTTTTCCGGCCACTGACAAAAAAGTCCCTCTGATGTTTTTTTGCAGCATCATCATAAAAGGGGTGCACTTTTTAAATGAGAATGTTTAAATGTTCTTCAGTCAAAAATATCTGGTAACTTCCAATATCAGCTCATCTCTACCATCTGATGTCTTCAAGGACTGACCTAAATTTTCTTTTAGGAGAAGTTAAACCAATTAAACCAATTCCCTGTGACTCCATTTGGATGATTCCTATGACTTGCAGACAGCTACATTTAACAATGGCTTCTACTCACTCTGAACTCTGACACTGTGAGCTGATTACCATTTTTGGCTCATACTCATCTGAAATACAGGGATTGTGCTTGCTCATTGCTTTCTCCAATGTATTTTGACTGCCTTAAATTTTGTTATTGCCATTATTGCAAAGACACCAGCCTAGCAGTGTTGTCAGTCAGAGCATGCTGATGAGTAACTCCACAGTCATAACTGGCTCTTAGCCTATGAGTGATGTTGCTGTTTCTGAATTAACATTATGCTCACTGAATAGTAACTACCTTGCATCCTTGGATATATTACAGATTTTCTCATTTTTAATTGCTTTTTGCCAGCACTGATGTTTGCACACTCCAGTGATTTAGGGTTTGCGTTTGTCCATTTATTTCATTACAGCTATCAGCTTTTATTATTGCAGCTATTGTTTTAATGCTTTAGAAATTCACTTATGTACCTAACTTCAGAAAAGGCTGTTGTAGAGGCCTGGCTTTACCAATGACTCACATCAGGACTTGCAAAAATTGCTGAGTCTGTTACCTTGCTTGCGTGACTAACAGTGCATTTTTGATGCTTGACTTTATTTTCCTAATAAGTTATAGAACTACCAATCATCTGCCAAAGTCTAGCAAAACAGTGAACTTCATTTCATCTGGCCTCTTTGACCTGTTAGACATAAGTGGCCCTATCAGGAGTTAAACCTCCAGCCAACTGAGATTATAGGATCACTGAAACACAGGCTCTCATTACCTCAAGGGGTAGCCCTCAAAGACTGAAATCTCAGTGGCGGTGCTCGTAAAAATTAACATTCCTGCTAGAAACCACTGCCCAGCACTTCAAAACACTTCTACCTAAAGCTAATGCTCAAATGCATACTTAGATGATGAAACTAAAGTAGCCCAGTTTGGGAAGGTGCTGAGTACTCACAGCTTTCAGCAACATTTTGGAGTGAAATGAAAACAGTAGATGAAATAATAGACCTAAGAGAGACAAACACAGTGGCATATGGCTATACTCTATTCAAGGTAGAAATAAATCTTTGCATGAACTTAAAGAAAAAAATTCTTAAAAGGTAAAGTGACTAATTGCTTCTTTCTATATAGTTTAATTGATGGCCTAGAGCCAAGAACAGATTTTAAATTAATCAAAGTTTCATAAATAATTGTGACTTCATTTTGATACAACCCTGAATGATGGACTGAACAATAGGTTGATCAATTGACTGATTCTTTCACTGAATCAAATAAAAATACTCACCTATTATTTATACACATTTGTATTTAGATATAAGCATGTACAAAGCTGACTCCTTGCCATATTTGGAACAAGTCCAGAGGAGGGCCACGAGGATGATCAAGGGGACTGGAGCACCTCCCGTATGAAGACAGGCTGAGAAAGTTGGGGCTGTTCAGCCTGGAGAAGAGAAGGCTGCGTGGAGATCTCATAGCAGCCTTCCAGTATCTGAAGGGGGCCTACAAGGATGCTGGGGATGGACTCTTCATCAGGGACTGTAGTGACAGGACAAGGGGTAACGGGTTCAAACTTAAACAGGGGAAGTTTGGATTGGATATAAGGAAGAAATCCTTTACTTTAAGGGTGGTGAGGCACTGGAATGGGTTGCCCAGAGAGGTTGTGAATGCTCCATCCCTGGCGGTGTTCAAGGCCAGGTTGGATGAGGCCTTGGGTGGCATGGTTTAGTGTGAGGTGTCCCTGCCCATGGGAGGGGGGTTGGAACTAGATGATCTTAAGGTCCAACCCTAACTATTCTATGATTCTATATTGAAACAGGATGGAATATTACAGCATGAGCCATTCAGAGAGAATTTGTCATCTATCTCAAACTGCAGGCAAGGGGGACCGTAACACCTCCTCCAGGGCACGCTGCATTTGATATGCCAAGGAAAAGGTACTAACACTTGCCCAGTCCATTCATCAACATCACTTCTTGGAAAACTCCCTCCGCATCCTCTGCAAAAGATTCCGGGTAATACAAACAGGGTACTGAATCTGGATAATATAGCCCATCTATACAGGCTGTACTCAGCACACTATGTCTAATACCCGCTTGCAGATTTGGTGTGGATCTAGGGTAACCAATGCACTAAAGAACGTCTGCCAAGCAGAGAAATCTCTATCCCTAGTACTTTGGTACCGCTGCCTCTCTGAAGGTTTCAGTGCTCAGGTAACTTCATACAATTAGGTTTTGAAAACACTCATTATGAGAGATTCAAGCCACTTAATAGTATGCAAGAGCACAGTTAGCATTTGTTCACAAAAGGAAGTGCATATGGAGGAAGGCATGGAGATAATCATGAAATAAATACATCCATGAGTCTGCATTTGAAAAAATGTTTTGAATGTAGGGCATCTTGGCACGTCAGGTGCTTGCTAACAGGTTGGCAGGCCAGCATGTTTTCTTTTACTTTTATGCTATTTTCAAGTGTCAAGTCACATTTCAGATCAGCACTGCGTATTTTCTTATCAGCAAAGCAAAGCAGCACTCATCTTCTGAAATAAAAGTGCATATTTATTTGAGAGCACCTTGCACTATAGCAGCAGCCAAATTAAACTGCATTTAATATTTCCTGTGTTGGCTTTGTATTATTTATCAAATGCTTCAATTTAGTAATATATATACTTATACTACATGAGCATCTTTGAAACTACATTACCATTTCTCAGAAGTCTCCAACAAGGGCTTTGCTGTTCAAAGCTACTGTAAAGGGAGATGCACCAAAGGGAGCTATTTGGAGTGCACAACAATGAACTTTATTGATCCTGCGAAAGCCATAAACATTGTTACATTTTTCTGAGTGCCATCTATGGGAACATTTACCATCATCTGATAATGGGAGTGTATGTGTGCCTATATATTGTTGTTAAAGACAATACCACTATGCACCAAAGAATCCAGCCAACACATGCTCCAGAATTTCCAATGCTAGAGTGCGATCTCTGCAACCTTAATGTTCTCTTATTGCCATTATATAAGTTTAATTAACATCAACCCTAGACCCACACTGAAAGTGCGACCTTACCCAAGATCTTACGTAAAGATTTTCTGGCTTTTTATTTACACTAGGTTAAACTGTTCCAGTTGTGGCCTTGACAACTATACATGTATGCCAGTCTATTCACTCACATTAAAATAAAGAAAAAGGCACGTGAATGCAAGTGAAGTAACTGTGCACCTGGGAGAACAACGTACTTGCATGGCCAAGTCTCTTCCTATGTGTAAATAAAGCATGGCTAGTTTGTATGCCCAGACTGGGAAGCATGGAAAGGACAGTTCTTGCAGTCTGGTACCATAAATGTAGCCAGCGTCAACAGGGTTTATTTTACAGTGAACATTAAAGAGGAGATTTTCAAAGAAACATAAGAAAGTCATGAGCAATGAGGGATCAAACACCTTTAGGGTCCTCTAAATAGCCCAAAGTAAACCAAAACAATCAGTACACTGGCCCATACCAATTGACACATTATAATGCTCCCTGAGGCTTCAGTCCAGGAAATCAGGATCTTGTTTATGGGAACACAATTAAAGCACTTTCCTTGCTTTCCTGTAATAGACACTTCGACACTTGGTAATCAAAGGAAAATACCTGAAAAGTCTGTCCTCAAGTTTCACTAAGACCATGCTTTTAGAAGCCTATTTGCCTTCAAGGTCCCGAATTCACATACCAGGGCTTCTTTGACTCATTGGTAACAAATGAAACTATACACACCTAAATCCTCTGCTGCTTGGAGAGGCTACCTGAAGAAGCTTCCTTCCTCTTCCCAGTAACAGGAATTTAGCTATCTATCATGCATTTTTAAGAGGCTCAAGTGCTTTTCACTATTGAAATGTTTGGACCCTTATACCTGCTGTGATGCTGAGAATATCAAATGGGAATCCTGCCCTTAACACCCACAAGTGATTCACATACATGTTTCCCTTGGCTCAGCTTGTGCTCAGGCCCATCTGTTTGAAAGCACCAATCCTGCTTGCTGGTCCAATGCTCACACAGCGACACCAAGGGATAGGAACATTGAGCAGGATAATGCTTGCTCACGTAAGGCTACAAGAGTCCTTTCCTTTGCTTCCACCCCCACGGTCACTTCTGCTAGAAGTCTCGCTGAAAAAGGGTTAATGTCTGCTCATTCAAAGTATCTGCCATGGAATTGAGATACGGTCCAAGGGAGCTCCAGCTATACATGGTGGTTGCTGCAGATGAAGCCTGTCATCACAAGCTTGCCCAGGAGCTCATGCCCATGGCAAAAATCCGTAGCTCACAAAACAAAAAGTGTACCGCTGACAGATCTTCTTATTTGAAGGAATTAATGCAGTGAAGGTGCCACAGGGACTTTCACAGAGCTCCCCACACATACTCGAGTCCTAAAATTCTAAGTCAGAAAAAAAGGACTCTGAGTAATGAAATGATTAAAGAGAAAATACAGTTGAAAACTCCTGGAACACATTATAATTTAATATCTCATTATTTACTAGGCACACTGAACATAACATGAATTTCCCTTTGCTCCACCAAGCCCACTTCATATTCCACAGAGCCTACGCTTCTGTATCTCATCCAAGTTGAAACGAAATTGTCTTGTATATCAGACAAATGTACTAGAGAGTAGCCTACACTTTGATAATGTGCAATCTGAATGCTCCCAACAGTCCAACTTCCACATCATTTACAGAATTTGCACTCACACATTTTCCATGCGTAACGAGTAGCTTTAGCAGTTCATAATTATTAAGTACTTATTTACATGCCCTTGTGACTGGTAAATAATACCACAGAGAAAAAAAAGTAACCAAGGGTTTGAATAAATGATTCTGTATAAACTTACAAGTTCTTGTTTTAAATCTGCGTTATCATGTTGGTTCAGATCTGTAGTCTTAGGTCTGAGCAAACATGAACTTCAGGGACATTTAAAATTCAGCTCTGAATCCTGACCTGGATTTTCTAAACGACCTTTGAAATTTGGAACTACATCCAAATGTTGCAGAGTCTCTACCTGGAAGCCATTCGCTGATGGATTTTCATTCAGTTTAATGTAGGTGGCAAATTATGTTGGGAATAAGTCATTTTCAAGAGATCCAAGGTCTGGCATACAGACTACTGCATCCAGCAGGTTTAAATGGAAAACAAAGGTTCTCCGTTTACCTCTGAGGCTTCTGTCTGATTTATTTTCCTTCTCTGGTTTGCATTTATTTGATTGTTTGTGCCAGGTATAATGGAGAAAATGCAGGCATTGCTAGGAAAATCTGCAATCTGCAGTGCTCTGAGACAGTCCCTCAACCAAATGAACTCTTGAAGATGCCTCTGAATCAGAGCAGAAAGGAGAGATGGCAGCTCCTAGCTGGACAGGCCTCTGCAACTTGCCCAGATGTCAGCAAACTAGCCTTAACTAGCCAAGGCTGAGACAGCTATAACATTCTACGAAGCAGTGAAGCACATGCTTAACTTTACTCATATATTTAAACTTAAGCATGCACTTAACTGCTTTGCTGAACAGAGACAGGCACAGCCATATCCTGTGCTGCTCTGGGGATATAGGGCATATATATTCTCATATATATTCTCAGAGCACTGAAAGCTTCCCAAAAACTCCTGAAAATGGGAAATAAAAGAAATACTATTTGTCAGGTAACTGCTCCAGTGTCAAGAGATTGCAATAAAGAAAAGGTTCCTTTTGCAGTCTCTGACACCATCTGATGTTACAGTACAACCCGAACAATCCTGGATCCTTTCCTGTGAAGGCAGATATTCAATACATATCAGTGAGCTAGCAGATCTCTCCTGAATAGAAAGAGATGAGAAACAGCATCACAGCAGCCCTCTTCTTAATTGTACAATAACTAAAATGAATGTATAAACATAATTTGGAAAAGATGACTTGTACTTATTATTACTACCATTTGTCTTGATTACATAGGACCATGCACAATTGAAAATAATGACAAAGAAATCTATTTTACAAATGCACAAATATTCAGAGGCAGAAGCCAGTCACCTCTTCAGATGTCTATCAGTTGCTTTGGATATGTGTTGGAAAGAAATGAAAAGTAAAGAAATTAGTCTAGTTACTACCTGCAGCAACTGATTATCCTTTAAAATAACTACAGTTTAATGAAAACATACAACCCAAAAGCTTCAATGCTGTTTGAGAATAATGTCCAAGTTCAAGGCACAGGAAGAAAGCTATCAAAGCAAGTATTCTGTTTGCATTTTGACCATTTCTGCACTCAGAACTCCCAGCAGTGACGTCCAGCTCTACTTCCTGACTGCTTACTGTTAGAAAGAAGCAATCTGCCTGTGACCATGCCTTAATCTGCATTGTTCAGGGCAAAAATTTCTTGGTTACTGTGCTGATCACCCAAGTAAAATTTTTAAGTACCCTCTGAAATTCTCCCATCTAAATGGTGCTGTGTCCTCTGCATATTCTGCTATCTCGCTGTTCTCTTCTTAATGAGAACTATGGACACATTTTATTTTTGCTGTACTGGCAGAAGATTTATGTTTCTACAGATTCTCCAGCATGATTGTCTCTGCATTTTGTGTGAGCAGTGTAATTTTAATTGCACTGTTTCAATTCATATTTGACCAGAAATTACACATAGATAAATAGAACTAAATTTCTACTGAGATTAGGAACACTGGAGTCAGTATTATCATATTTTTTTTTTGACTAGTATAATGCGTGGTTCAAAGACAACCTGAACCTTCTTCCCTCACCTCAGAAAAAGAAACATGAATTAAAAGTCAGCTTCCCCTTTTAATCAAATTACCCTCATTATCTGGTATGGATCTAAAGGATGAAGGTTTAAATAGTTCCTACAATGGAAATATTTCAGAACTAATCTGACAAAACAAGCAAAAAGAAGTAATTAATAAAAGCAGATGAAATTACATTGTAGTATTCAGGGAATGGCTCAGGAAAGGGCACAAAGATTACAAGAACCAGCTGATTACTGAGGATTGTTTCTACATAAAGAAATCCATGTCCTTCAGTCTACCAAAAAGGAAGAAAGAAAAAGGAAAACAGTTGAGGCTCACCTTACATCAAAATGGAGGTTTGCCTTTGAGCTCTGGCCAATGGGAAATTTGACAAGCCATTAAAAGACCCTGTGAGCACTCCATGAGTCCTTCTCAGTTCTTCTGCCTCAAAAATGTAAAGTGATCATGTTCCTTACCATAAAGTTCCAATGAAATTTATGTATCCACAATTGTAATTCAACGAAGGTCAGACAAAATCTACCACATGCCAACAGATCAGTATTCTAAAATGTTTTAAGAATATTTTTCAACTTGACAGATTAACTAGAAAAGTAAAAAATTAACTGATATTTGAGAGGATGTGTTACAAGGGAATGATTGGATTTCCTTTAACAACTGGTTTTCCCTGTGAGATTCATGCCTTAGTTTTTCAAATGTTTATTAAAGGCAGAAACTAAAGCAGAGCTGGATGCAGCTATAACCCCCTGGAAAGCCCTCTTCTGTAAGAGGATCAAGTTAGGAGACTCTGTAAATTGAAGAGCTGTAATATGAAACTTAATGCATAGTCATCATCAACTGAGGTAACTTAGAAACCAGAAAGCCTTGTCTTAGCAGTTAATGCCTTAATCCCAACATGTCATTCACACTGTGAGAAAATAATGTCAGAAACTGAAAATCCATGAAACAAGGTTATGGAAAAAGAAGAACAAAATAAACATGATGACTGACAATGTGCTGATATTGATTTGTTTTCATTCCTGCAACAGGTACATACTTTCTGGTTTGCCAAAATCTGACCACATCCTTTATGTTCAAGTTATTCTGAGGCGTGATCTAGTATGTCTTTACCTAATATTAACTATGAGTATATTAAGAATGGGGTATTTATCCTATCCAATGCCTGGGCTCAGAGGTGTTCAACTCTCAAAATCTTGGATTGTCAGAAAACAAAACTGTGACAGTAAAGGATGTGGTTATGTGGTAAATAGTGGAAAATTTTCCTTTTAACTAAACACAAAGCATAAAAGAGTTCCCTGATTATTAATGATAAGCTTGTGCTCAGGGTCTGGCTAAATCAAAGCCAAGTGTTCTCAGCCACAGAAACAACAAAAATAATGATTGCATGTGATTCAATTATATGCATTCTCCTAGCGTAACCCAGCCCAGCTCATCTGCTGTCCCATGGCCAAACAGCCCCAAACCCACCAAATTCCATAATTCTGTAGGTAAAGAGGTGAGGAGGAGGTGGGCAAATGTAGCCTGAGGACCACCATTTTGCCAGGGCCCTGCCTGCGTCTGCCCCCCTTTAGGAGCAGGCAAAGCAGCAGGCAGCCCCTATAGGCTCAATCATATGTGTACCTCCATGGAACAGGACTCAGCGCCCTGTGCCATGATGGCCAGGCCAGGACTCTCCAGCATGCCACACGAGATCCTTTCACCATTTCCCAAAAGGATACAGAGGGATTTGGATGCCCTCCCCTTGGAGAGAGCCTTGGTGTGAGAAAGGGAGAAAAGAAGGTAAAAATTCTTGGATTTTCAATTTTGTGTACACAGGTTTTGGAGGACATATTGGACCTTCCCAAAAGCACAGAACCAAGAGAAACCATACTGTGGGCAAGAAATGGGGACATACACTGAAGAGGCATCATCAATATTCAGTAAAAGAACACAGTAAAGACCACTGCAACAGCCACATTGCTCCTTATTGTTCACAGCAAGGGCTGTCTCGATATATACCGGATACAGTCCAAGACACTGAAGACAAGCAAGTTATTTGCTCCCAAGGACTACATCTGTGCTGCTAAAAAAACAAGGCCAGGTCATGGGGTCCAGCACTTGCTTGCTATTGGCCATTCTGGATGTTACCTTGGTCCCTGGCTTCATATTTTCCTATAGCAGGTTTGAATCTGGTCATCAAGTTTGGGGGTTGGACTAGACGACTTTTGAAGGTCCCTTCCAACCCAAACTATTCTATGATTCTAGGAAGTTTTGAGGGGTAAGAGAGTTTAGCAGTGTGCACATACACTTTGCCATATGCCTTGGCTTCAGGGCCAGCAAAGAATCTTTGGCACAACTCATTTCTTAGTGGAGAGACCTGCATGCATACAAGGAGTCCCAAAAATCAAAGGGAGAGGCAGCCATAGTGTTACCAGTGGTGAAATACAGGTAAGACTAGTACTCAGAATGAATAATAGTAGCAGAAAAGTTCTGCATTGCCCTGGTTATTCCTTCCTCCATAGCAAGAAGGCATCCTGGCATGAGTGCTCATAATGCAGATTCCCATGCCATAAAAACATGCCGGTATTGATGCTTGCATCATTGCAAAATAGCAAGGAGCCACAAACTGTTGTTGCTCCTGCTGGTGGTGGTGCCTGCTGCCACTGCTAACTGTAGCACCTTTCGGAACAACCCCTCCCCTAAGAGATAGTAGCAGTGGTAATTTGAAGTGTTAATTTGTTAAACTGCAATAGCACTGTCAAATTAGCCTGGCTTAATGCTAAAAATAATTCCATTCATTACTACAAAGCCAAACCAAGTATCAACTACAGAGCCAAAACAAGCATCATACCTTTTGATAGTAAAATTCGGTGTGCAGCACAGTCTTACGAGTCCAAGAGAAAAAACAGGGAAACAGGTAGGCAGCTCAGAGTATTCACTTCATATAAACACAGCAAGTTCAACACAGATGTTGCCTCTGAAGGCACTTTGGAGAGGGAGCACAGGCATTTGTTGAACACTCCTGGGGTTCATCTTGAACCCTAAATTCTCAGACTGCTTGGGTAGTATCAAAGACTGTTCACTTGTGACAAAACCAACAAGTACGAAGTAGTAAATTGCTTCTTAACATATAAAGTAAAAATACACTGTCACAATTTCTTTTGTGGATGGAGGCCAAGCTGAGTCTATTCCAAGCATCAGGGACAAAATATCATATACAATTAAGGCATTGCTGACAATGTTGTTGAGGCTAGATGAGATAGAGCAGATTACAGGTCACCCTGCAGCTTGGAGGTATACTGGCACTGTGATGGTAGGAGTAGTAAAAATGAATTTGTGTTAGTAAAGTAAGCAAATATGACTCAAAGCATACAGGCAGTAGACAGGCTGAATAAGAATTCCCTTTTCTAAACATAACCACAATTTGAAGTGCCAAGGCATGGTGGCCTACAGAGTCTCACCACTGGACAGCTGCTGTGGAAATCTAACACAACATAACCGAAATTAATGATAGAAGAAAGCAACACTCACAAACCTATCACAGTTACTGCTTTCCAAAAGCAAGAGTCCTATCCCCGATATATTCAGGAAGACATCAGATAAACTGAACCTATGCCATTTGATAAAATGCCATCGCATAGGGGCAATTAAGAAGGGAGGTAGGTAAATGGAGGCACTGCAGAGGCCCTGCCACATTCTCACAAAAGGAAATGCAGAGTTGTGGGGGGGAAAAAAACCCAAAACAAGTACAACTGGAACAGACAGCAGAACCTTCACCATGTGGGAACTTACTCCTCACATCTGCGAATCATCTCTAAGACGTTAAAAGATCAATGAACTGCAAATGATGTCTCAGTCTGCCTGGGAATCTGAAGAATGAGTGGAATTTGGTTTTGTTTTGATTTCAATTTACTGTGCCCACATTACAATTTTGTAACATACTGTCAACTTAAAAATATTTGTTCTGTTGCCAGTGTCCTATCACTACGGAATGGGAAACCGATATTCTGATGGTGATGGGTAAATGGCAAAAATATGAAATAAAGTGGGGGTGCGGTGGTGGTGGGAGTGGTGGATAACTGGGGGGAAGAGTTATTCCCTAAATAACCCAGTAAGCCAAGACTTTAATATTCTTCATTGTGAAGCTTGATCACGCTGCTAATGAAGCAATAAATCCTCTCTTGCATTGGTGCTTGAGGGAGGGGGGGTCAGAAGGTGGAGAGAGCTCCCTTTCCTTTCTCATTATAAGCAGCCATGCAAAATGTTTTAATAAAGCTCAGTAATGTCCTGGAAGGAATAATCAGCTAATGTTCCTCCTCACGAACCCATGCCACAAATGGCATGCCTTCTTGGTTCCTCCAGCTTTCCTCTCAGGACCTCTGTTCTACAGCCAGCACCAAGCCCAGCCCTGCCCTCCCTGACCTCCTCACCAGCCTTTGACTGCTCTGGGACTGTGATACTTGACTTGCAGACCTGCACCAGCCAATTTAAGCATAAGCATTGCTAATTAATGCCTAACACTCCCCAAACATACATACACTAAAATGGCCTTATTTGAAATGGTAAAGGAGAGAAACATTTACTTTCCCCAAAATTGAAACTGGCACTGAAAAATGAGCAAAGCCTCTCTGTAATTAACGCTAATCTATCTGCCTTGTGTGTGCACTAGTGAGGGAGCCACAGTCCGCTGCAGAAAAGAAGATAAAAGCACACTCAGGAGTTCAACTGCTTTAGAAGCACAACATCTGTTAGCCATGTTATTCTGCAGCTACCCAACAAGCAGAGCACTCTTCATAACACTTAATAGCTTATATATTATGCATGCAGCCGTTGATAGAGAAGAGCTTGAGTTCAGGGTTTCATTCTGCGCAAGTCTCAAATGAGAAAACTACAGGAAAATCTGGGTAGTGTCTTTCTCCCCTCTCACTTCCCTCGTGTGGTAAAGTGAGAGCTCAGAGCCAAATTCTGCTACCAATTACGCTAATACGGATCCACACTGCATCAGTCCGGCATAACACAGAAGGATATCTGATTGACTCCATCAATTCACTCAGTGTGTGGAATGAGAATAAAATTGCAAGAAATCTTGTTAGAAGAGAACAATTTAAGTCACCTATTGTTGTAATATCCTTGACTGATTTATCCACTGCATTATTATTACAAATTAATAAAGGAAGGGCATGCATTAATGGCGTTTATAGGTTTTTCAATTACTGTTTTCTTATTATTCCTTCTATTATTCAATTCACCAGCTTCTTCATATAATTTATCTATAGTGCTTCAGAATTTATAAAGTATATACAAAGCATATAAATCCTATTAACTCAGCCCATCATACTTATAACTGAGTCAATTAAAATGTTCTGTGCATCTATAATATATGGCAGGGAGGGAGGATAAAACTGAGACAAAGGGGTTAATAAATAACTTGATTATTTGTATTTTCTTACACTTCTCTGACACAATGGAGCTAAGATGCAGTATGAATATGCTGCGCTCTGCTCCTTAGACCCTATTACCCAGACTGCACTGTAAAAGGAACATAAGAGACTTAAGAGCACCTTACAATGACTTCCATATTCAGGGATTCCTTTATAAAGCTGAGAGTTTATGGGAGATTTCTTTTTAAGCATCCAACCTTCATTTAGGAATTTCCAGCTATTTGTTCCAATTTTGTAACATGGCCTTATTGCTAAGAATATGAATCCTGCCAGGTTCTCAATACCATGCCCATGTTAGGTATCTATCTTAGGAATGATTCAACAGATCACAGTGAAGGACTTGAGTTAGAATAGAATCATAGAATAGTTAGGGTTGGAAAGGACCTTAAGATCATCTAGTTCCAACCCCCCTGCCATGGGCAGGGACACCCCACACTAAACCATGCCACCCAAGGCCTCATCCAACCTGGCCTTGAACACCGCCAGGGATGGAGCATTCACAACCTCCCTGGGCAACCCATTCCAGTGCCTCACCATCCTAACAGTAAAGAACTTCCTCCTTATATCCAATCTAAACTTACCTTGTTTAAGTTTGAACCCGTTACCCCTTGTCCTGTCACTACAGTCCCTGATGAAGAGTCCATCCCCAGCATCCTTGTAGGCCCCCTTCAGATACTGGAAGGCTGCTATGAGGTCTCCACACAGCCTTCTCTTCTCCAGGCTGAACAGCCCCAACTTTCTCAGCCTGTCTTCATACAGGAGATGCTCCAGTCCCCTGATCATCCTCGTGGCCCTCCTCTGGACTTGTTCCAACAGTTCCATGTCCTTTTCATGTTGAGGACACCAGAACTGCACACAATACTCCAAGTGAGGTCTCACAAGAGCAGAGTAGAGGGGCAGGATCACCTCCTTTGACCTGCTGGTCACGCTCCTCTTGATGCAGCCCAGGATACGGTTGGCTTTCTGGGCTGCAAGCGCACACTGAAGCCGGCTCATGTTCATTTTCTCATCGACCAGCACCCCCAAGTCCTCCTCTGCAGGGCTGCTCTGAATCTCTTCTCTGCCCAACCTGTAGCTGTGCCTGGGATTGCTCCGACACAGGTATAGGACCTTGCACTTGGCATGGTTAAACTTCATAAGGTTGGCATCAGCCCACCTCACAAGCATGTCAAGGTCCCTGTGGATGGCATCCCTTCCCTCCAGCGTATCAACCGAACCACACAGCTTGGTGTCATCAGCAAACTTGCTGAGGGTGCACTCAATCCCACTGTCCATGTCACTGACAAAGATGCTGAACAAGACCGGTCCCAACACCGATCCTTGAGGGACACCTCAATGAACAGAGGCAGTCAGTCAGCTCCAGCATATTGAGTCGGAGTGTCTAAACAAGATGCCTGAAAGAGCTAAAAGCAGACTATGAGAACAGATACCTACCCTGGCTGTTCTGAACTGCTCAAAATCCTCCTCCTACTGATAGCTGTTCCTTCCAGCTATTGCCTTTGGCAATATGCTTCATTTGCTAGACCAAATAGGCAGTTCCTTTCTCCATAGCCATACAACTTCATAATAATTAAAACATATGGAATTTGCAAAGTGATAGTGAGACAGTCTTACCGGATCTCAAATCATTCATACAAGTCTTTCCTCACCATTTGCCTTTTGCTGTGATCTTTATTTCAGTGCCAACCTACTGCAACTCAAACAGGGTTTAGGCAGCAGAATCGCTAAGTGCACTGAATTAAATTTGTGCTACAAAGTCATTTAAGTGCTTCTGAAGATCACACCCTTGAACTCTCGATAGGACTACAGCATTACCCTGGACACAGAATCCCTGCGCAACATCAATGTATTACTTCCTATTTGTAAAGTGCTTTGAAGATGCTCACACTACTGCATTGAATTCTGCAGATCTTCATTTGTGCTAACAGGGTACAACTGTGTTTTCTCCCTCCCCCCAGCCTGAACCAGTCTGTTGAGAGCAAGAAGAAAGACCAGAAAATGTGTTTTTCCTATACATTTGAGAAGACAAATTTTGATGTCCCAGCATGAATTATTCCACACCACACAAAAATGCTAATTAATCCTTTATTCTATAACCTGACAGATGTTTCTGATGCACTGTTCATTCATTTCATACTGTACAAAAGCTAAAGTTTTAAACTTTTTTTATTATGATGAAATTACCATTATTCATGAAGACAGCCATCAAAAGTCTACTTGAAGCACCGTCCCATTCCTCAGAGGGAAGAATACCGAAAGATATAGCTGAAGATTGCCCTCCCTTGGTAGACATGCCACATCCATACACAAGGAGTCCACAGGCCCCCATTCGTTCTCCCCACACACCTTTACTTGTGTTTCCTACTAGCAGCATCTTTTGTTGCACGTAAATTACAAACCTGGTGGCTTACATTTACTTTACAAGCCCAGCTCACGCATCCTAATGCTATTCATACAGAGAAGCAGTTCAAGCAAAAGAAATGGCTGCTTTTGTGGCTGTAAGACTACAGGGGAAAAGGTGAATCCAAAATCTTGTGCCTGATCACACATGAAAGTTTGCCTCAGTGCCCTTCTGTCCCAAAAATGGGCACCTCAGGAGCAAGCAGCCCCAGTGCATCACCAGCATAGCACTGATTTTGGCCAGTGGCCATGCTGCACCTCTCCTGCTTTTGTGCTCCTCAGGATGGACAGGCAAACACAAACTCATTTTCACACACGGAATGCTTTACTCCCTTATCTCTTCTCTGGATACAGCATGTACACCCCAGAAAATGGCCCACCCTGTCCCAGCCTTGTCCTGTCACTGCCTCCAGGGAGGAGCCCAATGCCCAGGGCAGGGTCTGCCCCTGGCGTGCTCCCTGTCTGCCCTGCTCTTGACCAGGGCCCTGGCTGCAGGTCACTGCAAATGAGTCTTCATCCCTTATCCTTTTGTCCTGTCTTCTACACAGCTACACAATATCCTGTATTTGTTACTCCTCTTACATGCCACTATTCCCTTTTCTCCTCTCTTCCCCTAAAAAAGCACATTAGTACTCCAACCTGCTCAATCTCCTGCCCTTGTCACCAAAGGAACATCTGAGAAAACACTAGTCCTTTTCTCTTTGCTGTCTGGAATAATTGTCAGGAAAATAAAGATTTCTTAAAAAACATGGATTCAGCAATTACACACTGTTATTTGGAAGGAAAGTTGTCCCTGGGGTAGTTATTATACATATAAAGACAATAATAAGACTGAAGGTTGCAAAGCTGTGTAGCAAAGGTAGAAATCTTAAAGTCCTTCTTAACAATTCTCCAGAGGTTTACCATACAGCAGGAAGGAGCCTATTTTACATGTATGTAAGTGCCATGAAAACAATTAATTTGCCTGTTCATCTCGAATTTTATAATGTCTCAAGAAATGCAGGATAAACAGAAACAAATATGCATGAAATAGATGCACAGAAATTAACATCTCCAATAAAGGATTAACCTGGGTTTTTACTACTTGCAATTTTTTCTAATTGTATTTATTAACAATATATACCGAAGTTATTATATGTTACTATAAAGCTTAAGATCTAAGGGATGTGGGCTCTTACTTATCAAAGAAAAGCTAAGCACTCAACTGATCATTGTTTTATGTACTTAAATGGTACATCAGTAGATACTCACACAGGATAAAGATTTTTAAAAACAGAATTTAACCAAGTCAAAATGCTGTAAGTCAAATTCATTGCTGTACAGCAAAGACAAAGTTAGGTAAGCAAAACCTGAAAGCACAGCACAGATAATTTAGCTACAAGTTGATCAAGAATCATGATGGAATATTAGATTAAGGATGAGACCAAAAAAAAAAAAGAGGAAGAGATGAGGAATTCCCCATTAGGATCTGCAAATCCTTAACCTGATGTCCTTCCTTCTGCCAGGCTGAACCCAAACAGCAGATTTGCATACAGCATCCCTGTTCATGGGAAGAAACACACATTTCAAAGGGACAGTTTAAAAAAATCTGTACTCTGGTATATATCTAGAGTAAGCAATTGGGTGACGCTAAGAAGAATGATGCAAAACCTGATGCTGTCCTTCTTGTGAATGCATAAACACTGGGAGAGCCAGGGACAGGCACCCCTGCTGAGCTGGATGGATGGAGGGGAAGCAAAAAAGGGCATTTTTCCTATCTCACACAAACACAACTACTGTGTGGTTCAGAATTTATAGTAACAGAGAATAAGAAGCACAGGGATGAATTTTCAAACACCAGTTGCACAGGGACAGTTTTTACTCCGGGTTAGAGCAGTCTTCTCGAATGCAGGACAGTGGGGTCTGAATGAACCCAGACTGAGAAAGCAACTGACTGCTGAAAAAAAAATGTTTGTTCCTGATGGATATGCATTTGTATGGAAAGCAGCTCCCTTTCTTTCTCTGGTTCAGTTAAAAAGACAACAACCGTATCTGCCTCCTGAAGAACTAAATATAAGAAAGAAATTCTTTACACTGAGGCTGGTAAAACACTGGCACAGGTTGCCCAGAGAGATGGTGGGTGTCCCATCCCTGGAGATGTTCAAGGCCAGGCTGGATGTGGCTCTGGGCAACCTGATCTAATTGAAGGTGTCCTTGCTCATTGCAGGCAGTTGGACCAGATGACCTTTAAGGTCCCTTCCAACCCAAACTATTCTATGATTCTATGAGCAGCAAGCAGTAGATATCTGCAGCATGGACACTGTGTACCATCAGAGGCTGGATCTGTTTTGTTTTATGAGAATATGACCTGTGGAGCTAGCCCTAAGGATCAGAACTTCTGTCCTTAAAATCTATTAATCTTCTAATTAGGGATAATAAAAATGAAATGCATTTTTACTTTTTTTTCCTAGACAACTATCTCTTTCATCATTAAAACACTGACATTTTTTAAATGATCTCTCCTAATAGCAAGAGAACATTCCTTGTTAGTATTCTTTTCTACTAATAACACCGCAGGCTTGTTCAATTACACATTTCTATACCACTGGAAATCCAAATGTGAAGCTACCATAGGAATAGGCTACAGGTAATGGCACACTCCGGTTAACACAACAAACCCAGTGTAAGCAGAAACCAAACAATTAAGAGATTCTTCCAGGTCGTGGGGACCAGGGAAGGGAATAGTGCTGGAAAATACTCCACTGTAGTCCATGAATTGTCTTTAAGTGTGCATGCAGTAATTTTGTATTAAATATTTGGGATAAAGTTGAGCGGTGTAGAAGCAAGAGAACAGTAAGAAAGCAGGGAGCTGCATAAGTCTACCCTCAAGCTTTCAGCTCTCTCTTTATAGCTCTTAAGAGGAGCTTGCAGTGGCATAAGACAACAGGAGACATGCTATTTAAAAGCACGTAGGCCATTAATATATTGTTTAGAGTAATTGAAATGCATCGCACAGGATTAGTTGCCTGCCAATCATCCCAATTAAGCAGGCATGTCATTGATCAGGATAGCAATTAAGGGGATTCTGGAGTATCAGCAATTTATTCTTAATGGCCTCAAAACTAGTTGCTTTCAAGCACAAAACCAGGTTCAACACTCTTTACGAAAGACAAAAGAGAGAGTTATTGGAAAATTCCTTGGTGTTTTCCCATGAATTACATACAGGCTGAGCTAGATTAGGAGAATTTACAATACTCCAGAGTACTAACATAGTAACCAATTATTCCATCATTATCTGTTGTTAGAGACAGGAAATGACAAGATAAAATAGACTGACACTTGGTGGGTCTTTTTAACCTGGATTTCCAATGTCCCTGTAAGTCAATGAGCAATTCAGACTCCAAAGCCAGAACACAGCAAGGTGAAGACTCTGTGGCAGCAGACAGATGATGCTTTCCTGAAGGCTCTTTGAGAATGAAGAAATGTAGCACTAAAAACCACCAAACTCTCAGCACCCATCTGTACATGTCCAGTTTCAAACTGGGAGGCCTCTGAACACTTAGCAGGCTCCAGTTGGTGTCCTTGGGCTCAGGACCCAATAGCACCCAGGTCTAACCTTGAACAGGTTGATGAGTTTACTCCTGACTGCCTGTGCTACAAGCATGTTGGGATGTCTGTTGGTCTGTGCCATGTCGACCATGCCTAGGAAATCCTCTGTGCAAGTAAGGGAGGCAAAAGAGCAAGGCATCATGCTCCAGGCAGCTCAGGAGCTCCCAGGAGCTGAGTTGCCACAAGGATGAGTTGGACAAATTGAGCAGTACTGATCCAAGGGAACACCAAGGAGTCAGGTTTGGTCATAACCTCAGCCTCAGCACAAATCAGAAACCTAATAAGGCTTGTTAAAATTACAGTGAGAAACCCTGGGTATGCTGCAGTGCATTGATTGCCCTATGTTTTCAGGATTTTCTTTCTCCTTTTCTGTCATTATTTTTTCTGTTCATATGGGGTTTATTCATGTGCATCAGTAAGGAAATAAACAGCAGATATCTTAATTGGAATATTTACATTTTTGCTTTTCTTATTGTTTTGTTTTAACACCAAAAACACTGTGAATAGAGTGAGGAAATTTAAAGAATATGAAACACTTGCAAAAAGCATATTGGCGATATTTGAATGCTTATGTAGGGCATTGCATATTAGTATTATTTTGAAGTAAGCTACAAATCTTTGCATCAGATTTTACCTTTCTGAAAAATCGAATATTTGGTACTACAGAAATACATTTTATATTTTAAAATATTTACAATGCAGAGAGCAAAACGTTTGCTGTTAACTACCTTTATATGAGATATTCTGTTTTACAAATTAATCTTTACATGATGTGGATTTCACTTTAAGTGCTTCATTTCCCTCTGGAGGACCTGCAAGGGAGATGGCAACAAAGATGCAGAACAACAGACTTGAGACAGTAAGAGAAGGAGAGAACCTTCTCTTTCTCAGTCCTTGGGAAATGCCCAGTTCAGTCTAAAACCTTCAAACCCTTATAAAGTAAGGAAGCTTGTGGTGTGAACAGCCCACCAAGCCTGTATTCTGGCTTCATCTCCATAACAACTCCTAGACATTTCCTTTCTCTTTCCTAACTGAACTTAATCTCCTCAGACCTCTAGACTAGGGAATTGCTAATAGGCCTGGTTTAGAGATGTGAGTCCCAGAATGACTCACCTGAGATCACACAAGACCCCTGAACAGGATTTGGAAGTCACAGCTCTATGAGTCTACTGCCCTACCTCCTGAACATACAAACCAGGAGCGTTTTTAAGGAGCATCTCTTATTCTTTAATAAGCCTGGTTTTTCTCCTCATTGGTTCTGCTTCGGGTGTTGTTTTGCAGTATTAGACAAAACTGCCGCATCTCTCGCCTGTAATTGTCCCTGTAAAACTAATGTTGCCATACTTTTAAAAGGTTTTGATATACTGGCCCAAAAGATGCAATTCTTATTTATCCATTAAATGCTATTTGGCAGAGTGGACCCTTGCACCCGGAGTCTAGAAGAACACCCTATTAACCTGCTCCTACCTAAACAACAATAACTGCATTTACATTTTAAATTGGCTTTTGCAGAGGTCAGTGAGGCTGCTGTTGGCAGCAGGGGACAGGAAGTGCAAAACTAGCAACTAAAATAGCCTCAGTCTCTCCTCATAAAAGGTGCAGAAGGATACTGTATACACCTCCTGATTTCCTAGCCAACGTAAATATCTTTTGTAAATGCATATTTGGCAACTCAACAGGTAAACAAAAGGGTCAGTGAGTTAAGAATTGTTTCTTTGCTCTATCATTTCACGAGTGTAAAGCCTGCAACATTCTGCATTTTAAGTAAACCACATTTTTTCTACTTGCAACAGTGGAACTGTTGATTTACACAGCTCCACGGCTATGAATTTGCTTAGAAAAAGAGAGCACATCTTAGAAAAAGACAGCCCTAGTCGCCAAAACAGCTTTTTCCTATTAATTTCACTTTGCTTGCTCTATGTGTAATGAAGCCATTTGAAATCTTTCCATCTTGTTGCAACTTGAATCATGTCTCTATTTTTAGAGGACTTGGAGCTATGCTATGACTTTACCAAATGGAAAATGTAATCATGTCTGTGTTATGTATAACAAAGTGTGTATTTGCTCTGAGCCAGATGAACTGCATCATCAGGATTTTGGATGGAGTCAGATTTTGGGGATAGCAACAATCCTAGGAACTAGCCCTGCCAGCAAGTTTGCTTTCCTAACTTGCATGAGCTGGAGGTTTGTGACAGTTCCCCAGAGAATGGTGTTGAGGCAGCACAGCAAGAAGACATTGTCTCAAAAATGCATGAAACCAACTTACTCAGTTTGTCCATACAGTGAACAGGGATTTGGTCTATTCAATGGAAAGGGACACAGTCAACTTGGGGAAAAAAAAGCCCAACACATTTCTTTAGGAAAAGCACGTATACGATTACATGCTTGTAACTGACTCTGGGCTTAACTAGTGTTGGCAGAGATTTGAGAGGGTGAAATGCTCCTCCCAAACCCCACAGGGACTGATTTATGCCACTGGGTAGCATTTGCACATAATGAATTTCCCTCCCAGAGGGTGACATTTCCTACTGCTGCCCTGTTCCAGATGCAATTTACATCTACCTTCCAGGCTCTGCATTTAACAGGAATGAGAACAGTGAAGCTGACAGAGAAACTGAAGAAACATATGGCAGTTTTGTGCATATGGAAAGGAGAGGTGTGACTGGGAGCATGCTGTGTGTTGTTGCTATTGGAGGCCCTCAAAAGACCTATATACATGCAGTAGGTAAAAGGAAACCCAAGCTGTTTGTTCCTATAATGGTTTTCAAAGATTCTTAAACTAACATTTACTAAATGTATTATTGAAAGCATTACAGATTAAAAAAACAGCATTCTTTTTAAATACTTAAAACATTTAAACATACAGAGTGCCTCTACTGATGATAATAGAAATGCATAAATGTAAAAACTGCATGCATCTGACTTGGTTTTCCTCTCACAGCAGTTTTATACCAGTGTAACTTCATTGATCTCTGAGAAATTGTTACAGATTCGATGGAAGAGAATCCTGATAGAGAAGAACCATCTGGCGAACATCACTGACTTAACACTAGTACATGATATTTTAAAATGCCATTATAAATGCCCAGAGAAGCCACAAAATCCCTTGCAAAAGAAATTCTGAATCATCTACTTGTGGGACAATTGTTCCTCAGTAGAGTGGTCTTTCCTCAGTGGAGGAACTGTCAGCGTACAATTATAGATCTCTGAAAATCATTAAATCTCCATGTTTACTGGAAATGCATTAGTGAGAAAGCACCATTCTACATCTCCAAATCTCTTGAATGTAATAGCTTTATTTTTTCTGAAAATGAAATTCCCAAATCTGCAAAGAAATTATCACAAAATGTCACATTTGTAATTAATAATTCAGTCTTTTCCCTACCCAAACCCATAAAGAAATCAAAAATACGATTGAAGTGTAGCTTGCCTGGCAATACATATTCTATTTCATAGCAGCAGTTAACACAAAAATACTTTTGGTGCTAAGAAAGACACTCTGGGCTTGGTTTATAAACAAATTTTTGCTGGTAGAATTGACGTAAATCACGGTAACTACACGATTTACATCAATTGCATTAGATCTGATTAACTGCTATAATACAGCAAAACCATTCCATTCTCCCAAATATTGCTAAATGAAGCAAGCAAGATCAGGTGATTCGTAAGCACTTCCTAGATGTTTGAAAAGTTACTCTCCCACTTTTAGAAATGCTGCAAAAATATTTGGCATAATATCACTCCACCATACGGTAACTTTGCTCTGTATCAATTATAATCTTTCCTTAGCACTTTGCTCTTCAGCAGTTCTGATGCTCTGCAATTTAACTTTGCTTCTGCTTCTACTTGGGGGAATAAGGGAACAGAAGGAGCAGGTTGAGCCATGCACCCAGGCATTTTCCCACTTCCTAAATAAAAACCCATGCCAACCAGCACAGCTGTGGCAGTGAAAAGATAGAATAATTTGCACAGGTAAAAGACAATAAGAAATGCCAGGGACCGGGGATCCGTCAAAAACATGAGTGTCAAAACAACCTTCTGCAGAAAAGTAGATCCATTTAGAAACAAAAGTTATTCACAACTTCAGGTGCTATGTGGAGTTGGATGAGAATCTGATGGTGCAAAGTCGGCCCTCTAATTCCAAATGTTAGTCCACTCACAGGCAGACATATGGTGAAAGTCTGTCTGCAACTGAATACCTCTTCTCTTTGGAGACCACATTAATCCACTTCTAAAGTTCCCAGCGCAATATTATTGGATCTCACAAAGCGCCATCCCTAGGCAACCACTTTTTGGTGGGCTCCAACTTATTGCTTAAGACAAGTTTGTCTGTGCTATATCCATCGTCTACCACTCCTTCCCTCAGGGTGTTGAAATCTGTCAACATTTCTTAAGACAGAGGCAAACAGTTTTATTTCTGCTTGACCCTGTGGCAACACTGTATTGCTTTTCCTCACTGCCTTTAAATTCCTTCTCAGCATCTATTTGCTTCATATCAAAACCGAATTGGTAGTTGCCAGGAATCTTGTCCATTGAAATGGATTTCGGTTCTAGTCCAAGATTGTACCAGATTGTACTTTTCTTCTAAAGAGTATCTGAATTGCATTTTAAAGGCACGTAAAGCCTTTGGAACCTGTGCTATGTAAAAATGGTGTAGTAAGAGAGTGAGTCCCCCAGAAAGGTGTGTATGCTCTGCAGAGGTGTGGAGCATTTCATCCCCCCCAGTGCCCTCCAGCTCCCTGTCAGAGTGAGACCTGGGCCTGGAGCATGTACCAGATCCCTGGGGGAAGGCACATGGGCCAGAGAAGTGAAGTTAATCCAGCCCCCTAGTTCGCTAAACTGCAGTTGTGTGTAAGTGTAAAGCCATGAGTCTCCGCTGCTTCAGAGCCCAGACATAGCAAAGGGAATCAGGAAAAGATCTGTGCATTACTATTCAAAGTGAAATGTGGGACATTTCAAAGGGGATACCTCCCCAGCCTCCTTCTTTCCTCCTCTCTTTAATATTTCTTCTCACCATTTTACTCTGACTCACCTCTCCCCGCTTTTTGACACTCTCTCGCCAGCAGAAAAATATGTTTTAGAAACGTATTTCATCTCTCCATTCCTTTTGTCAGATTTACTGGAACTGTTTTGACTTCTAAAGGGTACCATGTGCTTCTGATTCTTGTTAAGACTCTGCTTACATTTTATAGATGGAACGAGACAATAGGAAGCAATTTTGTATCATATATAATTAGCCTGTGGCAACTCAGCTCCTTGATTTAGGAAGTTTCCTAAAAGAACTATGTACTTATTTCACCCATTGAATAATAATAATAAAAAAAAAAGATACATTGTAGAAAAGATTCTTATGAGGTAATTTTTTCCTGTACGGAGGAATTTTCTCCATGTGGGGAAATTATACCAGGTAGGAATCTTGCTGAACCTTGCCTTATGCTGAACATGCTGTATTCCCATTTTGAAAAGTATATCCTTTTGGAGCCACAGCATTTACCACAAGGAGGATATAAACTTCATGAAGGAAATCACTAACACCAGAACACACCCAGCAAAGCCAGAAATTCCATACAGTTGAGTGGGAAGTTAAAGCCCTGATTAGTAAATGCTAAGGTATTAATCTTGCAGATTTATTTAGTTGCCTGTTAAAATTACTCAAAACAGCCATCAGGAGGTGTCCTTGTGAAAACAGGATTAATAATATTGCATCAATGCCAGCAAAGAGGTTCTGTTGCCAATCTTACACTATTCCAAATACATCTTGTCCATGGCTTGTGGGAGGTATTTATTATTTGCATAGCAATACCACATAGAAGCTCTAATCAATGATCTGGACTCCACTGTACTAGCAATTAAATGGATACAGGTAAAAGATTATTTCTTTCCTACAGAATTTGGTGAAGGTATCCAAAGCAGAAGATTGACCTAAGGGAGGAATAAGTGTTTTAGAAATCTATCTAAACACAAATTTATATTCTTCAAAATGTAAGTTGTCATTCTTTCATTCGCTTTACTCTGTTCTGAATGCTTAAGTTCCTACAGTCCAAAAATCATCTGATAAATCTTTTTGTTTCACACAAGTCATACGAAGTTTGATAGACCTAATTATGCACTTCCCCCTCCCCCTTCGCAAATTTAAGGTATAATTAGTTGAACTCTTGGTCTAGGCAAGTCCAAAACTTGTTCAGAACAACATCACTTAAGTGATATTTGGCATGAAATAGAGGTCATGTGGACCTCTATTTCAATAATTCTATACAAGAACATTTTGCAACTCTCACAAAACATTAGGAAGCCAGACACCATATCAAATGAAACAGGACAGATTGTTTTAGAATGCAAACTCACTGGTAGAAGGAATGAACAGGAAAAATTAGTCATGGTTGTAAAGCAATGCTGGTATTATAGTATTAGCTTACGTGGTTAACAGCTATGGTTAACCATTACACCAGAGGACAGAATACTTTCAGTGCCAAATACTTAAAATCAGCATTCAAATGTGCTCTGGTAGAGATACAATTTATCAGTATGTCTTAATCGAACAATCTCCTTTGGGAATTGCTTGAAAGAGTCCAGCACAGAGCCACAAAGATGATTAAGGGAGTGGAACATCTCCCTTATGAGGAGAGGCTGAGGGAGCTGGGTCTCTTTAGCTGGGAGGAGACTGAGGGGTGACCTCATCAATGTTTACAAATATGTAAAGGGTGAGTGTCAGGATGATGCAGCTAGGCTTTTCTCAGTGATATCCAGTGATAGGACAAGGGGCAATGGGTGTAAACTGGAGCATAGGAGGTTCCATGTGAACGTCAGGAAAAACTTCTTTACTGTGAGAGTGACAGAGCACTGGAACAGGTTGCCCAGGGGCGTTGTGGAGTCTCCTACGTTGGAGATGTTCAAGGCCCAGCTGGACAAGTTCCTGTGTGATGTACTCTAGGTTACCCTGCTCTTGCAGAGGGGTTGGACTAGATGATCTTTTGAGGTCCCTTCCAACCCTTGGGATTCTGTGATTCTGTGAATTAGCAAATACTGAATGTTACAAAAGACTGATAAATCTTAAACTAGCAAAATAAAGGTCAGTTTTCAGGGAAGTTTTCAAACTAGTAACAGAGTGATCTTCCCTTGCTTTTTGCCTTCTTCAAACAGTAGGTCAATTAAAGTTCCATTTGTTTAAGAAAACAGTGTTAGTAGACATAGATCAGACTCAGATCCTAAGTGGATAAGAAAAAATAGCAGGAACTAGAGTAATTAGGAGGCAGGACTGACTGAAGCAATTTAAGAAATAAACCCCTATCTCTCCTTGGTCAATAAAGAAGACTGTGTACCTAGGCCACCAGAGCTGCAAGTCTGTATTTGTTAGAGAAGTGAGAAACCACTTGTGCCCAGTGATAACAACTCTGAATGTGCATTCTTCCTGAAGGAAGAAGATGGACTCAGGCCATCTTCCTTTAGGCAAGAATCTTGCAAGGAAAAATCCTGGTATCCATCAGACTTTGTGGGTAGCACCTGAAGGTGCTAGGCAGTGTATGAGTACACACAGAATGGATCACTTCTGCCCCAGGAGGGTTAATGTGAAATGTATCGCTGGCTTTTGATTAGCAGCAACTGGAGCTGGCTTATTATTTTAGTCAGAAAAAGCCTGAAAAACCCTATCTTGCTCTGTGTTTTATCTTCCACTGTGGAAAACTAAAACAGCAGCAGCAAATAAACCTTGTACCAATTCAATTTGGAAATCACAAGTTCAGCAAAAATGAAGAGACACAACAAATTATTGAAGTTACCAGGTTTGAAAAGACCTTTATAGAGAGACAAGGTGAACCAGAGGTGTAAATAAGTTTTTAAAATTGAATGAGTTTTCTAAGAAAGCTTTAAAACAGACAACTTACAAGGTGAGGATAAAACAAAGACTTAGAATGTCATTTAACCATGGGAATTCAAACCAGTGAATGAGGCTGCTCACATCAGGGACAAATCCTTCCGGGATTTTCCCAGCTCCCAGGGAAAATGCTAGAGAGCAAGAAACAGAGAACTCTTCAGCAGCAAGTGGACCCTGGCGACACAGAAACCCCTCCCACAGTTATGCCTATGAAGATGCCAGAAAGCACTGAAAGCCAGTTTCCATAGATCAACAGAGATGCAAAACCACACGAGGACCAGGACACACACATGAGCTCCCTAAAACACAGCAAGTGCAACAGGCAGGAAAAAGAAATGAGTAAGAGAGTTTGCACATTATCTTCATAGCAAGCACACCGGTATGACAAGGATAACAAAGGCCACGTCTATGTTCTCTTGATCCACAGACTTACGTAAAACAGGCCCATCACTTCTTCCTTTCCATGTCATATATAAATTGTTCCAAAAACACATGATATTTTGGTGATACCGGTGAAGGTGACAGAGCTTACTAACATATGGCTGGAGATCAAGCTATTGAAAAACTCAGACCTTCAAAGCTCCTTACAAGACCACCTTAATTATCTCTACTGCAAACAGTGAGTCACCAAAGAACCGCCTAAAGAACTCAGCTCTTGCAGCTTGTGAGCCCGCCCTTTTCTCCCCACTCATCTGTGCTGGCAGGTTGATATTCTGCTAAAAAAAAAAAAGAAAAAAAACCAAAAAAAAAGACATCAATTTTTTTTCAAACGCTAACAAAACCCAATTGGGGAATCAGGCAAGAAGAAAATTGCAGGCTTTTCAATCTCCTATTGTAGGGAAGTATGCTGGAAAGACATTCATAAAATGAAATGAATGTAAAGAGTACATCCAAGAGTGCAGATTAGTGAGGAACGCATGTGCTAGGATTTGCATAATTCTAGCTGGTTGGTGGAACATTTCATATTAACAATAATGCTAAAAATAACGTATTTTGAATATACTTGAATAACTGTGCTTAAGCACTGCTGTTTTCTTCACAGTCGATGGGTGCTCTGTGAGAATCAAAGGCAAAGGCAGGACAGGAAAATTCATCTTCAAGTGAAGTGGTTGCAGACAGCACTGCAAACAGCTACAGCTATTGCAGTGAAAAATGACAACATATATAACCAAACCAGACAAAATTCCTCCACCTTCTCGTCAATAATCCTTTACTGCCTGCACAAATCCAGGCATTAAGTTCTTGTTCAAGTGAAGTTCAGACCTATTTGATAGTGGGTCTAAATTAAGCATTGCAAGGCTTAGAGACTCCTGAAACTACATTGTCTTAAAAAGTCACGTGGTTTCAAGGGTCTTTACTTCAGTGCCTCTATGCTTTGAACTGCTAGAAAGATTCTCTATCTTTTATGCTTTTAGTTTGCTCTCTAAGGCTCCTCTACCTTTAGCTAATAATTTTGTTTTGTGTCTTTTGATTTGGTGTTTTTCTTAACACCCAGCTCTTTCAATGATATGTTTATGTAAGAATTCCATTTTTCGCTTTAAAATAAAACCCCAGATGCTCTTAGCCCTCGTTATTGAAAAGAGACGAGTTTTGAAAACATCACTAAGCTGAAGATAAAAGATCAAAAACCAGAAGGGAAATAAAAAGAATGCACACTTTGTTTTAAAGCCCCGTTGTTTTTTTTTTCAGCCAACATCATGATGTTTTTGAAGTATAACATGATTTATAAAGGTTGGAACTGGATAAGAAAAGACAAAGAAAATACCTTTTCCTGCAAGCATGAAGATAGCCATTTAGCCTTACATACCTGTATGCCCAACAAGCTAATGAAGTTATTCACATGCCTAAGAGTAAAAATGTACAAATATTCACAATTTGTGACAAGCATTAGTGAAAAAGCACTCTTAGCTCACTTGGGCTGGATAGCAGCTTTTAGTAATTTTTGTTCCTAGGTATTTAAAGTGAGTATCAGCCTTGAGGATGTAACTACAGCTTAGCCAACACATCATCCAAAGCCTAGATCAGAAGTGTTACATGTAAACATGTAGTATGAAAGAAAAAAAAGCCCCAAAATAGAATATTTGTGGAGCTCTGTAGTTACCAGATGCCTAAATCAATAAATAAAATGGGGGCAGTGGCCTGTGAATAGAAAATACTGGTTACATAAGGCTAAAGTTTGGGTGATGAGGTGACAAATGAAGTAAATTCTTGAATTTAAAATCTCCCGAAACACTGCCGGCAGCCTCCATAAAACTCAAAAAGACCCAGTTCCTAAGCCTGACCTGTGAATGAACAGTAGATATGTGATTGACTCATTCATATCTCACCTTTGAGTTTTCAGTTTGTCAGTAGCTTGATTTTCAGTCCCAGGGCACCTACAGCTCCTCTGAAGTAGCAGGAGATGTAAGAATTCAGCCTCTTTGAAAGTTCAGCTAAAGGCACTTGGAGTCATGAACAAAATGCAGACTCAGTTGCATGCCTATTACTGTACCATCATTATGACTACTCACAAATTAGGCACACAGTGGCACACATGGTCTTAGTCACATAGAGGAGAGTTTCAAAGACGCATCATGGGATGATAGCAATCCAACTCCCTGTAAAAGCACATATCTTTGAAAAGCTCACCCTGGCTTTTAACAGTTTTTCACAAGGGATCTCTTCCAGGATTCGGTGGTAATGGAAATCATTCCTTATATATCACTGGATAATAACTTAAGATTATTGAAAAAATGCTTTTTTGCAAGGGGAGGGAAACCTCACACATTGCTCCTGCAAAATGTATGTTGCAACAAGAGGAGCAACACAGTGAAAAGATCACGTAAGAGTGAAAAAGAAATACAACTGCCACACTGCTACATGAGAGACATCTCATTTTAGTTGCCTAGTAAATTCTTTGTTTACAGTGAATTCATGCCAGAAGAGGGCAGAAAAAATAAACTACCTTCAAGTTAAACTCATTCAAAAAATAACATGATCTTGAACCATCCCTTGTATGCTTGTGTTCCATTACAGCTTAAAATTAGCATAATCTAGCATTTTGGTTTTTCATGCTCTTCAACATTTGCCTTTTTATACTAAACCCAGCATTTAACTACAGGGCACATAACTGGGGGAGCAAAGCAGGTAGGTAAAGCACGTTGATTTATCTCAGTCAAGAGTTTCGGTCTTAGTCTTATTTAGGAATCAGAGTATAATCATGCAGTTAGCTTTTGAAATCACACAAACGTACTTCAAATGTTTGCTTAGTTGAATTTGTTATTTTATAGCATCACTCTATGCCATAAGGGCATTGCAAGGAAATATAAGATGAATGACAGCAATAAGAAATGATCATTCTAAATTACCAACACACCTTTCAATGCTCTTTTGATCTTTACTGTGTAAAATGCATTTAGGCAACAGGTAAAACAAAGTTCCTTGGAGTATACCACCTTCTGAAATATTATGAAGGAATGAAAAAGCAGTGATCTATTGAGTAAAGCTGTGATTTCATGTGCACTCTTAATCGTGGTGAAGTCAACAGAAATTTTGCCTCTGTTTGGGGGATTTTACGCCATCCAGATACTGTTACTTACATTTTTTTCTGACCTATCCAGATACTGTTACGTACATCTTTTCTGAAGCCAATAAGTAACACTGCTAAGCAGCGAGTTCTGAAAGAGAAAGATGAGAACAGGACAAAAACCTTTACAGCCCACGTCAGGTAACAAAGTGATACCACCTAGAGTCTGTGCAATATATTTGCAGGAGTAATGTTTATCAAGTGTCCCAGAAATCTGCGTATCAGCCTACAATTGCAGTTCCACAAGTATCATTTTTCCTCTGCTCCTCAGCTAAGAACAACTATGGCCTCTTAGTAGGGGAATTATTGTTAAGAATAGGTGGATTATTCAAATCAGTTTCAAGATGATTTACAGTAAACTTTATCTCTAATAGACAAAACTCAGAACTGGACATCAGAATGTTTTGTCTCCAAATTGGTTTCTCCCCATGGATGAATGCTTGATGCCACGGTAGGCTTGGTAACAAAAAGAAAGTTAGATTCTTCACCATCAGCACTACTAAGCTTGATTCACCACCTAATGCCATATTTAATAGAAACCAAGAAGGTAAGCAGAACATAATACTGATGGCCAACTTTTATGCAGAAACTCAACAGGTAGTTTGGTATCCTGGAATTCATGTTTTAAATTTGAAAACAGCATATAACTTGAGCTGAACATCTGTTGGAATGCTACCAAAATATTATCTGTAAAAGAAGAGGGAGGAAACATTCTGTGTCATCACCAAATGATTATCCACGATCTAAGGGGAAAAAAAAAGTGAAGATCCCACTTGAAGAGGATGTGGTATCTGGAACAGTTTCATGGGCAACTGACGATGTTCCATATTATCTAGTCTTGAAAATGTTAGCTTTTCCACTTTGTTCCTTTTCTTTTGCTAGAGTCTGGTTTTAGCTTGAAATTTTTCAGTGAAGTATTTTTGTTTTCAACTTAATTACAGGAATAGTCAGGAGCTTTGTATTTTCTGAGTTGGATGCAAAGGACAGATGCTTATGCATGCTAAGATACAGTTAATTTTCTCATAGTGCTTATACCAAGACAGGAGAGAGGATAGCATTTTGTAGGCTTTTTTACAAAGAAGAATAGTGGGGGAAGAGTTGCAGCTATGCATTACAGTTCAGTTACTGAAGCTGGATTGGATCCATATCATTCGCTTACATCTCTGCAAGATTTTCAAGGCATATTAGCTGCAATGCGTTATTCACAATGTCAAATATTCTAGACAGGCCAGAAATAAATCTGTCTATGAGCTATGACTAAGAGATCATCCATCAGCAACACTAAAGTAATCTCTGCTGTATTCTAGTCCAAAGTCCAATTGAGAGGGCCTAACATATTGGCCAAGATAGGTTACTTCTGAGGTTGGCTCTTTGCCATTTTCTAAGTCATCCCAGATAGAAACAAGAAATTAGGTAGTGTCTTAGCTTGCCAAGCCAATGACATCAAAAATCTTTTAGTGCTGATTGGATTATTGTGTTTTCAGGGAAGATGATAAATAAAAAGGACAAAAAATATTTTGCATTATATATGTAATGGAAAGACTTGTTAGATACTCTTCATAATCTGAGGCATACCAGCTATTTTTTTCCTCAGATTCTTCCTCTCTCATGAATCCTTTCCAAAGAGGTGATATGCATCTAATCCTGAAGACTAGAAAGTCCTTATGAACTTATGAATATCTTATCTTCCTCTCAGGTTAAAGGATGATTTTGGTGGCAGACACAGGAAAAAAACACATAAAAACCCTAAAATGGCATACTATAAGATTTTGATGATCATCATGATTTTTTTGATACATCAAGATTTTGATGATACATCATGATCACACGTAAGCATTCTATGGATACCCTGCAGACCTTCATATTAGTTGCAGAAATTAGGTGACTTGCATACATCAACCACTGACCAGAGGCCATTTATACCTAACTCATCTCTAAGCAACAAATTGTGCCGGAGTGGTGGCATCTTCTTGCATGGAATTGCCATTTCGCTGAAGATACCCCAGCATTTGCTAAACTGGAGGGAAGGAAAGCAGCGAGCCAAAGTCCTATTTCTTTTCATAGAGTCATAGAATCATTTAGATTGGAAAAGGCCTTTAAGATCATTCAGTCCAACCTTTAACCTAGCACAATATGACAATATTTTCTCACAATATGACATGGCAGACCTTTAAAACAGGTCTAAAATGACAAAAAGAGTGGCATAGGAAAGTAATTTCATTTGATACATTGCCTTTGTGCCTGTATGGATGCAGTGTGTAGCAATTGTTTTAAATGAGAACTTTGTTTTACTGTAAGGCTACTGATAACAAAGGAGTTTAAAACCCCACAAGCATTCATCCCTTTATCTGAAGGGCTCCTGCCTGTAGATCACTGTTAGAAACAGCCAGTTTTGAAGGGAGGGAAGAGCAAAGTACGCTAAATATTGCTGATTTCTGTTTGTTCAGCATATTTCAGTTTTGCTCCTCCCCAAATTCTGTCTTTCTGAACACTTGGACAATCAGAACATCCATCACTGTCATCTTGATTTCTGTCAACAGCAAACTTCAATACAGGCCTAAACCTGCTGCTACTGAAGTTTATGAGACCACCGCTTCAATAGGACTAGCACTGGTCACTGCTGCCAGCAGTCTTACAGCAAAGATCAGCCTGTCCTTACGCTGTTCCAAGTGAAATCCCAGCTCCCCCAAACCCTTGCCTTAGTGACAGCCGCCAAGGAGAAAGGAAAGTGCACACTCTGGGTATTTCCTTCATCTTGGGATTTTTTTTTTAACAAAAGCAAAACAGCCAGCCCATGAACTTCCCTCTAGAACAGGGTGTACTCAACTCATATGCTTCAGCCTCAACAGCAAACAGCCCATGTTGCTAGGCTTAATAGCTATCTGGCAGCTGTAACCACGCAAACTTCTCCAGCAGTTTTCAGATGCTGCAATCCCACAGCTCCCTGAAAAAACATCAGAATCCATTCCCTGTCCTGTATTTTGGACAGCCCTTGTCCTGACCATTTTTCTAGGCAGTTTACACCAGGTAACAATTGCCATTCAAAACAAATACTGGTCTGTTTGACTACAACTCCAACCAGACCACACTACAGGAAAGTAGTATGTTTGGGACAGGATTTATCTCACCTAACTTACTTTATTTCAGAGTTAGGGCATGTATCCTAGGGTAGCCAGCTAATTCCCATTAAAACCAGTGAGGACATAGACAGCTGAAGATTCATTTAATTCCAACACAGGCTTCTATAGTAAGCGCAGTTAATTTACCTCTTTTTATTTCCTCGACTGTAGACAGAACCCAGGGAATTAGCTAGGGCTAGTTGCTTCTGGTTTTAGATTTGGTTAAGCAGCTGCTACACGATCTGAGCTCCATGCCATAGTGTCAGATCCCAGTGGGAATTTGATTGGCATATATATTCCAAAAGATCTCAAACAGCTTCTTAGTGGCTGTTTACCCAAAACACTGTATGTTTGGTAACTTCAAGCCAACCTCTAAGAAGTCTAGCTGAGGTGTTCAAATGTCTTAATCTGTCCTACTTAGAAACTGGAAAATATACTTTGTGAGATAATATGGCAGAGTCCATCTTTCCACATGACAATCAGCAATACTTTGTCTCATGTTGTTTCAGACATGCATAGAAAATGAGGTGTCTGTTTTTCAATGTATGCTATTTTTCAGTCTGATTTTTCATCAGGCTTTCAAATCTGGATGCAATTTTTCCTTTCCAGCCAGCTGAACATATAAACAATATTGTAATTGATTCTAGCATTCAACAGAGGAAATGGAATCTCAGGTATTTGGGGTTCTATTAACAAAAAGCATTTCAGCTACAATTTTTTTAAACATATTAAGAATTAGTATGCAAAAAACTATAATGGCATGCTAAATCTTCCAGACATGAGAACAAATTAACGACTTAGTGGGTGAAACTCTGGAATGCTGACAACTCCAAGCTAGACTGCTGTAATGTACTGGTAGCATGGTTAACAGCCTGCAACCAAAATGTCTTATAATCTTTATGTGAACCATCAATTTATGCCTTTAAACCTACACTGCTATTATACCAGTAGATATTTTTTTTTTATCCCCTTGCCAAAGCTTACTTTATTTTCTTGGGCAAATTCTACACTAACAAAAAACGTTGGCCTGGGGTTGTTTGAAGAAACAGGTGTACACAGAAAGAAATGAACACCAAACTTAGTAAGCGCTCATGCAGGGTAAAATAGATTCACCTTACATGTTGAGATGCTGGAAGAGGGAAGTATCTGAAAGAGTAATTAAGAATAAAATACAGTAAAAGTCATACATCCCTTTTTTACACCCTTTTTCACTGTCTGCTTTTCCTTCCCAGTCAGATTTTCTTGCACGTAACTTACATCTTTTTCCTTCACATACAAATACCTCCCTTTCCTACACCCTCTTTCACTGTCTGCCTCCTCCTAGTCAGATTCTCTTGCGTGTAACTTACATAGTAACTACTTTCATGCTTCATGTAAAAATACTGTCAGATTTACCAGCAGGGTAGCTGCTGAGACACAGGTGTCATGAAAAAATGGATAAAGGAAGACTTCTTTCAGAGCCTTGTCATGGAGGAAGAGAAACCAGATGTTGCATTTATTATTTTTTCCACTGCTACTATATTATTGTACCCTCCGGCTTAGGAAGTTCCCAAGTCTAGGAAAGTAAAAGAACAAGGTATCAACCAAGGCTGATACCTTGTTCTTATATATATATATATTTTATATATATATAATCTCACCGAGACATCCGTTTCCTAGTGCTGGAGACTGGCATGGGCTACCTGAACTTTCACTTTGACTGTTTTCACATCTAGTAATTCCCACCTGATGAAACAGATCCATCAGCCTACAAAACCAGGCAGGTTTGGCTGGGTACACCGCTGGCATAAGACATGCCCCAAACCAGTCCAAAGTCATTTTTTTTTTTCCTACAGAAACCTATGCCAAGACATTGTCTTTTTGAAATCTCTATTATAACATTTCATGGCCATTCCAAAAGACACCACTGCTTACAGAATGTAGTTATAAAATACTATCCCATAAACTCTGAAAACTATTCAGGGACTACAAAATCATTACAGCAACTCTCTTTTCTATTATTCACCAAAAAAAAAGGGGGTGAAGAGAAACAGAAATTCAAACTTCTTTCAGGAAGGACAGAGAATAAGTATTTACTTGATGGTAATCAACTCCTCCTCCTTGATACCTTTGTATATTTTAAGGTGTCACTTGAAGTGATAATTACTGAAAAGTCAATTTTAGCCATTTTTAAATGGCAGAAAAATTACATCCGAGTAAGAAAGCTAAACTGCATCTTGCTCTCCTATTATTTGAATATCTTCAGTAAAATATTCAAAAAGTCTTACAATAAGTATATCCTGACAGAAATAACTGCATTTAAGACCTAGAGATTCTACTTTGTTTTTATACTTATAGGGTGATACCCTATTCCCACAAAAGCCAATGGAAATTTTGACATCTATTTCAATGGGGGCAGATTTTCACTCACTGAGTTAAATGAAATTTATTAGATTTTGATGTTAAATGCAGAGGAAAATCCTGTTCAGATTTCCTACTAATCCAGACTCAGAATTTCTGCATGGCTAAAGCAAGAAAGTTGGTAACCTCAGATTTTTTCTAAACTGCACAGGAATGACCCAATTTCCCACATTCTTTTGAATACTAAATCTTTGAAGCCTGTGATGTAGGAAGGAACCGCTACATTCTGCTTTGAGTTTCACTCAGTATTCTGACTGCAGCCTTTGTAAATCTGCAAGGATTTACATTCATCGTCTCTCCAGAGTCACTCACAAAATGACTTCTAAAAATTTTCTTTTTCAACTACTGTTAGACACTGTCCAATAAAGGAGCAAGGAATTCCTGGCCCAAGGGCCAGACACAATCTGCAACTTAATTTCAGGCAGACTGCAGCCAAATGAGTTTGCATGTATATGTGTTTATTATTGGACAAAAAATATTAAGCGCTTATTAACATATGACTTGCCAAATGCCTCTGAGACAAAGCTGGTCCTTCTCAGGGAAAGGCCCTCTGCTCCAGGGCTAATAAACTGCAACTCAACATTACCGCTACCAGCCAACAAGACAGAAATACAATATTGCAGAATATTACACAATACATAAATGCAGTTTTCCATTGTGATAGTCCAGTAGGTTTGCTGTGCTGATACAAAGTGCACTGTTAGCAGACAGAGAGAGGTTACTCAGAGCTGGCAGTTTCACTTTAGTCAACAGCAAAGATGGGAAGGGAGGGGGAGAGAGGGAAGAAATGACTCAACCTTAGCTTCTGAGTCCAGAGCAGATCTGGGCACTGCCAGGGAAACAAACAAACAAACAAACAAACAAGAATTCTTTTGCTTTCAAACTGAGCATTTGATGCAGAAACTGAGGAGGAGACAAAATAAATGTAAGACTCCACAATGTCATCTCTACAAAGTTCTTTTTTAAGCAGAACCGTACTTTGATATCAAGCAATGTTAAAGGCGAATGCAGTAGATTAAAAGCGGAAAAAAATGTTCAGAACTGTAGGAAGTTGCTCACATCCTACTGTTACTTGATCTGAACCATTTCATATCCATCTAGGTTATTGCTCTTTCCTGCTATCTGTCACTGATAAATGACTGTTCATAGAATAAGAGCCACTGTCATACTCTAGTGTATACTCTAGTGGGCATTTTAAAGAGCCTTGGTTGGGAGGTGGAGGAGAGAGAGAGAAGGGAGGAAAAAAAGGAGGGAGGGAAAAGAGAGAAGGCAGGAAGGAAGGAAGGGAGTGGAAGGAAGGAAGGAAAGTGGTAGGTGTGGGGCAAAGAAGAGAGAGGAAAATGTAATGGGTTTACATCATCACCAAGATAAATCTTGATCATGTCCACAAGATCTAGAAAAATCACAGTTTCACTCCAGAACAGGGATGTTCATTCCCCAAGTTCAAACTGTATGAAAAATTATTGTAGGAAAACCATTCACGATTGATTTATGGCTAAATGGAGGGAAGTGGAAGTGCCACAGCCAATCCCCCGCCTTCAAAAAATCTTCCAATCTTGCACCCACACTAAAAGCTTTGCACAAAGCTGCTTCTATCATTTGAGTACCCAAACACAAGGAATTAGCCCAGCACATCCCATTAATCATTCCAGCCACCTAGAAATGAAAGCTGCAATAAAATGGAGGAAGGGGGAAAATGAATAATTTAGTAATTGATTTCTATCTGGAAAAATGCACCATTCTAAAAGAAACACTTCTCTCTTTACAAGCCTCAGAGAATCTTTAACAATACTTGTATTTAAAAAAAAAAATAATTTATTAATGGTTCTTTAAGGAAAAAAAGAAAAATCTTTGTCAGAGGGAAGACTCAGCTTCAGAATTTTCATTCCTCTTCTTTCAATTTCTTGAAAGCTGTTCAGAGAAAGCTAAGGAGAGGGAAGGCTCCGTATGACGGATATATTCTGAGATCTGCTGTTCAATGTCTCCATATACTTCTAATCAATATGAAGGGCACATGGATGTTTAGATTAATATCTGTGTTCCAAGAAGTGCAAAAATATCTAAGGCCGTACATTAGCTTCTATGCTCGCCAGCAAGTTTATCATCAACAGACGCGTTACTTCAGAGCTGCATCATGTCTCTAGGAAAATTTAACTCATGCATTCCCTTGGCACAAGGAATGTGTGGACCCAGAGCAGCAGCAGAATATTTGGGAAAGGGAAAGGAAGAGGAAAATGATGACACTGCTTTAAGGAATAATCTCTCAAAGCAGCAGCCATCCCTCTGACACTGTGAAGAGAACCATAACTTGTGGAGGAAAGAGCTATCTGTGGTCAACCCTGAAAGAAGGAGGTCATGAAAGCCACTAAAAACCAACTGCTATTCTTATTTGCATCCTACTGAGCAATCCCCGATCATGTTTCACTATAAATTCATGTCTGCGTGCATATTAACACCCATATACATACACATTTGTTTCATATACACTCAGGCCACCTCATCAAGCCATTGAATGCACCTTTTATTCCAAAGCACAAAACCAGAATCATGAGATACTACATAATAGAAAAGGCATTTTAAAGTGGCACAGTAGCTGGATGACACTGTAACAGCACAAGCATTAGACATCTCTATCAAAGGCTTCTTTTTTTTAATTAGCACAGTGCTCTGTATTATTAACTCCTCTTACAGAATGTAAACAGAATTTCAGAAGAGAGATGAATCAGGAAAAATTCAATAGTTTGGAAACTGGAGCATGAAGTAACTAAGTAACAATCCATCTGAAGAGGCACATTTGTCAGAAATTAGGCTTTCATAAGCCTGTGGCTGTCACCCATCCTTTCCCCCTCTCAAAGCCTTAAAGTTGGTTTTACGACATGAAGCCTGAACTCTTAATATCACCTCCCCATTTAGTCATAATTAGTATCTTTTGGACCAACTGTGAAGTTTCATCCCTTGTGGGCCTACACTGTGGGATGACGAGAGAGAAAGTTTCTGACCTCTCATCTCCAACATAATCAGTACCCTCCATACTTGTATCATTCCTCCTCTTTATATCTTCTAAGGATAAAGTTTTGGTCCCTCTTGTGGCACAAGTTTTTCCCAGGCTCTTGGATGTTCTTGTCACCCTTTTTCCCAATCCCTCTATTTCAGCCATGTCCTTCTTGAGCTCAGGAGGTCAAAATTGCACATTGTGTTCTAGCTGAAGCTTACAGGCACAGCTGCATCCAAAAGGCTGTATAACACCCTCCCAGTTAATTTCTCAGCAGTCTTGATTGATATGCAAGCTAACGTCACAGTTTGGTTTTGACTGTGGTTGTAATTTGAGTAAGTGTCCCCACTGATCTCTGGGCTCTTCTGGATCCAGTAGGACTGATTGTTCACTCAGTCTTACTTTCTTTATTCACCACTGATCTTTCTCCAGCACTGTTCAGCCCACTTGGTGGAAAACTTCAACTCATATACTTCTTACTGCTCCCAAATAGACCATGCATTTCCACTACAGATTTTACAACTTCATGACTCCATCCCTCTTTCAGTACCAGCAATAAACAGGTTAACAACAGGAATCTTAGTTAATTTGCAGATGCCCAAAGCCCAATTTTGGTCTCTTTCTAGCCCAGCAGATTAGCCTAACCCTCTGCTTTTCATCCCCAGCTTTCAGCTGCAACAACATTTTGCCTGTCACTCCACACCAGTGGAGTTTCTATAATCTTTTGTCCAGAGCTTTGTCAAAGACCTGTCACTCACAGTATTTTGTTTCCAATTACTCATGACTTCTTCATCATATTCTCCATACTAGGAGATCACGCCAACATCGGCTCTCATTGCAAAGGGAATAAAAATGCTGGTGGACTACATCATGACACAATCTCTCTGGTACTTTATTATTGTTTTTAAATGACGATTTCAAGTTGGTTGCCACATCCAGATGTAAAGTGTTACTTGAATATATCACTGAATTAACTAATTATGCCTGTAACTGATTCACAGCCATAGCTCTGTTTTCAGCAGAATTTATAAAAGAGACACAAGCCTCAGATCACTGCTAAACCCAGTCACAAATCAAAGTTCCCTGGCATATGGGACAAATTGGTCTAGCAGAGGTTTGCTCTGCAGTGCGTGCCTGAGTCACAGCGTCAGCCAAACCATTTCTTCTCACAGGACTTTTGTTTGCTCCAATACTGCCCTGCTCTTCTTTGCAGATTTGCCCCGTACCCATGCAAATTCACCGGCACTTCTGTATTACTTCTGGGAACAAGAAAGTGCCCTGCTATTTTAGATGTCCTTCAAGGGCTCTGCTTGCTTCAAAGCCCTACAGAACTCAAATTCCCAGTTTCAAAGGCCCAGTGGCTATGAAAGAATTCAAGATTTTGAAACAGGATGAAAATTGGCAATCCAGGAAGGACAGGGAAAACGAACAGAACAGTGTCTTCCATGATCTCTGCTGCATCAAGGAGGCAGCTTTGTCAAGGAGTTTTATTTAATCCTCCTACTCTTAGGAAAGGTCACCTGGGTGCTGTGTACCTTTGAGGATGAATGCTAATAAGAAAAAGCCAGAAGAATCCCACTGACTCAGCCGACATTTCAGAAGAAGGAAAGAGGTGGAGAACGAAAAGCTAGGGTGTGTGAAATGATCCAGCTTCACTTCCACCATCTCAGATGGAGAGCTGGAGACTGCTGAAACCATACCAGATGCCGATATGACAGCAGGGTTATTGTAAATGATAGCCATAATAAAAAAATGCAATAAAATTACAAGGATGCACTGGTGTTATTACACTTCAGAAATTAAATTCCAGCACTGAAAAATTCACAGGCATAGACATACTCTGAGATCTCTCACACAGCCCTCACAATAACAGCATTGCTTCCTCGGGGCTCAGTCCTTCCTTGCTTGAAATTGGAGTCTTCCTCCTTTCCAGCTGCAGCAGCCACAGTACTAGGACCTTGGCATCTTTGTCCCATGTGAGTGTTCACACACAGTCAGTGAGAGCAACTGCAGCTGCTCTCCCCTGGATCCCTGTCCTGCATCTTGTTTATTCAGGAGTTTTAAATGTTATTGAATGTGTGTTTATTGAAGCAAATGCCACCACAGTGATTGAAATGCAGCTCAAAAGTAAGCACTTCTTTTTTATTTACCCTAAAGTATACAGCTCACAGAGGAAAAGGACAAGAAAAACAACAACAAACCCTATTTGTGTGCTTTCCCTTCTCCATCATAGTTGCATTTCATCATGTCATCCACCCTAGGGTCACCATTTCTGGGTTTGGAAGGCAGCTCTGCTTCCAGCACGCTCCCCATCTGCCTGTCAGTTCAGCATGATGGGTGCTGAGTAACCCTCTTTCTTACTCACACCGACATCTTTAAGGCTTTAAAATTCAGTTCGATCTGCTTGAGGCTGTGGGAGGAGTAAGCAATTTTCAGTCTGGTTATTAGCGAGGTAGGGAACACTCCCCACTAAATATATTCTGCAGAATCTCCTTTAGATGTGTTATCCATGCCACTGTTTTGCCCTTCTTTTAAGACTTTTTTTGTTACACTTTATGCATTCAGGCAAGTGGATATAATGTAAATAACCTGAAAGCCAGCATTATTTATAACATTACTGCACATAACACCCTCATTCTCCCCACCACTCTTTTACTCTATAAAAATATCCAAGAGTAAACAGACACTCCATAAAAAGAAACCCAGGCATCCAGTGTTAAAACTGAGCAGCTAAGAACTTAGAATCAATAAATACAACCTCACCTCCTTGTGAATAATGCTTTGCTACTTAGCTATAAGATGATGCAGCATACTGCAAATGATATACTGTGGTATCAGCTTTTCTCTACAAACTTCAATACAAGTGTAAAACATTAACTATGTGGAGACCAAATAACCCATTTGAAAGACTGAAAGAAAGAAAATATGTTTGAAAATCCAGAGGTTTGTAAAGAAATAAATAAAATTATACAAATTAGAATGAAAATGCTGAAGCACAGACAGTGTAATGTGGGAAAAAAATGACATATACTTCAAAAGGCAGGAAGGATGTCACTGCACATGAAAGGAAAGGAAAGAATAAAAAGTAATTGCTCTAGCTGAACAGCTTTGCCCAACTTTCTGCCCAGACTTTCTGAGCGGAGAAGGTTCACATCCGTTGTCTTTGCACTTTCTTCTGAGGTACTGATAAAGTGGTAAGTGTGACTTAATATAGAAACACTGAATACGCAGATCTCCTCACCACAGATGAAGCATACCCCTGGTTAACAATGTGGGCTTCATCTTTGGGGAGACTTATCGTATTTTCAGAATGCTTGGCCAGAAGTCCCACCAACCCTACCACGAGGCTGAGAAGTGAAGAGGCGCCCATCTGCTTGTGTTGTCTCAGGAAGAAAACCTTTGGAAGAATTTTACAGGGAAGCTTTTAGAGAAAATAAAAATATTTATTATTTTCCTCTACTGAGGATTCCTGGGTTCACGCTGACACTTGACTGAGCAGTTCCTTAGCATGCTGTACACCGTATTTCACTTATAACAACAGCGGATACAGTAAAGTTCCCATTTTTCATGGAAAATTACTTTTTTTTTCTATTTTTTAAAGGTTCAAATGAGGGAAAATACGTTTGGTAGGAAGGATCTGTAATGAGAGTGACACTGAGTCCAGAGGTACAAAACTGGTTTCTATGACACATTAATTATCCTGCCATGGTCAAACAGACACAAACAATAACAGTTATAAGTGCAAAGGTTCCACAGCCACCTCCTCTAGAATTTGCTTGAGCAGCAGATTCCTAGTCATCAACAGGCACCTGTAAGACAAAAGAATTGGGAACTGATGTTAGCAGAGAGACACTTCTCCCATCCACAGCCTGTTGCTCAACAGAGTTTACAAGAATCTTTAACATCTGTAAAGGATGACTAATTTTTCTTCCTGTCCTGCACTACTCTATGACCAGCAGATGAATGAGAACTGAATTATCTGTGGTCTAAGTGTACAGCAGGGGCAGCAGGCCTATCCATGAAGACAGCACACAAACCTATAAAAGATTAAGGAAGTTAAGCATCATCCCACATTGCTCACATTCATCAAGGCCACCCTCCATTCGGTGCACAAAGCACCCGTGCTTGGGAACCAAAAGGAGGTAGCATTACATTTGGGGATTCTGTTACTCATGTTGTTAACAGCACACTGGGAAAGGTAAGGCAGCGAACATGCATTTGTAATACACCACCTAGATCACCAAAAGGAGCAGTAAAACCTTTTAAACAGACACAACAGCAAAAACAATTAAGCAAACTCCTTCAGTTCAGAGCTACCTGGGACAAGCACATGAACTGGCATACAAGCTGCCTGGAGGCCCTGAGGAGCAGTTGCTGAATTAGCAAGGATTCGAATGACTAATTGGTGATTGTTTATCAAATAGTACACTAGCAATTCCACTGTACTCTAATGGGGACAAAGAATAAAGCTGTATCAGGTGCCACCACTGTTAACTTAGCATATTTCTGAGATATGTAAGACATATTCTTCCACTCTTTTAAGTGTCCACATGCAGACTAGACAGAGGCTGGCAGGAGGCACATTTATAAGAGCATTTATTTCAAGTGCTTCTGCTAGTTCAAAGGATTCAAATATAAACAGTTGTCTAAAAAAAATACAGATGTGTTTTGGAGAGGAGAAGGAGAATTTATCATTTTTGAGGTGGGAGGAAGGGATGGCAACTATGGTGCTAATTAATATAAAGCCTTCTTCTCCTTCCTTGCTGCTCCCTTGTCCCTAGGCACACAAAATCAAGAGCCTACTCTATGCTCTCTCAATACACTTGGCACATACCTCTTTCTCTCCCCCCTCATGCACTTTCTGTCTCTCTCTCTCCATAAAGGGGCATGAAATGAGAAATTTTAGCAAGGTTTCTTTACAGAAGAAAGGTTTGGCTTCAAGCCCAGTATACAGATGTGGGAGGGAGTCTTCTACCACTAAAGTGGTACTTCTCACGGTCCGGAAGACAGGTTTTCTCGGACTCACAGTCTCAACCCCACCAGTACTACCTAGTCCCTCAGAGACAATAAATGCTCAAGAAGGCAAAAACCAGCTGCATGATGCTGTCTTGAATTTTATTCTGCTTGAACTTTAAAATGTGACTGTATGTTGAGAGGGGGTTAAAAAAACCCAACCAAACCCATGTCCAGTCAGATGAATTAGCCAATTTATACTGAGGATTATTTTTTTCTTTAGCTTTAGATAGATTATTTCTTTTCAGCAAGTCCTTGTAGTCTCTTGTAACTATTTATTGATATAGTTACACAAGCATAGACAATTTACACTAGCAAAAAGCCTTTTGCATGTACAGTTTTACAACATTTCCATAAGCAAATTAAGTTGTCCAAGAAAAAAATCCTTTTTTTTTCCCCCCAGCGTAACTTCATCTATACTGGAGCTTTTGCTAGCATAGCAGTGATGGCAAAACTATAATAAATCCTTCCTGACACAGCTGTGCCAGTCTCATCTCAATGAGACTAACTACTTTATATTTCAGCAACATTTATATTACAAGCTTTTCCCGTTGCAGCACAGTGCATCTTCTCCAGTTGCCTGGCTTTCTCTTGCTTCCTGCCCATACTCTGGTAACCATGGGTCTGCTAGGCAACCTTTACAGTATCAAGTATGCAATTGTAGGCTTACTAAGACCACTTAAAAGGTGTTTGAAATATATCTTTAAAACCAAATTCTCTCCATTACTCAGACAGATATTTTACAATCCCTGATGGCCCCTAGCCCCAGCTTACAGCCAGCTTTAACCCACTTCTTGGTATTGCAGGAATAAACACTGTCTCACATGGCTGCAATGTATATTTACTTCAGTTCTGTTTTTCACTCCTGTTTTAATATGCACAACATAAATCAAATGCACCTAGTTTCCACAGCCGCACTTCCACTTTGAACATATCTGGAGGTAAACAAAACAGCCAGTTCTTAACTGACTTCTTCTGTAATTGAGAGGGAATTTCTTACCATGCCCAATGAAATCCAGACTGTTTCAGTGCAGATGCCTGAAAGAAAGAGAAACAAGTCTTTAAAAGGCAGTCTTTTGCTCAGTGAAAGTCTAACTCTGGAAAAGAACTATTGCCAGCGTAATTCTATAGGTTGAGTTAAATAAATAAATACTTATCTGATTAATTGTTGCCTGGAATCCATCTGTGCTTGTATCTCTTGAGATAGAGGCCATATTAAAAAAAGTGCACAGGAGATTTGAAATCTGAGGACAACCTAAAGCTTGGTTCTAAGAAGGCTCAATGCACCAGTACTTTCCCATGGCGTGGGTGAGACAGGTTTAGTCATCAGGTGTGACAGAGAGCAGTCTGTTGCAATCCAACATTATGTGGAGAGCCAACTAGAAAGCAACGTATTTAGCACATATACTGCACACATCACAATACCCTCAAAGAAAAGAAGATCAGGTGTTTCAATAGGCAGGTTTTATTCAGGTCAGCTGCATTTCAGTGTCTCTGAAAAGCTACAGCAAGTGCCTGGATACAAAGATATTCACATTTTAGAGATTATAGCCAGATGTCAACATCACCGTCATTCACATGTGGGTGACATACCTACATACCATGTATAACTATGAAGACAAACAGACCCTCCAAAAGTATGAAAATATCATGGCAAATTCAGTCTTCACCCAGTACACATTTTTGTTCATCTCAGTCTTGTCTTTGTTTAAATTCTTCTGCCTCTCTCTTCTGCAGGGACACTCACTGAAATCCTTCCACAAAAGCTCAAATTGGTTTTTAAGGGCAGGACCTGCTTTTGTCATGTGTTTAAACAATACCCTGGCATGAGGTGGGTGTAACTACGCAGGAATAGCCAGACCAGATCAGCTCTGGTCAAGCACCTTTTCACACTCACAACTTACACTTCTTCTTTGGGCAAGTGCAATCTGCCTCACATTCCCTGATCCCAGCCTCTCAACTTGTGGGCCTTCCCCAGCTCACAGCAATCTCGAGTGAGGTGATTCTCTGAACCAGAACTGCATTGTCCAAACACCACTGCCAGTATAGGAACTTTTGGCATCCACAACATCCCAAGGCAATTCCACAGCTACAGGAAATCCTTTTTGCTTGTCCAAACCTTGTCACCTAACCATTCACTCAAGGCTGTTTGGCTCCCGCGATATGGGAGACTGAACACGCATTTTCTATTTGCTTTCTCCATGCCACTTGAGAGTTAACAAACCTGTTTTCTTACTGCTCAGACAGCAGGTTGAAAACCCCAAAGTTTTAAGTTGTTTTCCTTATGGGAGTCGCTCCACATCTTTTATCAACATTTCCTGTATCTTCTCCCCTTCTCCTGCATCCTTTCTAAAATGAGGAAGCAAGGATAAAATATTCAAGAGTGACACGCACAGCATAAAGATCTTCCTTTTTGTTCACAGTTTCTTTACCAATAATTCATTTCTTTTCTTTTTCTTTTCTTATTCCTACTGCACATTCAGCAGACATTTTTATACAATTATTCTAACCCAACGTTTCTTCCCAAGAGATAATTTAGATCCCATCGCTGTGTATTTCAGTTTTGGATTGTTCCTCCTCCTCTGCACTATTCTATATTCATCAACACTGACTTCCAACTGTCAGATTGCCCTTCAGTCACTCTCTATTGTGAGGCGTTTCTGTGGTCCCCTAGTACATCTTCACCTCAGATGTCCTGCCTGACCTGCTATCATCAGGAGGCTTCTTTGTCTCATTCTCCATCTCTTTCAGGACAATGCTGAACAGCACCAGACTCAATAGAAAGACCTCACTGGTCACTCTTTCCCTTTTCTAAAAGTTGGTCACTTTTTCCCTAACCTTTATTTCCTAAACTGAAATTATTATTAATCCATGCAGGGACCTTGGCCCTTACCCCCTGGCAGCTTGATTTCATAAAGCTTTTGAAGGGGCATATGCAAAAAAAGAAAATAAAAAGTTTGTTTATTTGATTATAACAAAAGCATAAACATTCTGAAGCTCAAAAAATTCTGCTATTGTCCAGTTTTTCTTTAAAGCAACTCTTATCCTTCACATCCTTTTAGCTTCTACTTAAAATAACAGCACATATTATCTATACCCTGGAACAACTTTAACTTCTCCTCAACCACAGGCACTACTCCCTCTGTGGCGAATGTATCCCTCAGTTTGAAGAGAGGTTTTCTCACCATGATTCTTTAATCACAGTGAACAGCTAAACAGGAGGGCCCATTTCAGTCCCTTGGGACTATCAGCAATTATGGGCTGCAAATGCCCATTCCTTCCAGGGCCATTAAGCCCAGGTATGTAGTAGGAGACTCCAGCTCTGCAGATGTTTTCTGTAGAGTCCATCTGGAAAGACATTTTTCCTGTTCGTTCTTATTTTAGAAAAGCTGCAGCTCTTCTCTCCCATTCTCAGACTTCTTGTACACATGCATAGGTTGAACAATGGTGCATGTTCTTACACTGACTGAGCTATATTCTCAATGACATGTTTACACAAACCCTCTGGTTTTGAATGTCATTCAAACAACATAATGCCACATATGGTTTCCCAGTGCTCAAGAGCAGCTCAAAAGTCCCAATTTAGACTCTGGGGCCCACCAAATAGAAAGGAATGTGATGCATATGTTCCCAGTTCCCAGATCTAGCTCAGCAAACGTAGGCCAGAGGAAAATAAAAATATCAACCCTGGTTTCTTAATATTGCAGTAGATGGATAAGTACAATCTTCTAAATAAAAATAATTAACTTAAATATAATGCCAATAACCCTTCAGGGGCTAGAGCTGCTGAGTACCATTGAGAATACTACAGGAGATAATTCTTACTGCATGCATGCACTTTAACTACAGAAAGCAAGTATGAGAATTTTAATGCCAATTATTTGGATACAGCTGGCCACCCTGAATCAGCAAACAAAATGCACAGGTATGGCAAAGAACAGAGCCTAAAAAGAGCTGCAAGTTTCAGACAGCAGTCCACCTCAGCCAAGCACAACACGATGGCTAGGATATATGGGGTGATGACTATGCTACAACATGAGCTTCTTTAGGAGCAGGACCTCCACCATGTAAGCGTGGGTCATGGCACACACCAGCCCCAACACAGCTGGAGGGTCCTTGCAGTGAAGTGCTGTGGATAGAAAGGTGTCCACTCAGACTCTGCATGGCCCTTTACCAAGGTTCTGCACCAGAAGCGGTAAATAATTGCTCCTAGGAATAAAGAGGCAAAAAAAGTAAAACTTGACAAAAATAAATATTGGTAAGATTCTGATTTTGCCACCTTCACCAGAGCTCTGCCCATTGCAACCTTATAGCACAGCAGCAGCTGGTACTTTCTCTTCCTGGGAGACTACTGGTCAACACCAGAGGTGAAGGATGCACTTATGCATTACATACCCCCTTGGATTTCCCCAGGGCACCCAATGGAAACCCCAGTCTACCCTTTCCATGGACAGAAATAGTGTGGGAAGAGAGCAGTGAACCCCCTGCCAGGATGGCCATCACCACACCTCCTGCAGCACAGGTTACTTCCCTACAGTGTTGTACAGCAGGGAGCAGAGAGTGGATTCATCCCAGCTCATTCACCGTTTAAAAATTAATGGCAAATGCAACCTCTCTAGCTGCAGATAAGTCACCCCAGAGACCTCTGGAAGCTAATGTCAGCCCTCCAACTCCTGTTCCTATTACAGCGTTAATCTTCGAGGTTCATCCGCACACCAGTAAATGCTTAAAGTGGCCTGTTAGCTTCTACCAAAGAGCTGATTTTCACTCAGATCACATACACAGAAAGGTAAATGCAACATACCAATACCCACATTCCACTATCGAAGAATGACTTGAAAGTGTCAAATTTTTAATATCACATACTTATTTACTGACACCTGCCTTAGTAGGCATAGGTTACCTAATACTGTATTTTACTGATATTGCAGATGGTATAACCAATTTCCTAAACTCTCTACACTCTCAAAGGATTAGTGTGATGTGTAGAGCAGTTTTAGCTTACAAAGCACTACTTTAGTGTGTAGGGTTATTGATTTAACTTAGAAATTCTGCTATATAGGATAGTTTTACTGATTTACCTTTTACAGCAGTGTAAGAATATCTTTTCTCCCCTAAAAACTTTGACACACTTCATTATCCAATACAAAATATTGCTCCTGGTAGGATTTCAGGGCAGGCATTCAGCAATCAAAATTATGGACTCTGAAAAACCCTGTGTGTTGCAGGGCTCCTCCCTCCTTACTCATGTCTTTTTTACTAAATACATCTGGAATACCCCCTAAGCTTTCCAGAAATTTCTCACAGAAGCACCCACAGTTTATATCAGCATACCTCCTCCCCTCTTCAGCCTCAAGCTTTTGAGTCAGATCTGTTTTGATGCAGGAAGAGTTTTTCTGCCCATCTGGAATACTTCCCAAACATGCTGATACATTTTCCTTTTTCTGAGCCATAGTAGTCATTCAGGCCTCTAGTCTCCTCTTCTCTTGAATGCTGCAGAAACCTCCTGTGTGCCATCCCTAGACCCAGCTCACACAGTTCCAGCACGTATGGAAAGCTGCAGCTGAATAGTGCAACAAATAGTGCATACAAGTGACAGCAGTAAGATAATCGTGTGCCACTGATAAAAACTTGTTTTGAAAGCACATTTTAAAAACAAGACTAAGCCCCAGAACCACTGTCAATGGTATTCTTTTCTAGCTCTTCATGATCAACTGTCTCTGCAGCCATTCAACTCTAACTCCTACTTTCCTGCACCATCCCTATTTCCTTACTGTTCATGCAAGTATATTCTCTTCTGTTAGCTATTCTGTATGTTTAAATCCTCCTTTATTCCGCTACATTAATCACACACACACCTTCATCTTTCATTTCTCTGCTAGTATATGTGAGAAGGAAAGTGCTTCAATTTTACCTTGTGATGACTTCACATGGCACAAACCATTCTCAAAAAGAAGCCTAGAGTCTCATGTCAATAGCCATACTTTTTCTTTGCAGTTACATAGATAGTTAAATCTGTCAAAAAGCTCACCTGGTCTGTATCCTCAAGTATTCGAATTCACCATATTTTTGTACATTAAATGAATTATAGTCTTCAACTGTTTTAATCCAAACCCAGGATCCAGCAGCAGTGACAACATGTAACTGTAGTAAGGGTATAGACTTACAAATCAAATGCTGCACATCTATTGATTCACATCAACCAGCCACATGTATATTTTTCCTGGCCTATGGGAAATACAGGATAATTCAGATTAGCTTAAAAAAAGTCTTGCCTTGAGGAAAAAAGCCATATGGTTCTATCCCACTCCAACACCACATGGAAATAGTAACAGGTAAGGAGTACACAAAGGTATTAGTTTAGTTTAGTTTAGTCTCAGATATTTTACCTTGTTTTACAGTGTTTCTACAACTTCACACTCTAAGAATAGTATTATCACAATATCTGGACACTCCTAAATTCTTAGGGTGCTAACAAAATATATATTTAAGCTTATATCTAAACCTATATTCTGCTAAGGTAAATAAAACACTGTGATTTCAAAAGGTACATAGATCATAGACAAACTGGTCTAGCAACCAAAACCCCTCTCCCACAATGATAAATTGTGCCATTCCAGCAGCTATTTAGACCTCACTGCCTGAACTCATGCTGACCTGAAACATACCCATTCCTTCATTACCCCAAGCTTTGTGCCATTTGTGGCATCAAACAACTTATCTTCTTCCTGCTTACAACACCTCCAGCAATAGTTTTCTTTTCAAAGTAAAAAGAAAATAAAATAAAAAGGCAGACTGTTTAAATAGGACTGATGTTTATGAAATTCTAACAAAACAGAAGAGTGCACCCAACACTCTTCTGTATTTTCCAGCAGCACAGCATCCTGCGGTGGCCCCAGCCAGCTGGGCTCTGTGACCCTCTGAGTGATCCCTTGAGTGTGCTCCCATTTCATCAAGCAATGAACTCTCCAGCCCCAAAGCCAGCACAATGTTTGTCACTGACTTCAGCTGGGAAGAGGAACTGGCTCAATGGTAAGAAACGCTAAGCTAAATAAAGCAGCAAGAAAAGGCACAGGCGGAGGTGGGGGGTGTCAGCTCGGAGTACCATGGAGCATAGCTCTGCTTGTTACCAAGATTACTTGATACTTCCCCACGTAAAATTTCATTTTCAGTTGCCAATAACTCTGCAAAACTTTGACCCCCCTGAGCAGGAACTGGGGTGGAAATGCACTGAAAATGTGATGCAGCCTGATTTGGGGTGGAGGAGAAGGTTTCCAGACATAATACTGTAGGCATTTTTCAGAAAGAGGTTACAGGGAAAGGTGTGGAGGGAGGGCAGTCTTTTGCAAGAAAGGCTCCCCACTTCCTCCCTAGTTTGGGTCTGAAGTCAAGGAAGAGGGCCAAGAGACCTGCATGGCTAAATAAGGAACTGCTGGGTATGCTCAAGTGGCAGAGCAGAGTTCACGGAAGAGCAGAGGTCATGGAAGGAGGGGCTGGCCACTCAGGAGGAATATAAGGCTGCTGCTAGAGGATGTAGGAAGGCAGCTAGGATGGCTAAGGCCTCCTTAGAATTAAATCTGGAAAGAGGGGTCAAGGACAGCAGAAAGAGCTTTTTCAAATACATGGCAGATAAAACTAACACCAGAGGCAAGGTAGGCCCACTGGTGAATGGGGTGGGTGCCCTGGTGACAGAAGATACAGAGATGGCAGAGTTATCGAATGCCTTCTTTGTCTCTGTCTACTCTGCCGGAGGCAGTCCTGAAGAGCCCTGTACTCCTGAGACCTCAGATGAAGCCAGGTCACTGGAGCAGTTTGCCTTAGTTGATGAGGAATGGGTTAGAGACCAGCTGAGCAATCTGGACATCCATAAATCCATGGGTCCAGATGGGATGCACCTGCGGGTGCTGAGGGAACTGGCGGAAGTCATTGCTAGACCACTCTCCATCATCTTTACCAAGTCTTGGGAAACGGGAGAGGTGCCTGAGGACTGGAGGAAAGCAAATGTCACTCCAGTCTTCAAAAAGGGCAAGAAGGAGGACCCGGGTAACTATAGACCGGTCAGCCTCACCTCCATCCCTGGGAAAGTGATGGAACACCTTATCCTTGGTGCCATCTCAAGGCATGTCAAGGATAAGAGGGTTATGAGGGGCAGTCAACATGGCTTTACCAAGGGGAAGTCATGCTTGACCAACCTCATAGCCTTTTATGAGGAAATAACACAGTGGATGGATGATGGCAGAGCGGTGGATGTGGTCTACCTTGACTTCAGTAAAGCATTTGACACAGTCTCCCACAGCATCCTCATAGCTAAATTGAGGAAGTGTGGTCTGGATGATCAGGTAGTGAGGTGGACTGCGAACTGGCTGAAGGACAGAAGCCAGAGAGTTGTAGTCTATGGGGCGGAGTCCAGTTGGAGGCCTGTATCTAGTGGAGTGCCTCAAGGGTCAGTATTGGGACCAGTATTATTTAATATATTCATCAATGATTTAGATGAGGGAATTGAGTGTACTGTCAGCAAGTTTGCTGATGACACTAAGCTGGGAGGAGTGGCTGACATGCCAGAAGGCTGTGCTGCCATCCAGCGGGACCTGGACAGGCTGGAGAGTTGGGCAGGGAGAAACTTGATGAAATATAACAAGGGAAAGTGTAGAGTCCTGCATCTGGGCAGGAACAAACCCAGGTTCCAGTATAGGTTGGGGAACGACCTGTTAGAGAGTAGTGTAGGGGAGAGGGACCTGGGGGTCCTAGTGGACGGCAGGATGACCATGAGCCAACACTGTGCCCTTGTGGCCAGGAAGGCCAATGGCATCCTGGGGTGTATTAGAAGGGGGGTGGTCAGTAGGTCGAGAGAGGTCCTCCTTCCCCTCTACTCTGCCCTGGTGAGACCACATCTGGAATATTGTGTCCAGTTCTGGGCCCCTCAGTTCAAGAAGGACAGGGACCTGCTGGAGAGAGTCCAGCGCAGGGCAACTAAGATGATTAAGGGAGTGGAGCATCTCCCTTATGAGGAAAGGCTGAGGGAGCTGGGTCTCTATAGTTTGGAGAAGAGGAGACTGCGGGGTGACCTTATTAGTGTATATAAATATATAAAGGGGGAGTGTCACGAGGATGGAGCCAGGCTCTTCTCAGTGGCAAACAATGATAGGACAAGGGGTAATGGGTACAAACTGGAACACAAGAGGTTCCACTTAAACTTGAGAAGAAGCTTCTTCTCAGTGAGGGTGACGGAACACTGGAACAGGCTGCCCAGGGGGGTTGTGGAGTCTCCTTCTCTGGAGACATTCAAAACCCACCTGGACACATTCCTGTGTAACCTTATCTAGGTGTTCCTGCTCTGGCAAGGGGATTGGACTAGATGATCTTTTGAGGTCCCTTCCAATCTCTAACATACTGTGATACTGTGACAATAAATATGACACATCAAAACTTTGCCCTTTGCGTCAGGAATGTGGCTAAACAAAAGCCCACCAGAGTTTGGACAAAGTGTAAGTTCTCAAACAGAACAGAAAAGAAAAACTCTGGTTCAAAAACAGTCCATAAAGATGTATTCAATTTTGGGGTGTTTTAGCCAATAATCTGCTTGGGCAATTTCAGCTATTCCCTCAAAGGTCCCAGCCCAGCAGGTTTGCTCCTGCGGGACTTTCCTTGGAACTGTAATCCCAGTGTGGTAAATGCTGCCAGATCCAGATCTCTAAAACAAAAGTGTGGACACCCTCTTCCCCCACCAACTTTTTCCCAGCCAACATCCCCTGTTTAGTCCAGGGAACATGAAGGAGAAAGTTTTCAGAACCAAACGTAGTCAGGACAAAAGCGTTGGGCTTGCAAACTTTAGGGAGTAATAGAGGGGGACAAAGTATGTAGCTGGAGAAATGTCTCCCTAAGCTTCTAATGACCAGCCTGGAGAGGCTGAAATAGGAATGGATGAGAAACAGGATGTGAGAAACAGGAAGACAGAGATCATGCACAAGTCTGGCACTGAAATTTGGCAAAGAAAACCATGGCAAGGAGTCAATATGGTGTGGAAAAGTGGGTGAGAGTCACAGCTCTGATGATCTTGGATGCAGAAGAAATGCTGAGACTATGTCCAAGGGGTACCAATTGGCCGAGGTATCACTGGAAAGGAGCTCAGGCCTGAGATTCAGTGGAAACAAACAAACATGGCAGCAAATACCAAAGTCCAAGCAGAGACAGATCAGAAGACAATCTGTAATCAGGGGACTTTGTGTGGCTGAGCCAAAAATTGAGACTTCTGTCAAGTATCTGTGAAATGAATTGTAAAGCAGACTGATGCTCCTACATGCCATCCTGTGCGGAAGATGCTTGGTGGCCACCAGTTACTGCACTAACCTAAGTGGTCCTGCTTGATGTGGTGGACAGGAAGAGCCGCAGTCCGTCTAAAAACTCACAATGGTACACGGTTCACATTTTATCATGTGAAAAGTGAGCTGGCAGGGAGCAACTTCTTCCCTTGTGCCTCTTACATCCCCTGCTCCAGTCATGTAGGTTTATCTGAAGAGATTAGATTTAGTTACCTACAGCTGGACTCATCTCTTTGGTGCCTCACTGTACCCATCTACCTGCAAGCTCAGAGAGAGTCAGGAAGTTCTGTTGTCTTTCACTTGCTGGGAAATGTGCATGTTGTCCTTGCATAAAGTCCTTGTACTGTGGAGGAGATGAGAAAATGGATATTTTACATGCCTGAGAAATAGTTATGGCCATATTTAACAGTATAGCCTCCTTCCCCTCAAAGAGATTTTTAATCCTAGTATCATACAAAATGATCACTTGAGCACGGAGGTAAAAGCTGATCTGAGAAGCCTCATTGACTTAGGATAGCATTCCTTCCCATGAACGAGCACAGACAGTATTGCTCTGGGATTTGTTCAGGAATTTATTTAAAACAGCGGTTTCAAGTCTTGCTCACTTTTTGTCAGTCACTTAAAAAATATGCTAAATAAGGTCTGTAAGCATCGTAACAGATGAGAAAAACAGAGCCCCAGGAGGGAAAAGTACTTGCCCCATGTCCCCATGCAACCTGGGTGGCAAGTCAGAAGAGAAGACATAAGCTCCTGCAGCACAAGCCACCTGTATGGGATCAAAAAAACCCAGATCCGAGATTGTTTAGTTCATGGTGACACTTCCTGTCCAGGAAAAGGGTTGAAAAACATCTTGCCCACTATCGCAGTTCATGACCTTGTGCAAAATTTTCCAGCTCAAAGCACAAAGTAATTCTGACATATCTAGAAGCATGACCTGGCCTCACTTGCCATACTGAGAACTATGAGGTCATTTGTTTCATGGAAGAATCACTTCACTCAGATCCCGGTGCCGTTTCCTTCCCAGTGCTATGCTGGTTGTGTGGCTGACAAAGAGAAAGAAAGTTCTTGCTAAACCAGTAATATCTCAGAAGTTGGATCACCTCCAGAGAGATCTTCTTGCGTTTCCATTACTACTCCTTCCCCCTTCAGATGCTTCTTCTTGATATTTGCTGTTCAGCACAGACGTGCTGTTTGTTGCACAGGGGTTGGACCAGCACAAGCCTTTTAGCCTGGCAATTTGAAGAAAAATGTTAGAATGCCTTTTACAGAAGAGCAAACATTGATTCTATGTTAGGAAATGTCACTTGTGCGATGCGCTATTTTGCAAGACCACCATGGTTGCACTGCCTCACTCTGATCAACCACATAAATACTTGAATACTGGATGACAACAGTTGAAGATTAATTCCAGTAAGTTATTCATGCCTGGAGGTTTAGATTTCCAAGCAAAAGCATGTGGGCTAGACTATGGCATTTCACCACAGCCCCAAGGAAAGCGCAGTGGGAAGCCACACAGCCCCAAGAGGGTCGGAATAGCTCGTACCTTTGCAAAATAATCCCTCTTCCTGCTTCTCTGTATCCAGGACACTTCACTGTAGAAGATGATAAGCCAGGCGCCTTCTCTTGCTCCCAGCCAGGACTGACAGACAGTATGTTTACAAAAGGGGGTGTGTACTTACTCAGCCTTGTATCCCTGCTGGAGAAAGATGCATTTCTTTACCCAGGGAAACAAAAAAAGGTCATTCTGAGACAAACTGTCCTTGCAAGATGATGTGTTTCTGTGACTGGTAAGTCAAGATTAGTTTGGTCCTCTGCATTTATTTCAGTTCCACACTCCTTACATAAGAGTCTTGAAGCTGAGAAAGACTTGAGAACATGACAGTGTGAGAAGAGATACTGTCAAAACAAAAGCATGAAGGCCTATGGAGTGAAGAGCCTCTCAAGAATGCTTTCTTCCACAAGGACAAACTATTTTCCTTGGATTGGTACTGACGCCCACAAAGCACAAAGCTGATGCCCAGGAGCGTCCCTAGAAAGCCAGGGCAGAGGCGTTCAGCCAGCCAGCACCTGACCCTTTGCAGAAGGAGAGCCAAGGAGTGCCTGCCTCCCACTGCTAATTCTCTCCTGGGGTTTAAGCAATATAAACCACAGTGAAGATATTTGAAATCCATCTTTTCCTGAAATCACCATTATACACATTTTATTTTCTACCATTATTTTTAAATAAGGAAGGAAAAGTAGCCTACTTCTCAGAAGTGCCCAGCAACCCCAGCTCAAACACAGCAACATCTAAGGGTATACATTCAGCATGAAAAAGCCCACTGAAGACAGGACTAGAAGGTATTACTTGCCAATTCCTGCCTTTGAAATGGAAGTTCATAACTCACAGAAAGAAAATCTCATTACAATTCTATTCAATGCTACCAAATCATCACGCAGAAACCACCAAGACTTCCACCTCATCAGGTCTTAAACATGTGAATCCTGCTATTATTGTCTGGCTGCCTTGAAACTCACAACACCTCCCTATAACAAATAACAGAATACGTAAATGTTGGATACATATTAATTAAGACATTTGTTAAGAAGGTACAAGCTGAATGCTTTCAATATACTGAATGCTAGCTTAACAACTGAACCTGTGTTCATGATAGCCAGAAGTTCATACAGAAATCACCTTGAAACACATGATTTTCTGTTTTCAAACAGGAACAAACTACAGTAAAGCAACTATTTAAAGTAGCTGCAAGTTCTCTACTTGATGACCACTGTCATAGTTCATGACCTTATGCAAAACTTTGCAGCTCAGAAGGGTTTTTAAAATAACTAATAAGAGTGTGGCTAAATATATACAGTACAAAACATTGAACTTTCAGGCCCTACGGGAAAAAAACAAACCAAACCAAACCAAATTTAAAATCTTCTCCATCTCCTCCTTTCTACGACCTGGGCAGAGGCAGGGCACATTGACAATGATGTGCAGTAAAGTCAATTTTTTTCCATTGCTTTGCAGTCATGTATGTCTCTAAAATGGACAGAAAAATGTTGCCAGTGGAAGGACACTGAGAATTTCTGGTCAGTGCCTTTTATTCTGCACTATTTTATGGCAGCACGGGCATGAAATAGGCTCATTCTGCTCTCACAGATCATTACAAAAGTCCAGGTCAACAAAGATCAGGCTCCTTGTCTAAACTGTCACTCATGACCCTGATGGTGGGATTACTTCTTTCAGTCTCAGGCTTCTCTGTTTCTTCTCCCTTTCTGTTAAGTGTGCAGTGACGCAGAAGCAGCCAAGATTCCACCTCCTTCTTCTGCTCCATCAGGACCAAAGGGCCAGGGGCCTGGATTATATGATGCCAGGCTACTCAGCAGTGTCCAGCACTATGAGGATTGGTGGGGCTGCAGATACCCTGCTTCTGAAACACACAGCGCAACGCTGGCAAGAGACTGCTGGAAGTGATTCAGTGCTGCTGTCTGTTGAGATTACAGGAATTTGTGTTTGGGCTGTGTCTGTTGGCTGCCACAACCATTCCAAAGATTTCCACTGGGTTTAAAAAGTACCGCCTTCACATCTATTGGCCAGCAGCTGAGGTAATTGCAGCAAATCACCCTATTGTAAAGGCAGTTTTACACAGCTACAAATTACTCAACATCACCAACACTTCAAGGAACTGAGAAATAAAAAAGAAAACAAAAAACCTTAAACCCCAAACCAGAACACTGCCTTTACCTTTCAGATGGCTGGTTTAGAGGCTCTATTTTAAAGCAGCAAGCTCAGGATTTCAGCCTGAGATACAGACAGTGTAGAGACACCGGGTTTGCTCCAGATTCAATATAACTAATATTTACCAGAGAAGGAAGCAGGTTCAGAATATAGAGCAGGTCAAGTAAAAGGATTGTGCAAAATTGAAACCACCTGTGATGTGGGGCCCATATGGAAGATGCGCTGACTAGTAAAGAGTAGACAAAGAAAAGGAACTTGGTGCATGGCTAGAGTAAAGAGCTGCCTACTGCCATGAGCTGGCATCTGAGACTGAAAGCCACTACAGCCACATTCCAAAGCAAACAGCATTGGACGGGGCTGGGCTTTAGTCCTCACAGCTTTGCAGAGAAGGGCACAGGAACCAGCGCTTTCCCCTTTTCAGCTCAGTCCTTCCCGTTTTTTAACCTACACCTCCTAGCAAAGAGCATGGTCAGGTGTGAGCAAACATTTGCAAAAGTATTGATAGTCATACTGCTCAGGCTGCCTTCAGCCCAAACTAAAGCAGGGAAGAGACATGATCATTCTGAGCAGATCTAAACTACAAGGGGAGAGGCAGTGAGCTAACTTAATGGGGCATTTGTACCTAAAGTTTTGCATAAGAATCATAACAACCTAACAAGAGAGAGAAAATTCTGGAAGAACAGCTGAAAAGATCTGGCTTTAGAGCCTCTCTTCATAGTACTTTTTTCTTTAAATAAAATTTGCTTTAATAAAATATTAAATATTAGCTATATAAAATATTAAAATATTAGCTACATAAGCTATTGAAAAAACAATGTGTTAAACATTTGCAAAAAGCTCTGTAACAGCATCCTTCCAGAGATGCACCCCGGGGACAGCCGGGACCTGATTGTGACAACTGTGACACTTCCAGAGGGGACAGGAGGGGGCCAAACACAGTAACGGACTTGCGGTGGCTTTCAACATCTCACTTTTCCTAAGGAACAATTTCAGAAAGAAAATTTAGCTCCATTCCTCTTTTACTGCTCCTTATAAGCTCTCTCACCTGTACACTAAATGTGGTCCCCCAGCATGTTTGGGTACTTCCTGTATGTGTAATCAAGTCCCCCGATAGTCAATATAAGCATGAATTAATAAACAGATACTTGGGCCTAAGTATTTTCATGATCCAGTTCTACCCTGGCTCTTACTGCATTAATCCATGCACAAATGGCCTTAAAGCATAGGTGATTGACACTGCCTGAAAACCAATGTACTTCTGCTGTACTTCACAGCAGTGAAGCATCTGAAGATCCAGTGTATCCTTTCACATTAACTAAGACTCCTACTAATCAGAAGCCCAATGGAGCAGTACTATTGGAAATGCCACTTGATTAGTCTGTGACTCAAGGAGAAAAGCCTTATTTATTATTAAAGTAAAAATACTCATTAAACTGTATTTTTCAGTAAACCTGGGACAAGTTGATCTCCATGGCTTTTTAGCTTGTTCTGTTAAAGTCTTAAGCAACACAGAGAATACAGTGTTTCCCAGTGCTGGCTGGAAAGAGCATACAGAGCCTTTTAACCTCCTTTTTATTTTAGCTAGTACAAAGAAGAACGTTAAATATAAACATTTAGGGAAAAAGTGAACTAATATTCTTCCCCTTTCCCAAATTCTTACAAAACTTCAATTTGGGGACAGTTTAGATTCCTTTTGGAGCTGCTCGTAGAGACTTTCTTTGAACAGATACCAATATTCAGGATTTGGAGAGTGAGAGGTCACATAATGTAACGACTTCAGACAATCAGATCTGCAGTTACTGAGACATCAGCATGTTTGTCACTGCTTCACAGGACTTAAAGCACATAAACAAAATCAATTCCAAGTCCAGAATCCCAAATAAACAAAACAGTTACCTTCACAGATGAGGGAGAGGGAAGCAGTTTTCCCCAAAGCCACTCAGATTTACATCAACAGAACACAGTAACCTACTGTTTCCAACCACTTTAGGATGTTAAAAGCAAAGCATAAATTGACCGTGTTACACAGTAACATAGTCTTAATAAATACAGCCAGCATCAGTATCACAGTCCTATACTACCTACCACTGGTCCTGCACACCCCTTTGAATGTATTATTGAGCAGAGAAACAAAATGTGAAGGTGTTTGTTTGTTTGCTGTTGAAGTTAATTCGTGAGTCAGTATTCACCAGCAGGTGAGTCAGTACAAGAGCACTTCTACGCATGGTCCTAGCCCATGATGTTCCAGCAAACTTTCTGCAGAAATCAATAAGAGTTGTGTCTGTGTAAGAAAGAGTTCAGTCAGGTACTGTGGGAATTGCAGAGTACAACACCTATTCCATTAGAAATAAATGAGCTCGTTTACATTTTAATTCTGTGGAACAAGCCACTCTCAACAGGGCAGTTTGCTAGAGTTACCGCAGATGTACAGAAGTTATAATTTTCATCATAAATGCACATTACAACAAAAAACTCATCAGAGAAACCAGGGAACCAATAGGCATATTAGAGAAAACTGCCTGTCTGGGAGGTTCCTCCAGCTCTTCGTGAACACAGTCTCTTCCTATCTTGCAGTATGTTGTTGCATAGCTAAATACCACAAGAAATCTCATTAGTTAGAATGGAACTAAGTACAGAAGATAATGTACTTTTCATTAACCCTTTGAAATGATTTAATACCATGCAGATGGAAATCACACCAAAATATTTAAAGCCATAACTAATTTAAATGAACAAGCTGGAAAAAACCCCGCTACAATAAGTACAGAATGCAGTGTTTCTCTTCTCTATTATTTAGGTTTTCTTCTCTATGAATTGTGTAGTCCTTAAACTAAGAACCTGCCATCCCTGACTAGAACAGAAGACGGAAAGGCAAACTCCACTGTGTAGGCGCTGCAGTGCACCAAAATACCATTTCAATGCTTTTTCTTTCTCTCTTCACAAGACTGCAATCAGCACCTGGTCAGAGTCTGCTTAGAGGATGAGAACATTGGTTTTACTGCGTGCCTTTTAGATTCACTGTGATTTTAATATTGCTCACGAGAAAGACAGGTAACATTTGGCAAACAACCACAGCTCAGTAAACCAACTCAAACCCCTCAAACATTGAAAGACCTTGGAATACCTTTATAAAGAAAGACCTTTGTAAGTGTTGATTTCTACAGCAACAATCACACGCTTATGGGGTAGTAGTGTTTACAAGAAAATGAAAGACAGTGTGCTGATTTTAAGTTGGCTGCTTTTAGGTAGGGAAGGAACATTAATCCAGGGCTTTCATTTCTGAGGAGACAGGCCTAATCACTAAGTTGAAAGTTATTCTGAGGTAGATTTTCTTCACTATGTCTACCTGGGCTTCTATGACTTTACATAGAAACAATCATGGAAGACAAAATCAGGAAACTTCTACATCACTCTCACTCTCTTTCTGGCTCTGTGACCATTAGTATGATTGTTCTTATAATGGAAGAGCATCCCAGGAGAACCTATAGCTCTGTAGTGAGAGCATTCCCAAAATGGGGTGAGAGATAGTTTTGCACAACATGAAGATCTAAGCCAAGGCCAAGCACAATCCAGATCAGGTCTCTTGGATTTCCACTGCTGGCTTGCAACAAGAACTGCTACCTTCTTTCTTCAATCCCCTTCTCATCTGTGACTCCAATCCGTTGGCTTTCCTTAGAAACAACTCAAGATGAAGTGCGTTACCTTAGGGCTGAGAATATTTGTTACACACAAGTGACTTCTTAAATGTTTTCTTCCAAGTTTCCCAGACAAAGCCAGAACAAACTCCTCTTCCAAACCCCTCCTCGCCACCACCCAAAAAGAATCAGAGGGCTAAACCATGATTATCCACTGATTCAGCATTTATTATACGTTGAAAAACATGATGGCAGTCTGACCACTTGCAAGAAGCAGAGAACGGTGAAAAAGCTTGATGAAATATTTTCCTAGACTCAAAATGTTATGTGTAAATCCAGAGAGCATGGATTTGGCAGTTCTACCCAAGAAAACCTTGTAAGTATGCTGTTGTCAGAGGAAATCATGACCTGAAGTAAGTATTTTTAACATGATTTTACAGACAGTGGTTAGAGCTAGGGCACCTCCAGAAGGAGACCTCATAACCACATGCGTATGCACAAGTACCGCTGTTATCTTCTCTAACCACTCACTGAAATACGCCTTGTAGCAGAGAGGGAAAAGGAAGTCTGTAGCCTACAGAGCAAAGAAAGAGTCAAAATGATATCACTCATCAACAGCCCCCTCTCTGCTTATCATTATGCAGGAGGAGGGTGATCTATTGATACTGGGTGTAAAGGCAGCTTTCTTCTGATCCAGTGTTGCTTTTGTTAACAGCAGCAGCACTGGAGAAAAATAGCAGTCTCCCCTATGTGCATTGTTAGGGTTGGAGACAAAAGAATATCTGTTTTGAATCACTGATGACTATTACTGTAACAAAGTACAAGATAACATTTCGCTGGAGGATACAACAGATTCTGAGAGGAGCAACAATGAAACCAGACAACCTTTCCCTCATGGTATCAAACTGCTTGGAGTACTTAGTGAACAGTGGGGGGAAATAATAGGAAATAGAGAGCAAACACAGTTAATCTTCATACAAAGGCTTCTTGATAAATAATGAAATAGAGTGACGACTGGCATGCTGGCCTTTGCCAAATCACATTGCTTAGAAGACAGGATATAAGACAGGCCTGAACAATTTTAAGATAAACAAATAAGCAAGACGGAAATGCTGCATGAATGAATTTCCTCATTCTCCTTTTTCCAGCAGCTCAAGACACAATCAAAGCACTCCGAGGTTTGGTATGCTTTTTTGACACTTTCCTTTACAGAAGCTTCATAACAGCCCGCTATCAGTAGCTTTGGTGTCACTGTATGGTATGTAAATAGAATAGGCAGATCTTTGACATAAAAATAATAATCTCTGGTAAAATTACTGTACTATAGTGTATCATAGCATCAGAACTGTGGAAATATTAATACATGGATCTTTGACAGTACAATGTAAGATGTCACTTTGAGCAGTTATTATGCTAATAACGGATACTTATCATAAAACAACATGAAAGAGGTAAGCTATGTGGGTGTAGAAAGGGATATTTAGTATTCAGAAAATGCATTAAAAAGGAAGAAAAAGCAAGTGCTTCATACAGCATCTAATCCCACATTAGGCAGATGAGGAGTTCCCTGGCAGATGGGTGTCAGGATACTCTGCGACTTGGATGAAGCAGCACATTATCTCTCAAGGAAGCACACATGCCAATATAACTTAGAGCACCCTTTGAGCTTCTTTTTGTTATGCAGTGGGCCAAACTGGGACTAAAATCCTGAAAGCAGAGGAAAAGTGGCACTAGAGCTTTGAGGGTTAAGTATTAAAAATGCACATCAGGTCTATTAGGGTTTCATGCTCACTCACTTTAAAATAAAATAAATCTAAAACCAGAATGATACTAGAAAAGTGACACACCACAACGAAGAAAAGGTCTCAAACCAAAGTACCTATACAAAGCAAGCAAACAAGCCAGCATCACGACTGGTTCCATTTAAGCTACAAGAAAGCATTTACATTATGGGGAGAAAATAAAAATAAATCTAATGCTACGGAATATTGTGTTTAAAGCCAAAGGAAATATTTACAAAGGGTTTGTAATATAAGGAGGAATCCAAGGAAAGAAAGTTGATGTTGGCCTGATGGCTACACAGTAAATTTCGCTAGGGTTTGTCTACTTGGGAAAGGAGCAAGTTACAGCTATTCTATATTAACTCTCACCTGGGCCCTCTTCCACTGCACTAAAGCCCCCTTTTTTCACCTAATCTGAACTACAGAGGCACTCTAGGGATAGAATCACACATTTGGCACAGTGCTCCTATACTCTAAATTCAAATCCTAGCTGCGTTTTACAGAAACTCCTTCCATATAACCAAGGCACACACAGTGTGCTCATGGGCAATTAAAACATTCTCACCCTTGCAAATATACACTTCAGCCCCAGAACACATGCACCAGATTTGTGAAGACAGAGCATAAGGTGCAACACTTCAGACAACAGCTATAAATAAGATCCTTACATGTACAAACATAATCCATTTCAAACAGGAATGTTGGTACTTAACGCTGAGTGGTTGGAAATACCTGTCTTTCAACATGAAGACTTGAAAGAATAATATTTAGCTGCAATCTAAACCTTGGTGATTGCAACAGAACAACTAGAAGAAGCTGTGTGATTACTTATCACAGCTCCTAGCCTGAGAGAGTGAAACCTGCCACGTAAGCTGGCATGCAAGTATAAGGAACCCCTTACCTCAAACAGACAATTCAAGGAATCATTTGAGCTTTGCTTACAGTTGCAAGGATTTTCTCATACATAGTTCTATGTACAGATGCATTTCCAGGACAACTGCTCTGACTGTGGAGTAGATCACAGATCCCTTTTTCTAATCACTTTAAACTGATAAGAACAGATACCACACTTGATCTTAGCCAAAAGGCTGAGAAGCAAGCAAGTCCGGAGGAGAGGCACGAGGGTGAAAAGGGGGCTGAAGCACCGCCCATACAAAGACAGGCTGAGAAAACTGGGGCCACTGATGTGTTCGAATTCCTGAAGCCTCACAACCTACAACTCCTGGGGCATGTCCATTGCAGAAAGAAAACGTGTGTTTCCCCTTACTTTCAATTCTGAATTTGATTACTGCCCAGCATACTAAGCACAAGATTTGGAGACTGGCAGTTTCTTCCAGTAGAAAGCAGTACTGCAGTCATCATCAGTTATGCAGTTAGCAGTATATGCAGCTAGACCTGGAGCAGGCTAAGAACATGACAAGAACAGAGGGCGTATGTGAGAGCACAGCAAGTTTTCCACTATACACACCCTTTAGAGACACACAGGCTTAGGAAAAAAAAAAGCCTGAGGCACATTCCTGCTAACTCTCATGATCAAATTCCTACTTTTACAGTATTTAGTTTTTTCCCCCTAATCATTCAGTTCTAATAATGAAGGTATTCTGTTATACTTGCAAATTTCCCTTAAAGAAAGGTGATGGGCAGAGCATAAGAAAGAGCTTGAAAAGAAGATTCCTCCAGAAGCTAAAAAGAAGTCATTCATAAATCATTCATCAGTCCTAAGACATACTCATCATTTGGATCCTGATTTATGATTTGAACTGGGAAGTCTAGCAGAAGTACTGAATGTCCCTCCCCGACAGGTGAACATAACTCACTTTACTCTTGAGTGCTAGGGAGCCCTGGAAGTTTTCTTAGCATTTTAAGATAAACCATCCCTTCAGGCTCTAACAGTTTCCTCTTCCCTTCTAATACCAAAGCCTCAATTAGACCATGATTAAAGAGGCTGTACTTACTAGCAGAAGGTACAGGTTGTCACTTTTATTACAGGTCAGGAATGTGTTTCTCTGTGTGCTTTATACTTCAGAATTTAATGTGGGAATAGAGTTTACTAAAAGGCAAGTCAGATTTGCTAAACAACAGGATTCAGTCTTGATTATCAATTAAACAGGCATAAAACTATTGAAACAGATGGTTTCTGCCAGTCAACAGAAGTCTTAAGGGGAAGAGAATTCACATTCATTCACAGAAATATCTTACACAAAACTAAAACAAACCCAAGAGAAGATGCACCTCACATGATGCTTTAAACCCTTCTTTGCCTGAAAAGTGAAAAGAAAGCTTGTATACTGCAAAATATTGGTTAAGCAACCGAATTCTGCAGCTCCTTTTCCTTTGTGAATTTCTTTCTTACAATTCAGGGTACTAATCAGCTTCTACAAAAAATTTATTAGGCATTGTTGCTGCTTGAGAATGCCAGATTAAGGGTCTCAATCACTGCACAGAGTATGTCTACACACACACACAAGTAGCTTCAGCCCCACAAGACTACCAAAGGTAAATGCAGGCATTAGAGTCCTCACCCCATTTTCACGGAGGCTCAGCTCCATTTATTCTCCTTTACTTTTCACCAGTTTCCCTCTGCCTTTCTCACACTTCAGCTTCTGCGCAGGTTCAAAGAGATACCTATTTTTAATCGCCAAAGAAAACGTTGCTTTCTCCTGCACAGTTCATCACGTGGTTTCCTCACAAAGATGACACTGTCCCATAGTGTTTAATGGGCAACATTCAGTTTTGGATCAGTAACAAACTGAAAGTCTGGTAAGGAGCACTTTCCCAATTTAGAAATGGAGCTTTATAACACTGAAATACTGCAAGAAGCTCCACTGCTTGCCCTTCCATTAATTTTGTTACTTACTGTGTTGGATTCTCATCAGCAATTCTAAACTGATGTACGATGAGCTATGCCATCAGATATTCTCTAAGGATCTAGTTGGCAACAATGGTTAGTTTCTAAATTTTGGTAAGCTTCTGATTATTTACTTTGTGATTACCTCAGAGTAAAGATCTTCTTACATTTTGGTAAGCCCCAGTAAATAGTGGGCACTGCTACAGATAAATAATATACTATAATAAGGATCCTTATGATGGTAATGTATGATGCACAACCATTTTCCAGATGCTACAGAACTAATTGTGCTGCCAACTGAAGGAGCCAAATCCAAAACAGATTCGTGAGAGGAATTACTTTTGAATCAAACTCATCAGCAAGAAATGTTTCAGATCTGCAAACATGGTGTAGCCTTCACATTAGCATAATCTTCATAAAATTAATGAAATGTAGTCTGCCCTAATACAGCTGTAAAACCAAAGTAACTCCCACACAGGAGACCCAAACCAATCTGAGTCAGAACTGATGTAAACGAGAGTCAGGATTAAGAATATTTTCCATCAGAGCAAAAAGCGACCTCCTCACACAGTGGTGTGACACCACTGCAAAGCAGCCTCTGCATAGAACAAGAACTGCCTGACACAAACTCCATCCTGACCTAGGAAAACAATGTAGGGGTGCAACTGTGTTACTGGAGCTGCATCACCACCCAAAAATCCTTTATGCCCCCAAGTCTTACAGCAGAACTGGCCCCGTTGGTTTATCTGTAGGATAAAATATTTCTCCATGTAAAGAACCATGTTCCTTCTGAAGTTTTAAAGAACTGGGTAAGTAGGGTGTACAGCTCTGAGAGCAGGAAAGTTGACTAGAACATGTAGTTTGACTCTACTGAAACAAAAGGCAAAGTACTTCACACAGATACACAATACTAACAAAAACATCAAGAGGAAGTCTTATATCACATCCTCTCTTAGTCATCACTTTAGCTAATCTTTAGCATTTCAGTCTTTTTAATCCTCCCTCATAAATCAATACCTGTAGCTCCCAATTATTTTAGTAGCAGGCTCGCGAAGTTGTATCATGTAAAGAAAATTAATGACCTTTAAAATAGAAAGTTTACTTATACAAAAATTAATTGCTATCATAGCATAGAACTGTTAAGCAGGCCCATGAAGTGTTTTACTCAAGCACCTAATTCCAGAAAAAGTACGACTTTACTCAAATCCTTGTATAACAAAAGGCCAAACACAACGGAGTTGCTATCAGAGAAATAACCTACTCAAGTCTATTTGCCATGTACTGCAAACAAGTTAACCATATACATCATTAAGTTCTGAATCCCATTATGATCATGTGGATAAACCTGATTGCAATTACAGTGCCTTAGGCAGAAGATGTCATTTTAAGTAGAGAATCACTGCTCTGGACAAGTTTTATAAATGATTCTCATTGATTATCATTTCCAATTAGAGGAAATAAAAGCATTAAATGCCTACTTTGAAGCTAGAAACGACCTTTCAACTAGACTTTTTCCCTAACAGATGAGGGTTAAATTTACTGTGACAGCACCTAACTACATTTGGTATGGCCTGCAATTTGATGGTACTGGTATCACATCAGCAGCAGGCTGAGTTGGTAAAACCATTACGTGCAGTGTTTGTGTAAGCAGTATGCTTGTTAGTATCTTAGGGAGTTGGGAAACGTAGACAATTTCCAATTACCTACTTTACATTTCAGTAGCTAAAAAATTACACAGATCTATACTATTACCTACAAGGGGATTTATCACAGGAACACACATTTTCCTCTTTTGTATTTTTTTTTCTGCTTAATGGATGTCAACTTTATTAATTTCAGCTCTAAAATGTCAGCATTCCCAATAACAACCAATAACCATGAGTAAGCAAATCATAGGTAACATCATCCTCTCCAAACAAAGAAAATGTGGTATTTCTAATATAGTATTGCCTCCTTAAGTTAGCACAGCCCTATGAAATTGAATATATAAGAGGTGTAGTGAGTGGGTTTTTTTTACTAATCCTGTGTAACTCATTTTGCAAGTGTCAAAAAGAAATACAGTTCAGTCGCTGAACAAGGAATGGAAATTATTTACTTTACAATCCAAACTTCTCTATTTACATAAAAATAACCTTGCTAGAGCAGAAATTTTAGGCTGACACATAAAATTAATGGAGTCCAATTGCATATTATTCTAAATGGGTGATTTCATAGCCATCATAATATTAGATCTAAACACAAGACATACACTCATATTCGCAGTATATTTTAGCATGCAAATAATATGTCAAAAGCTGCAACATGTAGGCATCAGAAAAGGGTTTCTGAAACTACCACCTCTGAAACCTGTAATACATGCACAAAAGCCTTATTTCAGTATTAATGTTACTTATCCCAGAATTAGGATTGATATTCCCGTAAGAAAGACTGACAGAAACTTCCTGGCTGGAGAATGAGCCATGTATCACATTTGTTTTATCTGTTCGCTGACATTTTTTTAGTGTTCGTTTTACTGGCATAGTTTTGTTTTATATTGGTTTTACTAGCATCCTAGCACTCATCACTGTTTGTTACTTAGACCTGTCTACAGTCCGTCCCTGAAAGAAATGAATCATTACTGCTTTTACTTACAGGACCTTACTTTTTAACGCAAGCTGTAAGGCTCATGTTTCCATTCTCAGAATCACCCAGCACAGGGGCTCTTCCATTAGACTGCGCTATTAGCCAGGAGTCCTCTGGAGAGCTCTGCTTCCAGCAGGAAGAGCCATAAACACGAGCCACAGTGGATGCCAGCATGTAAGAGAATTGCATTGGCGAATCTCTTTAATGAAAGAAGTAGCTCCCCAGTGCAGCTGGCAAGCTGTTCTCAGACTCCCCTCTGAAGGCAGCCACAAGACAGCAGTTCATGTTCACTAGGAATTATTTTCTATTTGCCTTCATTTTCCTTTAGACTGAAGCAATATTTTAACAAACAGAATCAACTTTTTAAAGCTGCCATCACCATATAGCTGGGACACTCTGCAGGCTGCTCCTCTGAGGCTGAGGGAACCTGGCATTTGTGCTAGCAGTAGCCATGAGCCTGAGGAATCTCATTTCCTCCAAGCAGCTGCTGGAGAAGATCCATGCACCTTCCAAGCAGCCATACTGCTGTGGGCTGGGAAACCAGAACTTCCAGCCCTTTAGTCCAGAGCTAGCTGACTTTGTGAAGTATCTAGGCTGTTTGCTGAGGACCTAAGAGGTGAGCACTATTTAGTGCTGGGACTTCCACACTTTCCAAAGTCTTGGCTCCATGCCACCAAGTGTGGAAGTGCAAGGCTTTTCTGCAAAGAATATCTTCAAGTAATAGGCCCTCCTTCAGACTGCCGTGAGTCCAGATATGAATGTGAGAAACTGTCTTTGATTTCCTGAAATCAGATCAAACCTGAAGTGTTTCCAATGAAATATTTTTAACAAAGCTTTTGACCAGCTCTTCTTTCCCATCGACCCATCAATCCTATCTCCAGTTTGCCAGGTCTGATGAAGCTCTGTCCTCAGAGATCCACAAAGGACTATAAGAAATAAAGGAGAGGAGAAGAAAGTAGTAGGGAAAATGCAGACTTTGACTCTCTCTTGTCCAATGCCTGCCTCTCATTTACATTAATGAAGAGCAATGGAATAATAACAAAACTGGGGAAAAAAGAAAAACATATCCTCTGTACATTGAGGGTACTTCTCAGCCTTTGAATGTGACTGGGTCATTGTCAACAGCCTCTAACCCTTGGAGTACACAGTTCATGAGAGACAGTTTGCACACCTGGTGCGCAACCCGGATCACAACAATAAGCAATGGCAGATTTGCATGTTGGGTCTTTGCAATACAGCACAACTAGTCTACTGATACTATAGGCATGACTAAGGACAGTGGGATGTGAGGGTAGATGATAAAGTGAATGATTAAATGGCCTGAGACACAACTTATAACCTCATTCCATCATAAACAGCAAACTGTGAGAACTTGTGTGTGGATCAAACAACCTGCTGGGGTTAGCTGAACATGTCAGACAAAAGAAATAGCAAAGTGGCTATCTTGGGCTGCCACAATGTGCAGTCTGCAGCAGCAACACAGAACATCCAGGTAGCAGCCGGGTCTCAGAACAACCTAGCTGCCTAGCCGGGGACAGGATTACGCTTCTCCCAGAGATAACAAAGCAGCAGCTGCTGACTAAGGAGAGCCAAGAGACAGCACAGACACCTTCAGTGTCTGCTGCACAGCAGTAAGCAACAAAAAGGCAAGAACTCAAGTAAAAATGAAGTCACTTTCCAGACCTCTCTTCTGTGCAGCACACAGCTCTCCAGGCTGAACTGAGACCAGTCCAGAAGTGCTGGTTAACTCCACGGTGCAATCTTTCCCATTGCCTCCACAAATCCAACTCAGGAGCCTGATTCCGGGCTCTCCTGCCTTGATCATCAAAATATAGCCCCATTTAAACTCTCAAAACTGTGTCCAAGAGGTGTCTTTGTATGACTAAGAGACTAGAGTCACCAGGGTGAAACAGCAGGATGAGAACAGGTCGTCTTCATTTTCCTGCTATGTCTGCATTGCTTCTCCATGGCTATTTACAAAGGGAAATGGCCAGTTCATTTGATTAGCAGCTACAGACATTAACAAACCACCTTGTCCTATGATGTACTTCCTTTCCCCAGGACCAAGCATTAAGCAACACTGAAAGTTTTCCAGGCCTGTCCTATTTCATATTCTGGTAACCAGACAAAGGCACTTTCTATCATCCAAGTGTGTGGGAGAGACAGTCACCTTTACAGACAATTTGTGGCGTTTGCACCTTAGAAACACCAAAAATAAGTGATTCAAACTCCTAATGAGACTGCAGCACAGTTTGCTGTACCTTTTAATGCACAACAACACATGATGATCTTTTGGAAGGAAACAAGAACTGTGGCAATCTGTACAGGAACATGAAATTGCTACTGGAGATCTACCCAGCCAGAATCCTGCAACCAAAAGACTTCATAACCATCTGTGTATAGGAAAGACATGGGAAAAGAGTCCTTTTGATGTCATTAACAGCAGAGCATTTACCTTTTCAACCATTCTTTTTTGGTTTTTAATCCCTACCATTGCAATTGGATACCCCTGTTATTTACATAAACAGGTGAGTGTACACAAGTGCTGATCTTTTGAAGCGTCAGCATGCTCTTGCACCACTGAGCTGCAGAGGTCTTTCCTTCTCCTTCACTTAAGCCTCCCCTTTCAGTTAAGTCAAGCTTAAGCTCACCCTGCATGTAGCTCTGTTCCTCTGGAGTCCTGTTAGACTCTTGCCCTCAGAGATATCCAGCGACAATGAATTCCATCTGGAACTAGTTCACTGCATGGCAGAGCATTTCTTTGTGCTTACTTTTGACTTTGCCACTTTTAAGCTTTTGTGAATGCTCCTTGTTCTTCCCTGATGGTAGAATAGCATTTCTTGCTCTGTAAAACCTATGCCTTCGTTGTCTGTAACCTTTCATCATCTCACTTCTGATTCATTTGATTCATTTCCTCTCCAAGGTAAACAGTCCCAATCTTCTCAATCTTGTACTATATGAAAGTTTTTCCTTCTCTGTTTGAAAACTGATTTAGGTAAACAGTTAAAAATGTACTCTGTTAGCTTAGCTTATAACTATAAATTACCCGTGCATATTAAATTTGTATTAGCTAGGTTTAACTGAATTAAGTGTATCCACACAGGATTTTTCACCAAAATCCTAAAGTCAGGTTAAAATCAAACCTTTTGTTATAGCAGAGCAAATAAAAGCATAGTTAGGCCATAGCCAGTTTCTGATCCACAAGGACTTCTAAGAAGAATTCAGACAGTGCTTTGGAAAAGGGTATATTTCAGCAGAGCGCTCGGAGATAGTAATCTCCATTATCCTGAAATTCATGAAGCCCCATGTGTAGGAGGAGTAATTCTTCTGGAATATTTTCCATCAGCAACACAGGGATTTGTTACAGAATTAACTTAACATGTTTTATCTTGATAGCACCTCCATTTACTGGAGATAGTTTATTGCCTAGGCAAATCAAACTGCTATTAAACCACGGATTTTAATTCAGTTGCAAGTGAGCTGCCCTATTGTACCCAGAACACAACAGAGATAAAATGAAAACTGCTATAAAAATTAATTCTGAAAATATCTAATGCAAGCATTGTTAAGATTAAACAAAGGATATTTGCTATTTCATTGCAAGATGTGGCTGCATTCAAAAATCCAATGGAAATTGGCTTTTACACACACAGACATACACACACATTTGCTCGTGGAACAGGAGTTTTAAATTATGGCTATTAAATGCATGGTATTTCTTAATGACAGCATTCATTGTTGTACTCATAATAATACATTTCACAGAGGAAAAAAAAAAGCAGAATTTATCGAAAAGCTGCCAATGGATTTTAATAAAAAGTACTTTACTTTCCAATAGAATGCAATGTCCTTATCTACGAGAATACAAAGTGCTTGAGTATTTCACAAGGAATTTAGAGGCACTATTTTGCAATAGAAACTTCCTGAAAGTTACAAAGAAGCAAATAATTCTAGAAATCAAACATACAGGCCACTGAGTTGAAAGAAAGTAATTTCCCGCATTAACATTAAGATCTATTATGCATGCATATAAATTTTCATGCAAATCTGACTTCACTTATTGTGTATTTTGCCTTATTTAATTAAAAATGAAAAAGATAGAAGAACACCTACCCCCATCCACTTTGCCTATTAAGTTGTTGCTGCCAACAGGACCCTCATGATTGTGTTTCCACTGAGGCTAATCACAGAGAAGTGGTGTGGACATAAACACAAGAAAACTAATGCTTAGGCTAGAGAAAGCAGACACCGGGCCTGTCACATTCACCTCTATTCACACGGTAATTGCTGTACTCTCTGGAAAGCTGACTAGAGCCATCATGATCTCAGAACACTCAGTTACCCCCTACTGAATCATTTTCAAAATTGGTAAATAATACAGCTAATATAAAAGGAGAGAGTGCCAGACAGCTCAGCCTCAGAGACCTCACTTTCACCCTATGCGGAGGCTTAGTGAAAGCAGCTGAAACAAACACAGCCAGTCCTGGTCTCCGCTAAAGCTGCACTCCTGGCAGAGATGCCCCTTGTCAGGCTTCTTTGCATCCACCCCAGGTGTATGTCCCCTCGACACTTCTCTATAACCTTCATTCTTCTTTTCCCACATGGAAACATGCCAGCAGCCTCCTGCCCTTGGCTGCTCCACACCAGTGGGATGTACTAACTGTACGGGAAGAGCTGCTGTAGGAAAGGCTTACACAGACCCCCATTTAGCTTCAAAACTCCTTCCTGACAGCTCCCTTTCCCTGCCTAACTCCACTATCTACAGCTTTCAAATGCCTCCCCTTCGCAATCACACCTCCTACTATTCTGAAAACTATTTTCTGGGAACGCTGAACATATTTGTTGGCTCACTGGCCCCTAGCACACTGACTGCTCATTCAATAACATTCACACAAAACTGGAAAAGACTTGTCATCTTCTTACTATCTGGCACTCTGTTACTAGCTTACTACTGTTTCCTTCTACAGTACAGGTCCAAATTGGATGTCAGACACAGAAAAATGCCATCGAAAGCTCTGGTTCACAGTCAGGAACAGGTCACCACACACAGTCCAAAACCAGACACCCACTGGCACATTACCATTAACACAAGGTTTGCCATGAGCCCTTTGCCATTCATCTTTTTATCAATGAGGATGGGGAAAAACAGGGTTATTGCAATATTTTTTAATATCTGCAAGGTGCTAATATCCTATAGTAATAGTCAAAAACTCAGGCAGACACTAGGGCAAACAGATTCTTCTGCTTCTGTTAGCCAGGTATCCTCAGGAGCAAATCCCCACAGACATATGCAACCTATAGTGTAATTATTCCCTGGTTGTCTAAATTCAGGCAAGGAAGGAAGGAATTACGTCCATAAGTCTGTCTGCTCACTAGCCGGTCTGCCAAGCACATCCACTGCCCAGCCCCATTCCTCCCACTGTCAGGTTCTACAACAGAATGACTTTCTTGGACTCAGCATAGCCACACAGAATCCACCTCAGGCATTCCTGCCAGTGGCTGAATTATCAGCTAAAATAGTCACCTGGCCGTCACCAAGAGCAACACAGGTAAGGCAAAGGGGAAGAAGTAAACGCGCATGCTTCCAGCCGATATAGTAAACAGCTAACATATGGTAATTTAAAAGGGGTTGACACACTGCAGCAATTACAAAAAGGCTGACACTCAGCTGAAAGAGCTGACAGTTGGAAGTTACGCCCTAGCACAAAAGAGAAAAAATGAAAGCGAGATGTGACTGAACTGTTGTCTCACATGCTCGTATTTTGTTGACAAATGTATTTGTAGGTATGAGGATTCAGCCCTTTCGTAAGAGTGTCACCATCAGCTGCTGATAAAAAAGCAACCTGAATCTGTTACAGATGTGTTACTCTTCAAACTGATGCTCCTGCAGGAGCGAGAGGACAAAGCATTCTGCTCTTATAAATCTGTTGTGCAGGCTACGGCTCCGTATCAACAGCAACATCTGACATTGTTACACATCCCTTCTACATGGAAAAAAGACACTACTTGGAATCTGAAATACTATATTCTAATGAAATACCACTTTAAACATTCAAGTTTGCTCATGGTTTCAACTGTAAAATATATTTTCTTTTTAAGGTGCTTCAAACCATTGTTCAGTTATTATGCTACCACTTTATACGAACTACCTACTACCAAAACTAGATTCAGGTTAGATATCACATCCCCAGCACACTTGTACTGAGCTCTAAGACTGGTTTTGATAAAGTAGGAAATACAATTTTACACTGTTAAAATATTATACTTACTGCCACATGAACATATAAAGATGCAAGTTTCATTGTAGCAGCAATGTTTAAATACATAGAGAGAGATGGTACTTCCCCCTCAAAAGCCGGACGTTGCAAGATCTGATCCTGCAAGATATTACACCAGATTGTAAAACTGCAGACAGTAATTTTGTGTACAGTTGCATTCGTTTTATGCAATTGTCAGGTAATTCATATGAACTTTTAGAGTCTGGGTGAATCTGAAACTGTCTAGATGCTGTTTCATTTTAAAAAGCATCAAAGCATTTTCCAGCTCAGAATCATACAAGAACAAAGTGCAAAATCTACAGCATTCTCCTGCTCCAAGGCAGGATAATTCCTAATCCGAAACAAAATCTCATCAAGGGAGTTTCTGTCTTTTGTGTGGAACAGAGAAAGCTTTGGACTATGCATGCTCAGTAAAATTGTTATTTTAGCAAATTTTAAACTCCCATATTTATTTCAGATTGCAACCTGTCAATGTTACTTCTTTTTTCTCCAAAATAATTCTTCTTTTACTCCCAGAATTATACTGGGAAAATCAGTTCTCTTACAACCTTGAAGAGCTTAATGCGCAGAAGTGAGTTTCAATTGCCCATTCATGCTATAGCATGTCCTACTCCTAGGTATGTAAATATTAGAATTCTTTAAACTGCTGAAGCACTGACACTGCACATCTGACTACCTCATCTGAGCCTACTAATCCACCTTCCTCTGGATTATTTTTAACAATCTGTACCTCCCCACTGCCTCCTGCACAGCTTCTACTCATAACAAGTTTTACTTGGTCATAAATCATTTCAAGAAGGTAAAATATAACGTGTCTGTGAAAAAGTTGTGAAATTCCTTTGCCAGTAAGATATAAAATTTGTCCTTAACCTAGTACAAACTGAAAAATTAGATGTCAGCAAAAGATGTTGTTAGCATATTGAAGCACTTTTCCAAACTATGTGGGTTTTTTACATTTCTTAACTTACTAATCCTTTTGACCCTTGCACATCTGCGCTGATGCCGCAGCACTAAAGCTGCTGTCAGAGAAGTAGAGTAATACTCATGTCAAGGGTGAGGTATCTGTCCTCTGTTCCCCCAGTCCACAGCAGCATTGCCAGCACACACTGGCACTGGTTTGGAAGGATATCAGGAGATGGGACAGTAACTGACTACAGATCAGAGGTGACACTTTGTCCCCTGAGATGGTACTGGCATCCAGTATGACCTGGACAGACAGAATAACTGAAGATCATTTTACCTAGGGTGAAAGTGCTCCCAGCTACTTCAGTTAAAGCCATACAAGCAGGTCCCATTCCTTCACACTTCCTAACAACAGCAGAAGATGACAAACGGCCTTGTTCTTCTTTTCCTAAACTTTGCACTTAAAATTTATCACTAGATCTTATTGCTGCATTTATGCATTTTCTATTGCATTTTCTATTGCTTTGGCTTTTAAATGTGAGGTTTATGATTCTTACCTGTTACACATATGCTTTTTCCTCATCATTTTACACATCAACACAACAAATCTTGGATTGAAGCAGAGCTTTGTATTTTCTGCCTTTACTCTGCACAGAATCATATAATCATAAAACAGTTCTGGTTTGAAGAGAATTTAAAGATTATCTAGTTCCAACCCCCCTGCCATGGGTAGGACACCCTCTACTAGACCAGGTTGATTAAAGCCCCATCCAACCTGGCCTTCTCTTTGTGCACAGAGCAGCTTGGTGCACAGTTCATTTCTGTACTTATCATTTGGTACCCCACCTTTGAAATTCTCTGCAGCAATCTCCACACCAGTGGTGTCCCAGACCGCTGACCAATATGGTCGCCTCCAGAAGGAGAGTCTGCAGTAAGGAGACTGTAGCAACTCAGACAGAGACCCCGTCCCAAACCGTGGCTGTTCAGGTCTCTGGCTGCAGGGAGTGCCAGAGCCTGCTGCTGCCGAGGGAGGGAGGCCAGCATTCCACCTGCGTGAGGTGTGAGCAGGTAGAAGATCTGCTTAGATTGGTGGCAGAACTTAAGGAGGAGGTCGAGACGCTGAGGACCATCAGGGAGTGTGAAAGGGAGATCGACTGGTGGAGTAACTCCCTGGCGTGCCAGCAGGAACGGTTCCAGGGAGATACCTCCCAAAAGGGGATGGACCCCCTGTCCTCTCAGACAGAGGGGGATGGCCCGAGACAGCCCCTGCCCTGTAGCTGTTGCGCAGAGGTAAGGGACCAAAAAGACGATGAGGGCTGGAAGCGAGTTCCAGTTCGGAACCGTGGGCAACCTTCCTCCCTTCCTGCCCTGCTTCCCCAGGTGCCCCTCCGTAATAGGTTTGAGGCCCTGGATCTTGATGGAGAGGTAAGTGAGGATGTGGTGCAAGGCCAGACTACAAGGTCACATAGGAAAAGGCGGTCGACTTCACACCTCAAGACTGCCTCTGACAAGAAAGAAAGAAAAGTCATTGTCGTAGGCGATTCCCTTCTGAGAGGAACAGAGGGCCCGATATGCAGAGTTGACCCTCATCATAGGGAAGTGTGTAGTCTGCCTGGAGCCCGGATCAGGGATATCACCAAGGTGCTCCCCAGCCTGGTGCACCCGACAGACTACTACCCGCTGCCGGTCTTCCAGACAGGTGGGGGGGAAGCTGCTTCCCGCAGTCTGAGGGGGATGAAGAAAGACTACAAGGCCTTGGGGCGGATGGTGAAAGAGGCTGGGGCTCAAGTGAGCTTCTCCTCACTTCTTCCATCTTCCGGTGATGATGTGGGATTGAATGGGAAAATTCAGTCCGTAAACAATTGGCTACGAGACTGGTGCTTCAGGCAGGGCTTTGGGTTCTTTGATAACGGCTGGTTTTATAAGGCTCCAGTCCGGATGATGGCACGTGGGAAAGGTTTAACTCACAGAGGCAAAAGGATGCTGGGGCATGAATTAGCAGGGCTCATTTGGAGAGCTTTAAACTAGATTCGAAGGGGGATGGGGTTGTAACTGGGCTTGCCCCAGTGGAGCAGCACTCTAGAATTGATGAAGACTGGGAGGCCTCCTATAATCCTAGGGTGAAATTGGTGAGCTCAGCTCCCTCCTTGAAATGCCTGTACACCAATGCGTGCAGCATGGGAAATAAGCAGGAAGGGTAAGAGACCTGTGTTAAGTCAGGAGATTATGATCTGGTGGCAATTACAGAGACGTCGTGGGACAGCTCACATGACTGGAATATAGTCATGGAGGGCTATGTCCTTTTCAGGAAAGACAGGCCAGCCGGGCGGGGTGGTGGGGTTGCTCTTTATGTGCGAGAGCAGCTGCAATGTACTGAGCTCTGTTCAGGAACAGGGGATGAGCGAGTTGAGAGTCTGTGGGTGAGAATTAAGGGGCAGGATGGCAGGGGCGATACTGTTGTGGGTGTCTGTTACAGGCCACCAGATCAGGGTGAGGAAGTTGACGAGGCCTTCTACAGGCAGCTGAGAGCGGCCTCACAGTCACAGGCCGTGGTCGTCGTGGGGGATTTTAATTTCCCTGATGTTTGCTGGAAGGACTACTCAGCAACCCAGCCACAGTCCAGGAGGTTCCTCCAGTGTATGGATGATAACTTCCTCATGCAAATGGTGGATCAGCCAACCAGGAGAGGAGCGCTGCTGGATCTCATCCTCACTAACAAAGAGGGTCTGGTCGAAGCAGTAAAGGTTGAGGGCTGCCTTGGTTGCAGCGACCACGAGATGGTGGAATTCAGGATCTTGTGTGGTAGGACCAGTACAATAGCAAGCAGAATTGCAACCCTGGACTTCAGCAGGGCAAACTTTGGCCTTTTCAAGCAATTGCTAGGGGAAGTCCCATGGGCAAGGCTGCTTGAAGGTAAAGGGGCCCAAGATAGTTGGTTGACATTCAAGAATTGCTTATTCCAAGCTCAAGAGCTGAGCATCCCGACACGTAGGAAGTCAAGGAAGAGGGCCAGGAGACCTGCGTGGCTGAATAAGGAACTGCTGGGTATGCTCAAGTGGAAGAGCAGAGTTTATAGGTCATGGAAGGAGGGGCTGGCCACTCGGGAGGAATATAAGGCTGCTGCTAGAGGATGTAGGAAGGCAGCTAGGATGGCTAAGGCCTCCTTAGAATTAAATCTGGCCAGAGGGGTCAAGGACAACAGAAAGAGCTTTTTCAAATACATAGCTGATAAAACTAACACCAGAGGCAAGGTAGGCCCACTGGTGAATGGGATGGGTGCCCTGGTGACAGAAGATACTGAGATGGCAGAGTTATTGAATGCCTTCTTTGTCTCAGTCTACTCTGCCGGAGGCAGTCCTGAAGAGCCCTGTACTCCTGAGACCTCAGATGAAGTCAGGTCACTGGAGCGGTTTGCCTTAGTCCATGAGGAATGGGTTAGGGACCAGTTGAGCAATCTGGACATCCATAAATCCATGGGTCCAGATGGGATGCACCCGCGGGTGCTGAGGGAACTGGCGGAAGTCATTGCTAGACCACTCTCCATCATCTTTACCAAGTCTTGGGAAACGGGAGAGGTGCCTGAGGACTGGAGGAAAGCAAATGTCACTCCAGTCTTCAAAAAGGGCAAGAAGGAGGACCCGGGTAACTATAGACCGGTCAGCCTCACCTCCATCCCTGGGAAAGTGATGGAACACCTTATCCTTGATGCCATCTTAAGGCATGTCAAGGATAAGAGGGCTATGAGGGGCAGTCAACATGGCTTTACCAAGGGGAAGTCATGCTTGACCAACCTCATAGCCTTTTATGAGGAAATAACATTGTGGATGGATGATGGCAGAGCGGTGGATGTGGTCTACCTTGACTTCAGCAAAGCATTTGACACAGTCTCCCACAGCATCCTCATAGCTAAATTGAGGAAGTGTGGTCTGGATGATCAGGTAGTGAGGTGGACTGCGAACTGGCTGAAGGACAGAAGCCAGAGAGTTGTAGTCTATGGGGCGGAGTCCAGTTGGAGGCCTGTATCTAGTGGAGTGCCTCAAGGGTCAGTATTGGGACCAGTATTATTTAATATATTCATCAATGATTTAGATGAGGGAATTGAGTGTACTGTCAGCAAGTTTGCTGATGACACTAAGCTGGGAGGAGTGGCTGACACGCCAGAAGGCTGTGCTGCCATCCAGCGAGACCTGGACAGGCTGGAGAGTTGGGCAGGGAGAAACTTGATGAAATATAACAAGGGAAAGTGTAGAGTCCTGCATCTGGGCAGGAACAACCCCAGGTTCCAGTATAGGTTGGGGAACGACCTGTTAGAGAGTAGTGTAGGGGAGAGGGACCTGGGGGTCCTGGTGGACGGCAGGATGACCATGAGCCAACACTGTGCCCTTGTGGCCAGGAAGGCCAATGGCATCCTGGGGTGTATTAGAAGGGGGGTGGTCAGTAGGTCGAGAGAGGTCCTCCTCCCCCTCTACTCTGCCCTGGTGAGACCGCATCTGGAATATTGTGTCCAGTTCTGGGCCCCTCAGTTCAAGAAGGACAGGGACCTGCTGGAGAGAGTCCAGCGCAGGGCGACAAAGATGATTAAGGGAGTGGAGCATCTCCCTTATGAGGAAAGGCTGAGGGAGCTGGGTCTCTATAGTTTGGAGAAGAGGAGACTGCGGGGTGACCTTATTAGTGTATATAAATATATAAAGGGGGAGTGTCACGAGGATGGAGCCAGGCTCTTCTCAGTGGCAAACAATGATAGGACAAGGGGTAATGGGTACAAACTGGAACACAAGAGGTTCCACTTAAACTTGAGAAGAAACTTCTTCTCAGTGAGGGTGACGGAACACTGGAACAGGCTGCCCAGGGAGGTTGTGGAGTCTCCTTCTCTGGAGACATTCAAAACCCGCCTGGACACATTCCTGTGTAACCTTATCTAGGTGTTCCTGCTCTGGCAAGGGGATTGGACTAGATGATCTTTTGAGGTCCCTTCCAATCTCTAACATACTGTGATACTGTGATACTACCTTTCAGAGGTCCTGAGCCTGCTTGTTGAAGTCCCATACTCCTCCTCACTGTCTTGTGGGTAGCTGTGACAGTCTGCCACAGCATTTGTAAGGAACTAATGTACATGTAGATGTACAACAAAGCAAGGACCGCAATGCATGCTGAGACTATTGATACCACAAAACTGTGTTTCAATATGTGCAACTGCTCTGACCTGCATCTTAAAAATGGTGAAAGTTTAATCTTTGACAGATTCATCTATAATTTTCCTTTGCATAGGTGAGAAATAGGTCACCTCTATCAGCAAAGAGAGTAATGCTTTAGGCACTTGGTAACTGTTATATCACTGTGCCTTCCTACTGCTAGTTCTTAATAACATACAGCAGCATCTGTTATCTATGATTATGTAATTTTAATGGCTTCTGCTCTCTTCCAGTTATTAACATCAGATGTGGATGTATGACTAAGAGGTATCATGATATGATCATAGATAACGTGTTTGAGAAATGCAGACTGGCACTGCAGAATGACATCTTTTCATGGGTTTTGCTTGTACATGCAGACAACATGGGCATTACAGATTACATTATGGTACAACATTACATTACAGATTATTCCTGGTAGTTACAAGCTACCGGGAATAAAGCCACAGTCCATGGGATAACATGATCTAACAGATAGCCCGTTGTGAGGAAGTAACTCTAGCTGTAAAACAATAGCAGTTGCATATAGCTGTGACTGCATCGCCTGACCAGCTAGTAAGGAAGACCTTTGTAACCTTCTGCATGCAACATCATGCAAAACAACATGACTATGGAACACTGCCTAAAGAGAGGAAGCTGGTGAGTCTTACCAACAGGCAGAACATGCACCACAGAGAACAGACCAGACAGAGAAGCTAGAACCTTGTTCTTGGCCTGAGCAATATTCCCAGCACTGGGTATTTCCAGTTCTGAGGTAGGTCTGGCTGACTACCTCATGACAGTCCTGTGGTATGACCCTTCTTGTAAACATTCCCTAAGCCACACTGATCTTGAAAGCCTGTGACTCTCTAGCCTCCACATGGCTTCTCTTAGAACTGATGTATCTTCTGCACAGGGTGTGAGCTCTTGACAAGTTCAAGAATTGGCACATTTGGTCCCCATTTTAAGGCCTAACATGGCTATGCTTTGCATAAGACCACTATAGTGACAGTGGGCTTCCACTGCATTAGCCACCTCCCTGCTGTGGGAGACAGATAAAGTCAGGTTTGGGATGAACATTCAATCCTTTGTTACTGCCTTACCCCTCTTGGTCTCTTGAAAACCTATATGGGTTTCCTTGCCTTTAAGCTTGCTGGTTTCCTCCCTTCTCCCTCTGGAAATATCTTAATGGCCTCCTCCAAACTTAGGTGCTCTGTTTACACTAAAATTTCCCCAAGTGCACAAGAGACACACTTTAGCTGCACACACTTAAGTGACTACAGAACATCTGTGGATGGATGTCTTTGAGGTCATACCAGCAAGCTCACCATTTCCCTGCATCCATCTTAACAGCCATCTGATAATGGTGTGTCATTTCCTGTGTCACACGGCATGTGCATGGACGTAGATGACGGTGTGGATGATGGCTGCTCCGCTTAAGGCAAAAGTCAGTTTAGCACCTGGAAATTTCAGCATGTCTCCCTAACATGGTAAAATAGAAACAGGCTTCCAGTTATAAATCAGTTCAAACAGACACACATACACACACTCTTCTTGTTCTCTAAAAAGTGGACAGACCTTCCTGAAGTCACTTACTAGATCAGCGAACATTTAGCCTCAGAGCACATCATATGAGAGTTGTGGGAAAAATGAGACAGGACAAAAAATTGGGAGTGTTTCACTTCTAAGATCTTTGGGGATATCCTTTCTAGCCTGTCATATCCCATATCCAACTAACCTAAATATTTTGTATCTGTTGGCTTTGGCAAGGACCTGCTGTTGCCTTTTATTAGATACGAAGCAATAGGTGGGAGGGAGTGAGCCAATTAATTATTAAAAGTGGCTTTCACATACTTTGAAAGTCTGCATGTCCTCGAAGCTCAGTCAATAAAGTTAACAAGGCTAACCAGGGCACTGTATAATGTCTGTGAAGCCTAGATAAGCATTTCATGAACTCTGTGTAACTCTGTTGTGTGCTTCCTTAACTCCACATGGACCCAATACACACTTAATAAACTTCTTTCATTTCAAAATGCAAACCGTACAAACTCCTTCCTTACAGTCCTACTCAGAAGTTGCTGCTTTCAATTACCTTTCCAGGAAGGGCTCCCTCTCTGCCCTCCATGACACTATCACTCTTAATTCAGCCTCAGAGAAGAAATTTACATCCCACCCATACATAACATGCTCACTTGCCCATCTGTGAGAACTTGCAGTTATCCTTCCTGTTACGTCTGATTCACATGGTACCTACCTCAAGGCAATAACACGCTCTTTTTGAATTCTCAGCTAAGCACAAGGCATATTTATTACACTATAGCTAATATCAAATTACTACTAAATATTACAGCTGCAAGAATTATCTTTGGTAAATATTAGCCCTTTGTTTCCTTTTCCACAGAGACTTGAGCATGTTAGTTTGGATCCAAAAAGAGATTCTCTGCCATGGGCTCCTGGAAATGAGTATAGATTCAGTAACTGAATCAGAGAATAGTATGGCTTGCAAGGGACCTTCAGTGTTTATCTGGTCCAGCCCCCCTGCAATGAGTGGGGACATCTTCAACTAGATCAGGTTGCCCAGAACCACATCCAGCCTGGTCTTGACTGTCTCCAAGGAGTGGTGCATCCACCACCTCTCTGGGTACCTATTCCAGTATTTTATCACCCTCATTGCAAAGAATTTTTTCTTCACATTCAGCCTGAATCTCCCTTCTTTTAGTTTAAAACCATGACCCCTCGTCCTATCTCAACAGGCCCCGCTAAAAAGTCTCTCCCCATCTTTCTTATAGGCCCCTTTCAAGAACTAAGACACCACAATAAGGTCTCCCCAGAGTCTTCTCTTCTCCAGGCTTTCCAACTCTGTCAGCCTTTCCTCATAGGAAAGGTGTTCCATCCCTCTGATCATTTTTGTGGCCCTCCTCTGGACTCTCTCCAACAGGTCCTGTTCTGAGGACTCCAGGCGCGGTCTCACCACAGCAGCGTAGAGGGTGGCAGAACCACTTCCCTTGACTTGGTGGCCACGCTCCTCTAGATGCAGCCCAAGATACAGCTGGCCTTCTGGGCTGCAAGCACACATTGCCAGCTCATGTCCAATCTTTCATCCAGCAGTATCCGCAAGTCCTTCTCCTCTGGTGTACTCCCAATCCCTTCATCCCGCAGCCTGTATTGACACCAGAGGTTGCCTCAGCCCAGGTACAGAACCCTACACTTGACCCCGTCGAACCTCATAAGGTTCACATGGGCCCACCTCTTGAGCCTGTCCAAGTCCATCTGGATGGCATCCCATCCCTTATGTGTGTCAACTGCACCACTCAGCTTCATGTCATCTACTAACTTGCTAAGGGTTTACTCAATCCCACTGTCCATGTCGCTGATGAAGATATTAAAGAGTATTGGTCCCAATTACAGACCCCTGAGGTACACCACTTGTTGCTGGTGTCTCCCAGTGAGACAAGCTTCATTAGTTAATAGCGAAGAAGAGGTGTCAATGGTGCTTGAGGCACTTGTTGAAATCAATTAACACAGACCTATACTAACAGAACATGCAGAGGTTCCACACCATTTTATTCACGTTCCCCAGTCAATGATAACAATCCTCTGCAGGTCTAGAACTAAACCAGGAAATACTCTTTTTATCTCCCTGCAGTATTTTCAGTTGTGATCACATTATTACTTTGAACAACCTGTGTAGCATGTCTTTGTTGGAAAGAATAAACTCTGAAACTACAGGCCAAGGTGTTCAATGCAATGAACTCAGAAGCCTGGGAACAGTAAGTATTGTTGGTAAGTAACCAACCTTTGTGTCTTGAGTCTGTGATTTTATTTACCCAACACTTGTTTTTCAGTCAAGGAAACTATTTCTATTCTGCTTCTATAACAAGATTGGTCTTCACTTAATAGAATGTATAATGAAAATAACAGCTGTATTTAAACACATGGCAGAAGCCATTAGGCATGGAAGAATTACTCTATTTCTAGTAAATCATGGCTGTCTAACAAATTTTATACATGACTGTCCTTGTCCATATTATGAGCCAAATTGTGTCTTGTTTTATCCCAGTTAAGATGCACTGGTTACTATAGTTCCTGGAATAATTTGTATTCCCCTTAGAGCTCAGAATGCAATGTGGGGAAATAAAACTAAACAGAAGTTTTCCTCTTAGACAGAGGAGAATTCCAGAGCCATAAAGAAAGGATGAGGAGTGAGGAAGGAAATAAGCTCCTGTAGAGTACTTAACATCTGTAATATCTTTCAGATCTGTCCTTTTTTCTTATACATGTTTAAACATCACATTAGAACCTCATCCTGGCACTACTTTTATGGAAATTATTATCAGGGCTCCTGTTTTCATATTTTCCTATTTACAGCTGCAGTCCCATTTTCTTTACTATTGGGGCATTTTCAGAGACAGGTTGTTAGAAACCAATAACCTTCCTGAGATCGTGCAATTTTTTATACCCATACTGGCAGCTAGTCAGTACAGAAATCCACCTAGCACAAGCTGCTGGGAAATAATCCCAGGCACTATGTGAGCAGCACGGCCATAGCCCAGCAGAGAACAACCAAATATGGAACCAAACTAAAGCTGAACCTCTTCACACATCAGTAACTATACTTCCCTGAGCAATTAAATAACCTCAACCTTGGTATAGTAAGAATTACTGTGCCCTAAAGATGCAGTATGGCACAGTAAGCTTTTACCACACATAGAGATGGTCTAAAAACACTGTGAGCATCTAGCAAAACACTGGGAATAGCATGCAACAACATGGGTATTGTTCTTTTTTAGCTTCATTGATTACCCATTGTTTGAAGCCTCAGATTGGTTACAAGCTGGCACTCAACCCTTGGACAGGAATTCCTGTGAATACTGGGCTTTTGAGAACAAGCTCTACATAAGTGAGAAGGATATGCCATGCATTGGCCAAGCTCTGGGCTGTCATGTGCAGTCCTGAATAAAACAGCTTTCCAGTCTCAGCACATACTACTACATCTGAGTCAAGGCAATGTCTCAACTGCTCAAGAGGAGATAACAAAGCCCTTTTCAGTGCTGCGTCTTCCTCCAAGTAGGAATCCTCACAACCCTTCTGCAGCCAAGATGAATTTGCCTTTAGCCAGAGAGCCAGCTCTGTGTCTTCTGCATACAAAATTTGTGGTTGTGTTTCCGATGATTCAAGTGTTGTTTAGCTCCCACCCATGATGTTCATTGTTTATGTCCCTGGATTTTTTACCTAATCAACTACATATGCACATGATTTCACTTTGTAATAGCTCTAAGTAGCACTTACTTTTCACGAAATCTCTGCATTTCAATGAATATTTCTACGTTTAACCCAGGAACCAGTCAGAATGTGATCGCTTTTCAAGCTTCATCCACTTATTGATCTGTTGGTTGAAAAATTTAAACAGCTGTTTGCTCTTTGCCCAAACATTTCTCATGCAATTTATTTAAGGGGAGAACAATTTTAAGTAGCGTATTCTTCTTTCAGAAGTCTCAGTATCAGATAAGATTTTAAAGAATCATTCATGTGCACTGCCATGTATGTTGTTTTAGTACAGACACAGGCAAAGCACAGAAATCAATTCCTCCCTCTCCAACTTCATGCTTTAATACAAAACCAGTGCTGGACCTCATTCTCCATATTCCATATTCTCAACATGTTATTATGCAATTATGTAAATAAATACATTTCAAATGTGTATTTACTTTACTTAAGGTAAGATTCTTTCCCATATCAGTAAAAGGAATTCCCTGAATATGAGATAAAGAGTAATTTCAGAGCTGTGAAAACTATGAGGCCTAATCCCAACATCTCTTCTCCTTATGGATTCTCTGATGTCTAATAAAATATGAGTTTATTAGTCTTGCCTTCAGTTGAGGTACTAATAGTTTCTTTCTTTCTATTCTTCTCATCTGCTTGTTTTTGTAATGAAGGCACAACCCTGGGTTCATCTAAGGATTCTCTCATAAGAAGGCAAGAGAAGTGTGAGAAGCAGAGTACATTAAATGCATGAAAATGCAGAAGCAGACCTGCCTGCAAAGCAAGGCTTTCAGTTCACAGTGAATTTCCTGTTCTTGATTATTTTTTTTTTTATCTGAGTTTTTTATTTATTCTCCTCAAAGCAGATGGCCCTTGGGCCTTGCTCACTGGAATGGGTTAATGGCATGGTTAATAGCTCTGCTGCCCACAGCAGCAATCCAAAGGACCAAAACATTCCTTCCAGAGGCACCTGCCAGGCACTGTGTCCCTGGGCAGCCATTCCAGGTAGATGTGTATGGGAGACTCTCCACACTGTCATAAATTAATGCTTGCCCTGGAGCTGCGACCTGAGAATCTGCAGGACAAACATCTGAATACGAGGGATCCAGCGTGTCCTGGGTCTGTGGCTTTGGGACAGACTCAGCACCCAGCCAGCCACCAGGCCTGGGAACTCTGGAAGAACAGGTTCCTTGCACAGAATAAGCTTTTCTTTTTCAGGCCATTTCATCAGGAAGACACTGAACTATGCATATCAATACCAATATCATGACAGCCCACCACACAGCAAAGGAGCAGCTTAAGAATGAACAATAGGTGGACCTGAAAAAGACAGTTGCTTGGCTGAGGAACGATTCCTGAAACATTCTTAGCAGCAAGATAAATACCCATTATCCTCCAATTCTTTATGCAATTTAAAGATACTGGAATGTCTGTCTGGCATCAAACTCTCAGAATAGCAATGGCTGCAAGTAAAATTTTCTGCCACCTCTGGGTGGCTACAGATTTGTCCATCCAGGCAGACAATGGCCTGACCTTGACTATTCATGCCTGCATTACATCTTGGCACGACCATAGCACACAATACACCTGGCACAAAGCCTTCACTACTTGGAAACTCCAGGTAATACAAGGTGTTGCATATTATATGATTATCAGCATAAGTTACTGCCATCAGCAATGGTAGCATTGTCTGTATCTGCTTTCTTTGTCCCACACACCCTAGACTGGTTCCTTACATCCATCCTGATTTTGGTTTAAGCTTTTGGTTCTTAATTTCAAGTTGCTCAATGGGCTGGATCCAGGTTATCTGAAAACACACCTAAACCTCCAGGAAGAAGACACTGATTGACAGCTACTCTCCTGTACACAATGGAACCCCCTACAGTTCCACCTAAGATCTACCCCCAAAAAGAAACTTCCCACCATCTGCTTCAAGCATAAACTGCATTTCTTAAGCCTCCTCTCAATGTAAACACACAGTAACACAGGGCTTTTCAAACCAAACAAAACTAATTACAAAAGAGCAAGTATTAAAAACAATTGCCCCTGAGGAGTCTTCCACTCTTCCTGACCTACTGCTTGTGGAGGGTAAGTGAAAAACCATCACACCATTGATAGCAGTAGTCCTGTAAATACACTAGCAGGCGGCTTTCAGAGACTAACAGTTAGATCAGATCACGTGTACAGAAGAACAGAATTCCCATGTTACACCAACTGCCTTTCCCCAAAGCATTCAGCTTTTCCCACCTAGAAGCTCACACCTGGTAACCACTCTCAGATAGCGATATCACAAGTGAGCATTGTGGGAAATAACACACAAATAAGCCCACAAAGTACTTCAGAACTCTTACATCAAACACTTGCAAGGGGATTTTGAACCAGAATACAATGTACCCAGCCCAGATAGATAGGCTTGCTTTTGCTGTAACCTTGGTGTGCTCATTTCCATGTAAATACACAGAAAGTTCTTCACCTTGGAACTATTTCACGGGGGGTTGTATCTGGAATGTAGATCTCAAGTGAAAGCTCTGGGTGTGCTTGTAAATCATTTGTGCTAAATCATTTGTGCAAACCCCAGATATACAGAGGCTTTCCTCCACAGAAAACAAAACAAAGAAAGAAAACAAAATATTTGGGTAGCAATGTTATGTTACCAAATCCACACTGAGGATCAAGTTTTGGAGGACTTGGGGGATCCACAGTACTTCAGAGATGGAAACACCGTAACACACTGGCTGTAGCCAAGGGCTTGGAAGTCCTAACTCGGTGTACCACCCCTGGGAAAATTCCGGTCATTATGTCAGCTGTGACTAAAGTCACCCACAGTCCCCAACCTGCAAAGGAATTGCAGAGCTGCCTTCAGCTCTCAAAGTGCTCCCTACACAGATTCTTGCAAAGATGCTAACATTCCAATATAAACTGGAAAGAATCCTTGTAAAATCTGTGGGCCTGTGTCCCTTTACACCAAGTCATGGAGTGGCAAAATGGTGAGATAACCCACCTGCACAACATGTCACAGGCATCCGCTGCACCTCCAACTGGTAAAAAATTATGATGCCCAGGACTGCACGTTGTTCTCTCCTCCAGTCACCCACTTTGCCATACTCAAGAATGTCAACATGCTGCTGTATATAGGGTCAGACCTACATGCTTTCAACTAAAATAACAGCAAACATTGTAGGGTGTTGAAAAACATTTTCTGATGTGTTTTGCTTTAAGAGGAAAAAATAGTACCAACTGTTTTCTCAATATTACATTCTGCTATTCCTGCTTAATTTTCTACCACCTAAATGGAAGCTATGCTTTAAAGCACCAAGTGCTGTATCCTTAATAAATTATAAAGCCAATCTTCATAATTTCTCTTCTCATACATTGCTCAGAGATGGTTTCAACACAGAAAGATATATGGGAGGTAACCTAGGTCTTCCTCCAACAAAGCACTTAAGCATATACTTTCAGCATGTCAGCAGCCCAGCTGAAGGCACTGGGATATATTTCAAGCTCTTCACACATTTCATGATTTTATTGAAGTTCAAAGGCAAATAAAAAATGAACATACAACAGAAAAATACCCTCCAATCCACTACATAATTGACACTATGGCAGTACCAATACCCTCTACTGAAATTCCACAGAATTCGGGAAATACTTTATTTGGTTAATTCAGCAAAGTTCCTTTTGGAGGCAGTGACAAGAAAAAAAAAATAGCTTTGTCAGAGCATAAGTTTGACCTCACTCCAGTTAGATGGAAGCAAAACCTTTTACCTCCACAGGAAATGGAGCCCAATGATATAGAATCATAGAATCATAGAATAGTTACGGTTGGAAAGGACCTTAAGATCATCTAGTTTTATAATTGAAGCATGATCCCAAAAAGTAAGTCCTGATAGTGGAATCGTGAGATGTAAAATCTTAACCTTTAGTTACTCGTAAGTATGCGCTTGTCAGGAAATCAGGTTCTAATGTCCTTCACAATTTCTATGTAGAGCGCTTACACCTCTAGGATGCATCAGTGCACCTCTGACATTTGTGTAAGGGTCAAATAAACAATGGCACTGTTATTTCAATCCCTTTAGAAAGTTCTTAGATGATGTTTCCAGCAATACTTGGGTTTTGTTTTCCGGTTGGAATGTTGGGTTTTTTTTCACAGTACTGTGATTGCTATGGTTTTAATGGGTTTTCCCCTTCTCATCACATTTCTGGTGCCACTATTTTACCAGATATCTTAAATACTTCTGCACTAATAAGTACTACCGGTCGTCCTGGGACAGCATCCAGAAAAAATACATACATTTAGGAAGGTTTGAAATATCACAGCACTTCCAAAAAATACAGGCTAGTCATTGAAACCACCTTGGCAGTGGCAAGCCTGGAGAAGCTGATAGTGGATTTGAAAATAAAGGACTACATCACAGTACTTTAGCATGGCTACAACTAGGACAAAAAAGAAGGTAGTACTTTGGTTTCTATGTCCAGAAAATGCTGACAGATAACGAATAAACCAGCGCAATACTAAATTATCAAAACAAGTTAATCAGCCACACCACAGAGAATCAGGCCTTCTCTAGTGTTCATTCACCTTCAGCTGTACCTTGTTTGCTTTCCTCATGTCCATGATTGGTAAAGCATTATATAGACTGTGTGGCACATCAGAAAGTAACTATTGAGCATGGATTTCTGCTGATGGCAGGGTTTTGAAATGCTCAATGCACTGGCACAAGCAGCTCATGTGTAAAAGGCAACCTTGACTCTACTTTTGAGTTATTTAGAAATAAAAGCATTTGTAGTAACATGAAGCAAGAAAAGGGATCCTAGAAACAATCACACACACGAATCATTTAGAGCTGTAAAGCCACATGCAGTCACGACAGAATGAAATATTCATAAACTTAAGAAAGATGAAATTCTCTGTTCATCTGTCACAATATGTAAATCAACAGTTATCAGTTCAAAAATAAAGCCCTTGCATCCACCTTATTAAACTGCACAGGCCCTGTTCAAATGATCAGTCATTGATGCTTGATTTTAATTTAAACAATAGCACAGACTTTACCAAACAGTAACAAACCTGAAAGTGTGGGAGGTAAATACTACAAACATAGGCTCTCCAAGTTAGAGAGAACCATCATTTTCAAAATACCTTGTATTTCTCATGATAATTGCAACAATGGTCATGCAAGTATGTGGTGTGACATAGTTCTTGGGTTAAATTATTCCATTGCTAGCTTGCATTCCTTCATTGTGTTGCTGTTCTCTTACACATTTGTAGCAAAACCAAACTATAGTAAAACTAGTTGAAGAAACACAGTTCAAACCCAGTACATGGCAACATTTCTTTTTTTCATCTACGCTAGATTTGGGGTATCTGTCCATTCGGAGAATTACTCGGATTTCAATACAATATAAACGGACTGGGTTCACAAGCTGGCACGCACTATTCCCTCCTTGCAACAATTACAATGAAACTTGCACGCTTACCAGTCTCTGCCTATTACGGACCTACAGACACAGCAGAATTCCTCGGCTTCGGTTCGGTAAACCCATGCCGAGAAAAATGAATGGAAGTAAAGACAGTGCCCACAGACAAAAGCACTGCTCAATGCTCTCCCCTGACATTATCTTAATGGCAACCTTTTTCCATCCCATCCTCCCTACTTTCCGATACTCCCAGCGGCAGACACATCCGTACCAAAGGGATGCGATCTGACCCATTTCTCGCTGAACTCCCTCACCCACAGGTTTCCTTCCACTCGGCGGCGACCAGCCGTCCCCGGTCCACAATGACACAGCAGGGCTGGAGGGACACGGCGCCCGGGCTGCCTCCCGGGGGGACCTGCCGCTGGGCGAAAGCCGAGCTGAGGGGAGGGGACCCGCGGCCCTGCCGGCGCCGGCCCCTCGAAGTGAGGTAAACTTTCGCGGTCGCACCTGGGCCGCCGCCCGCAGGCGCCGCTCTCCCAGGGCGGGCGGAAAAATGCCCCGAGCCCCAGGCCCTGCGGCGGCAGCCCCGCTCTTCCCCCCCTACTCCGTGTCCTCAGACAACCTCCGCCGCCTGCCCCCCGCCTCCCGCCGCCACCGCCGCGCTGACAAAGGGCGGTGCGGGGCTGCCCACGGCGGCGTGGCCGCGGCCGGGCGGCAGCGGGCCCGCCGCCCCCTCCATACCCTCCGCCCCGCCGAGCGCGGCCCCGGGCAGCCGGCCCCTCTGGCGGGCGCGGCGCCGGCCGGCCGGCGGCGGAGCGGACCTACCTTTTTGTCCTCTTTCTCGCTGCCGTGCCTCCGCTCCGGGTGGCCGCTGTCGGTGGCGGGGGCCGGCTCTGCGGGCTGCCCATCGCGGTGGTGCGGGCGCTGGTGCGGGCAGCCGCCAGACCCCGCTGCCGGGGGGATGGGCTCCTGGCACGGAGAAACTCCCTTAACATCCATCTCCATCTTCCAGTTCACTGTATTGCGAGACAAAAGCAGGCGAACACTTTCCACCACCCCGCGTCCTTCTTGTGCTTTCCTTTCTCCCTCTTTTTTTCTTTTTTTTCCCGTCCTTCTTTTTTTTTTTTTTTTTTTTTTTTCCTTCCTTCTTTCCTTCTTTCCTTCCTTCCCTTTCCCCCTCAGGAGGCCGTGACATGCATGGCTCTGGCCACCGCCGCTGCACCGATCCGGCGGCTGCAATTCTACCCTAGATCCTCCAGACTTTTGTATCCAGCGTGCGTGTGTAAGAGTGTGACTGTGTGTGTCTGTGTGTGTGCGTGTGCGCGCGTGTGTGTGCGTGTGCGCGCGTGCCCTTGGCACGGCGGCCTTCAATCGCCCCGCAACGGCAAACGCTAACTAAGCAAGATCTCTCGCCACCGAAGATCAACTCCCGGCCCCGGTCCAACCGTGGGGGTTATTTACTTTGCGCTATCGATGTCCCAGGCCCGGACAAGCCGAGGTGGCTGCGGCTCTGTGAACAAAGTTCACCGGAGGGAGCAGAGCCCGGGCAGGGGTGGGGGCGATGGGGAACCCCCGGGTTTTTACACGGGGGAAGTGACAATAACCCGGTAATGTCAAGTAAAAGTTAAACCTCCCCCTTCCTCCCCTCCCCCTCCCCTCTCCACATCCCAGGCAAGCGCAATACAGCAAAGCAAAACAAGCGATTTCAGACCTGTGCAAGGTGCTGGTGGCGAGAAGAGACGAGCATTTACCCGATTGCTGCTTTTATTTTATTTTCCCCTCGCCTCCCCCCAGCACCACCCGCTATTGCAAACGTGGGCTCCGCGATGTTAATCTCCTCTCCGCGGGCTGAGGGCATGTGTGTGACTGGAGCTCCCTCTCTCTCAGGCTGCCAGCGCCACGCAGCACTGAACAAGGAGAACTGGAGTAAGGAGAAAAACAAAAGCAAATCCAGGCTGAAAATCTACATCAGTACCAGCCGCCGGCTCTCCGATTTTATCAACACAAATGGAAGAAGAGAAAGGGGAAAAAAGAAATCGTGTGTAAGCTGCTAAATCAGTCGTGGCACACGATTGTTTTATTCCTTGCATTAGCTTCCTTCTCAGACTGAAGTTGGACATGGTGGGGAAAAATGCAATCTCATTAACATTTTGTTTTACAACAAAACAAGAATTTCCTCAGTGGCATCAGAGCCAAGCCAACTCTTCAGCTCTTCCCCTCTTCCTTTCGAAAAGATGAATGGTGAGCATAGACCTGATCGCTCCTAAATCAGGACACCATCAGGTGACCAGTCTGCACTTCTAAATATAACACCCCATTGTCCTGAGGAACAGCTGCTTTGAAAGTTAACTGGAAACATCTACTTAGAGCCTGCAGTGTCAAGATACATATCTGTTCTATACCTGATCTATCTAATATATGTGCTGACCCCTCTGATAGCAACTACCTGCTCCGCAGGAATACTGGGCCACATCCTCAGGAACTTGTCTATGTTATGCCAGGAAAGAACCTGTCTCAGGGGGGGTATTTCCGGAAGCTGGTGACTATCGGGTATTACATGATGCCCTTTTATTCCTCACCTTGGGTTTCCTTATTCCCCAGCAGGATTGTTACTGTGGGAACCTGAACAGATCTTATTGCAACAATGTATTTGGGCAAAGGGCAAGGGCTAATCTCACAATAGAGAGAAAAATAGGTCCTTGTCACACACCAAACTTTAAAATACGCCTCTCAAAAGATCCTTTATTAATATTCTCAAAGCATGTCACGTACTTGCGGGCCCTGCTGTCTTCTCAGTTTGGTACTAAAAAGAAGCATTTCTACTGAAACTACCAGCATCCATGTTCAAAATTGAGATAAATAAAAAGACAATCAAGACCTGAATATTAAAGTTTATAATCAGATACAGATACTTTAGACTACTCACAATCATTTATTTACAATCATTTAAATGTTGTCTACTTTTTGGGGTGGAAGGATATAAACATCCTGGATACTTATATAGTACTAACTTCACTAGTGAAAAACAGCCCTGATTGCAGATAGTCACTTTTGGAGGGATCTGTTTGCATTCCAAGTGCTGTGGAACACGTACAAAGATGGACTTTGCTGCAGAAAAGCAATGAACCCACGTAGATGACAAGCTGCCCCTCTGTCAGTCCCCCTGCGCAGTCACCACCTCCCTCTACACACAGCAAAACACACAAGGAACAAAATTCTGTGCTCGAGAGCTTTTCCAGTTTGGGTCAAAGCACTTCCAGTATTATAGTTTGGAAAATGGCAAGATAAAAGTGCAAATAAAAATACTGTTCATATTCATGTTCATTCACTGCAGTGCACACTTACTTAGAAAATTACCAATAAATGACAGAGAAACCTTCCCGTGATGGGTAACACTAAATTATCCTGTTAGAAAACAATCCCCAATCTACCGTCTCCAGATACGTAAAGTAAAATTCAAAGCAAACCCAAACTATCTAAAAATAGAGTAAAGTTAACCCAAATACGGACATTTCACCATGTGCTTACTGGAGCTGGACACTGGCAGAGAAACAAGGAAAAATAATTTCAGAGGTGGGGGCCCTTGACTCAGAAAGCTCTCCTAATCCTAGGGAGTTTAACCCCCCAAACCAATAGAAACTTCTTAGATGGCTTGAGTGAACATGATTATACATACGAAGAGAAGGGCAGGCTATATGAAAGTCTATAGAATGATTATATGAAAGTCAGTAGAAAGATTTCCATTTGGCTGCTGAATTTCCAAATTCCCTTTCTTTCTTTTCTTTTCCTCATCTTTTTTTTTTTTTTGTGCTGCAGAAAATTTACAATACTATTGCAACAATGATTACAAGTAATTCAGCACAACACTGTGCTCCCAGTTGTCCTCTGCACAAACAAGGTTTCTGCCCAGCTGCTGTTTTCGATGGATTTCAAAAGAGTCCTAAGTCGAACATGTTTTGTCAGGCTAAGGTACAGGTCTGAATAAACATCACAAATTTCTATGAGAGAAATAATGGTCTTCGTGCCAAGCATACTTTAAGATACATACAGGTACTGCAAATCTAGGAGAACTAACAAATTGTACAGGAAAACAAAATCTGAACCAGCAGGCTGAGGAGATAAGAAATATGACCTCCTTCCAGTGGTCCTTCTGACAAGTATCAGGTTCCTCACGTCCAGGCAGAGGCACATGAGCTTTTATCCTGAATTATTTTTGGTAGGCACTTACAGAAGAGTGGGACTATAGACCATAATAATGCAACAAGCCACAGAGCTGAACAGTTGATTGGGATTGCGTAATGAAAGGGTTTCAGTACCCTCAACTAACAGTACTAACATATACTGAACTCAAATTGTAAATCCACTGAATAGTATTTGGAGGTGAGGTGGAAGAATGGTGAGCCATACTCGTGTATCACATGGCAACTGTCTTCAAAGACAACCCATTGAGAAGCAGAAGCCAGGGAGCCCGACTGGAGGGCAAGTCAATCCACACTGAGAAGGCCTTGTTCATAAGAAAACAACATTTTTGTGTTGGATGCTTTCCAGAAGTGCTGACAGATTGAAGAAAAATGAGCATGGATCCTTCCCTCATGTTCACTATGGTAAAACAGCGTATATATATATATAGTCTATATAAAAGCATGTAGCTTCTATATAGACTAATAAAGTACATTATTCAATAAGGACTGTCTATTACGATACACAACATTCATTAAGATTTTCTGAGCCCAGATCTATTGTTCATTTTTCAAGAGAAACAACATTAACTTGTTGCTGGTGAAATCAATACTATACAACTCATTAACACACGCTCCATGCTCCCTCATATTTTTCAGGTGTTCGTTGTGCTGTAGAAGAGGTGTAGGTGACTAATTTTCAGATTCCAGAGACGTCAGCATTCTAAAATGCAAAAGGAAAACCTTCTAAGACCAATGACATTCTTCATGTCTCAGATAAATCAAAATTAGGGAGTGATGACGCTATGAATTTAATTAAAGGCTGAGAATTGGAACAATTTGATGGAAGGGGTCAAAGATTGCTTCTTCTAGAATCCAGTGTCATTTTTGCATTCTTACCCTTGGTTATGATCGGACAATAGCACAACATACTGTGCAAGCCACATGGCAGAGGAATCCTCTGTGCTCCTAATTAGTAAGGCTAAAAATGGTGAGAAGACATACAAATTAAATTATTTGCTTAAGATCATAAAGTAGTTCAGTGGCAGATTAAACAGAACATTTATGCCCTTTTCATAGTCTCTTCTTTCAGTCATTTATTTCATTTAGCAATTTGTCACTTTTTCTTATGAATCGTTAAGATAACCTCTCAGAGATTAACTACATAATGTATTGATATTTACTTACACAACAATTCTTGTTCAAAGATATTTTTAGGTCCTTCTCAAGTATGTTTATGTTAATGTCGATAAACTGAAGATGTTGCATGTCAAATGTTCAAAACCAGCTATTACCAGTTAGCGGGATATATACAACCTTTATAAAAACACAGCTGTAATTGAGCAAGAGATGAAGTGTTTGGCTTTCTGCTGCCTCACATACCTCTTGGTTCAGGATTCACCTACCCACTGCACTCAACATTTGAATAATTTTGACCTTTTACCACCCTTAGACAATTCAAATCAAAGGTTTCTTGTTGTCAATGAAAGCTCCTTGAGGCTCACTCAAAACTGCATCTGTCAACTTGCATTTTAGTCTATTTCATTTCTTGCTTGAGACTTGCAGAGTTGCTTTCTCATTAAGACCATGAGCTTATTGATAATTCTCTTTGTACTATACATTTCAAAGTGGCTAATGCTGATGTTCATTGAGTCGTTTTTCCACCCGTCAATCCCTGCTTTGGTTCTATATGGTGCTTTACTGCGATTTGGTAACTTGGGGGATCCTCTAACTTTCAAGATCTTTCTATGCAGGTATTTTCTGTCTCAGGAAGTCTATAATTGTATATGCTTAATAAATCCTATCCTAAAAGAATTATGTTGCACAGGGATATGAAGACAGGCTGCAGATATTCTTAGATAGTAAAAGCTGAAAATACTGTCTGCATTCCACCATTTTCCACACAGTCCAACATGAAAATGGATACATGACAAGCTGCATTTTCAAAAGCATCTTGATTTCTAGCTTTCCACCCACAATTTGGTATCAGTTCTCCCCTGCATTCTAACATTTTTGCTCACAAGTACTGAAACCACAAAAAATGGCTGCACAACTCAAGCCTTGAGTGATAATTTTTATGCCTTTTAAAGACTTATCTTGTTTCCGTTTTTTTGGAACAAAAAAATCCTGTAACCCTTGGAAGGTCTCCTGATCTCCCACAGCTCCTCTTCTGGAAAGCCACTGAAATAGAATTGTTAGGTTTGATGACTTTTAAGCATGAGCGTAGCTCATTGTAGCTTATATTCTACCTAACTGACAAACAAATCTGTTCTGGCCATAGCCAGAGCTTCATTTTTACTTGCCCAAGATACATGGCGATGGCCATGCAGACCCTGCACTCACTTTCCAAAGCTGTGTCATGATTTGAGCATGTTACATATTTCTACTGAGGGATGTATGAAAGGCTTTATTTCCCTCTACTTGTGAGGTAGAAAAAGCAGCTATTTCTCCTGACTTTTCTTAGAGTTGGTCTGGGCTCTGGTTAGTCAAAACATCACTGGGTGGACAGAAGGCCCAAACTAGCAGACTCAAAGAAAGGAAATGCAGCTCTGAGGCAAATGGGTGGGCAACACAGTTACATAGACGTTTGTTTCACACAGTCTGAAAACATCTGTATTTCACTGGGTGATGCTGCAGTCTTCTCGGTTACTGGGGTAAGCCTGGGTCTGTGCCACATTAAAAATTTGACCTAGTTTTCATTTTTTTTGGAAAGAAAAATCTCCACTGAGTTCAATTAACTTAGAAAATGGGGAAAAAGGTAATTTGTCTTAGTAATAATTTCTTAGAAACAGATAAACAAAAGGCAGATTCATTAAAACAAGTGAAAAATAATTGGCCTATATAATTTCTTAATGGATGCCAAGTCTTCATTGCCAGAGAGATTAAACCTTCAAGGGCAAAGGCATGAAAATACTCTGTAAAAGGGACAGAATATCTCCAGTGGCAGTCAAAGATCAGTGTGCAAGGACTGGTCCACTGAGGTTCACAGTCCCATAAAGAGGGAGAGACAGAGACAAGAAAGATATATATGGGTTTAGCCCTTGGGCATTTTTGCTTCACCAGCTGACCTGGTGTGTAAAGTGCAGAGGAGATTTGTGTAGGAGCTAGTGCAGGTCTTAGGAGCACTAACTCCTGTCTGATTTTCCATGCTGAGGAGTGTTCCTACATGCCTTTATTTCTGATATGCCCAGTGGGATCCTAGAGAAACATCCCTGGAGCTGAAACATGCCATGGGGTAAGGAGAATGTCCGCAACAGTTGGGTGTTTAGCTCCTCTGATCCCTTTCTTCATTGCTTTTTTTTCCCAGTTTTTTCTCCCAATCTTTTCTCACTGCTTCTGTCCCTTATAGCAGAGAGAAGCATAAGGGCTCAGTGTGCTAATAGCATCTTTTTTTGTAGCAGGCTGCATATATACATATGCAAATACAGTTTTGAGCTGGGGTGATGGGTTTTGTTTAAAACTGTCACAACTGCAGTCTGAAGAATTTTCTTGATGATGAAAATAGATGACTAATCCCTTTGGTAGTATCTGTGTAAACAATACGCACACAACCACTTCCTTAAAATGTTCCTGCTTTTCATCTTGAAATTAATACGTAGTGCTCAACTTGACTACTTCTTCCAAGTTTTGTTCACTTGCTGGCCCTGCTGGGATGTGCCCCATTCTCTCCTTGTTCCTCCTGCAGATTGGAAATGCACAGCAATTCACCAAATTTGTTAAAGTAAAAAAAAAGTACGTTAAGCATAAATTAAAGAAACAAAGTATGTGTAAGCATAAACATAATTCATTACGTCTTAAAACTAAACCAAAATGATAACAAGTATGTGCATTGTCAATTACTCTTCAACTGCTGGGACTTGAGTTTAGGGTTTTACACTTTTGTCCACTATATTCCGGTCTTTAATCTGCAACTGGCTGAATTCAGAGAGTCAGAGTGTGTATTTAAACAGTATAGCCTTCACCACTTCAATTAATCATTGGGAAAGAGTCTGACATTGCTGTCTTTGCCTAGGATAAACCTGTTTTGAGGTCAATACTACAGCTACAAGGTGGAATGAAGGAGAAACACAAAATCCTGAACTTCCCTTTTCCAAAAAAAAAATTAAATTCAACAAATAATTGTGCCAAATGCATACTTTGGAGGAATGCTCCCTTAGTTATAGAGGCTACATTTTCACTAGTTCTGCTTTTGCAGGATGATATAGGGGAAAAAAATAGAAAAAATTTGCGGAGTGGAATATCGTACATTTTCCAAAAACAACAGAAGAAATTTATTTTTGTTTAATTTTTCTCCCCACAATTGTAGACTTAAAACCAGACATTTGAACAACTGAGTATGAAGCAAAATAATGAGGCTGCATGAAGACTATAAGACGCAAAAACCTAGGAAACTGAGGAAAGTTAAATGCCCTTCAAGCAGTTTTCTGACTTTGAATGGCAAACTCAAGAGAGATGAAAGATGAATGTTTCAAAAAAAAAAAAAAACCCATCCTTTTGTTTCTTGAAAGAATAGGTTATTGTCTACTAGTATTTCTTGGACACCATCAGTGGTTCTGCACTCCCAAGAAACAATGGAACACACATCCCTGCTCCAAGGAGTGTACAATCAAAAAGCCAATAAAAAGATGTCCAGCAATTTCAAAATGAGTAAGATTAGGCCCAAAATTAGGCAAATGTACTTGAATTGCAATGCCTGCCAGCATATTAGCAATAGCTCAGCAAAAGACAACAGTCAGCCTAGCCATTCAAAGATAGATTCTTTGATGACAGATGAAAAATAAATAGACATGGTAATGGCTATAAAGAAAATAAACTGAAGTTGTAAGGAAATGTTTTGATTAAAAAGCTGATATTCTCAGGCCAAATATGCTGTCAACAGCATGTGACATGTAAGGTCTCAAAAAGCACTCAAGGCTAAACTTCCACTTTGTGCATGCAAATCACTGGGGTGTGTGGTTGTTTATCACTGTCACTTGTGAGAGTGATAAGTACAATTTACATCTGTAAAAGCCCATTTGTCCTTAGTTTGTATTCAGTTAGCAAATACAGTTGTTGTATGCACATCTGTATATTTTATCATTTGCTTGCAGAAAAAGCAGAGCTCAAAATTGTACCTGAAAAAGATGTCATATTTCAAAAATCTGGTTCTAGGTGGTGCTCAGCAAAAAAAACCAATACACTGCTGCAGATACAATCAAATCTATTTCCAGCAATGACAGCAAAATAAGATAACACAATTTAAGATCAAACAAGATGCCAGACATCATGTAGATGTTAGACTGTGTTTGTCTGTTTCCTTTCTTGTGCCCTTTAATTGACAATGAAGTAGTTCATAATTTTAACAGTCAGTAGGGGTCAGTTAACTTCAGAGATGTTACTACTCCTTTGCTACAAGAAAGCACAATTCATAACTTTTAGTACTCGTGGCATGTCTGTAACTTTACAGTGGTGCCAGTCATGTAACCAGAAGTAGAATTCCTGGATCAGGGCAGTTGTGTTGCTCAAGTTAGGCAGTGAACATCTCCCTGTGCCATCCCCAGCACTGAAACAGGTTCTTCACTGAATTCTGCATCAGTACAGTCCCAGCTATCCAAGACAATGGATCCCAATGCACTGGGATCCACTGGGGTCTGCCTATTTGCCTTTAAAATGTATCATTTCATTATATATTTATGTTTGACAGGATATTGCAGCAAGAGCTGGAGAAAACTTATCTAGAGTGAATATTGGATTCTGAAACACAGGACTTAACTGCCAGGGAGAAGAACCGGACTGCCAAGCTGTTCACTGTCCAGTTTAACTCTTGCACTTGCCTTTCTGAGACACTAAGAAACACTGCTATCCCTTGTACAATAAATCATATTCATTCATACTCTGTGAGCTTATCTGTTCAGCTATTTGTCTCATTTCATATGAGCACCATGAGAACTCTCAGCTGCAGAAGACAGTTGAAATCAGAGTAAAATAGCAACCTGAGAGATTATATTTTTACTTCATCAGTCATTTAATCTATTCTCAAGCTCCAAAAGGTACTTTCTTTTGATCTACATGTACCTACCTTGTTTGAAGTTTGGTTCAGAGTTTAGGTTCTGGCCCTCTGGGAGCCCTGTGCCAGCATGTGAAACCTGAGTCCTCATGTCATTCTCTGGACATGTAAAAGCAGTCAGGATTCAAGCCCTGAGCAGTAATAGCTCTTAAATTACTTTGCGTTCGCATGAAAGTCAGTTCACAGCTGAACACAAGATGAATGGTAGTCCACCAAAGCAGAATTTAGTATACTTAAAAATGGAATTGAAGTTTGAGAGCTGGAGGGTATGTCCATGAAGACAGAGCCTATGTGAAGCAGACCTAGTGAATGTTTTCTGGTTTAATGCAACAGCTTTGTCTTGCAGATAGTCAAAGAACTAAAGAGCTATTATTAGAACTAATAGTGCTGTACATTAACCTGAGCAGGTCTGGTACTGGAAAAACCCTATCTTCTTTGAGCCAAGCTTGGTGTTTCCCGTGGCATTATCACACTGTTGTCTCACAATAACAAACCAAACCAAACCAAAACCTATCTTGTGTGCCCTGGGTAAAATCAGTTTGCATTTCTATTACTTTCTTATGACAAACATTACAGTTTACACACTTGGCTATATTTATACAGATTTTATAAGAATGCCAAGTTATCTTTTGCTAACTCTACTATAACTGCTCTGGAATAACTGTTTGTGTGTTTACTACATTATGCACTTCTGGTTTTTCTAAAGCAAATTAGAAGAAAATTAGGAACTGACATCCTAGATAAGACCAACAGGCCTTCTGCTGCAATACCCTGGCAGTGCCAAGTGTCAAATGCTCTTCAAAGGAAAATAAGTAGGCAAAAGTATTGGATAAATATGCAGTGCTATTCTGTACTAGACATTTCTTCTTAACTTCCAGCACACTGTCATTAATTTATGTCAAAAATAACCAATTTTTCTACAATGCAAAACCCATTTCTCACTGTAATTCCTGTAACTGTTGATGTTCTCTTTACATATATAAAGGTCTAATTAAGAATCTTATAAGGCTTTTTAAAAATCAAAAATAAGGTACAGCAATGCAAAGGCAAATCAGTCGACATGACTTTTTCAAACAACATGGCTAATGACTCAGCGTTGTTTATATATGCATTTTGATTTCTACAGCTGCATCTTCCAGTGCAGTGCTATCAGTCAGACTTAAGTTCTAAACAATCTGGTGATTCTACAGTCCTGTGACATCTAATAGCTGATTTATTTCTTTTTTACCTGTCATAACAACACAACAAGCTATTTAAGTGGAATATTCAAGCTCCTATTTAAGATTTGCGTCCTACTAAAGCAACTTGTATTCTGGGACATGATTCAGAGAGATGGGAGGTTTAAATTGGTACAAGCAGATACTATTGCCTTTCAGTCATTCTTTCTCAACAAATGAACTTCAAGAATGCCAAGTTGAGAACTTTCTTATTCTCAGTTCAGAAAATATTTAGTATGTTTCAAGTATACCTGCAGTGTACGCAAAAACAAAGAAGACAGCAAAATATTAAAGCTAATCTCCATGTTTCATTAAAAAAATCAACTTATGTGACACTGCATTTTTGCATTATACATATGGGTATACATCAGTATATAAAGCACACACATATATGAAGCATAGATTTCCATATTATAGAGACATACACCCCCATATGGGGTTGATAGAGGGTAGATGGCAACAAAAAAAGTCAGTCCAATCTGCCATGTTTCAGGATGAACTAGAAAGGTATTTACAAGCAAGAAACACTATGGCTCTGGGAAAAACTAATATTATCAAGGAAAAAACAAAGTGTGTTTATCAATGGAAATTGGAAAATTTCCTTCAAACACAAATGAGGAATGAAAGCAGTTTTTGGGGGGGGGGGGAACAGAATAAAATCCTGATTGCTGAAACAATTCTAACATGTTGGGCAAAGAAATTAATCTGAGCAGAAACTCACCAATTGGTGTAGTTGATTATGGACAAGTATTAAAAGAATAGCATCCTGGTTCAGAGAGCCAAGACTAAGTTTAATGAAATGGATGCAATAGGCTGGCTGAAGAGCAAGTTTCTGATTCATGAGTAGCAGACAGAAGAGATATAAATTGAAAGGATGTAAGACAATATTTGCCATACATGTAGAAATTCAGAAAATCTGGAAAGTTAAAATGATTCCACTAAAAAGATGAAAAGATGCTGTTATATTGGAAGATCTCACTTGGCCAATTCTGGGTAACAAGTTTACCATGTATTACTTGTCATAGTACAAAGAATTCTTAATTTCTTTAGCTGAAATTTCACAGCTCAGGTCTTCAAGTGAATCCAGCAAAGGGTGCTGATACAGTGCTGGTGTATATTTTAAGAGCTGTGGGGAAAAAATCCCTGGAGTAATTTGATTTTCAAAAATGAAAACTTGAATTTTTGGCACAGCAACCAAATTATCTGTACTACTTACAATACAAGTCCGTGTTATCTCACTAATATTTGACTAAAGCTGTTTTGTCTTCAGGAGGCAACTGAAAGGAATGTGATATAGGGACAACATAAAAAAGGACAGCCTTCAAAACTGATGGTGGTTTAATGAATGAAATTCCTGTTCTTCTTCAGAAGTAATTTTATTTCAGTAAATATCAGCACAGAAAAATAAGAGATTTCAAAATGAAGTAATTTAAAGACGAGAGAAGTTTTAAAAATTTCTCTTAAAATCCATCATTCGGATAAAGCAGTTCCCTCTTCATGTTTAGGTGCTCATTGGTAATCAGCTTTTGGATTCACTTCTCATCGTTTAACATCTCCAATCACCAGGACACACTTAACATTATTTATTATCTTGAAAACTTTTCAGTTGTCTGATAGTTCTAAGTTTTTAGGATAAAAAAGTACTCATCCTAAGTGCAAAAGATGATTAAGCTGTTGAGTACAATTAAAGGCTAAAGGAAATGCAGCTACATTAAACTTGCTTACAATTAAACCATCTTTTAAAAAATCCTCACAGTGATATTTCAAGGTTTTCACAGTCTGAGAAAAATTGTACCTAATACAGTATCCAAAGGGATTAAGGTGGATTCAGTTTTTATAGGCATAAGATAGTCAAAGAGAAACCTTTTAGAAGCTTTACTGGAAAGCCTTAGAAAGAGGTAAATACAATCTAGCTTCACAGACTTCAGCTACCAGAGGATGATATAGCCTATTTGTAAACAACTGGCTATTCATTATCTATCATGTCCAAGAGATGAAGACTGCTGAGGAACATTTACCATGACAAAGCACTGCATACTTAGCAGTACTGTAGTTAAAATATGCTTTTCTGTTTCATTACAAAACATCATTCGCAATTTTCTGTCAAAGCAAGTATCAGTGCTTTTCAGAATGATAGCAGGCAAGAAATGGTAAATATTAAATAGAAAAAAAAATAAAAGTATTAAAGTTGCGTAAAAGCCCAGTTGGCGCTACTGCCCAAAGGCAGAGTGAATCTCAATACTTACCAACACAAGCAGAGTTTGCAAATACAGACCACTACACTGGGTCCATGCCTGTCTCCAGAGCTCTAGTAAATTGACCAACATCACTGAATGACCAGAGAGAAATTTACTGAGTTTCTGTCCTTAGCTCTTGCAGATTTCTCACCACTGAACATTTTCCAGGCAGCTGCATTTTGAGCTTATGCACATATCCCTGTCTTTAAAGCTCTATGAGCTTGAATACCTCTCAAATATTCTCTTTCTTTAGGTAATCTGATTTAGAGTTTCCCTCCTCAGACGTGTGATGACAGAAACACAATGCATGTGGACTCCTAAGGGTACTCTAAAAATGACCAATTCATATCTGGTTTCAGCGAAAAATTTGCCAATACAAATTTCCAATGAAGTAAGTGTATGTTACATATAAAGGCTTAAAGAACAATAAGACTCCATTTGGAAGATCAGTGCAACTTCCTAGCTTTTAAAAGCAAAAATTATAAACAGAAGTTAAATCACATGCATGTAGTCAACTAGTTTGAGTGTTTAGGTGCAGCACAGACCTCAAACATGCAATCAAAAGTATCTGATTAGTGAAAAGCTGTCAGTCTTCAGAATCAGCCACAAGAGGCAGGCGAGACAAACATTCCATCTGGCCTACAGAATTATTTCCTGGCAGGAACAAAAGACTTGTTCTAGGGGACAGGCAAAGGTAATATCTATCTATAAGTTTCCAAACATAAATCCTCTAGTGGTGCTATTTCCAGTACATCCATATTACAGTCATAGATTCCCTGCTGGCCTTCCCAGTCATATAATTCCTTTCTGAGATCTAGTCTGTTCCCACTTCTCTCTATTATTTTTACATTACAACTCTGCTTTTCTCTGTCTTCACAGCTGCTGGCTAAGAGTTTCAGTTACCCTTTTTTCTCCTGTGCTCCTTTGTTTTCCCCATCCATGTAACACTCAGATCCAGCTTCTAATGCCACACTTACTTAGGCAATTTTCCTTTTATTGCTGTGGCATCAGCAGGGGTTCTTTGTAAGAGAGAGATAATCTCCTGCTACAACCTCTGTTCCCCAAACCACAATACTTCTCAAAGAGGAAGAATTGCACAAAGTTCCATTCAGCCCCTTCAGTCCATGCAAGGAGCAGACCCAGCAAGTATGAAGCTTTTGAGAAAATACCTGCCAAACCCTAACAGCTAAAAACATGCAAGCATTTTATTTTATTTTATTTTTATTTTATTTTCCCAGCAGGTTATAAATGCAAGCCAAATGTAGGCAGATTTTCACAGAATAGCTCATGCCAAATTTGAGGCTGCTGCTCCAGAACATGAAGATAATACAGTTTCCTTGGTAATTGTAAACATTTTTCATAGGGGCAAAAATGTTTTCCTATGAAACCTATTGTGAGACAGAGATCTGCTTGCTTAAGCCTTCCAAAACAAGTGAAGAACTATATGCGTTTCAGCCTGAGGCAGACACCTGCCATAGAAAACTTCAACTTGAGTATTTAAAATTTAGCAGAATTGTATTATATCTTAAGACACTCAATAGTGGGGAAAGACAATGTCTTCAATATAGAGACGTATTCTGTCAATAATATGTGTTTATTTTAGTTTTGGACTATACCATGATTTCCTCTGAAACCCAGCATTGTGGAGATCAAGCTATTTCCTCTCAAAATGAGACATGAGAATGAGAGTAATTTTGCAGGCAAACTTAAAAACAGAATTTAATTAGAGTTGACTTCTATATTCTTCAAGGGCATGGGAGACAGTTCAAAAAGGCCAAATTGTGAACTGAACAAAGCTTTTTGTAACATTTTTTGTGTATGCATTTGCAAGGCATCTGAAAAAATACCTGTATGATTTCTCCAGTTGCAGTGATACTGGATGTGTTTCCAAGTATGGGTTTGCTCCACAGGGGAGAGGTCAACTACCTTTATTGCATGCCATCAGCAATGTGCCACTGAGGCATTTCCAGAAAGACTAAATACTTCTCAGGATTAAGAAGCCTGGTTAAAATGGAAAATTTACCCTTTTGTTTTTGCTGCATGTAATACTTAATAGGGGCTATAAAAGGGATTATGAAATCTTAAATCATCAACAGTATCGTTTACTGAGGTCTTTTTGTTCATTTGCCTATATGTATGACAGTATGTGCATTTACAAATTGTATATGCATGTAAATAGATGTTAAAATAAATGCAGAATAATACGTTGTTTAGCCTCCGCAGACAGCTGCTGCATTTTTCAAGTCACTGGACCAGTTAAGCTTTCCTTGTGGTTGGGGATGGCAGTTAATATAATTACTAAAGAAAAGAGATCTTCAGAGACTCAAAGGACTACTTTATCAGCACGTACTTTATGCAACTTTGTAATACTTCCCTGTTCTTTAATAGAGGATGCTTTAAAATTCCTTTTACAATCAAGAAAACTTAAACATAAAAAAGTATGTTAATCATGGTAAACTCCATTTCTTGGTAATTGTTTCTCAGTCTCACATAGTCATTTTCAGTTTATATTATCTGACTGAATAATCCAAGATTCACACATTTTGAAATGTATTGGTTTTGATTGAACTGTTGTTGAGTACGTGATACAGTATCTCAGTCAATCAAATAATCATTTAAGAGATTATCAGAGCTTTGCATGACACTTCCATGTTTTTAGCATTAAGCTTCTTTTGGTGAAAACAGTTGTAACCTTCTGTCCTTGTGTTTTCTTATCACACAGATCAAGGCTGGCACAAGGTACATGATTTCACAACAGGACAGGGCAGTCTCAGAGCCTGCAGGACTGTGGATGGAGGATCTTATTTTTGGCAGAAGTCTCATGTAGCCCCCCTTTTTCTTGATGACTATCTTACTCCTGAATCTGACCCTGTCTTTAATATGGGAGTCACACAGTGAAGCACAGAAGCTCAGATGGAACAGATCTATTCTGAAACTCTTACTCCCAATACAGCTCCTCTACAACTTCAAGAAAATCAGTCTCAGATGAGGGCCCCATTGTGCTAGGAGCTGTACCAAAAGAGAGAACAAAGATGACTCCTACTCTAAAGAAGAAACATAAAAATAAAAGATGGGTGTGTATGTGTAATAATACTAGCAGATTTTAACAGGCAGTTAGGCATTAGTATAAGCATTAGTAGGCATTAATGCTTTATAGGAAGAAAAATTTTGACATCAGAGACCATGCTGTACGAGTTAAGGCTTTTAATACAGGTAGGACAAAAAGAAATGTCTAAGGAAGTGCCATTGGAAATAGTCAGAGACCAGTAGCACTGAGGTTCCACTTCTGCCACAATCAATCTCAGAGTAACAGAATTAGTCTAAGATTTGACTTAGTCTAGCTGGAGAATGGCTGACAAAAATAGGTGCATGCACTTGCCACATTTGTACTAACACTGCTTCAAGTTAGTGCTTAGATGATAAAATGCGCCCTGTCCTGAGAGAATATTCCACTGGCATCGATTTCATGTTCATGCTCAGCTTCCCAGCTGCAGATACATTAAGATCCTTGCTTCTTTGCAGCTTAGAGTTTAGAACTTGGATAAGGTTTTTTCCTAACAGCTGGCCAACTGGTAACATTTTTCTACTCTTTTAGAACTTTCGCTTTGTGATAGGCTTGCTGTTTGTCTGACAAGCTTATCAAAAGTGCACTGCATATGTATTCCTTTTACAAAATATTTATATTGCACTGGTTTTAAAATTATTTGTTCTGTCTCATGTCTGCTGTTTTCAAAACTGTTTTAAGACTCAGTCCTTTGAAATATTTTGGGTCAAGAACATTGAACTTTTCCTGATGTGCAACTCAAGTGCGGAAATTAGGATGACATATCACATATATATACTAAGTTCTGGATATTGAAATGCCAAGTGCAATTCTGAAGAAGGTTTGAAGGACACACGGTGCCTAAGGTGTCAGACTGAACCACCAATTCCTAAGATACCTGCAGCCAGAAAGGATGGATGTAACCAAGGCATAAGAAAAGCTGTTCAAACCTGGCAGCACCCTTGGAAGATGGTAGCTGTGTAGACTTTCTATGTTTGGGTATATATGCACAACAAAATGACATGCAACCGTAGAATATTCTAGTGACAATAGCAACGGAGATTTCCAGTACATTCAGGATGCTTTGACAGGCAGGGTACATATCCAAGGTCTCTTAAGCACATCCTAACATCATCTTCTCATTTACTACTTCTCATGTTAAACTGTAGAGGTACTCTTTCATAAGCCAATTTCCATTTTATTGTAGAGTATATATTTTGTTAGAGCATGCTTATTAAGTTATTTTCAGTTACCTGTTAGACATGTTTATAGAGTTCATCTCTGGTTTTGTGGAGTGTATGTTTAAAGCCCATATTTTAAGGCCTATAGTTGTCTCAGGCCCACATTGTTTGGACATTAATGATGATAGGTTTATTTTGAACTTGAAGTGAGATAGATTTTGGGCACGCTGCAGACTGAGAAACTTAGACCAAGTCCTAGCAAGTCAGCATATGCTTCTGTTTGAATTATACATTGGCCAAGCATTAGTGGTCTTGCAGTGACGTAACAGGGCCAGTGACAAATCAGCTATGTGCATCCTCCTAGGAGGGTCTCAGTGTTGTGAAATGCAAAGGCAGATGGACTTACAGGTTGGTTGAGCTCCAGAAGTCTTTCTAAGCCTGTAGGGTATGCTACAAGTGTCCTGTATTTAACCATGCAAAGCAGTGAGGCACATCAAGGCTCACAGCAGCTTTAGTGAGCTCTGTGGTCCAGCCCCCAAGGTGCAATGTAGACATAATCATATTCATGACCATATGTCTAGATTTTTTACTCTTTTCTGTAAGCCAACCCTTCCAGTAGCAGAAAGCTTTTTCATTTCAACTCTTACTTGCAGAGAAAACTCTGAGATGCTCATAAGTAATTATGATATTAAGTACTGACAGTATAATTATTCCAGTGTTCCCCTCTAATTCTCCACTATTGCACCAGCAACGCACTTGTCTGGTCTTGAGCAGAGCACTGCAGTTTCTTTGTAGCTCTCCAGTGCAGGAGTGAAACTGCAGTGCTGAGCAGCACCTGAAAATGTGAGTGAAAAAGATATGCTTTGCAGCTCTTTGTTTGGCAGCATGCCCCACCGTACAACCCAGTCTTCAGGGAATGACCTGGAACAATGAAAATGGGATGCAGTCCCCCTCTCTGCCATTAACAGTTGTACTGCATCTACCTCTGGCCTCAAAGACACAGCAAGGGATTATCATTGCGTATAGCAATGCAGCTCGCATCATGTGTTAGCTTTGTGCATGATAAAAATACTGCATTGTGTGGTGATACATCCTCTCCTGCAACTAGCACAAAATTGGCAGTGTAAACTTGAGAGAACAAGATGCACTATCCTGAAAGATGATACAGTTTATTTATGTGCTGTGTAGATGAGAGACTGAAGAAAAGAGTTTGCCTCCCAAATCAAATTACTTGTTTTCTTCCATGTTCCAGTTCACATTCCTATACAATTTGCAGCTCAATTATTGTCTCTGCAGATTCTTTAGGGTCACTACTTTCCATATTTCTAATACTGAACTTTTTCCATATTATTTTCCTCTATATAATTAGCTTTGAACTTTCTAAACAAAACTTCCCTTGTTTATTTCCTTCCTGTATTTGTAACCTCCGTTCTCTCTTCTGTAGTACTTCTGTTTTCACTAATATTTGCAACACCTCCTCATTTAGCAGCAGCTGTGATAGTTACTATCTTTTTTTTTAACTCCCCCCTTTCGGATTATTAATAATAGTGTTAAATAAGACAATGTTTAAGAGATTTTGCAGCTTCCTTCCTTGCATTCTCAATGATTCTCTGCAACATGCAATCTGAAAAAATCTGTTTCCCTAAAGACTGATCTGATCACATGGTTTACTAATGGAGCGTAGTGTTCTGAGGAATGGGCATCTCTCTCCCATCAACAAAAATTACTCCTACCTTTTTCTCAGGAAGTTCACAAACTCAGGTTTTACTAAATTTAAGTAGAAGATTGTAGATGTAGCCAGAGACTTCTTATAAATCCACTGCTCTGAAGAAACTGTGCCCTATCCAGCCACAATCAATCAATTAACTGCAACCTAGGCCACTTCCATGCATGCTAAGATACTGCTATGCATGCTACTGTTGTCCAGCACTGAGGGCCAGCTGAAACAAGATGATATGCTGTATGTCTTCTTCTTGTACATCTTCTTGTGTATCTTCTACCCAGAAAGGGTACTACATGCAGACTGCTCATAATGCTTTGGTTGTCACTCACTTGTTATGAGTATCTAAATAGCAAAAAACTCTCTTCAATATCCATTACTCACTCTTTGGTCAAAATGTTCAGGTGTAATCAAGATACCAAACAACCAGGAACTTTCTGTTGCATCTTTCTCACCTCTACATTTCTTTCAGCAAAATTTAAATAAGTTACTTAAGCTTTTTATTAAATTAATTTATTTGAATGGTGAAAGATTTACTGCTTTGTGGGACCTCTGTGTGACAGACAACACTCAGGCTGGCATTTAACCTAATTAATCATCTTTTCCTGTCTCCATTACTACTAACCAGTTGAAATGAAAGACTGAAGATTGATCTGTTTTAATACACATGAAATGTTATATTAGTATGCATGTTTGATGCAGTACATCATGCATGCTTATATTTTGTTTTGTAAACTTTCAAGCATTCCATAAACTTTGGTTACATTTTTATGTATTCTTAATCACAATGCAGACAAAACTCTGCTAGCTCAAATAATAATATATAATTCTATAAATAATAGATATATTAAAATATAATATTATTATTATAAATAAATATTTAAACATATATATAAACATATATATAAACAAATAAATAATTCTTAATAATTTTCTTAATGATTAACAATTGGACTGTTTCTTAAGCTCAGGTAAAGTGAAGTGGATCCCAGTATAGCTGCCTGGTGAAAATCAATGTATAGCTCAAAGAGGTAGGATACTTCATTATCATCCTTTTAAGATACCTTTCATCACTGCATTTATCACAAATCTCTCACCATTTGCATTTACATCTGCACTACCAATTACTAACTACAAAACTAACTACCAGTTCAAGTTTGAACTGGATATGACTGATTTCACTACCTGTTCTATTCAGAGTTAGCCACAGCTTCAAAAATAACGTGAAACAAGCGTAAACAGGAACTGTTAACAGAAGAAGGAATCCCCTGCAGCCACATTCCTGCCCTTGCTCCATACCCTTCTCTTGTGTCATCAGATGTATTTATGTGGCTACACGGTAAGTGAATCAGCAAAGTAACCTGGCAAAGCACTAACCCTTTGCTGGAGGGGATAAGGTATTAACTTCAATCCAGATTGGTTTTCTGATCTAATTTACTAAACACCCACTCAAATACTTGAGCTGCATCAAGTGACACTGACAAAAAAAAGCACTGAAGTCAGAAGGATTGAACCGCAGCAATGTCAATTTGATTCTGTGAAGCTACAATAATAGAAAACTGTGGTTAAAATCAAATGATACCTAAAACACATCAGTGGTTCTACCAGTGAACTGTGATGAAAAGGCAATCACAAGAGATTTCCTGGAAACCACCAGTCCAGGTAGCATAATTACTAAACCAGAGTAAAGTATTAGCTATTGGGTAAAACTATAAAACCTTAAGTGTTTTGTATTGCCTCCTAAAAATTTCTCCCCAGTCTGTGAAGAAGCTATTTATTAAAACAGTTTATTTTGGCTTACTTTAAATCCTTCTTAGAATTTTGGCCTTACCTTGTGCCTAATTTATTTTTCTTACTAGTTTCTTGTGAGAGATTTTATCAGAAGTCCTTTTGAAAAATCAAAGTAAATTACTTCCTCATGATGCCCTTTATACACTGTACTGTTGACTCAAGGAACTTAGCAGGTCAAAAACGTGTGATTTACTCTTGTGGCAATCAGGTTGGTTTGATCTTATCAGCATATATTTATCCAAGTGTTTCATTGCTTTGTCCTTAATTATCCTCTGTCACTTTTTCTGATACTGAAGTTTGCCAGACTGTGCTACCTGTAGTCATCCTCCAATCCTTTTTAAAATGTGGGAACAGTGCTAGATAATTTTCAAACGTATAGGATTTTTATACTTTAAATAATGTATAGATTTTGCAGTTTCATTTTCTCATTTTATATTAATGCTTCACTCTTTGAGTTCTTTTGTCTTCTAGTAGCAAGTAAAATGTAGAAAAAAGTATTTTCAAAGATAACTTATGTTTGCTTGAGGCCATAATAATTGCTATGACTGGCCTAAATGAGGTGATGTCTTGCTTATAATATTTCTTAACATTAATATGTAATTATCTGAAACTTTAGAAAACCCCAGTAACAACAGTTGTCAGAAGTACAAGTCCTTTGATAATCAATTCAGTAATGCTTCTATTTTTAAAAAATCTCAACAAGAATTAAATTATTGCAAAAATAGCATCAAATAATTTAAAAATGCTTTTCATTGAAAATTTATGTGGGGTCATGACCATTTATCCTGTAAAATAGTGAAGTGAAAGCCTTCACACTGAATATTGTTTTATCTGTCTCTTTCTGCCTCTTTGTTAATTCCATTTTCATCCCCTTTGTCACGTTTTTCTCTTGCTTTCCTACTCCTGGGGGTGGGAGGAAACAGATGTGCTTTGATCTTTATTATATTTTGTAGGGTTTTCTTTTTTAATTATAATTTTAGTTTAGGATGGTGAAATGAGCATACTTTGGACGTTCTCTAACATATCTAAAAGCTGTATAGCGGCTAATACTTCTTTGGACAAACATACTATTTTTGAAGTGAAAAAACTCTTACAGACAACTTGGAGTTTGCAAAGCTGAATTTTCTGGTATTGAACTTAAACATTATGTTAACCAAAAGGGATTATGTAGAGGGATCAAAGGACAATGAAAGTGTATTATTGTTTAGTATTGAAAAGAGGAATGTAGTCAAGCTTATAAAGTTGAAATTTACTTTCTAACTGCTGAAAGATTTGTGTAAGCCAGCTCCAAACTTAAACATCCAGCATTTAGCTAGAATGCAAGAAGAACTGAAGATGTGTTTAGAATCAGAGAAGCTTGTCTGATTTTAACAGTTACCTGAACAGTCATTTACCTAAAATTTTGTAAAATCTCAATAAAATAGTCTCTGTGGAAAAGAATACAACTTCAGTTTCCAATCTTGTACATAAAGCAAGCTTGTCAGCTATTATATCATGCCATGTCACTTAAAATAATTATTCCCTTGAATAGTTCAGACAATTCTACTTCATCAAGAAGCAGTGAGTTTGGGAGAAAGTGGACAGTATGTGAGTTTAGCAGGGGAGTAGTGATAGTGCAGTGATGCAGGTTGCTTAACAGATTCTTTGATGGCTGAATACCAGGATATCTTATAAAGTAAAAGCAAAAGATCCAGCTTTGAGCAACTTGATGTCCCTGACCATGGCATGGGGTTGGACTAGATGATTCTTTTATATTGGTCGTTTTGTATTTGTGTGCAGAGGGAGACTAGATGATCTTTAAAGGTTCCTTCCAACCCAAACCATTCTACAATTCTATGAAAAAATAAACATAATAAAGCAACATTTCTTATATTCTGTCACTATTTTGGTACCATCTTAGCATGCAAAAAATTATATGGAACACTCGCCCTCCATGCACACACATTTACCAGAATCTTATGAAAAGTATCTCGTGAAAGGCTACAGTGTTATTCTGGACTGTTCAAAATAACTGTTTTTCCAAACATGGCTAATTTTATCTCGTATTACTGGCTGTCTCCACAGTATTTTTCCCATTACCTGATTACAGAGTACTCTTCAAAGTTAAGGTATCATGGTTCTGAAGACGGTAAAACATCAGCTGCTTATACAGCATATGCTTCTGAAGAGAACTCTGGTAGGAGACAGTATTTGGTGCATCTCCATCTTCAAAATGTTCTCCCATTAGTGATAATGAGCTAGCAATGTGCCTTTAACACTAATTAGGCTAATAGTACCCTGGAGTGCATTAGGCAAAGGAATACTGTGTCCAGTTGTAGGCTCCCCAATACGAGAGAAGTGGACATACTGGAGACAGTGCAACCAAGGGCCACAAAGATGATTAGGAGCTAAGACAGCTGGGACTGTTCATCCTAGATCAGAGAAGGCTGAAAGGGGGATCTCATCAATGTTTATAAATACCTGAAGGGAGGGTGCAAAGATGACAGATCCAGGCTCTCCTCGGTGGTGTCCAGAGGCAGTTGGTACAAACTGAATTACTGGTGGTTTCCTCTGAACATCAGGAAACACTTTTTCACCATGAGGGTGACAGAGCACTGGTACGGGCTGCCTAAGGAGGCTATGGAATCTCCATTTTTGGAGATATTAAAATCTGTCTGAACATTGTTCTGGGCAAATGGCTCTGGGTGGCCTTGCTTGAGCAGGGACATTGGACAAGATGACCTCCAGAGGTCCCTTGTAATTTTAACCATTTTGTGATTCTGTGATAAATCTATCATGATGCCACTAGGAAAGGCAAAAATGATGCACAAAGTTTCTGCTAGATTTTCCTGCGTCTGTCCTGAAATATAGAAGCCTTTCAAAGCATTTGAAGGTATAAAGATCTGATACTACAGAGCTGTAGAAAGAATATATTGAAATAAAATAGTCCTGAATGGGAGATTGAAAACTGCATAGAAATAATAGAGGTAACACCCAGTGAATGCAGCACACTCATGAAACTGAACAGCATTCTGTGCTTTATGAGGGTCCCCAAAATTTACTGATACATAGATCTTTTTCAGCTGAAGATTATATTAGGACTGTGGACAAGTGGTACCAAATATAAAAGTACAGTCCCTTCAGGTACTGTTCCTCTTCCTGCTTTAAAAGGGTTTTTGGAAGAGGTCAATTTTCTGAATAAATTTCAGATATTTTATCCTTAATTTCTTGCATATGCATGTTTATTTTCAAGAAAAATGGTCAAGGTCTGGTGAAGAATCTTTGAATAACAAGTTGCAGTACAAATATTCTTGCCAGAATTATTTTTAAAAACTGAGAGAGAAAATAATCAGGAGATTATGTTCTGAAGAATGTAACACCAGAGCAAAATCATCCAAAAGACAAAGATAATTTGATGAAAATCTGATTGTTAGCAGGCCTTTCTGGAAACACTGGAAGAAACCAACTTTTTTCACAGGGGATAATGTAAGGAATAAATACCAAAGTTATTTTTTTACTCAATTTTGCTTTTAACATTTGGAGACAGATAATTTATACTGAGAAACAATGAAGAAACATAAAATTCTTCCTTACTAACATAGGATAAACCACTATGATGACTTTCTCTTATTACAACTCAGTCGCTGTTAGTTTTCCTCTGTCTCAAATTCAGAATCTTAACATAAACTCGGCACCTACCCTATGAATAGGTAAAGCCTAAAAGACAAGCACGTCTGGATTTTCTTTCCTGAGTTCCATCCCTATGTGCTGGATGATGCCTTGGATCAAATGCCTTTAGGACAACTTAGTTCAACTGTGAAAATAACACTAGTCAAATATGCACTATTTGATATCTCAAAAGAGAACGTTTCATTTTGTGCATTTTAGAAATGATTTATAATAAATTTCATTTAAAGGAATGCCTTAGGCCAATATGATTGCCCTCGAAGTACACTGCACTAGTAGAAAATGCACAAGTCTAATGTTCCTTTTAAAGCAAAGATTAAGATCCATTGCCATACAAAAGTTAACGATTTCAATCTGATCTCCCTTCGACCATATATATAAAACCACCTTGTCAAAAGAATCAAGATAGCTTTCAGATGATTCAGAATACTTAAACACTGTACAGACCTCTGCAGTCATCTTTTAAATAGATGTAGATCTGCAGAAAAAATAGCACTTGAATTCATGACCCCTTTGCAGGGGGGCTGGGAAGCATCTATCCCTTTCACATAGTAGTATACTTTGCCTCAAAAATGGCCCCTACAAAACCAAGTGAAACAAATAACTTCCAAAACATGCCCAAGAGGCTCTACAAGCAGTGTGCATGAGGATGTGTTTCAGTGGTGATACGTGTAGATTATATAAACATAGCCTTACTGTGCTTGACCTAAAGAATCACGATGAGAAAATAAAGACAAGAAACAGAAAAGAGCTGAGAGAGCTAAAGTATGTCAAAAGGATTCTCTTATAAGGCCTTCCTATAATAAATAGCATAATGAGAACCAAACAGCCTAATATAAGATATAACTAACCCTGGGACAACGCTCCCAAGAGGGAACAGCAAAAGAAATGTACTCTCATGTTCAAAGGCAATGCAGACCACTAATATTTCAAGGGTTGTGAATGAAAGAGAGCATAAGGGAGTCTAAAAAAGTGTCACAAATTACAAGCATAATTCTTCTGAAGAAAAGCTGATTTCCCGTTGAATAATATCCAAAATACTCCATTTTCAAATAAAAGGAAGTATGTGGAATAAAAAACAATAACAAATACTGAGTTGTAGTGCAGTGTTTTAAAATATGCTTCAACAGGATGAGACATCTTCATAGGGCATGGAAACTTCTTTCTTTAAAATAAATTAAAAATAAATTGCATTTAGAAAGGCAATGAATATATATATGCATTATATATATATATGCATCCCTACAGATTCCTAACATTTAATAGCAAATTTCCATGACAATCTAAGGGTTGAAACACACACACAAAGTTATAATCTACTTGGGCATTATCTTTTCCAGTTCAAATGTATTTGTGTTCGAATTCCAGTGTGTGCTACTCATCATTAAGTTTGTAACTATCATTGGAACACCAGGCCTGGTAAACAAACGTTTGCTGTGAGATTGTCATTCTCATGTGACTCTTAAGAGTTCATAATTTCCATATCCACCATATAAGACTATATAAGTTAGCATTATTATCTGCAGTTTGTTTTGTTGTGAATTGGAAAACATTCAATACAAGTTCAACTTGTATTGAATCCAGTTGAGACTTAGAAAGGCAGATCTCAGGTATAATTTTTGGGCACATAATGAGGCAGAAGGGAGTAACTCCAACTTTTTCTCTAAAGGTCTGAGCTTAGAAGTACACTGAAGGCCTTCATTATAAATGTGATGGTCCACTTGAAAGCTACAGAAAACAAACACACTAGCATTTCAATATGTGCATCCTATCTTCTGAGAAAAGTACCAGAAATGTCAATAAAATGTGAAAATGAGTTTCCACACCTGACTCTCCTTGATGCATTGGATGCAAAAAAATAGAAAAGGTCTTTCTCAAAAAAGAACAGAGGACTGCAACACTCTGAACTGCAACACGCTCGACTTGATCTATGTCAGAGTGATCAAAGTCAATCCATTCTCACTGATCAAATGCGTTAACGATAAAATGTAACTAAATGACGTGGACAGAGTAGTAGTTCGGGCTAACATAGTATATATATAATAACCAATCCAGGCCAAAAGTTGTCTTCTTTTTTACATGTGAGTCGATTAAGTTACTACAGAATGAGTAGAACTAATCCCTAGAATTTCTGTAGGCTAACAAGAAGAGATTCAGATTTTAGTACTGAAAATACGTGGAGTTCCTCATAGGAGGAATTATTTATGATAAAGTTGTGTTTGGAGTTCTCAGCAACATAACTTGATTTTAGAAACAATTTTTATTACTTGCAAAGGGATTTTACAATTACATTTTCTATTTATAAATAAATATACTTCCAAAAAGCAAAAATGTCTCTAGTCATGAGTTATCAGCAAAAATATTTGTGCAAAAATATTTGTACAAAAATAATTGTACAAAAACTTTGTACCTTTTTTCCCTGTATCTCTTCCTTCTCTTTCTACGTGACTCACAACTTGTTTTAAAACAACAGCTCTGCAACATGCTTCAGAATTAGTTCCAGATCTTTTAAAAGAATTGCTGTCTCAGAGATAACTTAAAAGCAAAATTTAGCTCAAATATACATTATTTTTATGCAGTATTATTTATACCATTTTATCCTTTAAAATAGTGGCTCAGAATGACACTATTTGTAAAAAATATAATGATTTTAACAATAAAAAATGGGTTTCTCATTGTGAAAGCATATAGAAATATCAGTATCTCATTGATACTGATGTGAGCAGCGATTAACTATGTTTGCTTTAGGTTCAGGCATAACTTATCCCAGAGTTTTCACTTATTTGAAAAAAATTAATAATATTCAAATAATTGTGTCTGAATATGAAATTATTGGGTAAATAATATAACAGACATTAGTAGAAATGTCACTAAAAACAAATACTTAAGACAAACATTTTATTTATGCACAAAATCAAAACAGACATCTTCCCCTTTTTGGACAGAACACTCCGGAAGAATGATTACAAACCACCACACAAAGTAAAGTTCCTGCGGTTGAACTCTCTGGAAAGGGATATAGATTATTTGTTTGTTTGACTTTTCCTCCATCTTTCTCATAGATATATTATTAGGCAGCTGCAGGAGTTCTACTTGGAGACAACAGGATTCTGGGTACAAAGGACCATACATGGCCATCTTCCATATTTCCATACATGGGTACAAGACAAATATAAAGGAAACCACATTATTTATATACAGCTGTATATGAAAAAAAAAAAAAAAAAAAAAAAAAAGGTTTATTTCATGTTTACCACTGTGCCCACTGAAAATAAAGTAATTTTAAACAGGTTATATTAAACATGCCAAATATGTTTCTTCACAATTAGAAATTACTTCTGTGGCCAAGAATCACATTGGCATATAGGAAATCATTAAGAAGTATTTTACTGCTGTCCAACATATTTACATGAACTAATTTTATAATGTACCTGCAATGATGGAAGAAGCCAAAGACTTATTACTGCTATTTTTAATACAGTGTAGTCAGCAGATAATTGTGTTTGTCTTAATGTTAACTAATGCCCCATTACTGTGTTTTAAAAGGAAGTGGATCAGCAGGAGCCATTTAATTTACAGCAGCTTTTTGCTGTTTATGCAAAATTCAGCTATCAGAATACCAAACAGTTATTTTAGGTATGATTTATTTCTTCCTTATTGATAAAAATTCCTCTTTTAGAAGAACAGTTGCATGGAAGTAACAGGGAGAAATAGTTTTAAAATACATTAAATGTCAAAAGTTAATTGTTTTGCATGTATTACTGCCTATGCTCAGGCTGTTCAGAGTATTACGAATATTTGTGAAACTGTGTCCCTCAAAGCTGTAGCCAAGGAAACACAGTTGTACACAACAATTACATATCCTAAAACTTAGCACTATTAATCATTTTCAATGTCATTACTGAGAGTGCTCAGCAAGAAATCTGACAAGGAAAAGGGGAAGGATTTTTGAATTCTGCTTCTATTATTTTAGGATGTTTTGTCTTGTTTTCTTTTAGGGGACTGAATTCATTTTCTTTTTGTCTGATTGACTGCAGTCCGTATTTTCAAGGCCTTTTCAAACTGGACTGCACTGAGCCTGTTTGGAATGCCAGACAAGAAAACAGTGAAATAAAACTACTAGTTGCCATTTAGCCTCTAGTATATTGGTAATATTACACTGCAGGGTTATCTCACTTAGTCTTATTTTCTTACACTTTCACATACTGTAATTCACAGTCACTTCATAGGTTTATCTAAAAAGGTTTTTTACTTCAAAAATATATGCTCTAAAACTGGTTGTGAAGTCTATTGCTTTTAAGTAATTTTTAGTGTTTTGGGGAATGGAGTTTGGTCAAAGCAGCTGTTTTAATTTCCTGTTTCTGCCTGCCGACTATTTTCCTGGAAAGCACAGGCATATCTAGCAAAACCAAAACTGGCCAAAGAAAATGATACAAGAGATTGAAAAGGTTTACACATAAAGAGCTGGAACTCCACTTAGAATCACTATGGCAAAATAACTTGTGAATACTTCCTCTTCTCAAAATAGGGGGAAAGAAAACTGCTTACTGATACTGACATTACTTCTACGATTATTGTTTATTTCAAAAATGTTTTTATTATTAACAACATAGATGAGGGTCAAGTTTCCTAAGTCTCACTTATATTAACTTCTACATAGGGAACATACAGAACAATATCTACTGCTAAAAGCAAAGCAAGTCCAGCTTCTCTTCCCTCAATCCTGCTCACCTTCTTGCATTCCCACCCTTTCCAAATGCTCTGTGGCTTGTATGAAGATGAGTTTGTCTGGGAACTATGGCATGGCCATTTCAACCTCAATTTTTCGACAGACTTACATTATAAACTCTGTAATTTCATAGCCCCTACTGAGTGGGGTCTTTTCACTCCACACATTTTATAAACAAATTAACTGATCCTGTAAGATGCTGCACAAAACAATCAATGGCGTAGGAATACCACAGAACCTAGCCCTCTACTATGGAAGATCCAAATCATACAATTTAGTTATATGTCAGGTTGGTTCAACTGGTTTTAAACTGAAGCTAGTTCTACAGAAGTATCTCAACTAAACAAACAATCTGAGACCAAATAAATTTTGTAATCTTTCATTACACAATGCTTATTAAGACAATGAGATGGGCCAGCAGACTAGCAAGTCATCCTGTGTTCTGCCACTGCTTCCAGTGCCAAACTGAAAACATTACTTACACCGAAAGACTAAGGACATGGTTGATGAAAATTAGGGGTTTATTTGCTTCTGTAATTTACATTATCTTGAAATTATTAGAAGTTAAATGTGATATGGCAATAACAGATGTCTTGGATTTTGGGGTTTTTTTCTTATACTATTTATATATACTTATTATAGTAATACTAGTACATTACAGTTGTGATCATCTGAGGATATTTTAAAAAATAAAATATTTATAAGAAGAAAATCTTTTCTTAGGCCAAATGATACAGCTGAGAGAAAAAAGTACCAGCATACAATCTTTTTTCTCAAGCCTGAAGCATACATTCAACTTGCCTGCTAAAATGCTACTCTATCTGAAATACTTTTTTTTCCTCTTAGAGCAATTGTTAAATATTTCACATGTATTGTATTCTATTTGCATATAAGTAATTTCTTATAAGCCAACCATCAGAAACAAAGGATTTCCATGTATCTTACATACCCACAACTGTTTCAACAGAGCATTTTTACACGTCTTTCCTCTATAAAGACTGTATCATTTAGGAAATGTCATTAAATATCCATAAGACTGCCATTAAATATCCATGATTTCAAAAAGCTTAAGTATGATCTCCAGTCATACCATCTCATAAAAGAACTAGTGGCTGGACATCAACTGTGAAGAAAGACTTTCTTTTCACCATTTAGCAATAATTATCATATTCAGCTATTTCTGCTGTAATTTATTAACAGGGCAATATTTCCACAGTTCCATATTCTGAAAAACAGCTTTTCTGTCTATGAGCAATGAGGCAAAACTCTGCTGCCTAAATATCTCACAAACTAACCTAAGTTATATAGATCATTTTAATTTCACTGATAAATGAGACATTTCAGGGTATAAATGGTCTATACTGTTACCCAACAAGAACTGCATCTGTGTTGTTTTCTTTGGCATAATTTGGACCAAAATTAAATTCTGATAAAAATCACAATGAAAATCTAACTCATTAGAAGTAGCAATTAGTTATTTAGCAAGATGAGCAGATGTGAATTTGGAAAAGGAATCCTTACATAAGAGTGTTTCTAACTTCCGAATAAAATAATTTTATTTTACAGATATTTAATTTTAAGGATCCTTAAAATTTTTAACTATTACCACATCTGTGTCTTCTCTTTCAAAATTCTTTGTTATAGGGATCTTGCAACCAAAGTGATCTCTCTCCTTGTGAATTTACTACTAAGAAGTAGTGGTTATATCCAAGAACAGGATTTCTATTCATCCTTACTTACTCCTCACTGAAATACACTAAAACCACACCTGTATCCACATGGATACATAGGGACTAGCTGAAGAATGAAGAAATAACTTTGTAAATTATACTGAATGTTAGTCACAGTGTTATCAAGTAATGATAAGTTATTAGTTTATACAGTTCGGTAGACTATATAAAAGCAATTTTAAAAGTCTACTCCAATGCGTTCTTTTATCCAAGTCCATATGTGGTTTTATGAGTTTGCTCTCCCTAAGAGAGTAAAAATAAATTCTGGTATTTGAGTAACAATTAGCTTTAATGCTTTATTAATTTCTATTTTATGTTAATAAATTTGGCTAGAAAATGAACTTCAATCTACATTTAAATTTGTCATTATAGAAGTTTTTTCAATTAAAAAGTAAATTAAATGCTACAGCAATCATGTATGTGTAAAATGTTGAGATTTGAGTTTTTCTAGAACAGTTAATACCCTAGACTTGATATATTGCCTAAAATATAGTGGGGGGGTGGGGTGGGGGGTGTCAGAAGGGAAGGTACAGAAAAACACATTAATGGAATCCTGACCAAAAGATTATACTTATTGCTAAAGGAAACAAAACCTTTCTAGTATTAATATTCTATGATTCTAAAATAATAAACTGCTCTTCATCACCAGTTTTCCTTTGAATTGCTTATTAAAGTTTCATGATATTATAAGGACAGTAAACTCTGGTCATTTTGCTAACCATTCTGGTGATGTGAATCTCACCTCTGACTCTGTCACTGACCTGTTCTGAAATATTGGGTGATGTGTTTAATTTCTTTAGGGCTCCATTTTCCTTCTGATTATCTGTCAGCTCTATTTATATACATTTTGAAATATTTGGAAAGCATTTCTTTTCAGTGTCCCATGGCATAGGTTTTTTGATGCACTTAATACATGTAATAAAAATATACTATTATTTATTACGATATTCTAAATTAGCATGCACTAAGGAAAACCAGGTACATTTATTGTGACATTTCCAATACATGGTAAATAAGTAATCATTAAAAAATACTCATGGCTCAAAATCAGTTCAGAAGCACAAATCAACCAAATAATAAACAGCTTTTCAAGTGCTGCTTGTGCTAACATTTAAATTATAAAGCTACTTCTTGATTTGTCAGTTTGTGCACTGAAGCCAACTTAAGTTATTCCTGCCCACATCAAAACTTGAACCACTCTGCACAGCCAAGATTTGTCTTTGTAACTGTTTCTAGGAGTGAGTACTTCTGTGCAAACAAATAAAAACCTATTGGGTCTGACTCTTACCCATCTTGAGAAAGTCTCTGTTTTAAGAAAACTTCTGATTTAATTGTGTCTCATCCCTTTTTCTTATACATAAGGCAGTAATGTTTCTTTTTCTTCCTCAGGACTTTTTCTCTCATTCCCCAAATCTCATGAATTTCAGATCCTATCTAACTTGTCAGAAATATCTTTGGGTATTTGTAGTCACCCACAAGAGAAATTCAGCAGTCATCTTTCCTTGTTTTCCAAATGCCTAGAAGGACAGGAATTCCTGAAGTTTCTATTTACAAATGCAATCAAATGAAAATGCATTACTATCCTCCAGGTCTGTTTATTGTAAGTCTTCAGTCACACCACTATTACTGGATATAACAATAATTATTATTTTCCCTCCTTATAACACTAACAATTTTATAGCTAGAAGAGTGTGCTTTATATCTCATTATCATTTATCTGATTCTCCATATTCTCAGTCCGACAATACTGTTTTATTAGATTATGTTGTGAGTGTAGCTTACCTGCAAACCACTTTTTTACCAGTAATAATGTATTCAATGACCACAAACTCAAATGTAGTTTGAAGAAATAACAATTTAAATATTTTCAACAATTAATTTTAACTTATTTTAAGCTGATACTAATTTTATGCCTTTTAAACACTGTTTTTTTTCACAGTAGATTTGAATTCTAAGTCCCAGCAAACAAGGACTGATTGCCTAAACAGTAATATGTAAGTCCTGCGCTTCTATTTAATAAGTAATTTTTATAAAATTATGCTCTGTGATGAATAAGCATTTTTTAATTAAAGAGCAGCAGAAAATGCTACAGAAAATCCTATGTTTGGGTTGAGGTTTGTTTGAAGAAATTGTGTCTTTTCTCACAAGAAAGCTTATCTACGAAGTATGATACCAATGTGCCAATTATTTTTAAACCATCTCTACTGAGAATATACTTCAGATCAATTTACATGCTAAGTTAACATGACGCCTTAGTCCTTGCTGCTGTAAATTGCCCCTAAACTTTATTCCAACAGGCAAAAAAGGTGCCCTGAAAACCTGCTGAAGCAATATGCTACGATTTAGCAAGTTCAACATTTAAAAACGGAATACATAGTATATCCTCTAGTGGATCATTGTGAAAAACACCAATTTGGCATGATTGAACATGACACATAAAAACCACTGTGAAGGGAATAGCAACAGTATTATAGTTTTAAAATAAAGTTATATAATGCAAATTATACAGAAGAGCTCACTTACCTATCTTCAGCATTAAAATCAATTTCTTTCTTATAGCTCTTTCCAGTGCAACTCAAAACATTATGCTTCCTAAATCTCCTGTTTAAAGACTGAAACAATTCAGCATTCGTCCAGACATCTGCTCTAATTGACAAATCCAGATGAACTTTGTACTTTCTACTTCAGATTTTGCCCTCACAGAATGAAATAATGTAATGGTATACTATTATGTTTAGCCTTACCCCATTTCTAAAATTAGGGTTTTCTAAATCCCATTTATGTTCAAATAAATTATCACAAGTATTCTGGACCAAAAAGAGCCCAGATAAATAAATCACAGAATTCCTACGCCTTCATTACTTAGGAGGCAAAAGAAGGCTTTTCCAGTAGGATTCTATAATATATTTTTTTTAAGTTCTTGAATCAGGTGTCAAGCAAAAAATAAGTGTAATTGTTACTGATCAACTAAGAATGCTGTGTTGTCCTTATACAATTCTGTAAGACACAGTTGATTTCCTGTTCTTAGATCCTCAAGATTTTTTATCAGATTCATGACATTGCATCAGTTTCAGCTTTTTGCTAGTGGCACTGTCAATACATTTCTCTCAAAAGAAAGTGTTAATTAAACAACTTTGATGTTAAAAGTGTACTAGATGCAAATCTATGCATCTGTCTGCCAAAGGCTGCTCATCCCTCTTTAATTCACTCATCTAGGTTAAGATTTCTCTTAAAAGGTCCCATCTAATTCAGTCTTCTAACTTTTACTTTTTGCACAATGTCAAGGAATCTTCATGATTCTTTTTCCCCAAGTGATGGTAACTTTTGAATTGTTCAAATAACACACAAACAAGTGATGTGATATGGCATGGGAAAACAGAAGAAGAAAGAATGAAATATTTTAAGATGCTATTTTTCCTTTTTTACATCGAATAGTAAGTATAAAGCATAGAATGTAACTTTTTTTTTAATTTAAAAACCCCTAGAGATCCTCACCAGAGTCTCTTCAAGCACTGGCCCATCTACTCCCACACTTTGTACAGCTGATAAAAACAGCAGCATCGCTGTTCTCTATGTCTGCCAGTACTTCTCAGTGAATTTTTGTCTGTCTTCATAAAACTTGGCTGCAAAACAACCCCAACACTTCCCTATATAGTCTACAACTGGATTCCCTCATATAACAGAAGTGCAACATTTTGCCTTTTTAAGTGGCTTCTGATATCTTTATGAATGCTGTTTTATTTTTGCAGTTCTCACAGCACAAAGAAAGCAATGCTCTTTTGAAAACAGACTGACAAGGAATTAATTCAAGCTCAAATAATCTTGACTAAATTAACAAACTTTGTTGTACTATAAAAATGACTTTTCCAACAGTTATGATTAAAATGTCATCATGTGCAGATTATCAAAGCAGGAGGGCGAGCAGATTTCATTCTGTAAATCCTTTTCCTCCTAAGTAGAGGAAATAAAGATACATTCATTTTATGTGGCAAACTGAAAATAGAGGTTAATGTTGTTTTCTTTCTTTTGCTTTTTGGTGTGACTGTTTCATATTTCAGAATTTTAACAGAGAAGTAGAAAAATATCAAGGCCAAAAGGGACTGTAACTAAATTAGCATGACCACACTTCCTATACGGGCCAAGGAATCTCCAGCTATTAAATTAAAACTAAATGTCTTTGTAAAGATTCCAAGTCATAACAACCTAAATCATGTCTTCCAAAGGTTAGGTATCCTTACTGTTAAAATACAGGCACCTTATTTATTAGTCTGAATTTGTCTTCCTTCAGCTTCAAGCTTCTGGACCTTAATTCTTTAATGGTTTTAGGCCATCAAATACTAGAAATCTCATTTTCATGCACCTATTCGGGGACTCTGATCAAATTACATCTGAATCCTCATGCAAACATACTGAACAGATTGAGCTTTCTAGGCCTCTCATTATAACTCACATTACAAGAAGACAACAAACATTCTCATAGCTATTTCTGATCATTTTCAATAATTTTTTCTTTTTGAAATATAACAAACATAACTGAAAATAATATTAAAGGAATAGTCTAACTTATGCCATTAGCTAATGTTATCCTACTTATCTATTGCTAAACCATTTCCCTATTAGCAAATGGTACAGAAAAAAAAGTGATCTACACACCTAAACACATTACTCTGATCTAAGAGTACAAAAGACCTAAAACACCTTCTGAAGAAAATTAACCATTAAATATGTGAGAGCAACCGATTTAGTTGAGCATGTCCTGCTCATTGCAGGGGGTTGGACTAGATGACCTTCGAAGGTCCCTTCCAACCCAAGCTATTCTGTGATTCTATGAGGGTAAATGGAAAATGAGATAAAATTACATGACTGCCAAAGCAATCCTGTTAGAATGACTGGACGTCTTTGATAAAAGAACAAATTTTATGGACAAGGAAAAAGCAGCATAGCATTTATCCTGACCTCTGTAATACACTACAAAGAAGTTTTACATAAAAACAGGATTAATGCTGTAATTGTAAGAAGCAATAGTGGCTGTTGAGATTTCAACTCCTGTGTGCTAGACCTCTGCCCTAGAGTGAAGTTAGCACTGGAATTCCTCAAAGATTGTCTTTGGGAACAATCTTATTAAATATTTTTAAAACAGCCTGGCATAAAAAGTAGGAGTGATGTCAATGCCTCCTAACAATGTGTCAATACACAGAACTGAACTATGATAAAGGAAAAACTGGGTGACTTGGGGACTGGAGTAATAGAAGTGTCACGACATTCAATAATACAAAGTATAAGGTTGGGACACAGGCTCAGAGCTTAAGGCTTCTTAGCAGTGTATACCAAATTGGATTTTGATGCCCTTGAGGAGAGGATAAAATTACTTACTTTCTCAGCATGAAGAGGCATCAAAACTATATTTCATGGTGATGACAGAGGAACCAGGACAGGAACATCTTTCCTGAGAAGTTTGTGTGTTGCTAAGTTAAGCAACATCCCCACCACCAATTACAGATGGCCGCAGAACCACTGCCTTCTGCACAATGCCCACTCTGACCCAGGGCTGGATCCACGCACCCTGCCCAAGAAGGACAATGGAACACTGCTGGCAGAGCCTGAGAGGTGAAACAGTCACATCCCAGGTCAAAAGAACCTCCAGATAGCCAAGATCCCACAGTTAGCTCTGTGCTAACCTCTGTCAGTGGCCAAATCGTCCTAGAAGACGATGTTGTCTCCAACCTGGAGAAATGAAGAGGAGAAAGGCCACAACTAAGTAAAACCTGCCAGTCCCAGTAATACATGGCTATGAAACCTAAACCCACACAGCCCTGCTAGAAGTAGAGGCCAGCTTTAAGCCCTTAAATGCTTCTTCACCTCGTCCATGCTGAAATGGACTTCTTTCTATTTTGTTATCCCCTCTAGCAGCTGAGTTGACAGAGCTGGGGAAGAGGTGTAGGCTGAAGGGGCTGAGTACACAGCCATCATGGCACCAGTCACATGAAATTAATCCTTGTGCGATGCTGGCACCCTGAGCTGCTAAGAAAGGATGAGCTATGGGACCAATTCCGTACCATGATGATTTCACAGACACATTGGTCTGTCACCATACACAACTATTTGTGCCTAAACCTAGTTCTGTGACAGTTTCTTAGAAACTAATACACTGAAAACCTATTAGGGAAATTAAGATCATAACATATTAGTCAATCTCAGGACAACTGAGCCACCACTGTGATGCAACTGTAAGAGGAAAACATGACCTTAAATTAGAAATTATCATTAGAGGAAGAAAAGTCTTTATGCTATTTTACATTGCATTAATGAGCCCCTGTGTATACAGCTATGCAGAAATCTAGCAAGTTATATTAAAAAAAATGGATTTAAACTGGGACAAGTGCAGGGAAATGTTACTAGGATGATCAGAGAATGGAAAAAATCCCCTGGTTTATAAGAACTCATGCCTGCATAAAGTGATGTCTCACTAGTGTTTTCCCTTTACCCCCAGTTCCACCATTGTTTCTGCCCCAACATCATGTGCACCTTCCTACCAATCTAAATGGTCATGTAGCTATGCAGTGAACTATGTCAAGGAACAAATCAGTCATTAGAAATCTTTCAATCATCACTTTCCTGATGATGTTCCTTTTTTTAGCATGTAAACCTGTGTTGGCACACAGAAAATAGGGCCTGAAGCAGAGGTAAGAGCAGCAATGCCAATTTATGGGGCAACTGGAGATCATTGTTCATGAATAAATACACGTTGAATTGCAACACCGACAAGGAATATAGCTGTCTGAACATAAAGATAACATGCTCCAAGAAAATGGTTATAAATCTGTCAGCAATCACTTCAGGCTGGAAATCAGAAGGCTTTTAACTATAACAAAAGTACAGTTGCAGTTACAGGTAAAGGGACAAAAGGATAACCAGTTTTTACAGCATAACAACTGGGTATCTACTAGCACTTTAGAAGTTCTTTTCAATGTCATATTTAAAAAATATTCCATATTTTTTATAATAGTTATATATTTTATTGGTTTTGAGTATACATTTTTTTAAATATATGTCCAAGAAAGTCCAGATTGGTAAATTAATTAATTAAAAAATGGTATCACCTGTACAAACTAATATTATGACATCTGGAAACACTACTAATAGTAGTGACTAATAAAGTTAACAGAATCTTCAGACTCTCATTTCTCTAAAATTCCAAAACTATTCAGGCAGCTTTTGTCCAAAAATTAATCTCCTGTACGTGGGATGAAACTTCCAAACATGTGTTGTACACCCTGGCATCCATGACAAAAATTGTAACCTGATTTTTAAGAGAGCGTGGGTCTCAGTATCGTGTTGTTTTGAAAAGTTGCCCATCTGATTATGAGTGTAAAGCCATTGATTTGACTAGAAAAAGGAAAAGTATGCAAAATAAATAACTAGTTAAAATAAAAAAAATCAAAAATCACTAAAAAAGAAAAATAAATAAACCATCCCACCAAACAATTTAGACACAAAAATCTTTGATTGAAGTTTTGAATATGGCTAGAGCTCACCATTTTGCAAAGAAACTTGACAAACTCTGGAGTCTTGAAGCATACCAACCTGCAGCATATCATTTCTATTTAGCTGTATATGGTAAACTCTTACTTCTAATACAGATCACTTGTACTGGAGCAGCTCCTTTGGCGGTCCATGCTGACAGCAATGAACGTGCGTTACTTTGTTTGTTTTCACATTCTTTGCAATGAAATGGTGACTTAAGGATTTATTTTTCTAACAACTTGGTGGAGATTGATTACTAGACACCAGAAAAATGTTTTGCTAACATTTTAAAGAAATTCTAACAAATTTAATTAGGTTGAGACATACAGTTTAAGGGTTGGCTGAGTTTTGCTTTGGGCATAACCACACAAAATATTTTACATACCACTTGCTAAATCAAATTCATGTGTGACCAAATAAGCCTGAACTATTTCTAACACATCACAAAACATTAGCCAATTTTTAGACTTAATATTGCTTTCTTCTGCCTCAAAGATGCCCCCCGGTGCCTCACAGTTCTACAGTGGTACACCTGAAATAGCTACTTTAAAATGCAGCAAATAAATACACACAAAAGAGCATATGAAAAAATTGAAAAACACATGCAAAAATAGAAATATAAAAAAAAAATTGCAAAACTACAATAATATCCACAAATACAATTACTTTTATCGTACCTTAAACCACATTATTACAGACTTCTAGACATGCTTTAACAAAAAAAAGTTAGTCTATTCTGGCATAAAGAATTCGGTGGTTTGGTTTTTTTGCAGTTGCTTGTGCAAAGCACCCGAAGGGCTCAAAGTCTAAAAGGTGCTGATAGCAAAAAACCATGGATATGGCAATTAAAAATGATGAACCTAACACCATCCTTATCATCCGTTTAAATCAGAACATGAGAAATGTACATTTTACAACACATTTTATGAGATGTCTCACTCTTCTCTTCAGCATCATTATCACCTGCTTGATCCTCTAATAATGCCAAAAACATTTCAAAACCAATGAGAAGCCACATGTTTTTGACAAACAAAATAAATTAAGTTATACTGAGTATTTATGATATAAATGTACTCATTACTGGTTTAATTATTAATACAGCTGTTGAAATTGATTTATTAAGTCACATTAAAGAACAATACAAAGTTTCGGCTGCTTTTCAAATTACTACCTTTATAGATGGGCAGATCAGTTGTTACCATTAATATTATTTTAATAAATAATAACATACAGTTAATAAATAACAAATCTTTTTGTGTGCTTTTCTTTATCTCATCCTTTTGTGTATGCTTTATAATGTACATATTAGTCCTGTAGCACACGTACATATTTATGCGTTTACATATATAAATAACATTTCTAGTGAGAGCTGTGATTTCATATGCTTGTTAATTTAATCTTTGTTTAACACTTTATGACATAGCAATTTGAAATATTATTATATTGTTTACAAATAGGTCCAAAGCCTACTGGAGCTCTTGTTTGGAAGATTTTTACATAGGTTAGAAAATTCTGTTTCTATCCTTTGAAAGAGTACAGACTTTGAGAGGTGTTTATAGGTGACAGACTCACATTGTGTTCAGCAATAAAAACCAAAACAAAATCCATATAATGAAAGGAACAATTCCAAACATCTGTTTCCAATGTGCTCCCTCTGTACACGCATTCCTTTTACAAAGCACTTACTTTCTCGCTCATTGTTAAAATGTCACCTTCAACTCAAAGGAACACATTAAGTGTGTTTAATTTTTGGAAATACCTGCTAGGTATCAAACTGCTCCCAGCCACCTGTCATCATGTAAAGGTCAGCACCTTTGGAACCCTTGTCTTTTTGCAAAAGAGAAACATGTAAAGTTTGACAACTCTTTTAAGCACTTTGCCACAAGATAACCAGCAAAGCACCGTGTGATGCAAGGTTTTCATGGTCCCTCCCTACCTATTTCAAAGTCTGGTAAAACTGCTAATATTTGAAGGGTTTGTTCTCATAAAGTTAACTGTATTGATATCCTGTAGGACTGTGTGCACTCCTGGCTCTGACTATGGGACCTGACGAGATGCATTCACAGGTCCCGAGGGAACTTGATGTAGTTGCCAAACCAGTATACATCATATTTGAGAACTCGTGGCAGTGCAAGAAAGCTCCTGCTGACTGGAAAAGGGGAAATAGAAGCCCCATTTTTAAAAAGGGAAACAAGGAAGACCCAGGGCAGTCAGTCTCACCTTGGTTCCTGGATAATGAAGCAAATCCTTCCGGAAACTATGCTAAGGCACAAGAACAATAAGAGGGTGATTGGTGACAGCCAACATGGCTTCACTAAGGACAAATCATGCCTGACAAATTTGGTTGCCTTCTACAATGTGGCCATGGCACTGGTGGATAAGGGAAGAGCAACTGATGTAATTTACCTGGACTTGTGCAAGGCATTTGACACTGTCCCACACAACATCCTTGTCTCTGAACTGGAGAAACATGGATTTAATCGATGGACCACTTGGTACATAAGGCATTGACTGGAGACTCAGAGAACTGTGGTCAGACTCAGAGAACTGTGGTCATTGAAATACAAATACTGTAAGTTGAGAAAAGTTAGACGCTTCTATATTTTCATCCAACTGTGTAGCAATCCTCCCACACTATTTAACCTGTTCTAACACTTGTATCTTCAAATTTGCATAGTGTTTTCTATGCAACTTCCAACACTATTTTTTAAAAAAGGTGTGCATTTTTTTGCTGTATTGTTTTGCACTATTGTTTCAACTATTTTTATTATGGCAGGAAGAAAAGTGTTTTCCCAATGGTATGTGGTCTTTTGCTGTTACCTAAAAACTTCTAGATATTTAACATCAAGTTTTGCAAAGTACGGGACTGAGCATCACGACTTCAGTAAAAAATTGTGAAGGTTTGTCATTATGTTCTGAATGCTTACTTTCTGAACATCCTGATAATTCTAATGGCTTCATACTCCGACAAGCTAACATCTCAAGACACAATATACTTAGAGCTCAGTTCAGCTTCTACAATAGCAAATGTCAATCCATATGTCAAACAGTCTCAACAATTTTTAATGGTTTTGATCCACTTATTGTCAGATCCAATCAGATCACCATTGGTTTTGATCTCACATGGCTGGAAGCTCATACAAGGAACAGGAAAAGTGTAAGCTCTGCCATTTTCTTGTTGTTTGCTTGTGCTCAGTAATATCTTCAATCATGGTTTCTTTGCAGGAATCATTTTAAGCCACTTGTCCATTTTGTGGAGGTTAATGTAGTTAAAACTAGATAATATAACCTGTAAATGTACTTAAGCAAGCACATGTAAGAGTGAGGGCACCAGCAGCAATTTGTGTATTAAATATTAGTAAAACTTAATTTATTTTTTTTAATAGAAAATAACTGGAATTGCTAATATGTGGATCATCTTGTGTGCATTCTGGTGTGCGTATACCACACTCTGGAGACCACTGCTGATAATCACTAACTACATTATTATATCAATATAAAATTCAAATTCTTCATATTGTTTTCTTACAGATACTGTTACAAATGAAAATGTTTTTATCATTATTCTGCAGGCCCTGCTTTAAGTGAAAGAGTTTTCCTGCAGTACCAGTTTTCTCACAAAGCTATCAGGAGCAGTCTGAAGAGGGTATTGTTATATATTTATTTCTGGTGGCACCGTTTAATCTGGAGTTCTACTGAAAACTCACTAGGCCTCCCAACAAGGCCTAGTAAGTGTGAACAGTTAAGGACTGACTTGTGTGCCTGAATGTTGGCTTTGCCAAACCCTGAGATGCCACTCAAATGAGCTTTCAAGTTATTTGTGATCGATTGCAACTAATTCCTATTGCTTGTTCCTTAGACTCAGTTAATACTTGTTTAATTCTGTTTCCCACTCCTGACTAGACTGCCTGCCAGCTTGCTGCTTCTTGAAATAAACTCTTACCCTGTCCTTCAATTTAGTATACATTTTGATTCTACTCTTAATTTCACTTTTGACTTTGGCTCACCTTCACTTTGTTTCCAGCCTAGCAGCAATCACTGAGCCCAGCTGCCTATTTGTAGTATCTACCTTCAGATGACAGTTGTTTGATATTGTGTGAAAGTTGACAACATAAATCAAGAAGTGAAACTTTCACAGATACTGAACATGATTAGAAGCTGTTACTTGAAAATATCAAAACAAATTGAATTGAACACTCCTGTAGTTTTCTATATAGTTGCTGAAATGTGAATGCTCTGGGCATCTGTAGGAAATCCAGTCTAGTTCTCTATCTACAACTACAAATGCTGTTCAACTCACGTAATGTAATCATTTGGGCAGCATTAGAACTCTGACTAATCACAAAGCTTTAGCAGGTAGGGTGACTTGCTTGCTGTGACATTACCTAAGCTAGAGCACTGATTGTTTTCCTACAATTTCTGAAACTGGTGATTATGAACCTGAAAATTTTAAGTGCAAAATGGAATATAACTTAAAATCAACCTTTTTAATAACTATTTCTAAAATTGATACAAGTCCTGGTACTATCATTTACCAAGCATTAAGTCTTCAAATATAATAAGTTACATTAATAAAAGTTATAAAATCTATTCCTGTAATCTGCTTGAACAGACATACAAAAATAAAAGATCTACAGGCTCAAAATCTATGTTATGGCTTCCATTCAAATCTCATGTCCTTTTTTGATTTCTGGTTTCACAGCTGTAAAGGAGCCTATCTGAAAACCTCTGCAGCAATAGAAGAGCACTGAACTGAATCCTAGTAACTTGATCAAAAAATCTTCCATGAAGGATCAGAGGAGATGGGGTTTGGGATCATGCTTTCCACCTTCTGACAGGAAAAGAAAGTGAATGCCTGCAAACTTTTGGCTTCTGAACTTAAGCAAACTTTCATACCTGAAAACAGAGATAATCTTCAGCACATTCACAGCCACTTAGATTTTGCTATACCCACATACCAGGACTTGCATCTGAAGACACCAAGCACTACTTGTATGGAATGAAAAGACTACTTCAAGACTATCGACCCTTATACTTTGAAAATTTTTAGATGGCATTATAACTTGACAGTTCCTATGCAACATGACATTCACCTTGAGTGGAACGTAATTTAATCACACTGCGCCAGATCCACAGTTGTTGGGATCTAATTCAGTTTGCATTAAAGCCATCTGAGAGCGGCATTATAAGACTAAACTGTGACAGTTTGCTATCACCCAAAACCTGTCCCCTCAGGTTTCTGAACAAAATCTGTCTTCCGCTCCATACCACTCTAGGGTGGAGTGCTTAACACAGTACATCCTGCCACAGTGAATTAAGAGAGTTTTCAATCTTAAGAGTCTAAGTCAATGGAAGAATTAAGATTATTGAGCATATATTGTTGAAGAAAATTTACTGTTAAGAGTTGCCCCTGTGAATTCTTGTTTGTGGAATCAGCAGCCTCTGACGATGAGCTTACAAAATCCTTAACAAATCTCAGGGCCACTGAAATAAACATTTGAAAGTGGTGTTTATCTTAAATCCTATTTCCAAATATAACTATATTATATTATATAACTATAACTGGCATAACCAACTGGAAAGTCACTTTTTGCCAGCTTAATTTTAGTCTTGGTTTTGTTTGATCATTTATCAAATGCTAGAACAAGGACAAGCAGTCAAAGAAGAGGATGGGGATTCCTCCTCCAGTGGCACTGTTCTTGAAAGCATTCATAAACAATTACTTTGGAATATCTGAGAGTGAAGTGGCCACATACTGTGTAAATCTCTTCAACTATAATGTTACCTTGAGCAAAGTGAACTTTGACCTCTGTGTATTTTTACAGTAACAGTCAGAAATGCTGCACAGAATATAAGATGTGCATTATTCTCTAGTTAAATATAGATAAAAGTATCAAGACAAAGCATAATATTTAAGCAGAATTACTGATTAAGGTGCTGACTGCTAAAGAGGAGACATTAACTCTGTCATGGCTACTCTACATATTTTAATTTGTGCAGCTGCAATTAAGGTGACAGTACGTGGAATAATTCCAATTGAAGATAGGAACTTGAGTTAGAATTACAAATAACGATGCACCAGTTAAGCATGTAGAAAGTCTTCGGATAACCCACCAAGCTTTTCAGGGAAATAGGCTAGAACTTTACCCTATAAGAGTCCAACATGTCATCTGAAGTATAGTCAAACTGATACCTCAATGCTATTAGCACCGCATTCAGAGAGAGTAGTGTTCATAGTAATGAATATTCATTTCTTGAAGGTTGGTATTTTGAAAGCTTTGGGGAAATTAAATAGTACACATGGGTTGATGCTAAATGAGCCTTCAGGAATTCAACACACACACAAAAAACAAGAAAAAAATCCAAACAACAAACCCAACAAAATTCCCACCTAACAAACCTATCTACAGAAGACTTCCTTTTTCACTCAGATTATTTGCTGGTTGACAGTTTTCCACTGTGTGTGCAGAAGACTGACGTTCTAAGACCACAGTGTTATAACATCATGGGGTAAGCAGTGCCATTTTTCCTTTCCAAAGAACTTGCAACTTCTTAGAATAATTTTCCTATTCTCTTGCTTTTTCTTATCACTGAGTTGTGTAACTGGGGCAGATAATGTCAAGGCTGAGGAAACATGCATAGTAATAGTGCAAAGACTGTACTAGATGACTTTTAGGATGCAGTGCTGGAATGTATGGTGCTAATACAGAGAAAATGATCTGTACAGGGCTGCTGAATCACTGCTCTGAAGAACCACCATTCTTCAGAGATCCTTCAGCTGATGTGAATACTAAATCACAGCTTACTGCAGAGAATTAATGTAGATGGAAAGACTATTCCTTCTACTTGAACTCCCTGAAGAAGTCTGCAAGTATCTGGACAAAGAAATCAGGTTAGTATAATATTCTTGGATTTCCAAAAGTCACTTAGTTCCTTACCATAATCTCTGAAGAGAAGTAAGAATGCCATGGAATATGGCTAAGCCAATTAAAAAAAAAAAAAAAAAAAAAAAAAAAAAAAAGGGATATATGATCTGTTTTCTCAGTAATGGCATTTCACTAATGAATCCCAAAATGGTCTCTGCTTGGCTCTGCTGTGCAACATGTTCATAAATTATCTGGAAAAGGAAGTAAACACTGAGATGAATCTCTAAGTACCCTCCAATGATGATACTAACTTGTTCCACAAAGATGAACAGCACAGGGACAAGGAAGTGAAAAAAAACCCAACCAACCGGAAAATCAAAAGCCATACCCCCCCCCAAGCTTGCTAGTCCTGACTGGGCAATAAAATGGCAGATGAAATCCAGCACAAATTAAAACCAAGAAATGATGAATATGTGTGAAAGAAATCTTAACTTTACAAATATGACAGGTTCCAAATAGAAAATTGACATGTAAATGTGACCTTGAAGTTATGAAAGCTCTGTGAAAACACTGGTTTCAGTGCTCAGTAGCAATCAAAAAAGTAAATCAAGTATTAGGATTAAGATGGAACAGAGGAAAATATCGCCATGCCACTGTGATTCTTACAGGCTACATGCATTTTAGTTTCACAATCACAAGAACATAGAACAAAAAAAAGACAAAAAGAAGTAACAAGGAATCATAGTATAGGGTGACTTTGGAGTATCACTATGTAAGGTAAAATATTTTAGTTTAGAAAAGGGATGGCTGACGAAGTGGTAAAATAGAGAGCCACTAAATCTTGATTGGCATACGAAAGTGAATAAGGAATGATTTCTATTCTCTTTCCTAGCATGAGAAGTACATGTTCAGTACACCTTTGGTGCACTGTAGGCTCTAAAATAACAAAAGAAGATACTTTATAGAATATGTAGTTACATAGAAGAACTCCTTGCTACATCACATACAAGTTTATATGGGTCCAAAAGCAACTGAACAATTTCTGGAAAGGAAAAGCACAAACCACCAAGACTTTTGCTTGTAAAGCAAGGCTCTGACAGCTACAAACTGTTGAAGGCTGGGGAAGCATCCTTGAGAAGCTGACATTGTTTATATACTTTTTGCTGGGCATTCTGTGATGACCGATCAAGTTAACCAACAGCCTGACTTTACTAGAACCATTCATATGTTATAATTTCACGTTATATACACTTTACCATTTCACCAGACCCTCTTTCAGAAAGAGATCCTATCAAGTTATTAGGAGGAAGAATATGAAAACAGGAAAAATGAATATTTTGGAATAAGGAAATTAAAAGTTCATATATTATGCAAGATTAAGAAAGAAAAAACAAAACAAACAAACAAAAAAACCCAACAAGAAATCACAGAAGAGTGCTATATTGGAGTACCAAGTACGAAACAAGCTACATGTTCCCAAGGTGACAAAATAAACTAACAGTAGAAAAGAACCACTGGGAGAGGTGGATCAGATTTTTTTTCCACCAGTAATGGTTTAGAAATAGAATTCTGTGTCCAGAAAAATAATCCTGGCCTTCAGACTAACGAAAGGCCTCTGAACATCTAACATTTTAACAGGAGTATTAGCAAGGTGACAGCACTTTCAGGTATTTGCCACAACCAAGAAAGAATTCAGAGGCTACTGGACTTCCTGGGAGTTTGTTTGGGTTTTTTTGTTTTGTCTTGGTTTTGTTTGCTTGGGTGTTTTTAAATTCTTATTTAATTACATTTCCTGTTTAACTATGTCTTTACAAAAATAAACATCTGCAACAACAGCAAAATTGAAAAGCTATTACTTAAAAGAGAAAGTAAAGTAGTAAAGCTGTGAAGAAAGCCCAAATGAATGTTTATAACAAAACAGAAGTATTTTGACTACCAAGTTAGCAATGGGAGAGCAAACGATAAAGGCAGCTGAAGGCGTAATTATTTTCCATTAAGAAACTAACACTTTTTCAAAGACAGTTTTAGAGTCCGGGTGGTGGTGTGGGGTGTGTGTGTGTGTGTGTGTGTGTGCAATTCTTACAAATAAGATATGAAGAAAGCAATCCTTGGTGTTAAGCCACGTTACACATTCACAGATATGTGTGTGACATCTAGTGATCATACTATGTAAGTGCATTAAAAAAAAACTGTAGAGCATCTTTAGTTTTGCTTTGGGTACTAGAAGCAGAGACCCTGAGGTCATGATCAGTGCTGGCGAGCAGGTGGAATAAAATCAGAGTATACACTACTTATATTCTCTCTATATATATGGTTATTTTCCTAAACCTTAAGAAGAGGGCTTATTAAGAGGGTGATCTCAGGTTTTAAAGTGTCAGGTTCTGACAATGAATAAAAAAATAGTTGACTCACATGCTCTTCTATTATTAAAGTTGATGTGCTTTCATTAACACTATTAAATATGACTTCAATAACTGAGGAAAAGAGACTAAATGTTGAGCTTAATCTGAACCCAAAAATTACAGACCACCTCAGCTGTGAATCGAATTGGATTTGAGTTACAATGCATATGTATATGGTATGGTTCTAGCAGACACAAGGACCCATGGAATCTTAATTCTCTGCACTTCCAACACTTCTACTTAAAAATACATTGCTTAATTGTCTTTCCTTCCAGGTTAATACAGTATATTTAAAAATAAGTAGTGCACATCAATGGGACTAATGGCATAAATTCATTCTTCATACTCTTAAAGATAAATGAAGTACATAAATGTACCTAATGCATACTCATACCTGAGATGCCTCTGCCTAAAGATTTCAGAAGAAAAGCATATGTCTTTATCCAAAGATTTATCTGCAAAGTGAGGAATTTAATGAAACAAGCAAGTGGAAGAACTACTGGACTTTTGCAATTACCCTCAGTTGCTGTCTAGTCTATTTTAAGTGGTGAACACTTCTCTGAGAAGAGCAGAATCTTGCCTTTTAGCACCAGCCAATATTACACTAGCTTTGCTCGTGACAGCTTTAAAAATGTTCGTATATGTCAAGAGGTCAATAGTGCTGCAAATTACATTAGTCAACCTTTTCTTTTTTAAGTGACTTACAAGAATGTAATATTAACTAAATAAAAGGCGCATGTGCAATGCTCCTTTGGTATTTAAGCTGCAAGTCTGCTTTCCTAGATGAAATATTTTCTTGTGGAATATGGCAATGTGAGGATTAAAGCTTCCTATTTCTTTTTTTTAAGAAAAAAAAAAAGGAACAATAATGCTGTTTTCAGCAACATAGGCAAAGTGTATTCTGATTCTGCTAATTTTCAGCAATAGGATGAGGTCATGTAACAGAATGACTTTTATTACAAGGACTGAGGTATTACTAAGACCTTTCAGAAGATTCCTAGTCAAGGCACAAGGTAAGCTCAGAGGGAAGACAGAAGTACTCACATAAGAGGCCAGGAAAAATGAGAAATATCTAACACAATAAATAAACAATGTGACTAGATACAGAATGATGGGGACTACATTGTTCAGCGGAGGGCTACAAGGATGAACAGGGGTCTGGAGCACCTCTCTCATGAGGACAGATTGCAGGAGCTGAGCCTGTTTAGTCTGAAGAAGAGCAGACTGAGAGGGGATCTCATTAATGCACGTGAATATCTCAAAGGCAGGTGTCAGGAGAATGGTGACTCTTTTCAGTGGTGCCCAGTGACAGGACAAGGAGCAATGGTTTTCAACTAGAACACCAGAAGTCTCAGCTCAACAAGAGGAAGAAATTCTCCACACTGAGGGTGGCAGAGCACTGGAACAGGCTGCCCAGGGGGGTTGTGGAGTCTCTCTGGAGACCAAAACCAGCCTAGTTGCGTTCCTGCTCTGGATGGCTCTGCCTTGGTAGAGGGGTTGGACTGGACGATCTCCAGAGGTCCCTTCCAACCCCAATGATTCTGTGATTTGCTTAAAAGTATTTTCTCCAAAGCATAATGATGTACAGCATAATCACTTCCAGACAGCATCTTTACTTACGTACAAAGTCAGTTATACTCAGTGTTGTATGAACTAAGCCACGACATAAAGCTTTTCTGAATTAGATATATGGAAAGGAGATATTGGTGAGAGAGTGAGAAAATATCTATATCACTACTGTCACATCTGACTAGAAAAAGCCATTATGATACAATGCAATTCACAGCGTTATCTGTCTGATTACTAGTGGAATTGTACAATTTGCACAAATAAATCCAGCACAAAACTATTTATGGTCAAATTTCCTTGGACTTATATTTGACAACAAAAACTGAGAATACTTCCTATCCACTAGGTCATAAATTATCTACAGGTAAATCATTGCACTTCCTAAAGAGCAAGCCTAGTGCAAGGCCATGACCTAACCAATGCTTGCACAATCTTGAGACTTGCTGTTGAGTCCTGCTGGTAGTTTTACATCCACTTGGCAAAGCTAGCATCAGATGTGCTTGAAAATCTAGATACCAATCTCAAAGAGCTACCAGAATGGAAATAAGTATCTCCTTTATGTTCATTAAAATACAGATTTCTTATTGGTGTTAGCTGCAAAGATGCACGTCTTGCTCAGTTTTGAGGAGAGGAAAGAAGGAGAAGGGTCAGAGTCCTGGAACACCTACATAAAGCTGTATCACCCACCCTACCCCTCGCAATCAGAGACAGTCTCTCCAACACAGAAATCAGATGTGTCTAATGATCAGAACAGATGGAGATAAAAATTAAAGTCCTGAAGCATATATTATCTTGGAATTCTCACTAGCAGATGGTTCTGAGGAATTCTGGAGGAATGCTCCATGGACCTCATGTATAGTACCCATTAGGAGTTAATTTTGCTGCCAGTCAGTGCTGTAGGTAATCACTTTCTCAGACAGGTATTAGGAAAAAGTCTACAAAAGAAGTCAACAGGACTATTAATCTCAGGTGCAATCTTGCTTCTCCTGCAGAGTGGCTTAGCAAGCTTCCTCACAATCTTAACTGTGAGATATGCTTTGGCCAAAGGCAAGAACACAGTAACTTTCAGAAGATTTTTTTTCCTTTACAAGAATGTCCATTCTTGATGACAAAAATTCTTCATTGAGAAAAAGAATGGAAGTGTCTGAAAATAACAGAAATGGGTGTATTAAGAAATATATGAATGCGTTGGGTGAATTAAGCAGAAGTAGCACCAGGCACCTGGCAAATACTTTTGGTCCAGCATAAAGGCCAAAGGTTCAGCTTGTCTCCACACATTTGAAAAAAACCTATTTCAGCCAATACAAGACAAACTGGAAACCATTTCAATTGTCATCACTGTTTGACAATTCTGTTTGCTTTCTACACCTTAACTTTTTAACAAACTCTTGGAGGTTCTAAAAATCAATGACAACATGTTATCTTTCCTAAAGAAACCACTCAAACACTCTCGGAGACATGGGATGATAGATGGCTTTTTGTGGTGGGTTGACCCGAGATGGATGCCAGGTGCCCACCAAACCCATTCTATCAGTCACCCTGCTCAGCTGGACAGGGAGAGAGAAATATGGTGAAATGGTCAAGATATGGACAGGGAGGTCAGCCAGCAATTACCATCATGGGCAAAACAGACTTGACTTGGGGAAATTAAATTATTACCAATTAAATGAGAGTAGGGTAATGAGAAACAAAACCAAATCTTAACAACACCTTTCCCCCACCCCTCCCTTCTTCCTGATTAACTTTGCTCCAAATTTTCTCTACTTCCTCCCTGCACTGAACAGCACTGGGGGCACTGACATCACACATCCCTGCCTCTCCTTCCTCCTCACACTGTTCCCCTGCTCCAATGTGGGGTCCTGCCTATGGCAGAAAGTTCCCCACAAGCTTCTCCAGTGTGAGTCCTTCCTACAGGCTGCAGTTCTTCATTAACGGCTCCAGTGCGGCTTCCTTCCACAGGGTGCAGTCCTTCCAGAATGGACTGCTCCAGCATGAATTGGCAGCACAGATCCTGCCAGCAAACCTGCTCCACCGTGGGCTCTACTCTCCACAGGGCCACAAGTCCTGCCAGAAGCCTGCTCCAGAATGGGCTCTCCATAGGGTCACGGCCTCCTTTAGGCATCCCCCTGCTCTGGTATTGGGTCCTCCATGGGCTGTAGGTGGATATCTGCTTCACCATGGACCTCCATGGGCCTGCCTCACTGTAGTCTGCACCACAGTCTGCAGGGGATATGTTATCCCAGAGGCACTATCACGGTCGATGAAGGGTCTGGCCTTGGTCAGTGGCAGGTCCATCTTGAAGCCAGGTGGCATTGGCTCTACCAGACATCAGGGAAGCTCCCAGCACTTCCAGCAGCTTCTTACAGTAGCCAATCCTGTAGCCCCCACCTCCCAAACCCTACCACGCAAACCCAATACCCCTTTTGTGATTTTTCCTCTTAGAATTATAGTCTAAAAACTAATCAAAACCAACAAACACATTCATACTTAGGCTGGTGAATTTACACATAAATAAGTTCATAGAGAACCAAGACTCCTTTCTGCACAAAAGTATTACATCTATAAGAATTATTTTTATTTAAAAGCAATTTCCTTTTAATTTCAACATTCAAAATTCCAATTTATTGGTATGCTTGTATGCACAGGTATATATTTACAGATATAAAGCTGTGCTGTGCCTGAATGCTCAAAAATGACAGTACTTCAACAGTTTCTGGCCCAAATAAGTGAATATTGAGAGTTACAGACTCCTCTGTAAATACACATCAGTATAAAATACGCTATCAGTACAAAATAAGCACTGGCTATGGGTAACACAGTAAGCAGCATGCAATGCATTATTGATTTATTGAATATTAAGGACACCTGAAAAATGGTTCATATAATATCAAACAAAAAAGATGGCACTTCTGAGCTATCTGTTTTGTATTGCTGTAAGTAGGATGTAAGTAGTATCTTCCAGAAAAACATGCATGTTGCTGAGGAGCAAGTGCTGATGCACTTGATAACAGAAGGAAAAGAGGATTAAAGTTGATGACAGCACACAAAACATACTCTCTTAAAATATCTACAAGCTATTTTACATTCAGAATTCCAAAATAAATAAGACAGATTTCATGTTTGATTTGTTCTGGCACAAATCTGGATAAACTAGAGTGCAGGGCTACTCAACATGAAGTTATTAAAAGAAAAATTATACCCACAGTCTAGTCTCTGGCAAGCACTCAAAAGCAGTCAAAGCAACAGTCATGAGATAGCTTTAGTTTATGGTAAGTATCTGACATTTTCATTAGTATACACTAGCAAGAAATGCATACTGATGTGCCAAAGTCTATAAAAAGGGAAAATGAACAGACACCCCCCCCAAAAATTACAAGTAACTTAGAAAGAACGTACTCCTTTTTCATATTAGTTGTAAGCTCCTATGAAGTTCCCAGCAAGTGCTAGTGGAAAAATACTGGGGGGGGGGACGGGAAATGGAAAGTTTTATATGTAAGAACTGCCAAATCAGATGAAAGGGCCATGTAGTACAGTACTTGAGAGCAGCAAAAGGAAATGCTATTTAGGAAGGACACACATGTCCAGCCCATTTCTCCCACCACACTCCCACAGCACCTACCAATGTTGGGTTAGGGATGCTATAAAGCAGTTACTTGCCCACTCTTTTTCTTAATAAGTCATGATTTTGTTTATGACAGTTTATTTTTGAACCTACTTCCACTATGTGACTCTACAGTCTCCAGTAAATCCCAAAAGTTCCATGCCCACTGCATAAAGCAGCACCTTGCTTTATTTGTTAGAAATTCATCTCCTACTACCTTAGCTGAGTGCCATCTAGTCTTAGTACTGTGAGATTTGGCAAGTAAGAGTTCCCCCTTCCTGTTACTCCCTGCCTTCACGATCATAGAAACTTCAATTGTATTTCTGCACCTTCTTTTTTTGAAATGGAACCTACAGGTTTGGTTACACTACTTGTTTGGCACAGAATTGCTATAGATACACACATGGTCTATCTGAAAGTATATGCAACTTTCATTTTTAAATCTACTTTTTATTTAAATTTTACTTTTGAATAGAAACTTTTAATCCACTTCTAAAATATGGGTTAACTTCTCGACTTCTGATTCGACAGTCAAAACATCTCCAAATTCTCTAAATTATTAGCACATTTTTCATCTGTTAATCCCTATATAATATGCAAAATCAATTTCCAACTGGCTTTAAGCATGAATATATACAGTAACTCATATCTGAAAATATCAGTAATTTGTGTATAACGCAATTATTTTCCCAACCTTAAAGGAGTTGAGATAACTGTTAATATGTTTTGCTGCAACCACGACTGACCAGGAATTCAACTTGATAGCTTTAAACAAAGCCATCTAAACTACACATCATGCACTGCCAGTTAACAGCTTTGGAACAAAGTATATAAGGCCACCCTAAAAACTAACTGAAAGAAAATACGCCTTCTCTGGTAGACTATTTGGGAGATGATTCCATATCTCTGTTACCATCAACTACTGCATGGAATGCATTAGGAGGAAGAAATCAAGTACTTATTTGACTTTGAAAGCTCTCTAAAGATGAACAATCATAACACCCATATTGGCTTCATCTGAACTTTGTGACAAACCTATGTATCAACAGAGCAAGTCCAATCTGACACATTTAACAAATGATAGTCCTGTAGTAGCAGGACACACTAGCTGTTCATTTTTTGACTTTATAGATTTGCTTATTATAATTTTAAAAATACAGACATAAAATTTAGAAGATCCTTCAAAAATCAATTTTCCAATTGTGATTGTCTTTACAGATATAGATGTTCAGAAGCTTTTACCATGGATTTGAAATATCAAGCAATACTAAAATCTAACAGTACTATGACACAAATATCACAGGTGTGCAATTTCACTCAATTAGGTGTCATCTTTATATCATCTGACCTCAAAATAAACACTCGTTGTAAAACGTCAATGAAAAGAACTTCAACTGGAATAGCAAGCAAGATGCATGTTTTGTCATTTCTACATTCTTAACATTGTTATAAAAGCAAAATTCACCACAGGAACTGGAAGGCTTTCCTGTCCCACAGCAAAGGTCTATGCATTCTGTCAATGCTACAGTTGATAAGCAAGAGCTCACCTTTGCTCCAAGAAGTGCCACAGCTGTTTAGAATGAATGTAAACAGGCTTGGCAGCTGTAAGCCAGGGCATATGACTGTTTGTGAGCACTATAAAAAGCAGTGCTGTAGGTGCTGTATAAGAGAGGGTGGTGTTTGGTGTGAGGTTCTTCAGAGAAATGAACAGCTCCTCTGTTAGACAGCATCAGACTAAGGTTTGGAAGAGTTGGATGTATTCATTTGTGGGAAAGATAATGGTATGGTTTCTAAAAAAGTAAAATGAATAGAAATCCGAGAGGAATAGAAGGCATTGGAAAATGCAGGGGTGGGGAGGTCAGGTCAGATTTTGGTCTGTTTGGATGGATAAGATTGGCTTGCATGTCCTTTCCAACCCTAACTATTCTATGATTCTATGTCTCAAGAAAGGAGAACCAAAAAGTTAAGATTATAACACCTGCAATCTTGTCTTGACTATCTGCATGCTTTCCCAGAACTACTTCCTGGAGGAAGCTCTGGACATGTGTATGTACTTCCACTTCTTCGGAGCTTGTCAGAAATCAAATACTTATTAAATCATGGATGAGTATCCACACTGCAATACCATGGCTAATTTGTATACACTTATATTGCATAATCACTTGGAAACAGCCTCTGTTTTAATTTTCATTTTCGCTCTGAATCCACACTTTAACTAGATAAAAATTTTATTTCTTTCAGCCATAAGAAAGTAATTTTTTTTTGTTAATAAAAAAAAAAGTCAAACTATTTATTCTAAATTAAAAAAAAAAAAAAAACAAAGTTATAAAAACTTGTACAACAGATTTTGTTTTTCAAGGAAGATTTACTTATCAGTAAAGTTCTATTTAATTCTGTTCATGATCTAAAAGTAATATCTTGTGCTAAAATCATTTTATCTTAACACTCACCAAGGATACCAACAAACTGTCAGCAGTGGATACGTAACAGATTACTTCAGCTACTCACTTCTCTATGAACTACTGAAGAAGACAGAAGGAAAAAAAGGCAGAGAAATGTCATGGAGAAACAGTCAGATTGTGTAAAGTATACATCAATACAGTCTCTTGGGATCTCCATTTCTCCATACTTCTTACATCGAAAAGAATATCAGCTATTTAACATGCATAATTAATTATATGCACATGACATTTCAACTATGAAATCATAATGTAACCTCCCATTTTCACTCATTTTCTAATGTACAAAACCAGCTGTTTTCTTTTATCACAGAGGCATGACTATACCTTAACACTTTTTTTTTTTCTTTTTATTTTGTTAAACCACAATATTGCACAAAGAGAGGAAGGGAGTCCTCTTAAAAATTACTTACTTTGATGCTTGAAAATGAGATCAAGTATGTCAGCAAAGAGCTTTGCCCACATTACCAGGTCACTGCATTGATTAGAGAGCATATTAGGGCAGATCTTAAATGCAGGACTGTTTTAAGTGGTTTAAGTGCAGAATATGATATCGTTGGTACACATATGCAGGAAAAAAAATTAAGTATAAATCAGCAATGTATACTGACATCAGGATGATGTGCCTGGTCCAGACTCTATTCTTTTTCTACCAGATGCATTCAAGACTATCAAGAAAGACATCCAGAAATGCATTCTCATACAAAAGCCCAGTTGAAGAAAAGAGAAGATGAGAAGTGCAAAAAACATGTAGCCTATCTTCATGACAGAATACCTAATTATACCTCTCTCTCTTCTCATGGTTCAAAAAAGATGGCAGAGCAAGTTCACAGGAAAACACTGCTTTTCTTTGGAATACATCAGTCTATCCTGAACTGTGATCACTCTTCCAGAATTAACAAAATTTAATCTCTTTCTTGACCTTTTGGAGCACGCTGCAGATCCTTCCATCAAGGAGCAGACTGGGACATCTCTATAAATTTCTTTTCACACTTACCAACTTACAGTTTTGAAACTGTCTTAGATCTTGAGTTGTTCAGCAGTATTTAACGGTATAAAACAGAAGTGGAAAATTATGCCAAACGACCTTCCTGGTTCATGAACGATATCTACCCCTTAGCTACTGCTAAGGGGATGATGCTTATGTTATCAACAGAAGGCTCTGAGAAAGTTCTTCCATTTTTCTGAGCTGAGAAGTCACAATTTTGTTGAATCAGCTAAGATATTTAAAACATTGAAGCCATTGAAAAAGAGTTCCATCGGTCAGAGAAGACTTGAGAATATAGCATTTACAGTGTGTATGCTTATCACTGACCTCAAATCTTATTAAGCTAGTCTCTAATTAGCATAACTATCTATAGGATTAATTCTTCTTACAGTACCAAATCAGCTATTTATCACATTATCACTTAATAACTTCTGAGAATAAGGAGTACAAACATTTCGTTCATATAGTCTTCCTTGCACAAAACACCTCTTTCAGCCACCAAAAAACAAGCACAAAAAGAAACCACGAGAAACAAACAAACCAACCAACCCCAAAAAGCCCCAACCAACTAATGAAACAAAACCACCCCCAAACAAAGCACAAATTCTCCTTTCCCTGTGCTTTTTAAACGTATTTCACTAAAATTTGTACAAGAAATCAAGTAAGAAAGTCCCAAATAGTGGGAAAGTCTGTATTTGAGCAAATTGTGAAGACCTTTACCTACAATAGTGGCTAAATTTGCAATTCTAAATACTCATAAGTGAAAAATGAGCAGTTTGGGATTAACAATGATATAAAAATGTAAAAGCTTAGTCAGAAAAGGGTAATGGAATTTTAACTGCTTTTATCACATTAGCATATGGAAGTTCAAACTTGTTGCAACTAATGAGAACGCATTAGTGAACTCAGACCCAGACCCCGCTCTCTTTGCTTAGCTGAAATGCTACCAGCATATACTGCCCTGACAGCCAACAGATGCCTGTGGCTCAGGTACCTTGTTTATATTATACTGCTAAAGAATAACAAAATACTACACACCAGCTAGTTCAGAGCATTCCACAAGTGAAGACAGCACTTATGGCTCAAGATGTGGTAGTTTTTGAATTCAGACAATTTAACATTTTCAGAGAGCTACAAGTTCTGACTATTTCTACCTTGTATTTTTATATTTTAACAGCATAACACTTTGTTACTGGGAATAACAATAATACTCATACAATGTAAACACTTACTATAAGAAGGCTTATGAATAAGATGATGCAAGATGCTAGGTTACTTACCTGTAAATCATAAACCTATATGGGAATTCAAATGAAGAATACAGTAAAAGTATTTCTCAAAGAAAAGAAACATAATTAGCCATAAAAATTTTGACCATTGAATCAAGTGAACAAGAAGAACAAGTTGCTATGGGAAGCTGTCACAGCACACTGGAGTTTTCTGAGAGTACCATTAGTTCCTACCACCTTCTATTGCAGTAATCCTTGAAGGTAACAAATTAAGCCAGAGCTAACTTGATAATACTTTGAAACTACCTTGATAATAAAAATATTACTTACTCAGCTTTTGAATTTCATAATACTAATAATTACATGTGTTTCTTTATCATACTGAAAAGATCTGTGTTTCCTCTAGCCAATTTGTGTCATGCCCTAATTGTACTGCAGAAGAAAACTGAATGCATACATGAAACAGGTAAGAAAAAAAGTAAAAATAGCTCAATAAATAAATAAATGTGTAATTAACTTGATTCCATGTGTCAAAACTCAGGTAATACTCTAAGCTTTCTCTCCCCATCCCTGATTCCTTTCTAATCCAAACCCCATTTCCCTAAAAACTGTAATAAAATGTAATAAAACGTTGTAAAAATGCCATATAGGGCAATGCTGTAGTGCCTTGAACTTTATGCATTTTGTTGACTACATTCTCTTTCAGAACAGTGTTCCATTCATAAAAAGCACAGTGTCTGCCACCAAATTAGTTGTGGCCAGACTGCTTTCTGTGCCCTTTCTTTTCTCATTCACCTGCACATTTAACCTCCTTACAACACCAAACAAAATAAAAATATGACTTCTAAGAATCTTTTCAAGTAATTCGTAAAACTGTACAAAGCTTCAAATAGATGTCTTTTTCTTTTGATACACAGAGTAAGCCCTACAGATATATTTCAACTACACAAAAGGAAAAGTTAATGAAGTTTCCCAAATGCAAATAGAGGCCAACTTTTGTTTTAAATCTCAAAACCAGAGAAGGGACAAACTAGAAATGTCTGCAAAATATGTTAATCTAAGCACAAACAACAAATGTTCCAATTTTAATGCAAACCATAAAAAAGTATAAAACAAGATAGTACTTCTATAAATATATATTATTTATATGTATTTTATATACATGTTTATTATCTAAATATATATATCTAAATCTACAGGCATTAAGGGGACCATAAAAGAAACTTAGCTGAATTCAGTAGGTTTGTCATCGATTTTTACAACCAAAAAAACCCAACTACTTAAGCTATAGATGATGATGAAAGTTCAAACATCAATGTTTTATACTCTTAGCCTTTTTTAAGTACTTTCTTCCTAAGGCCTTAATTTTTCGTCTTCTAAAGCATCTGTTCTCCACAAGGATTCACCGTTTGAACTAACACGGGTTCTGCGGCATTAGAACTAAGCAAGAATCTTTGGTGATTAAAAGCACCCTTCAGCCCCGCGAGCCCCTGAGGAGCTTGCTGTCACGGCTTCTACGTTTCCAGCAGGGCTCTTCAGACAGAAGAAGGGGGTAACCTCCTACCGCTAATCCCCGCTCGGCCCCGGGCACCGCTAACCTGCGCCACCAGCTCTCCTCTCGGCGCAACCATCAGGGCCAGTGATGCCGGTCCCGCCGCCGCCAGCTCTGCGAGGGCAGCCCCGCCTGAGGGGAGGAGGCCACTACCGCCCGGGCCTCGCGCCCCTACCGGGCTTTCCCGCCAAATGCCGCGCCTGCAATGCTGCGCTCGTCCTTCGGTGATGACCGGGCTGCGCTGCCGGGTTGTGAGGGGAACAAGCGGTGGTAGGGACATGCCCGGACCGGCTGTTGATGCCGGTGGCAGTCCCGGAGCTTGTCAGCCCTTGAACCTCTTGAGCTTCACCTTCGCTGGCCAGCTGGGTAAGGCAGTTGTTATATAGAAGCATGTCTTCAGACTTTCTTCCACTGGCCCCCAAGTCAGCGAGGCCTGCCTAGCAAAACCCAGTTTTACACCTCTTCCTCAAATCCTTCCTTCCTTTAGAAATCATTCTCCCAGTTTATTTGCTACTGCAATAGGTATAAAACCGCTAACACATACTGTGAAGTTCAAAAGAAAGATGTTCTCTTTTGCCACAGTGTCTGTATAGTGTTTGTTAATCTTTATTCACAGCTTGGGTCATTGTGTGACCCATATCTGTCCTTCATGCAGTACTGAACTTGAATGAGTTTTTCCGCATTAACAGTGGGAAATGTACCACTTTGGATAAGAAAATAAATGTGTTCAGGGTTTTTTTATAAATTCTTAGTCTTCACTTATTCTTTGCTAATCATAAAATTATGTTTCTGCATTTTAATTATTAACAAAACCCCTAACAAAGTAGTAAAGTATAAACACATCCCAAATTTTTTCCCTGGAAGGGACCTATATTTTGTGTGTGTGTTATCAAATCCTTTCTTTCACATCCTTCATGAAGAGGCCCTGTAACAACAGCTGAGACAGACTGAGCTATACCTGCCTGATTGACTCACCAAAATCATGGAGATTTTCCAGCGTGTTCTGCTGTCTGTCAAGATAGCCAGGTAAAAATATACCAGCCTAGTCAATTTATGAAGTTTGGCAGTTTTGGCAAGGTATGTGTTTTTGCATAGCCCAGATTTTTCCAGGCTTTATTACTGCATGTACTTTTTTTTCCACATATAACAAAGGCCTTGGTTTTATTGGAAATCCATAACAATGGACTGCAGAAACACACTGTAAAGTGGTTTGGGTGTTAGTGGGTTTTTCTGCTTGTTTTCTACCTCTACAGCTAGTTACCATCCTTGAAGAAACCCAAACTGGTTTCTGTTTACTGTTTATCATGCTTAATGGGCATAGCACTTTGTTCTCATTTGTCTCTCTGTAAGACATAGTCTTCGGATAGGAAGATTCTGCTTTCCTACTCTAAGGGTGTTTGAAGAATTAATGGGGTGGCTTTCTGTTTTCCATAGGTCTGTGTATATGCTATTTCTCTCTGAAAGATTTTACTTCGTTTGTGACAAATCCTGTTGTGAGGTGCCTTGATGAGTTGATGAAACAATGTTGTAGAAATACCTTCAGTCTGATGCGTGTTTGAAGAAAAAGTATGATGTAACTTTGAAAACTACATTCAGTACTTCAGTTTGACTCAAGTAACTTCAAAAAGAAATGAGTGACTCTTGTAGAAGAATTTATGCTTAATGTAATACAGAAAGGTTAACCTATAAGTAAAACTCAGCAAATGCCCTTTGTATTTAAATGTTATTTGTGCTTCATCAACAGTTTAGAGAAATACATGGCCAAGGATTTTAATTGCATGTTTTAGTATTTAGTACGTCCAAGTTTTTACCGTAACGCAGCTTTGTGTCCTACCTTGACTGGTACTGGAGGATTACAAAGAGTGTAAAGACTGCCAAGGCACTACCTTTGGGCAGGTCAGGTTTTATGATCTTTGTGCTGCTTCTGTATAAAGGCAAGTACAGGAAAGCTCTGAAGAGAACAACTATGCCTTATTTTTGCATTTGCAAGGATATGCACTGTATGAGGAGACAATAATACCTATGGTTACTCACATTTATTTGAAGTTGAGTAACAATTTAATGAATAGATGAGAATGTTTTAAACAGTTTTTGCATGAAGTAGAGTTACAATTTAATGAATAGATCTGAATGTTTTAAACAGCTTTTGCATCTCCCAAAGTGAATCTAACATCATGTTTTATAGCATGCTGATTTTTGTATCAAGTTCATTTTATTCTAATATACAATAAACTTCTTGTCTCATTCTAATTATACATTATTTAAATCACGCATAATAGAAATAGTGAAGAGAATTCAACAGACTACAGGGAGTAAGCTGTTCTAGGCACATACTTCTAATGCATCAGAGTTATTTAACTGTCTTCTGGGCCTTAACATTTCTGAATGTTTTATCTTACATTTACAGTTTTCTAGATAAAAATATGATGTGGTTTGGTTTAATATAGCTGATACTAAACAACCGTATTTAATTGCTGATCAGTGTTTTTTCCATGACAGCATTTTTAACTTTTCTGTTTTGTAGTAAAACACAGTTTTTCTGTACATCTGAAAAACAAGCTATGGAAATCAGTTTCTTCGAGGGGCATACCTTTTTGGTGGTTATCAAACTGGAATGCATTTAATACTGAGAAGTTACTAGTCTCAGTGAAGGATACACCTTTTGACAAGGGATGTTCTAGCCCACATCCTTGTGGCCATTTGTTGTGTTGAATTATTTGTAAGAGTTGGAAAATATTTGGGATTTGGTTTTGGTGTTTTTCTTGTTTTGTTTTAAAAGTACAGAATTCTGGTTCTGCAGGCCTATACTTGTGCCTGGCAATTTATTTCACTGTATGTGCTTAACGTGTGCTGGAACTAGGATGTCAAACTGAAGTAGAGAGAAATATCTTGCTAGTTAGATAATAATGCTCCGTAGCTTGCAAGATCTAGGCTGGACAGCTTGCAAAGAGCTATGTATGATGGTGTTTTAAAAAAACTCAGCCAGTCTAATGGTATATTTACTTAGCTCTTTATTTCCGTAGTTGTTCAACAGAAACGTTGTCTACCCATGTGCAGCTGCACTATATATGTTTTTACACTTTAGTTTTTAATGTGTACCCTGATCTAGTATTTTCTGTATAAATGGAGTGATAATAAATTAGTTTTTCTCTCTTCAGAAATTAAAGTATGGGTTGTTTGGTGGGGTTTTTTTTCCAGAAAAGGTAACTGACACCATTAACTGTTATCCACTTCAACATTTCAAAATAAAAAATCGGGCTCTCTACTATGGGAATGAATTCTGACATTAATTCTAATATTACTCTTTTTAAGCTGGTTTTAGATGTATGATGTAAAACCACCCAGTTTTATAATATTGACAATTGCTTGGGGCTGGTTTTTTTTTTTTTTTAAACTGCTCTGCAGATCTGACCCAAATTGTGATTTTTAATGGAAAAAAGACAACAAATTACATACATGGATAAAAAAATTGTGATAATTAGCGTATGAATGCTATTCACAAAAATGGTGGACATATTTGATAGCCCAAATGCTTACACACTTTTCTTCTGGATTTCATAATGGCATTATTTCAAATCAATGCTATTTTCTGTAATAAATCCTCTATTCTCTAACTTAACGACATGCAAATACATTTGCATCTATGTCATATTAGTTGTCACAAAGAGGTGTTAACTTGGAAATGGTGGGTTTTGGGCTTTAAAAGAAGGACACTGCTTTTGATAAGAAGGATTTTAAATACACCTGAAAACAGAGCACTGAGCTACTTTGGCTCATTAAAAAAAAACCAAATTTTTTATCTAACCTAAACTTCTGGTGAGTCTTAATGATGAAAACTTTTAAAAGCTGTTTTGAGGTCTGTGAACGTCATTAATGGAGATCTTGTGCGTTTGGTTTCTAAATGAGGTTCTTGTCCAAATAACAATTCCCTACCCACAGCAGATGGTGAGGTCCTGTTTCCAATTGGCCTTTAAGCATTTAAGGAGTACACAATGCTGCAATATTCTTCCATATATAGATCAACTTGGCATGCTAATACACTTCCCTTGCTCCAGCTGACTTTGTGCCACAGTTGCAAAAGGCCCTTTGGGACTCAGCTGGGGAACCCTTATAAAAGCAAACTGCTTGAGGTTTGTTTGGTTTTTTGTTTGTTGGTTTGGGAGGGGGTGTTTGGTTGGTTGTTTTTTGTCTGGTTTTTGCTTTTTAGCTGAAAATTCCCGTTAAGTTTTAAATCAGTCTTGAACAATACAGCTGCTGTGCCCTGTAGATCTGCATTTGGCTTGTTGAATTATCTTGATTTTACCCCTAAAACAGAGGACCTGAACTGTGATTTATTCTTGACTCACTTTTAAGTTGGTAGAGGGGAAAAAAGGCCGTTTTCTTCAGATAACGTCACACCAATGCAGCACGCAGACCACTTCTGCCTTTCAGCTGTGCCATTCCACTTACCTGCGCTTTTTGCAAATTAAAAAGGAGTACGAATGTGAAGTGTTACACTCTGGCTCGCCAGCTCTTCAGCTGTGCGCGAGTGTCAACTTCTCAACCTGGATAGTTTGGAGCATTAAAATGTCAAAAGCTGGCCGTTCTGTTCCAGAGCTGCGGCAGCTCTCGCTGCTGAGAACGCCCCTTTAATGGGGGCAGCTCCAAGCAAAAAGCACGGGTCATTACTACTTTATTGCGGTCTTCATGTGATCGGGGAGGGGGTTCGGTGCACCTCTGAAAGGTGAGAAGAGCTCTTACGCCCCTGTCTCCTAGCGGCGCTACTCGCCTGTGAAGCACCTAACGGGAAGATATCCGCACCCCTACCCGAGCAGCGTGTCAGAAGCGGAAAGGCCAACGTCATATCAGCCGCCGCGGAGCCACCACCCTTGTGAGACTCCCTCCGCGGAAGCAGGCGTGCTCAGGACGCTTAGGGACAGCAGGGGAGGAAACCGGGCTTCCCGTGGAGCCCCACTCGGCTCCCTCCCACTGGCATGCTGGGAGTCGTAGTCCGCCCGGTCAGAGCCGCCTCTCTGCTTCCGGGAGCAGCTAGCGGCCGTTGGGAGGGGAGCGGGACCGGACGGACCGAGGCTCGGGTCACGTGGGGCGCGTGTTGACTTCCTCGACAAGCGGGAGGCGGGGTTCCGGGAGTTCCTGGTGGTGGAGGAGGCTGGCAGTGTGGTCGGGCTCGGCGGCGATGGGATCCCGAGGGGGCCTGGGTGGAGACTGCGACGGCCGGCTGTGCCGCTCCGCCGGGGTGACCGCACACTACTGACTCGCCCGGCCTGAGCAGGGCCTGGAGAGGTTTGTCCTGGCGCGGGGGACGGGCCGCGGGCGGGGCACGGGGGCTGTTGAGGACACATCGGTGGCCGGCGTGGCCCTGCCCTGCGGCTGGCCCCTCTCCCGAGGGGTGCTGAGGAGCTTCGTGCCCTGTTGCCCCGTGGAATAGGAGCGGTTCCCCTGGGGACAGGGGCGGTTCTGGTCGATCTTTAGATTCTCTTCTTAAAATAGAGGGAGCAAGTTGGTAGTAGAGTGTGATGTCCCTGCCTGCCTGTGCTCTGCAGGCGCAGCGTGGATAGGTTAAAGAGGGGCATCCCGTTGAGAGACGGTGAGCATAATTTCAAGGTACTGCTAGCGAGTTGGGGGTGGGTCTCAGGTAGGCAATAAAACCAATTAAAAAGCTACACCCCATTAAGCTGAAAAACCGGTTGAGTTTTTAGAGCAGCAATTCATGTGTTAGAACAGGGGAATCTGGCAAAGGAAATGAACAAAGTAGGATTTAGCACAAGATGTGGAAACAGAAGTATGATGAAATATTGGAGCAGATTGGAATACAGGTGTTGCAGGCTGTGTTGGTTTGCATAGAAGTACAGGTGTAGGGAGTACAGGTGAGTGTTGATGTAGTCTTAGGTGCTAGTAATGCTTCAACTTTTCAAAATTTACAGCTTTAAATCCTGGTGTTTCACCTGGTAAGGAAGTTGCTCTGGTATCCTTAAATGAGCCTGCTCCCCACCAATTTGCAAGAGAGTGTGAGTTGGGCTACAAACTGTTTCAGTGAGTGGTTTTAGGAGCTTTTGCATTTCTTGGGGAATCCTTTAGGTTCCCTGCTGTCCTGCACTATGTGTATGCAGTAACATCGGCATACTGGAAGCCAGGTCTGGAAGAAGCAGAGTGAGGGGCGGATTATTGTCATAACATATTGTCTGCACTGGGTGCCAAAGGTTAGGTGCTCTTCTGACACAAGAGTTTTCTCAGATTACAGTTCAGAAAAGTATACAGTGAGCATTGGCAGAATACTGGTTAGGTTGTGGTTTACAATGAAGATTAAATAGTGAAAAGGCCTTTAACACAGCAAAGGGGATGAAGTGACATTTTTGTGCAGCAAAAATGGGTAATAAAATAGAGATAATTTTATGATTGCCTAAATTACAGCAAATATTCTGATTTGGTTTTCAGTATGTCTCTTTTTATATATGGCAATAAAAAGGTGGGGAGAGTGTAAAACTTACCAGATCAAGTACATGAACAGACTGTATTTAGTATAGTCAGGGTGGAGAAACAGAATAATTGCATCTCACAGTGTTGAAAAAAATTGTACGTGAAGTTGCAAATCCAGTAACATTTGTTCTCATGATATCACTAGATACCTTGAATTGAGGATTGTGATTTATATGGCTGGAAAATGTTAAATGTGGGATGCCTACTTATGAAAGTGAAAGTTACCCTGAAAAAAGTGCAGACATGTTGCTGCATATGCTATCCGTGTCTGACTTCTAAAGAAGAGATTTTGAAGGAAATAAGTGAAAAGGTAGAAGGGAGTGGGATAAAATGCAGTGTGGATGTACTTTTTGATATATGTTTTAATTCTTTCACAGGTATTTTCTAAATAGAGGAAGTCTAGATGGGCAATATTCAGTAAAACAGTTGCAGTGGCAGTGGGTTCGAGTCTGTTAAAATGCCGATGATGGGATTAATACAAGAGTTGGGGTAGTAACTAGCTTGGTGTAAGTCAGTGGTGGGTTCTGCTGAGGGGAACTTACAGAGATACTGTATGTTTGTGATGTATTCACAATCAGCTTTGCAGTCACTCTTATGTTTTCATTATATGTTTATACTTTAATTGCATTAACTATTATTTACATGATTATATAATACTTTTATGTGGAGTTCTTGGTGTATAAAATCATAAATGCTTCCAAAATTTGACAGGTCATCTGGGAAGAAGAAACAAAGTTTGAGAAGGGAAGTGAGGCATAAGTAACTTGGACACTCAGTCATCCACTTAGACTAGAACTTGTGTTCAAATGTCCAGGTTTGTCTGAAATAATGAGATGTAGACTTGAATTGTAGAACAGCCTAGGTTAGGAAGGAGCTGGAAAGGTCCAATCTTTTGTAGGAAAGGGAGCCTAGATAAGATTATCTAGCACCCTGTACAGTTGTGTCTTGAAAACATCCAGATGTTCTGGTAGGATGACCAAGTGCCATCAGCATGAATCAGTTCAACTTGCCTTTTAAGAGCTGTAATAATATCACCAAACTTGTGAGCTTATTGAATATTAATTAATCTGACAGTTGGATTCAATGGGAGGAAACTTATGACTGAGATAAAACCTACTGTTTGTTTTACAAGAGGAGATTTAAAAATAACCCAAACCAAACTCTCTTTAGTTTTTGTAAATGGCAGTTCCTTACAAACATCTTGAAATGGGAAGGAATGAACACCAAAAAAGTGTCTATTAAAATAATATTCAGTGTTAGCACATATGAGAACATATGGGGTTTTCAGCAACCTTTGAATATACTTACATTTGGTGCTAGAAAGGTTTAACAGTCAGAAGCCGTCTTGCTCTTACTTGTGTTTCTTTGGCAATATTGCTTCTAATTCTAATAGGGAAGTTTGTAGTCTACCTGGAGTCCGAGTCAGGGATATCACCAGGGCACTCCCCAACCTGGTGCACCCGACATACTACCCACTGCTGATCTTCCAGACAGGTGGGGAGGAAGCTGCATCCCGTAGTCTGAGGGGAATGAATAAAGATTTCAAGGCCTTGGGACGGATGGTGAAAGATTCAGGGGCTCAGGTGATTTTCTCTGCACTCCTTCCATTTTCAGATGATGACATGAGATCAATTAGAAAAATTCAATCCATAAATGATTGGCTTCAAGAATGGTGCTACAGGCAGGGTTTTGGATTCTTTGATAACGGCTGGTTTTATAAGACACCAGTCCAGACAGTGATACGTGGGAAAGGTCTATCTCGCAGGAGTAGAAGGATGATGGGCCAGGAATTGGCAGAGCTAGTTTGGAGAGCTTTAAACTAGATTTGAAGGGGGATGGGGTTGTAGCTGGGCTGGTACCAGTGGGGCAGCACTCTAGAACTGATGAAGACCAGGAGGCCTCCCATCCCCCTAGGGTGAAATCGATGTGCTCAGCTCACGCCCTGAAATGCCTGTACACCAATGCGCGCAGCATGGGGAATAAGCAGGAGGAGTTAGAAACCTGTGTTCGGTCAGTAGATTATGATCTGGTGGCAATTACAGAGACATGGTGGGACAGCTCACATGACTGGAACGATGGCTATGTCCTTTTCAGGAAAGACAGGCCAGCCAGGCGAGGTGACAGAGTTGCTCTTTACGTGAGAGAGCAGCTACAATGTACTGAGTACTGTCCTGGCACAGATGAGGAGCAGGTTGAGAGTCTATGGGTGAGAATTAAGGGGCAGGCTGGCAGGGGTGATGCTGTTGTAGGTGTCTATTACAGGCCACCGGATCAGGGTGAGGAAGTTGACGAGGCCTTCTACAGGCACCTGAGAGCGGCCTCACAGTCACAGGCCATGGTTGTCGTGGGGGATTTTAACTTCCCTGATGTTTGCTGGAAGGACTACTCAGCAACCCAGCCACAGTCCAGGAGGTTCCTCCAGTGTATGGATGATAACTTCCTCATGCAAATGGTGGATGAGCCAACCAGGAGAGGAGCGCTGCTGGATCTCATCCTCACTAACAAGGAGGGTCTAGTTGAAGCAGTAAAGGTTGAGGGCTGCCTCGGTTGTAGCGACCATGAAATGGTGGAGTTTAGGATCTCGTGCAGCAGGAACAGAATAGCAAGTAGAATTGCAACCCTGGACTTCAGCAGGGCAAACTTTGGCCTTTTCAAACAATTGCTGGGGGAAATCCCTTGGGCAAGGCTGCTCGAAGGTAAAGGGGCCCAAGATAGTTGGCTAGCATTCAAGGACTGCTTCTACCAAGCTCAAGATCAAAGCATCCCAACACGTAGGAAGTCAAGGAAGGGAGCCAGGAGACCTGAGTGGTTAGACAAGGAACTGCTGGGTAAGCTCAAATGGAAGAGGAGAGTTTACAGATCATGGAAGGAGGGGCTGGCCACTTGGGAAGAATATAAGGCTGTTGTCAGAGGATGAAGGAAGGCAGCTAGGATGGCTAAGGCCTCCTTAGAATTAAACCTGGCGAGAGGGGTCAAGGACTACAGAAAGAGCTTTTTCAAATATATGGCAGATAAAACCAACACCGGAGGTAATGTAGGCCCACTGATGAATGGGGTGGGTGTGCTGGTGATGGAAGATACAGAGAAGGCAGAGTTGCTGAATGCCTTCTCTGTCTCTGTCTACTCTGCTGGAGTCTGTCCTGAGGAGCCCCGTACCCCTGAGGACCCAGAGGAAGTTGGGAAATTGGAGGAGTTTGCCTTAGTTGATGAGGACTGGGTTAGGGAGCAGTTGAGCAATCTGGACATCCATAAGTCCATGGGTCCAGATGGGATGCACCCCCAGGTACTGAGGGAGCTGGCTGAAGTCGTTGCTGGACCCCTCTCCATTATCTTTGCCAAGTCTTGGGAAATGGGAGAGGTGCCTGAGGACTGGAGGAAAGCAAATGTCACTCCAGTCTTCAAAAAGAGCAAGAAGGAGGACCCAGGTAACTCTAGACTGGTCAGCCTCACCTCCATCCCTGGGAAAGTGATGGAACACCTTATCCTTGGTGCCATCTCAAGGCATATAAAGGATAAGAGGGTCATTAGGGGCAGTCAACATGGCTTCACCAAGGGGAAGTCGTGCTTGACCGACCTCATAGCCTTTTATGAAGGCATAACAAGGTGGCTGGATGATGGCAGAGCAGTGGATGTGGTCTACCTTGGCTTCAGTAAAGCGTTTGACACAGTCTCCCACAGCATCCTCACAGCTAAACTGAGGAAGCGTGGGCTGGATGGTCGGGTGGTGAGATGGACTGTGAACTGGATGAAGGAGAGAAGCCAGACAGTTGTGGTCAATGGGGCGGAGTCTAGTTGGAGGCCTGTATCTAGTGGGGTGCCTCAGGGGTCAGTGCTGGGGCCGGTATTATTCAATATCTTCATCAATGACCTGGATGAGGGAATTGAGTGCACTATCAGCAAGTTTGCTGATGACACTAAGCTGGGAGGAGTGGCTGACACGCCAGAAGGCTGTGCTGCCATCCAGCGAGACCTGGACTGGCTGGAGAGTTGGGCTGTGAAAAATGGGATGAAATATAACAAGGGGAAGTGTAGAGTGTTACATCTGGGTAGGAACAACCCCAGGTTCCAGTACAGGTTGGGGAATAACCTATTAGAGAGCAGTGTAGGGGAAAGGGACCTGGGGGTCCTGGTGGACAGCAGGATGACCATGAGCCAACACTGTGCCCTTGTGGCCAAGAAGGCCAATGGCATCCTGGGGTGTATTAGAAGGGGGGTGGTCAGTAGGTCGAGAGAGGTCCTCCTTCCCCTCTACTCTGCCCTGGTGAGACCGCATCTGGAATATTGTGTCCAGTTCTGGGCCCCTCGGTTCAAGAAGGACAGGGAACTGCTGGAGAGAGTCCAACGCAGGGCGACAAAGATGATTAAGGGAGTGGAGCATCTCCCTTATGAGGAAAGGCTGAAGGAGCTGGGTCTCTATAGTTTGGAGAAGAGGAGACTGCGGGGTGACCTTATTAGTGTATATAAATATATAAAGGGTGAGTGTCACGAGGATGGAGCCAGGCTCTTCTCGGTGACAACCAATGGTAAGACAAGGGGTAATGGGCTCAAACTGGAACACAAGAGGTTCCACTTAAACTTGAGAAGAAACTTCTTCTCAGTGAGGGTGACAGAACACTGGAACAGGCTGCCCAGGGAGGTTGTGGAGTCTCCTTCTCTGGAGACATTCAAAACCCGCCTGGACGCCTTCCTGTGTAACCTTATCTAGGTGCTCCTGCTCCGGCAGGGGGACTGGACTAGATGATCTTTTGAGGTCCCTTCCAATTCCTAATATTCTGTGATTCTGTGTAATTAGATTTAGTAGTTTAAATCAGGATTGTATGGTGCTGAGAGGGCAATATTTTACTCCAACTTTTCTGTTCTCCCCCCCCTTCCTTTCCTTTTCTGATAGTTATGAGGAAAACTGGTTGTTGTGACAGCATCCACAGACAGGCAGATGGGACTACATTATGTTGAGGATGCATAGGGTTTGCAGATTAGCAGCGAAGGTACTAGAGTATGAAACTGTTCAGATAAAGTAAAATTTATCAAGCACTGTTGTCATAAAATGTGTTTCTTGAGAGAGTAGATTATTTATTGTAAAAAGCTTGAGATTGAAAAAATTGCCCATTATACCTAAATAGGTTTTGTTTGGCTCCTCTGGCTTACCCAGATGTTCACAATACAAACCAGAAACTACTCACTGTAGTTCATCTGAGCTTAGAGGTAGTTACTTCACTTCCTGGAGGCAGCAAAATGAATACAATTTGGAGGTCTGATTTAGCTGATGTGTTGACGTGTTTCTGAAAGAGAATCAAGTATGCTGAAGCTGCAGGGATGTGCCCTTATATGCGTGAACTTTCAGGGAGTGCTTTGGAGCTGTGGACTTTGTCCGCAGGGAAGAATAAGCAGTGGCCAAAGCTAGCAGCTACTGAAATGTGCCTGTGCTGATTTTTTTTTTTTTTTTTTTTTTGCTCTAGAAATGGAGCAAGTATCTGTAAAAAGTGATGTTTCTGTCTGTAGAACAGACTGTTCACAACTGGAATCAAAGAAACTGAGACTTCTGAGGGAGAGATGCGAAAAGATAGACTGGAAGACTTGCTTGGTTTATGTGTCACATACTCCATAGACTGTGGAGTTCTGGATGCTGGCTGCAGGAATTCTGTATTTTTCGTTGCTGTGCTGGAGTGTCTTAAAAAAGTAAAACTTTTATAAAAGTAAAACTTTTCTGAAATGAAGGTGAGGGCTTCAGTGCACTCATTCAGAATTCCTGTGGTTCAAAAGACTTTCTTGAACTTAATGTTTAATTTTTATCTCTATATGCATATATACAATCTTCTATGTAAGGCAGTGTAAATAGTACAGAAATTATACTCTTGTTATTAACACTGGAGGTTGTTCATACTACCACCATGAAGTCAAACCCTTTAAATCTGGAAGGTACACAAAGTAAAATGGTTCACTCTCAGTAGCCTTAATAAAAATGAGGAAAACACTGTCTTGAAATTATTTGCATTTGTCATTTGGAAATATTTTGAAAACCGTTCTAGTCTTTTTCAAGTCAAAAGATGAGGAGAATGGGGATCTGCTCAATACTGGGAAAAATTTAATGTAATCCTGCTTTTACTGTTTCTCCTCCTGATCTGAGAATAAGATTAGCATTTCAAACTACAGGAATCTGTTTGTGCAGTGGTCTGATTGCTGTTAGAGCCTCTGCTTCCTGTGTTCCTCTTATATACAATGCGTTTTATATATTTAACTACCACCCATGGTGTTAATGACTAATATTTGTAAAGCTCTGTGAAGAGAAAGGCTCTATGTCTGTTTTCCCATTAGTAAGAAATGGGAAAGCATTCTTATTCTGAAGATATTTAATACGTTAAATCAAAGCTGGTCTGTAACCTACATTAAGCATTGATTAGCAACGAATGTGGTTTCTGAAAACGCTTCTGTAGTATGTTAAAGAAAATTTAAGTGATACTATATCTTCAAACTAATGCATATAAACAGTGGAGATAATTACTCCTGTTAGAACTTAATGCTATATCCTGTCAACAGCATATTTGCTTGTTTGTATTTTTTCTTCAAAAGCATAAATTATTTAATGCAAACACTAATACTGATATTAATTTAATGATCTTATTTTTAGAAGATTAAAGTCCTTTTAAATAGGCTCTTTTATATGCAGAGCAGTCTAATAAAAACTACAAATGTAACATGTGCCTTTGTCATGGGGAAAAGTTAGGGAGACCTTTTTTGGGATGGAATGTGTAGTAAGTGGGATTGCAGATCTTGCTTTAAGTAGGCCAAGGTGGACATCAGTTGTATTCATAGACATTAACTTGTCTGTATATTACTTTTAACGTTTTATTGGGAAATCTTTCACTGGTTATTCTTGTACAGCATCTCATGAATTTCATTAATTACAACTCCAGAGTGATCAAAGTTCAGTGCTTCAGAGTAACAGCTCAGGGGCATTTGCAGCAGTGTGTACATGTGTCTTTGAATGGGAGAAGCTAAACAAAATAAAGCACGGGCAGCGTCGTCTGTGCTTGGGCTCAGTGAGCCATCCTGCCAGTCCTTCTGGGACTGCCAGATTTGAGGAGTCATAACTTTTGGAATAATCTATTCATGTGTGTGTCAGAAAGCATTTCTTGAGTTGTTGCTTACAGTTCATATTTATTAAATGATGTAATTTAATACTGGAGAAATTAAATCTTAATTCCTGTCCTTAAAGAGTAAAATCTAAGGCTACAGCTGCAGTCAGGGATTTCTTATGGATGTAGCCCCATTTTGTAAGGCTTTGTCTTCTAAGGGTTTCTGTTTATTGCTTTAATATCATGAGAGAGCTTCTTGTGGAGAAAGAAGTACTTGGGAGCATGCTTTCTGTTTTTGGTTTTTGATTTTTCCTGACAGCAAAACAAAGAGCTGGGTGAACTGTGCATTTCACTGTCGCCTTTATAGAACTGCTGATCTTACACTGTTTAATGGCCGGGTTTTATTCTTGTATGAGCTTATATCTTTTATTGGCCTTTTAATACTGGCTTAGCAGGTGCAGGAAAAGTAACTTTGCGTTATTCTTTTTCTTCAGAAATAGTTCAGAAAGTCTTTTGCAGCATAAACTCTTTGGGTCTTGTTTGTTTGTTTTTTAGGTTGTGTTGATACAGTATATATCAACATAATATATATAGTTAGGTATATTTAGCAAAAATGCTATGATTTACATGATGTGACTGTTTCCTCATGCTCATCTAATCCATACTGCAGTTAGTGGTGCATGTAACTTACTTCTGAATCATTGTGCACCTATCCAATACGGAAGTCTTAGCTGTTTTTTTCTTAGGAAATGTTTTATAGTTCTGTAGACTGAGATTGGAAACTTCTTGAAATATGCAATAAAAGGAGTATTCAGTAAGCACAAGCAACAGAATGGTGTTTACTAATAGAGTTAACTGTTGAAGTCTCATCAGCTTATACCTGAGATTTGTTAAATGCATTTTTTCTGTGGTTATTTTCCTCTTCTATAAGTCTGTTAAAATTTTGCAGAGTTTTGGGTTTTGGTGTGGCTTTTTTGGTTGTTTGTTTTGTTTTTTGTTTTAATTCAACTGTGTGGGTTTGTAGAATAACTTATGGCAAAGATGGGAAGCTATTTAGAATAAAATATGTGAAGACTTTTCCTTTCAGATTGACTGACAACAGCATCATGAAATCTCTTAGAAATCATAGTGGCTTGCTTATTTTGTAAAGAAAAGGTACTTTGGGTTTCAAGAGTAGTGCTCTTTTCCAAAAGCAGGAATGTCCTTTAGGAGGTAGTGGTAAATCTCAAAATACCCAAAGCTTTTTGTTTGCTGACTGTCTATGCTATAGCTTTTTGAAGTGATTTTATGCTAACCTTAGTCATGTAAATATTCTATTATTATACTCCTTTCATGTGATACTCTAAAATTCTGAGTAAATTAGTGTTCAGTGGCATTTAAATTTCAATTTATGTAAATCTGTCCATTTATTAGGAAGTGATGTCTGTCTGATGTCTCAGTTTTGTTTCTGTGTTGTTGGGCAGCATGACAGTGGTGATTTGAATTGTGTTTCTTGTAAAGCTGAAACGACTGCACTTTTTGTGGTTATGGCACTGTAATATGGTGTATGGATATTATTAATAGTTTATGTTAATAGAGATAATGAAAGATAAAGTGATTTTTTTTTTCCTCTTCTTTATGGGCTGTTGAGCTTCCACTACAGACAAACATGTTTCATTCCTTTTTTATTTCTTTTTAATAATTGGAGAGTTTAAAAAAGCATGATTCCTTCTGAATAACCCACTGCATTTTGAAAAATATGTGTTACAAGCCCCTTTGATTATGTGAAATTATATTCTTATCTTCGAAATAACATCCAGTGCTGGTTTAGAGAGTAGCATCAGAAAACCAGAGCTGAGTAATCCTGTAAACTAAATGAGTTCTTTCAAGTGAAAAAAAGCTAGTGTAACTAGTCCTCTTGGTAGGTGCAGGTTAAGTGTCTACCAGAATTAATAGTACTTGTGTATGCTGCATCTTATTTGAAATGTCTTGGAAGCTTATAAAGGTGGTAAGGTTTAGTCAGCAAAATACAGAACAAATACGGTCTTGTCTCCTGGTGTTCTCTCCTGTTTTCCCTTATTGCCATCTGCTGGTGGAACTGGTGTGTGCAAGAAATAGGGAATGTATGATGCTGAAGTTTAGGAGCTATAGGGAAGTGTGGGGATGAAGATGTATTTTATGTACAAGGTCACACAATCTGCAGCTTTCTTCAAGAGATAAGGATAAGCTTTGACACTTCTTTAATGACATTTGAGTCTAGTTCAGAGAAAAGGAGATGTGTTGCCTTGAGAAGGCAAGCTCTTGGAATTTGATGAGATGGGTTGACGACTCATAGGGCCCTTGGTACAACGTAGGAGGAAAAGCTGTTATGTTATGCTCATGTTAGAAGACAAAATTGGCAATTCTTTCAGTTAGTTAATGCAGTTTGGATGATGTAGTGCTTTTGGTCAAGGTCACCTTGTTCATGGAGCAGTGATATTCTTGCACTGAAAAGGAAACAAACCTTTTTTTGCAAGGCTCTTTCTACTAAAGTATGAGGCAGAGCAACAGGCAAGGGAAGCGTAGGCTACCTCCTGTTTTGTTAGAATACATCAGTGTACAAGGCATCTGTTTGCCTTCTGAAGACAGCCATTAAAAGGACTTCAGTTTTGGTTTGTCGTTTTTCTTGTCTCTTTTCACTGTTGCAACTCTATTGCCATCTGTTTAGTATAAATGAGCTGTGATTGTTTTTTATCAAGTTGTCTTAACTGGCTTGGAGCAAATGGAGACAAACGTAGTAACCACACCATTGTTCACCTATAGCTGTACTATAGCTCTTCATAGTGCTGCAGCCCATGTGGCTTTTCCAGTTCTAGCACAGTGAGGGAAGTTTGACCACATGGATAAGCTCCAGGGTAGTTGATCCCTTTACCTCTTAGTACTGCTAAACAAATGACTGTCTAGTTTGAACTTAAATAACAAATACACAGTAGAGGTAGCAGTTGTGTTTGTGGGGTTGCAGCCCTACTGATGCCTGTCTTTCCTGTGAAGTTGTGATCAGGGCAATTTCATGTTGAAATAACTTTTTCCTACAATACGAACTGTCTTCATAGAATCAGAATAGTTAGGGTTGGAAAGGACTTTAAGATCATCTAGTACCAACCCCCTTGCTGTGGACAGGGGTGCCTCCCACTACACCCTGTCTCCTAAGGCTGTGTCCAACCTGGCCTTGAACACAGCCATGGATGGAGCGTTCACCACTTCTCTGGACAACCCATTCCAGTGCCTCACCACTCTCATAGTAAAGAACTTCTTCCTTATATCTAACCTGAACTTCCTGTTTAAGTCTAAACCCATTACCCCTTGTCCTATTGTTACAGTCCCTGATGAAGAGTCCCTCTCCAACACTATATTAATTCTGTTCATTACAGAATTTCTATTGGTTCATCAGGAACCTAAGGATTTTTTTCAAGGTGAAAAAAATAAAAATTGCTTTTGGTAGAAGTAGCATCAGCAGTTTGTTTAAGGAGCGGGGGGAAATGTTATCAGGTACTGTACAGCATTGGTTAGTATTGCATATAAATGACCTTAAGTAAGAATGAGCTGTGTCTTTTTTAGTTTGATTGGTTTGGGTTTTTTTGGGATGGTCTGTTTTTAAATCAAACCCCTGTACTTGTTCCTGATAACTAGTAACATTAAGGAAAATGCTGTTGGGGCTTTTCCCTTAAGACCTGGAGTTCAGGAAAGTATATGGAGTTTTTTAAAGATGCTGTTTTCTTATTGAATGTTTTGCTGTGCTTAAATGACATGAGTTGTAACAGAAAATCAGTCTAATGGTTAATTTACATTTGTCAGTCAGGTGGATTTGCCTAGTATTTTAGAGTAATGCTTTTCTTATGGTCAGATTATTGTCAGTTTTCTCCATGCATGTTGAGGCAGTCAAGAATTACTGCCTCAACATGCCTCAGGCATGTTCAGCAGGGTATTTTGTACTGTGACCAAGTAAAGAATAGCTACACATGCAGCCTCCTTGAGGGCTAATGCAAATATACCTTAAGAGTCCATTTTGAAGCTTGGGAAAAGTATAAATAGTTGCATTCAAGAATGACGGAAATCTGGCACTTGTGATCAGGAACCACAGTACTTAGTTTCTTGCAACTATAATATCTTTTACTGCTCAGTGCTGGCTTGCAAAAACTCTAATACGGAACTCCTTTGGAGTTCAAGTGTTTGGTACCAGCCAAATTGTAGGATGGTGTTAAGTGTTAATAAATGTGAATTTGGGGGTTCATAAATCTGATGCATACTCAAAATATTTTTATCAAGTAACAGTGAAAGATGCTGCTTTTCTAACCAGCATATTTTCACTGTATAAGAGGTTTCAGGAATTTTCTGGAAGATTACGGTATTTCCTAATTCTTCAGTTGTGTCACACTCAGACAGAAACACCCTGCAGTATTATTTGGAAGGTTTTCAGACTTGGGGTTCTTGATGGATTTGTCTCTGAAAATTTTGCACTTTATCTTTTTAACAGCTGTCATGGAGGAGTTGGTGGAGGATGACATCTGTATTTTGAACCATGAAAAAGCAGACAACACTCATAAGAGAGATGGGGAGATTCCTGTTTCATCTTACAGCGGAGACGAGTCTGTTGCCTCACACTTTGCACTTGTCACTGCATATGAAGATATCAAGAAACGACTAAAGGAGACAGAGAAGGAGAACTCCTCCTTAAAAAGAAGAGTGAGAATTCTAGAAGAGAAGGTAAGAAAAAAGTCTGTTTACCAGCTTCTGCCTGCAGCTGCTGTTGTTTTGGGTTTTTTTTGTTCCTGGCTGGAGCAGATGGGTAAGTACTTAAAGTAGGTACTTTTTCCAAGTTAAGTTCTGGTAAATTGTTTCATTCGCTTGACTGGAACATAGTTTGTTCCTCTGGTACTCTAGTTACATCATGCTGGGACTTTTGGTTCTTACTGGGCATGTCTGTGATGCAGTGCAGAAGTGCCCTGCAAAGGCATTAGCTTTAATTTGGAAAGACACATAGGGTGGATTGGATTGTTACTATATTTCATCTACCTCTTTATGATGATTATAGAGGTGCCAAGTGTACAAATTGTCAGAATCCAGGAACTTGTCTATTGAAAGAATCTCTTGGGTTCAACATGCTGAAATGATAAGGAAAAATTGGTTGTTAAGAATGGTGCTGACTTGGAAGTTAACTATTAACTTGTAAAATAGTTCTGCTTTGGTTTTGCTCACATAAATAATATGAAAAAATCTTTGCTTAAGTTATGAGTCACTAAAAAATCTTCAGTATCCTCTGAATTGTCTGTATGTGGTGTCCTAGTATGCTCAAAACTCTTCTTCCAAAAGACAATTTGTATATATCTAGAAAAACGGGATTTAGGGATTGTCAGTGTGACTTCTGATGTTTTTTAAATACAGCAGTGACCTAGTGAGCATTAAGTATGGTTAGAGACTGCAGAATTTGTAGACAGCCTGTGTTGCATTATTGTACTAAAAATTAAAATGCTCTTAGCTTAATGTTGCAGGCTGTGCTCTTGCAGTTCTCAGTATAACATACAAAACTACTTGCTTCTCATTTCTGTTAAACTTCTAGCTGCTTGGCTCCCGATTGGAAGAGGAATGCAGTTCAGTTGGACGTGAACAAGTAAATAAGGCATACCAAGCCTATCGAGAGGCCTGCATTGACAGAGATAATCTGAAAAGCAAGCTGGATAAAATGGTACACCTGTTTAATGAGTGACGTGCATGCATGATATAAAAGTACTGCAGAGTTAATAGATGTTTACTGTAGAATGAATATTATTTGCTGAAAGTCTGTGCTGTTTGTTTTATCACTCCTTTAGGTTTTTAAAGTATGTGACTGTAGTTTGTGTAAGGATAACAGCTGTAAGTATCTCAGTTTTATTGCTGGGCTAGGTTAATGCTAAACACTCCAAAGAATATTTTTTTTTTTTTCCTTAAAAAGTTGAATTGTCAGACAGGATAGAAAAAAGCCTCACAAATGGTTTTGTCCCTTCCCCCAAAAACAGGTGAAAGAATGTTCAGAATCCTTGAAAACCTTGAATGAACAGTTGCAGTCTAAAGAAGTAGAGCTGTTACAGCTAAGAACCGAAGTGGAAACTCAACAAGGTATGCGTTTGGTTACTTCATCTTAATCTATGCTGACTTGTCTTAATGGTGATGTTATGATCTTGGAGCATGAAGAGGTTTCACCTATATAGTGGCTTAGGTAAGAGAGGCATATATTGCAGTGAGGTACTCGAGAACACGTATGTGTGTTTGTTCTAGTAAATGGTGACATGCGTGTTAGATTATCATAAGCAAGGAGCTCCACAGTGAAGATCTGAGGCTGTTCTGTTCTTCCGTTACTTGAGAAATATGCACAACCTGACAGTTCATAGGCTCTGGGTCCCACCACCCTTTCCTCAGAGTGGGGCAGGAGCATACTTGTTCAAGTATCAAACACCAGCCAGTCAGTACTACTTCCTCTGGTACCTGCAGATGATCTGCTATATTGCTTTGTCCCGCTGTTAAGATATGACAGATAAAAGTGGCTGTTGTATAGCAATAGCTGCAGTGAACCACGATTACTTAAAGGGCTGGTAGATGAGGAAGGGTAGAAAGATGGTGATTGTAGTGGGCCTGGTGGAAAGGAGAAACAATGTACCCTTGTGTCCAGGGTTCAGCAGCAGCAGTCATTTTTCTCCTTAGTAGCTGGTGCAATGCTGTGTGACTTTCAGCCTGGGAACAGCACTGATAACACCGATGTTTTTAGTTACTGCTCAAATGTTTAGTCTGACCAAGGACTTTGTGAGTCTCATGCTCTGCCAGAGAGGAGAGGAAGCCGGGAGGAAGCACAGACAGTACACCTGACCCAAACTAGCCAAAGAGGTATTCCATACCACAGCACGTCGTGCCCAGGATGTAACTGAGAGTTACCCGGAAGGTTCTCTGCTCGGTCGGGCTGGGTATCGACGGGTGGTTTTGTATTCTCTTCCCTTGTTATTTCCCTTATCATTATTATTATTGGTGGTAGCAGTAGTGGTTTGTGTTATACCTTAGTTACTGGACTGTTCTTATCTCAACCCATGGGAGTTACATTCCTTTGATTCTCCTCCCTGTCCCTCCGGGAGCAGGGTGGGGGAAGTAAGGGGAGGAGTGAGCAAGCAAGACTGCTTGGCTCATAGAGTTTAAACCGCAGCAGTTCTTTTTTGGTGCCCAACATGGGGCATGAAGGGTTGAGATAATGACAGATCTGACTGGACTGTGTCTAATCGTATTTGTGATAAGCATTCATTGTTTTAGATTAACAGTCACTCGTCACAATGCTGATTTATTGGCTCTCAAAGTTGTTGTTCCTGATCTCACAGTTTCAGCATGTCACACCTTACTTACAGCTGGTATTTGCTGTGTTAGGGTTTATTAGATGAGGTGCTTGGGCTCAGGTTCTTGTTTCATTGTACTTTATGGTAATGACTTCTAATACAGGCGGGCTCCGGCAGCAAGGCAGGATGGCTGTGGCCATGTACCTGACTGTCCTGCTGCTCTTTGGCGTCCTCGCTCTTGTCCTCGCCTCTGTATTCGTGAGGCTGCAGGGACCTGAGGGGTAGTGGTCCCGCGAGCCTGTGGCGGCCAAAACAGCCCTGGAGAGCCGCCCAGAGACCAAGAGGGAGCGGGGCCAGAGGCCGGGAGGGAGTGGGTGCCGGTGGAGGAGGTTGGGGCAGTCGAGGAGGGGATGGAGGTGCCCGCTGACCAGCGGGAGGAGGCAGTGGAGGAGCCAAGCCCTGCGGCTGAGTCCAGCTCTGCTGCAGCTGAGAGCACTCCCCTGCAGCTGCCCGTCAAGCCCCGTGAGCCCGAGCCCCAGGAGGATGCGGAGAGCAAGATACCACCTTTGGGAGCCTCAGCTGGGTCCAGCCTTGGGCACGCGGGACAAGTGGAGGATGCAGGAGACCACGCAGCATTCCCAGCAAGGCAGAGGAGGAAGATCTGAACTCAGAAAAAGAGAAGCTGGTGGTGAGAGAGCCTTCAAGCACAGCAGCTACACCAGCCCCAGTGACAAGTACAGCAGCAGCATTTGAGAGTTCTGAAGGTTTTGAATGGCCTTTGGGTACCCTTGGGACCTGCCTGCTGATTGTGATGGGGATCACTATGTTGGCACACACACAGAGTGTGTTTTACCCACGACCATTTTGTCTGATCTCGAAAGTTAAGCAGAGTCGGGTTTGGGTCTTGTCTAGGGTTAGACGATGATATAGGAGGACCAAGAGATTTTCCTCAAGGCTGGACAGTCATGAGTAGCAGGGTGTGTGGGACAGTATGGGCTAGTATCTAATCCACTGGGCCCCTCCAGTGCTTTGGAAGCGTCGGAGATGGAAGGCAGCTGTATGGAGTCCCCAGTGACAAGCTGCAGAAACTGCTGAAGGGGAGGGTGAATTATTTTGAGCGTGGTGGGCCCATGACACTTCAGGCCATCAGGGCAGAGATGCAACATAGAGATGGACTCATGATCGAGGGGTGGACTTAGCAATGGACACTATTGCTCAGGTTATTCACGAGTGTGAACACTGCACACAGCCTCTCCTGCTCTGAAAGACTTACAAGAGATGGAGCCCAACATCATGGACCGAATGGACTCAGCAGCTTTATAGGGATTGGTCCATGCACTAAGGAATTATCTGTGTGTGTGTGTGTGTGTATATATGTATATATGAGCAATGGTATACTGAAAATGCGGGATCTGAGCACAATGTGAATGGCATGGGACAAGGGGTGGATACTGTCCTGGGTTCAGCAGTAGCAGTCATTTTTTTCTCCTTCTTAGTAGCTGGTGCAGTGCTGTGGTTTTGACTTTCAGCCTGGGAACAGCACTGATAACACCGATGTTTTTAGTTACTACTTAAATGTTTAGTCTGACCAAGGACTTTGTGAGTCTCATGCTCTGCCAGGGAGGAGAGGAAGCCAGGAGGAAGCAGGGACAGGACACCTGACCCAAACTAGCCAAAGAGGTATTCCGTACCACAGCACGTCATGCCCAGGATGTAACTGAGAGTTACCCGGAAGGTTCTCTGCTCGGTCGGGCTGGGTATCGACGGGTGGTTTTGTATTCTCTTCCCTTGTTATTTCCCTGATCATTATTATTATTGGTGGTAGCAGTAGTGATGTGTGTTATACCTTAGTTACTGGACTGTTCTTATCTCAACCCGTGGGAGTTAAATTCTTCCGATTCTCCTCCCCCTCCCTCCGGGAGTGGGGGGGCCGGGGAGTGAGCGAGCGAGACTTTGTGGCCGACAGAGTTTAAACCTTGCAATTCCAGAAGCCCATATCCAGCTTCTGTTACTTCTGTTTTAGGGTGCTGTGCAGATGATGGGTACGTAAAATAAAACACTATGGAAGAAAAAATTCCATATTAATATAGTTCAAGAAAGGAGAACAAGAAAGACATCTATATAGAGATATGGACTGTACTTCAGATGCTGTACAAATGTAGTCATTTGAAAGGCACTTGTAAGTATTCTGTGCTTGAATTGGATATCTTTCCAAGAGGACCTTGCATATGTAATGCACTGTTTCAGTTGCACAAGTTTTTAAATCTTGAAGAACAAACTGTGTGTAGTAATAGTAGTAGTAGTTGTCATTGGTGAGGACTTCACTGTTTTAAGGAGGTGAGAAGTGCAGAGTTTATAAAGAGAGGTCTGAAAATGTGGTGATTGCAAGCCTTAGCTAGTAATCAGTTTTATTCCTAAGTGGGCTCCAAATACCTTGTTAAAAAAATAATCAGTGAAGTTTAAGCTTGTTTAAACTGTTAAATCTGGGACAGTACCGTGTGGTTGCAGACTCAGGGATTTTCTTCCTGTCATGTGCTTCCTTTTCGTGTCATCTAATGCCCTACTACTGATTTGATGCTAGGATCGTCTTAGGTCTTTTCTTACAAGTGACCATGTGAATTTCTTCTAATAAGATGTATATAACTTCTAGGCTTTACCCTTTTGTTTTGGCTTATCTTTAGTTGCTGTCTTTTAAACTTCTTAATACTAAACTTGCAGAAAACTTACAGTAAATTATGTTACAATATAAATCTGAAGAGGAATAGGGTTGTTTTCAAAGCATGTAGGAAGTACGTGAGTTGGTGTCTATATCGTGTGCTTGCCATTAACTGATTTTTGTATTACTAGTGCATTTTTACGCTGTTACTTCCTTTTTCTTTATGTAAAGTCTCCAGCACATTCCTGTAAAGTAGGGCTTCATACTTTAAACTCAGAAAATAGACCACTTCTCTGCCAACAACTTTACCAGTTCTCCTGTTGGACAGACTGCAATTTCTTCAGAATGTACAAGATGATGTTTTTGTAGGGGAGGGGCTGGTTGGTTGGTACATAGTGAGTTACATTCCTTGAACTGAGACTGAAATCTGATTGTCTTGTTTGTCTTCTTTACAGTGATGAAAAATCTGAATTGTACTCAGTCCAACTGGGAAATAGAGAAGCTGAACAGTGACTTGAAAGTGCATAGTCTGGAACAGGATCTAGAAAAGCTCAAGCAAGAGTACAATAGTCTCAGAAAGGAGTTGCAAAAATCCAAGGAGAAGGTACCTTATTTTTTAAGGATTTTTTTTGTATTACTAGATTATTTTAAATCTCATGCTCAAGCAAAATAAAGGGCAAACAGCGAATAAAGTATGTATCTGAGTGAAAGGTAAACATCTTAGTAAAATTAACCTTAAATATCCTCATAGGCTGTCTTGTTTCTTGGAAATAGTAACAGGCTGCCCAGGGAAGTGGTCATGGCACAAGTCTGTCAGGATTTAGGGAGTGTCTGGACAATGCTCTTAATCATTAGGTTTTTAGATAGTCCTGCAGCGAGCAGGGAGTTGAACTCAATGACCCTTCTGGGTCTCTTCCAACTCGAAATATCCTGTAATTCTACATCGGTGAGATTTGCCAGCCATTGCCATGTAACAACAGAAAATAAAGCTTTATGATTTCTTGTAAGCAGCCGTTCACAGCAAAGTTATTCTGTGTTAGCATCTGCCTTGGGCTGGACTACTCAGAAAGTCCGGGCAAAACCAGACAACAAAGTCAACACAGTGCTTATGTTAAGAGATATCATGAAGTTTGTTGAAGCAGCTGTAGCACTTTTTTTTTTTTTTTTTAGAGTAGTAGCATGAAGCTTATCAGGGAAGTACCACTTTTGGTGCACTTCCCTGCCATTTCTGGGGCAAGCATTTTGAGGGACTCGTTGTGTAATGCAGATGTTACTAGGATCTCAAAAGTAAAATTAAGATAGTTTACCAGTAATAAAATATATTAGGTTAAAGTCTGCTGCATGCTTACTGCTTTACATCTTACTTTGATGAAAGATGCAGTGACAGTCTTCAGGAGTCTGCAGTCACATTGAAGTTACACAATAAATTTGAAAGATAGAACTGTTACTGTTTGAAGTGGCAGACTTCAAAAAAGGTTCCTTTTGGTCATTACACAATTACGATTTTCTAATCTTGATTCACATGTGTTTGAGTGAGTCAATTTTCAAGGTATGTAAGACTCACAAATAGAATCCATCATTCATGGCCATTATCTGCCTGCAAACAGGATTTGTTTTAATTTTGGAATGTTTCTTTGGTGCATTTTCTTTTGGGCACATTTACATTATTACAGAAATGTGCTTCTCAAGTATCCTAATCACTGCTGCCTTCTGTGCCTTGCATCACGGAGCAGTCTGGAATATAGGAACTGGATCCCTTTAGGATGAGACTAAGATGCACCTGAACCTCTCCTGGGCTTTCAGGGATCAGACTAGGCCTAGCCTCAAGTCCTTCTCCCCTGCTTCCCTAGCAGCATATACAGTTGTGTTGTTGGGGTATCAGCACTGGATGCATCTGCACTGATGTGCTGCTGTGAAGCCACTCTCCTAGCTTTTGTGGACAGGTTTATGTGCATCGATTGCCTAATGCAAGGTTTAGTCTGTGTTTTTCCACTAGGAGGAGATAAAGCACATTACCAGAAAGGCATGTGAGGTGTTCTGTGAACTTCTGTTACTGTTGGGTTTGTTTTCACTTGTATCTAGAATTCCTTTAGGTGTTTTCAATAACTTGTAAACTCTGAAGGCATACTATAACTTGTATGCAGTTCTGGGGTCTTCAGTAGCTCTACAGACTAGAGTAACAGCTATATAAATAATTGATGATTGCAGATTGCATTGTGAGAGTGAATGTTTCTGGAAAGAACAGACTAACATAGCCGTTGTAAGGAATACTAGACTTGATGCTGTTTAAATAATGCTTATGCCAGCAGCTTTTGTTACAAAGAACAAATGTAAGGAATAGCTTCCCCCCATAGACCTTATTTATTTTTTTTTTAAATACCATTTCTTTTTGATCGTGGTAACTGTTTAATACAGGAAATTAAAAAGTATATAGTGCCTTTTTTTAACTATGAAATTGAATCTTTCATGGCTGGTGATGAGAAAAGCTTCAGGATGGGGAAGAACTGTCAGGTGCAATACAGGGATATGTGATCCATGGGAATGACAAGTCAGCATTGTTTCAAACCCAGCTCATATTTTCATTACTGCTGGCTTTAATTGCATCAGTTAGCATTTTCAGATATTTTCTACCTGAGGCAAGTATATTTCCTGTTGTTAGATATTCAGGTTTTGCGTTACAGTTGATGCAGTGTGTATATTGTATTGACAAGTTGCTTGAAATGCATATAGGCTATCATGAAGTCACAGTAAGAAGTGTCAAATTCATAACAGCTTTGGCTGAATGGAACAGTAGCAGGAAGGGCGAATGAAAAGGGATATGAATGGGAACTTATCACAGGTGAGTATGTAACAGAAACATGACTAACAAAGCGAGCCCAGTGTTTGATCTGTTAAACTGTCCTGTTAACTTCAGTGAGGCTGCTTGTATGCACCATTTTAAAGCAGCTTTTCAGACTCAAGGGATAAATTATGTTCTGTCATAAAAGTAACTTGTAGAAGCAAATCTATACTGAAACAGTTTGGTTTAATTTAATGATTAAATTAATGGGCAGGGAAAGAACAAGAGAAGATTGATTACTCTCTTTTTTTAATGGAAGTCAAAAGCCTTTCTTCATTCTTGATTTTCAAAGAATCACAAATTCCAACAGCTCAGCTGTTTAAAAAGTAGAGTGAGTATGGTTGAATATGGTGAGTGAGTATAGTGGCTGTGCAACACTTCTATTTAAGTAGTTAGTTTTAAGCATTTTTAAGCTGAATTCTTAGTAGAAGTCTTAATGTCCATTTTGAAAACCACAGCAATGAAGTCTGTTTTGAATTTCAGTATCAGCAAACTTGTTTCACTGCAGTATTTGCTGATAGAAGGTCTAAAATCATATATTCATTCTGTCTCTGTCTTCCCTGCACTCTGTTATACAGGACCAGGCCCAAAGTGAAAGTCCATTAAATGGAGATGTCCTTCAAAGGCAAGATATCCAAAGGTATGAAAATTAAGTGGCTTTCATGTTTTAGTTCACTGAGGGACAGTTATTTGAATAGATAAATATTCATGCAGCCTGTTCAAATGTGTTATTTCAAATTACATAATGTAATTTCAAGTCTAGGCATACTGATTTAGCAAGATCACTGTAAATTTCTTTTGTTTGTTATGTTGGTAGTTCGGCACATGACAATGATAAGAAAACACATCTTCAGCTTGTACAGAAATGGAAGTTACATTATCTTGGATTTAAACCCCAGCCTTTTAATAATTAGTTGACTTGAGGAGGTGTAAATAAATTTCCAAGTCTCATCCCAGCTGCAGAATACCTTCATTCTGCATATGGAGCAGTTTCTGTGTTTGTGTAGGTGATGGCTTCAAATCTCTTACTCAGGAGTTGGAAAGTACAGTCTTACTTAGTGCAGTGCAATAATATTTCTACTACAAGACATTTTAAAGGATTTTATATATATATATAGAGAGAGAGAGAGAGAGAGCAGCCATTATGTGGTCTACGCAAAAAGAAATAGCAATTTCCAGAAAAATTCTAAAATACTAGAAAGCATTTGTTCTCATTTTGCAGCCATTCAAGTTATAACTGTGCTTAGGATATGAACTCCTGTATTATCTTTTCTTGAGTATGTGTGTCATATTAAAAGTAGGCATGTCCTTTAATTTTGGATGCAAAAGAACAATTCCTGGATGCACAAAAGTTCCCCAATATTCTGTCCTGCAGAAATTAAATACTGACTACATGTCCTACACCCAGCTGTGCCTGTTTGTGTACTTACACGAGTTTCCACGAGAGGGAAGAGTAGTCCTTCATAATGACAGATTGTTTAGCGCAATACCTTGTTGCTTACTTGGGTATTAGATTGGAGAGGAAATAAGCCACTGACAAGGGAACAGTAGAGGTCTTTTTTTACATATGTTTTTTGGTGTAATGATGATAATATTGTATCCACTGTAGCCAAATTACACTTTCACATTTCACCTTGAGTGGCTAGTGAGCTCGCAAACACTTGTGGTTTCTGCTGCAGCTTCACAGGCAGTCTTACACGCCTGGAAAAAGGTGTTATCTCGAGGTATAGCAATTACCTCTTTGATCTTCCAGAGCAGATTTATTCCACAAAGTGACATTCAGGTGGCAGCCATTTGAATTAGCATACATACAGTACAGTGTTTTTTGTAATAAGACATAAATAATGATTGTCTAATGTGTACTGAATGTGTAAGCACATCCAAAATCTGTGGGAAAATACTTGAAAAACCTCCTATGCAAGACATTTGTTGTAGCAAGCAATCCTGCTGTTCATGGGAGATGGAGGCATTTGCAGTTAGTTAACTTTCTGGAAAGATACTATTTCACATTTGTTAGCAGCCTGCAAATCTGACTTTAAATTCTTGGTCTGCAAATCTACTTTCTGTAGATAGGCTATCATATTCCAGGTTTATACTGTATGTTAGAAGGCAGTACAGGATAAACTTCCAGGCATGTGGAATCCTTGGTTTTCAGTTGCAAATTCCTGGAAACCTAGGCTTTGCAATGGGGTTCTATTTCACTATCCATAAAACCAATTAAAATGTTATGTGTGATTTAAGTGGAATTCTGGTACCCGCGTCCCTTTGCAGGATACTTTTAAATAGCATTAAGGACATGTCACAAAACTTAACTAGCACTTTCCTTCTGGTTGGTGGCAGATACTGAGCTGTGCTTCCATTTAACACTTCTGTATTAAATATCGGACCTGTTTTGATGTAACTCAAGTTTGTTTGATCTTATTTTGGAGACCAAACCACATGAATAAATGAAGCAGGATTGCCACATCAACTTAATTGAAACATTGTCTCATGTATTCTTCAGTAAAGAAGCCACAGGTTTGGCTGAACTTCTGGAAGTATCAGTTCTGAATATTTTAACTTTGTCTATCAGAATTGCCGATTCCTGTCAATTTCCTCTGTTCTTTAACAGAGTTCTTGAATCTGAATGTTTGCATTCTGGGGAAATACATCTGTGCGTAGAAGAAAGTTTAATTTCTTTGGTTTAAGAGAACTCGCCTAGTGTTTACTTGCAGAAAAGAACCATAGCTGTTTCTCAGATTCCTTTGAACACATCCATGTCTGATGAATCTCATGCAGGAGTGATCCTAGATTGCTATTTTAGAGGGACAGAAATCTGTATATATGCATGTTTGAAACTAAAGTTGATATATGGCCTGAAATAGTTCTTAGTCATCTCAACACTAGCTTGAGATCCTGAACTGTTTTCAAATAAATGTCTTTTAGGTGAATATAGTGAGGAAGAAAGAAATACTCTGAAAGCCCTCACCCATGATACTTGTCATCAATAAAGGTGTTTTGATAGATTGTTAAGCATTTAAAAAAACCATTAAATCATTCATTTCATGTTTAAGTAACTGCATCCTTATGTCTTTGAACACTAGGTTAATTATTAGTCAAAATAAATGTGGTGGTTGGTGAGCCTTTGCTTGAAGTTTTACCAAGAAGCATGTGGTGATGGCTCTTTGATTTTTTTTTTTTGTTTATGATTTCTTTTTACCAGCTATTAACCTGAAACTTCAGTGTTGGAACAGTGCTGCTAAGTATGTTTCTCACATTATGGTGTCTTACTGGAGAATGAAGTGGGTCCTTATTTTTCATACTGTCTGCCAGGGCAGTGTATTAATATAAATTAGAGGACTCAAATCTGAAACAGTATGTTCTGTATTTTAGCTTGGTCTGTGTATGGGTGCTCAGTTTGGATCTTGGGTATCTTGTGTGAATTCACTGAACAAAGTGAGTGGTGTAAAGTCCCAAATACTGATTTTGATTCAATACTTACAACTGTGATCAGTTAGCATTCCTAGGAACATAACACGTGGCGGCATGTGCAGTCATTTATCAGAAGCTATTCACAGTTAATACTCTACCTTGGTTGTAGGCTAGTGTCCATTTAATGTATTTTTTTAAAGTGTTCCTTTGAGATTAACTGTCTTCCATAAAACTAGTAGTTTCCTATAGTGCAATTGGCAAATCTGCATCATATTGGGGAACTGGAAATTATTATTATAATCTAGTATGTTAATACATTATATATTGTAATATGCAACAGTCATCCCTCCATTTATGAAGATCATCAGTACTGCTCTGTTAACTTTGAATTATGGTACTCTAGCAAAATCTGCAGTGTATGTCTGGCAAAATCATTAACAGTTAATGCTGGATAAGCATTAATAACATGCTGTTAATAGGCATGAGGGCATTTTAGAGGTGGCAGTTACTTAACTTCTTACAAATGTTTGTTTTGAAAGCGTGCAACAAGCATATTGGGAACTGAAGAGAGAAATGTCCAATTTGCGCCTAGTGGCTGATGTGCAAGCTGAGGTCCTACGAACACTGAAAACAAACCCAGCAGCAACCAAGAAAGGCAAGTCAGTGTTTGCAGTCACAGACCTTACAGACCATTGATTCAGGCTGTACCATTTTTAAAAGAAACCAGCTATCATATCTTATCAGACTTTGATCAATTGAAGTTGATAAGCTAGACTGTATTATGGTTCCAGCCTACCCATTTTCTGCTTTTGCTTCTGTCTCATACTGGTCAACTTCACACATAAAGGTGTTGCTGATGTGTTTTTTCTTCAGTACTGTATTCTGTTCCCCTTGTGGCTTTTTTCTCAGTCAAGTGTTGCTTATGTGCACAAGGCTGAGGTGTTAAGTTTACTTGTATTTGACCTTTTACCACAACTACTTTATATTAAGGTGGAAAAAATCTTTTTGCAAACATAGTCTTATTTTCCTAGTATAGAATATATAAAGTATTAATTTGGCAATATTTTTAAATCAGGCTTTAATAGACTGAAATTCCCTAGTTGGATATTTCTTTATGTTGGTGTTCACAAAAGCTCCCTTTTCTAGCAAAATGCTATGAAAAATGACATTTTCTAGTGTCAAAATACTGAGGCTACAAACCTGCCTTATTTCTGCTGCTACATTGCAAATAATTAAGGGGAAAATAATTTCCACATAAAGTATGTATAATTGCTGTAAGCAGTTCATCAGATGGTTCCTTCTATTTCATACCTATGTTTTCTCTCAAGCCAAATGCTTTATGAGAGAGTGTTCTTACTCTGGTGGGGCCAGACTGTCAGTCTGTTTATTGCAGTGTTTGTTTCCTTTGTTTTATGCTCACTGTAGAAAGATGGTGAACTTGGTTACAGTACATTAGTGACAGTCTCTGATGCCCCCTTCCATTGCAAGATCAAGACATTTTGTTTCTAACCAGCTTTGACTAGGTGAGGTAATGATGGGATTCACCTCCAGGTGAATCACTGCCTTTGTGGCCAGCAGTGACTAATGATCACTCCCTGGTACTTGGCTGATAAACTATCAACACATTTTGTAGACTCGGTCATATTGTCCCCAGGTGAGTGTGTGTTCCTGCAGTTCCAAGACGCATTTGTCAAATAACTTTAGCAGAGAAACTGGGAACTGAATGAGGTTTTAATCCTTAAGCCTGTCAAGGTTTGATGTGATCACAGAGTGTTTTTCTGTCTTTATTTTTAACTGGGAGTTGTCTGTCTTGCCACTGCCAAGTACTGATTTTTCTCTTGTCCTGCTTGGTCAACGGTCTGATTTTCTGCAGTTGCTAATGCAGTTACATCCACAGCTATAAAAGGCATTATTGATTGATTGGGAAACAGTGGAGTTTTGGCTTTTTGCTCTGTAGGCTTTCTTTGTGATTTTTCACAAGTATGTAAGAGTGGGCAGGTCTGGTAGAAATGAAAACAGGATTTAGTTTTTCTGTTTACCTTGCTCATCAGCCACACTTAATGAATGCAATGCAGACATATCTGTGCTTATAGAAAAATCTTGGCTTATGCCAAATATGGGTAGAATTGACTTTAAAAGTCCACTTCTTGTATCTGTAGTACTATCTATTTTACCATACACAAATAGTTGCTACTGTCAGAGGACCGTTAAGTCTGCAGAGCAAATGTATGAATTGCTGTGTGTGACATTAACAGTACAATTAACATGCAGATTCTGCTTAGCTGTCATTTATGTATGGAGGCATTTTCAACAAATGTGCCTCTGCCATTTTTTATATTTTCAATCCATTTTCAGTGAATTCCATTTTTCTTGAACTTCTAAAGGGTTGTACTTTAAGTAGTTACTGAATATGGTCTGAAAATACATAGCTTGAAAACCCTGACATCTCTGCTGTACTGCAGCACATTTGGAGAGGATGAAAAATGCATTAGATAATATCATTTTAAAATACTATTTTATCCTTTTCTCTTCAGCTGCCTCTACTGCACCAGTGCAATGTGTTGACTTGAACATTTCAAAGCTGAATTTGACATCGGGGGTGGTCTATAAAAAACTCTCACTGAATGATCAAGTAGTCTGCAACCCTGTGTCTCCCCCTCTGCCAAGAGATGGACAAATCCCACCTGAACGGGTGATTCTACAAGCATGGACAGATGAGAGACCCATTCCAATGGATGGCAAAACATTTCAGGAACACCATTCGTATGGAAAGAGCTCTCTGGAAGATAATTCCTGGGTATTCCCAAGTCCTCCAAAGCCTAATGAGAATGTGTTTTGGGAAATGAAAAATAGATCAACTTTGCTAAACTGTCCAGCAGATTACCTGGATCAGTGTAATCAAAACTGTCTGCACAAGAGTTAAAGAAGTTTTAGAATGAACCAAGGCATTTTTAGAATGGTTCTGAACAGGCACCTTAACACTTGAACTTTTAAAGGGGGAAAACAAACTGCCTGAAATGGTCTTTATTTTTAGTTCTAGTTCTGAAACAGAAAGCCTTGTCTTCCTCTGCTGTAAATCAGGAACAAGTTCCTTGAAGTTAAAGCTGTGCTGGCATAATGTAAATAGAGAACGACTGTGGGGCTTGGATAGTCTTGTACTTGCAAATGGCATATATTTGCAAAAGATGATGCTGAGAAGTGAGTTCTTGGAATAAAACAGAATAATCCAGTTCTGTATTTGTTTGCTATTTGTATGTCATCAAGAAAATATTTGGTATCCTATGTTAATCTTATGGCAGCTCTGAGCTGATTTTTTGACAGTGGTTTTATTTTCCAGAGTAAGATATAAAATGAGAATTGGATTTTCTCTCCCTCCTTCCTTTCAATTCACTTCCTGTTTTCTCTGGTTTAGAAATGCATTTTTGTGTAATTTTTGACCAAGAAAGGTGAGATTTTCTTCTTCAACATCTTGATTTATATCAGTGACAAGATTAAAACCACTCCTAGGCTGTTCTGTTTACACTGCACCATTTGGGGCTTTATTGTGAATTACAAAGGATTGTAAGTAGCGCTCCTGCACACTGACTCCTGCTGTTTAGCCCATATCCCTCTGTTTGGGCTGTAGGAAGGTGACTAATTCTGCACACCCGGTGCCTGCCACAGAACCACCTTGTTTGTGGTGCAGCCATCCTTATCGTGCCTCCTTTACACAGCACTGGAACCACAACTTTATATGGTGGTGAAGGCTACTAACTTGGTTTTTATTAAGAAACAAAGCCTTAATTTAATGAGAGTAGGTGTTGCAGTGTTGTTGAAATACACATTAAGTATTTTTGTGGTATCATCTTTAGTATGCCACTGAGATCTAGAGTTACATGAATTGAAACCGCCTGCTTAGACATTATGGGTGTCTAAGTACTGATGTTCTTTTTCTCCTCCTGAAGCCAGTAGCTATTTTTAGGCAAATAGAATTTATGTCTCTTTTAAAAAAGAAACCTGTTCTGCTTAGTATCTGGCTTATTGCAGCATGGTTAAGTGAAATGTCTTGACTGCTCAATGCATTTGTATTAGATCCATGATGCTGAGCTTGTATTGGGCAGAAGATAGTTCATGCTCAGTGTGTTATTTACAGATCTGTGGTTGGCTGGGTGAAGTATTCAACCTCACAGGTCCAGTTTAAGATCAGTGTAATAAAAATTAATGTCACAGCTGTTTAGTAGCAAATTATCTTTAAATTGCTTGCAGATGCACAGGGAAGCTACAGCTGCAGCACAGCCATAGTAATGATGGGCTGTAAAAGTGTCACTGAGGTGCTACATGACCTGTGTGGTTCCAGATGCTTTCTTCCCCGTGAACTAAGTACTTCATATGAAGCCCATCATCTTTTCCTCTTCCAGTTTGTCTCTCAAAGTTGAAAAAATGCCTTCCAGGTACCTTCTACTATATTAGTGTGCAGCATACATAAATCATGTTTCCTATTCACCAGATATTGTTTTTATCTTTCTATTATCTTGCTCATGTCTACTGGCTTGTCTGTGATTAATGGAAATGGTGTCATGCTGGAATTTATTCTGACCAATGAACACAACTGACTCAGGGGAGTACAATCTCTTGGAAAGTAATAGAACAAAACCCAATATGCATAAAACAAATCCAAGTCACTAGGCTTGAGCTCATAGAACCAACTACCTGTGTAATAACAAAGCAGCAGAAACCATTTTTCATATGGCTGCATAAAGCTATAAGGTATCTAGTTCTCATGTCGCTTACTTTTGGGGTTCCCCACCTCAATATTACAGAGAAGTTTTATTACGTGTTATCCAACAGCCATCAACATGACTGATTAATACTTTGATTTGTGCAATGAAGGAATTCTACTGTGTAAGATTTGAAATAAATTTATTTTTTTTTGAAATTGGTTTCACTCCAAATCTCCTTTCCATACCTGACCCAACAGTTTTTACTCAGTTTTAGTTTCTTGATTGTGTGTAAATGTCATTCCAAATACAAGCAATTACATTTGAGGTTCATCCTCTTCCATTCAGGAAAAAAAAACCCAAACATCCCCTGTAGACTGCTTCAGTCTATTCTGGGAAAAGTTGGATGTTGAAAGCTGAAGGACTTTAGTTACCTTAAGCTACAGCGTGTGCCTATGGTTTGACTGCTTGTGTCTAAAGGTTCCTGGTCAGCCTGTGTGATGAGGAAACTCCATTTTAAGCTTCTATGCGCAGTGTCTGAGAATATGTTTTGCCTTTGACTTGGTTTATCTTCTGTGCTGCTTCCTGTGATGGAGGAGGGAGCAGTAATGTTTGCTGAGAAGGGACTTCAGAAGTGTTGCTGCCAGAGCGAGGAGTGCAGGCTGATGGTGAGCTTGCTGTAGGCAGCATTTCCAATCCAATCACTCACTGCTGTGGCCAGGCTGTAACATTTGAAAAGGAAGTCCCCAGGTTTGAGGTCACTTGGGAGCTAGCTGGCTGCTGAAGCATCTGTTGGGCTGAAGCATACAATCAAATTCTGACTCAAGATGGAAAAGTCATTAAAATCCATGCCACTAGTGGCTTACACGGCTCTTTTCATTTTCAGAAGTGAAATCTTTTCATCACAATGACAGCAGATTACATGCAGAAGTAGCTGTAGTAAAGGAGTTCTGGTGGTTTGTGTGTGCACACGTGCATTTGTTATATAAACATATGAAATTGCATAAAGGACAGACCAAACTCCTCAAATACATTAAATGATGCCCACAATCCATTAACTTGAATGCAAAACAGTTTAAAACTTCCCCCTGCACTGATCTGACAATCCTTAATTTGAGAAAGCACCATCAGTTAAATTCCATTTAACAGAAAATGGGAATACAGCTTTTGGGGCAAGAGGGAACTGTTGCTTTATACGTTTAAGTGAGCATATAGTGAGCTGATGAATACATATTTGGTGAGTTGGACTAACCTAATAACTTGTATGTAAACTTCCACTGTTTGGTTCATTCAAAATATTTAAAAAATCTCATTGTTTTCAGTGTCCCTGCTGGTTTTGCAGGTTTACAACTGATGAGTTTCTGTGAACTAAGCGTACTGAAAAAGCAAACTCCAAAATTAGCTGTGATGTGCCGTCAAATTTTTTCAGCTGGAAAAAGAGGACAGCAATGTGATACACACAGTTGGAGTTACAGTAAGACAACACCAAGTGACGTAACACAGGTCCACGTCAGTACAATATGAACTACACTAGTGATGTGAAGCAGATTTAATGTTATTTCAAAGTCAACTTGCAGCAGACTTTGAGATTCCCGTGCTCAAACACGGGTGTTAATACTGATGTTCTGACCTGGTGAAGGAAGAGTGAAAAGTGCCAGTACCTGATTGACTCACCTGCATTCTCCTCTGATCTTCAGCGCAGCCCTGGAAAGAACACTGTGCACGGAGCAGTAAGGGGTTTCCCTCTCGCTTTGTGTAGTTCGGATACAAAAGGCATGTGGAGTTTGGGTTTCTTCAGTTGTTTTTTGGTATTGTTGAGGTTATTTTTTAGGGGTTGGGCTTTTGCCCCTTTCTTTAGGTGGAGCAGTGAGCTACTTGCAATTGTATGAACATAAGACAGTGGAAAAAAAGTATTCTGTTCTATTACTGGCACTAACGCTAAACCCTAATTTTAACAGAGTTGCATTTGAACCACTTACTTAAACAAAAATCTGCTGTATTAAATGTGATGTGAACTGAGGTCAGTGTCCATCACAATTCCTTTCATTATGTCTTAAGCTGGAAGAGACAACGTGGTTCAAACATCAAGATACAGTAATAAAGCGGGAAAATGCAAGTGTTCGGGTATAGACGTTTGATACAGGGGAGAAGTATGAAAGAAATAACCAGATGTTTATTGCTACTGACTTCTAGCTAGATGGAACACTTATATTTCAACTGTATTTGACCATTTTTAGACCAGCAAAGTAAACAGAGATCACAGGAATTACTTGAGGCGGAGTATGGCTGTACTAAATATGAGGCAGAGTGGGTTTCTGTGCTGCAAAATCTGAGACACACACCCTGCAAGACTGCTGGGAGTCAGATCACTCTTACAGTTGTAAGACCTTGCTCCTGATTTTTCTTACATTGACTCGAATCTAGGGCTGGTTCCTGTTAACCCCAGTAGGAAGGAGAGGTTGCAGCCAGGACAAAAACAAAACTGAAAGCAATTTACTAGTACGAGTTTGTCACCTCACAGTACTCATTCTTTCATTTGAGCTTTAAATAGAAGATGTAAACGCAATTAAAATACAGGATACAGCACAAGACATTAAGGAAGTGAAAGGTGTGAAGTGAGGAATTTGAAACTAGGAAACATTGCATTAAGGCCAGGAGTTTGTTACAGAGAAGCTGATGCCAGATCCAGGAGCAAAGTCCAGCTCTGTGTGTACCACAGTACACACAGGAGAAGCTGCAATAACCCGGTTCTTCCTTACACAGTGTAGATAAAGAGAAATGAAGGGCTGACACCATAATTCAGCACATGCAACTTCAGAGCTTATCAGTGCTGATAATATAAATAATAAAAAGTTTTGGAGACTATTTCTAGTGAAGCCATTTATGCATTTGAGAGTTCTACAATTCAGCAGCTTCAAGTACCAGTATACAGAAGATCCTTTGTTACACAAGTCCCTATTTATAGAGACTTTTAAGTCCCTATTGAGTTTCTGCAAGAAGCAACCTGCATCTTACACACTCAGGTTAGTTGCTTACTCACCTCCACCCATAACAGTTTTGCAAATGTGGCCACTTGCCCACTCCTGAAGTGTGGAAACTTAAACAATTATCTTCATTGTGAAAGAGGAAAGCAGGGGAAGATGCTGCTCTCGGTGATTTGCCTTCTCCCTTCCTGGAGGAGGTTTAGGTCAGGAAGACTTTTCCCTCTAGTGTCACAACAGCCATTCTGGGCTGCACATGGGCACAGGACAGGCAGCTCTTCTGACACAGTGGTCTTAAAAATGAGTCACACTGTAGGAAAAAGTGCTGGCAGGTTCTTGTATGATTCACAATTTTCATGAAAAAGATGAATCAAATTGGTACAAGAGGCTTTTCTGCGTTTGCCACCATTCTCTTCTAGTAAGAGCATTCTCATACACCCTCAGCTTCAGATGACAAACAGACCAATTTTAATGCATAACCCAATTACTGATCAGTTAATACAACTTCAGTTATTCACCCTGAGGTTTTGCTGTGGCATAGCTGGCCACACAGAACTAAACACAGGCTTCAAATTCCCAAAAGACATTTGTAAATGAGTAACAAAGCCTCAAGTCCAGGCAGACGAACAGAGTGCTGCAAGTTCCCCTGCAAGCTGGGACAGCTTGCCTTAAGGATTTCATTACAGGGAATTAAAATATTGACCTTTAAGCTCAAAGATCACTTTATTCTCCATTTATCTCATTTTGTGTATTTCAGTTGAATTCCACACAGAGGGTACAGATGACTTAAGTCCCTTTTAAATAAAAGTTGGATATAAAATTTGAAATGTTAATTTTTTAGTTTTAACTACACATTTGAAGTGACCTTCTGTCTTTTTTTCTTAATGCCAGTTGCTCTGTATTCTTCTCTCTGCTTCAAATACTCTGTTTTGCATTCTTCATAGAATAATGGATCAGAATAGCTACAAGACAAATACATAATGCTGGTTTTCATCTTGGAATATGGAACAGATACTGTACGAATAACACTTGGAACTGATCTCCCTCTCACACCCAAAGGAAACTGGCCTGACTTCAGTGATAAAATACCTTTTTTATTAAGCACCTAGACGTTAAGGTTACCTTTGTAAACTCTAAATACTGAGATACTGCATTCTCTCTCGAGGCATAATCCTTTTTAAGCCTCTACAGTGAAGCCATGAAGAGGAAAGGTAGAAAAAGGGGAAGACAATTGGCATTTCAGTTCAGGGAAGTAATTTATTACTTGCATTTACCTTCTGCAGCACATTAATCTGCTGCAGAACACTGACATTTGTTATGCACCCGAGCAACTACTGGGAACAGGTTCAAGTGTGTGTCTTGAACAGTAGACATGTAGCTCCTTGAGCATTAAAGTCAATTCATTTTTTTTCTCACAGCTTTGATTTCAATTAGAGTTACCCAAGCACTAAGCATTTTTTTCAGTAGTATTTTGGTTGGGTGATGTTGTTTTGGTTTTTAAAACCTGAATAAACTCTTAAGTTCTCACTGCGGTCAGGCCTGAACTCTTGCCTGGCTGCCTGAGTTTCTTCATCAATTCCCAAACACTTGAGGATACCTGTCACTAGTTCAAAGACATTTAATCTTAACATCTGGTTTAACAGGGCAGGACACACACTCCACCAAACCCCAAACCAAGACCCTTCTTTCCCCCCAGTCAAAATCATAGAATCCCCAACCCTCTCCCTGGGAAATTCAAGGATCTCACACGCCAGCCTGCTGGCACTGGGGATAAATTAGGACTCTGGAAAGAGACATTTCAATCCATCGCAGCATCAAGTTGCCCTCTCTAGTAACAATTTCCCTGCTGCTGTTGCCAGTGCTGTTCACAACAGCAGGGCGTTTTCAGGACAGTGACTAAACCTTAGAAGAGTTCAAGAAGCAAAATCCAAACAAACATCGCACACAGGTAATGCAGCACAGTCAGCACAGTGCTGTGTGTCATCTGGGCTGAAAATCTGTGTCTGTCAGCATTTAAATCAAGGAAATCCACACCCATCACCATTTAAATCAAGAGAACTCTTTATAGCCATAGGGCAGGTTTATTAAGGCAATACAACTTCGTCAGTTAGGGCCCTGACCTGCACAGTTTATAATGAAGCAAAGATACAATCTTCAGAAAATACACTTAAGTCACTAATCCCACATAACCCTTCAGAGTAAGACTTAAGATTTCTACTCATTTCTAGATCAGTATAAGCCAGGCAACAACAATAAAAGAGAACAAAACCTCATGAGGTACTTACTAGCCAACCAGACAGTCTTTCAGTGCTGTGTTCTCCCGCCGACACTTCACCACCATCAGAAAACCAGTTTCTTGACAGCACTTAGTAAATGCTAGGGGAAAAAAAGAAAACCAAACCCCACCAAGTTAGAAAATGACATTGGTAAAGAACTCCACCTATGTGTGTACTCTTTTATATAAAAATCCACCTTCTTGTATCCTGGACACTACTGGTAAGACACTAAGGAGGAAGTGATCCACACACTTCCTCACACTAAGGAGGAAGCTACACACAACCCCTAGGTGAGGGTCACCTGCTTCTCCTTGGCTGTATTGGGATTTTGCTAAAACAGTTTACAACTAGAAGTAGCATTTGCTAAAGTGTTGATGACAGTTTTAAGTGTCCTTCTGCAGTCAAAGTTACATACGTGCAAAACTGTGCAAAGAACTGATGTCTTATCTCCTTCAAACATTACTCAGGAACACTTAAAACGTGCTTTGACACAGCAGCTCACCTAACACCACCATGGGCTACCTGAAAATGTATGACTGCAGTATGCAAAAAATGGGTTTAAATTAACCAGCTGATTACCAGTCGGGAATACACTGTGGCCTGTGCTCAAAGGTATGCATTAACAACCCCACTTAAGTTTCCAGGATCTTGTTTGGTATGTGTTTTAGCTTTAGACCTCAAGTCATCCAAATCCACATGCACACTTTGAGGATACTTCTGGCTAGTTGAAGTTTACTCTGAAAAATACAAGAAATGTGTTTTTAGGTTATCAAAATGTTTCTTTGGCTTTTAAAGGTGAATCTGACATTTCTTCTGTTCCTTCCTGGACTGTTGACACTGAAAGTCCTTACATCAGCATCTTTAATAAAAAATCATACCTCTGATCACATTTCTCAAAATGCCCTTTGTTTTTCCTGGAGAAAACCTCAGAAGCCTTTGAACGCTCATGGTTTGCATAGTGACCAGTTTGATTTCTATTCTCTACAGGCACTTGTTTAAGTGCTGTGCTGGATTGTACTAATCATCCCTTCAGGAAGCTGTGAAGTCAGAAACACCAGCAGGAGGTCCCTCTCACTCGTTAGCTCACCAGTCTGACTGGTTTAAGGCACAATTTCCGGAGAACAAAACCCAAACTGCAATTGAAAACATCCCATGGCTTCAGGAGGCCCCGCTTGCAGTATGTGGCCAAGCACTGCCCTGAAGTGGTAAAACTGCTTCCAGCTCTCTAGCTTTAACCTTGCTGACTCTTAACAACAGAGAGGAAGAATAGGAGCAGGTTAAAGGATACTGGGCATCCTCGTATGAGCACACAAAACCTGATTATCCTGCTCTCCTCTTTCTTCCAGCACTTTAAAATCCCTCTGGCAGTCATGTAAGGAGTGAAATACAAGACAGGTTTAGTTATAAATGTTTACCAGAAACATTCTAGAGAATGTTGGTTTGTTTTTAATTAGGCTCTGCCTTGCTTACAACCCTTTCATGAAAACCATCTCACTGCTGAGCAGCACAGAGTGTTAGAACTACTGGTTTGGAGAACAGTCTCACAAAATGAGCACAATAGTTCCAGATATAATCTCAAACCAAGAATTAATCTCTATCTCTGTAATCTTTACAATCATCACTAATTTCTTTCTCAAGCAATACCTGCAGAAAGATTCAGGGTGCATAGCAAGACACCACAAAAGGAGCAGATACAGAGGATCTGATTACAACCCCACTGTAGTTTAACACTTCAGCAGCTCTGAGCAGTGATTGGAACACTCGGGAACCCCCAAGCACTCAAACCAACCTCCTTCATGATACACCACACGATACAGAGAGTAGCTGCTCTTTCAGAGCAGAATGCACCTTTTAGAAATCTTGTGCATCCTCCAATCTTTAGCAAATGGCTTTCCATGACTTTACAAGACCATGACTAATATACTGTCTTCTTTCTCCTTGCAAGCGGCAAGCTAATGAAACAAAACCTTAGGCATCAGTGAAATCAGATGTAAATTTAGGCCAGTCTGCAAACTCACTGCAGACTAACACAACAGAAAGAAGTGTTTCAAACAAACAATCAAAGTTATCCCCACTATTTACAAATACAAGCTGAATAAAAGGAGGGACAGAGCTCAACACGAGTGAAAACATCTTGTTAGAAAGGGGAAAAAAAACCCCTCATCCTTCACAAAATGAACCCTGATGAGGCTTTGCCAGGACAGCCACATATGTCCATCACTGAGTGCTCTGTGCACAGACAGGGCCAGATCCAGTACTGCGTCAGCAAGCTGCAGGTGCCTACCAGTTACCAGGGAAACTGGCCACGGACCCCTCTCTCGTGACATCCTATCTGACACAGGTTAGCCCCACAGGCTCCTCGCCACGCCACAGGCTGTGTCTAAGGGGATGCACACTGAGCAGAGGGCTCTTCTCAAGGCTGCAGCTCAGAAATAGTTCACTGAGCAGTTCATTGCTGATTCGAGGCCAGGTTTCATCTTATTCCTCTCTCTCAAATAAAGCTTCATGCTTCTGTTGCAAGGCAAATCCAAAAGTTTTGGGCACAGTTTTGAGCATTTTAAGTCTCCTTACTTTCACAGCCACACAGAGAGATTCTACCTGCTGAAGCAAGCTAGCTCTTTAGTACCTTCTCTAAATCAACCAAGTACGTATGGCCAGACAGTATCTTTGCCAAGACCAAGGTCTGTTTTCAACTGAACAGAAGCTGAACAACTGTATTCGAATACAGAGCAGTTCAGCTTTGCCAGTTCTCACTTATAAAGCATATGTAAGTGATCTTTCTATGGAGGGAAGACCACTTTGCTCCTATGATTTTCAGGGACAGTGACAGCTTTGTGGCTGAGGTCAGTGACGAGTGACCCCTCCATGGACTGACTCCAGCAGGGAGCACCTCGGGCCCTGAGCAGCTCTAGGAAGCTGCTCACTTTGGTCCTCGGCGCCTCCAGATCCCCAGTGGGCCAGGATGCAAAAGCTGTATTTCACTGGGTTTCTCCATCTCAACTTACATACTTGAGAAAGCAGGACATGGAGAACATGGAGAAACCCAGCTGCTTTTGTAGATCCTGGCACATGCAGGGTCACAGAAAGAGCTTTTAAAAGGGAAAAAAGAGCTTTTAAAAGCCTTCTAAAATTATTTCTGAAGCTGTCTGGAAATGCATCATTATTTTTTATAAAAATCCTACTCAGAGATTTTGTATAATTCTGTTCAGACACAGAATTATAGAAATCATGTTAGAGGTATCAAGAATTATTTTTGAATGTCAGATTATTAATTAGTATATTTGATGGTTAAGAATTGCTTTAAGTTACAGAGCACTCTCTTATTAGAGCTTCTTTGATAAATAGCTAGAAGGTTGACACAGTAAAGAACTGTTCACCAAGATCTTTACATAAATCTCTGCTGAAATATAATCAGTATCTAAGAAGGATGTTTTCTTTAGGGTTTTTAATAGCCTTTTCCCTCAACTCTGTTTTATGACTTTACTACAGGACAATATGGGAAGCAGATGGAAACTGAAGTGAAACTGGGCAGCAGTTAATTTATCTCAGAATGAAGACTGGACAGATGATTCCCCTGCCTATGCAAGCAGTAATCAGCACACTAAAGTGTTGATTATCAGTCTTTAAAAGATCAAATACATTATCAGAAAGTTAGTTACAACAAAGTTGCATGGTATGGAGGGTGTCCACCAACAGATGTCCTGGTACATACACTTCTTAATTTAAAGATAAGAAAATAAAAAGCTACGGTACTACTCATTTTCATCTTAGAACACAGTCATAGGTTCAAGAAGTATTTGTTCTTATATGATGAAAATAAAAACTTGTAGGGCTTTGACTCAAAGGGACAAACCAACATCTGGCATAACACAGAGCCACAGCTCTGCTGCATAAAGATAATGATTTTCTTCCAAGCCACTAAAGAAGACAAGGTTAAATTTAACACTCCTAACCTCAGCATCTGAAACCTACGAACAGTGGACAACAAAACCAAGGCACCATATTTAAAATACTACGCAGCCTACAACCTCCCTCCACCCCAAGCAGAGGTAGGCTGGTCTCAGATTGTGTTTGTAGGGGATTTTTAAAACTAATTCTTTTTTACTTTAAATACTTAAAAATATTAGATACTTCACTATTTCTTTCTGCAAACACAAAGGTCTCTCCATGTGCAAAGCAAGAGAAGAACAAAAGTGTTTGGTACCGACAACCAGCTGCACAGGAACTGTGTTGATAGAACAGTGCCAAGGGGTCCTTGTTATTCTTTTCAGTGTAGAAACTGTAGGTAGTACAAAGACTATTTCTGAAAGTTCATTTTTTACAGGTTCAGATTACAACAATACTTGGCACTTTCATATTGATTCCTGTTGCAAAGTGCTGTGCAATTATAATATTAGAACTGTAGCTTTACCAATCATAATTATGTATCTATTTTGCAGATGTTCTTGTACACAAAACAAATGAAATATTCCCCATTATCAAGATAAATTGATCCTCTCAGGTCTGGCTTCAGTTTATTTAAAGACTTTACAATTTTACTACTTAAGAGAAAGTCCTACAGAGGTGTTATCTCACCATTTATATTTTCTCAACACTTATGATACTGCTATCACACTCTTAAAATAAAAAAAAAGCTTGTATCATGATCCGGACCAGGCTTGTGCTCTACTCCTGAGGTGGCTTTTTGCCTTTAAACAAAAAGGGAAATAATTCTGTCCAACATTTAGGTAATTCCTTGAGCTCTGCCATTTGGTGGAGAAAAGATGCCCCAGTAACACTGGAGACTTGGGGGGTGATGGTGGAAGGAGAAGGAAACAGTTCTCCTTAAAATGTGAGCAAGGACAAGATTTTTAGATCTACATGTGTTAGATGTATACAAATATTAAAGTGATACAGAACATTATGAGCAACATTTGATGGTGAAGTTGTTCCGCTTTTAATTTTGGTATTAAATTGTGATTTATTAGCTTGTTACTTCGCAGTTACTCAGTATGCACAGAACAGATCACTGGTGCGTTTAATGAGCCAGAGGAAGTAGTAGGGTGCACATGAAAAGCTTATTTTACATTGTAGAGCGCAAGCTATTTGATATTTCTAACACAGTACAAAAGAAAGCTTCTCTGTAGATTGCTCATGGTTCAGTTAACATCACTGAATATCTAATACCTCCAACTCAATTAATTCTCACCTGATTAAGATCAGTCTGATATTCAAACTAAATCATCTCTCCAGTCAAGTAGAAATCAATATTTCTGATTTTACTTTTAAATTACAATAACAAATAAAATACATGCACAGTCAGTACGCCAGGAACAGCTTTCCTATTCTAGTCTACTATGGCATGCATAACAGCTGATTAAAGAATTATTCTAATTTGAGCAACAATATATATAAGACAGATTAATTTGAATAGAGGGAGATAGCATGAAATAATTAAATGCATCTTATATAGGGCAAAGAGAAAATTGACATAAAATAACCTTGATTCTTTGAAGTGAACCTCTGTTATCAGATCAAATACTTTGTCTCCACAAGTATTCATTTGCTATAACATAAAATAATCATATACTTTCCCTTTTCCTGCCCATCACCACCCCCAAAACGCTGCTCCATTTCAGCTCCTGTAGCTCCAACATACTACTGGCGGCATTTGTATCTGTCCTGGGGCAGATATCAATATGCAATACCACACAACACAGGACTGAGGAGAGACGATTCCAGGAATTTTAGGAAAGGGTATTCACTGTGTTAAAGATCTCTCCTCCTATGCAACCTTTTCCAGGGTGCACTCAGCACTGAAAACCAGGACAGCAGACCCTTACAGTGAAGAATTTCTTCCTTATATCTAATCTACATCTACCCTTTTTAGGTTTCAAGCCATTACCCCTTGCCCAGATAGCACAACTGTGATCTGCAGAGGAAGAATGTACCCACAAAACCCAAGAATTGTTTCTATAAACACATTTCCTTGGGGTAAAGAATATGAGTTATATCCTAGAAACAAATCTGAACACTTTGCTTTAGAGGACGTATACAGATGACAAACTAACACACTGAATGGGACCAAGGACCTGTTCGTCCTGTGTACCATCTTTCTCAGAAGCAAGTAATAGCTGCTTCAGAAAGAGGTGCCAGAAAGTCTACATTATGGATGAACATTTTCTTCCTAACCCCTACCAGCTATAAGCTTGGCTTATACTTTGAAGCATAAAGTTCTCACCTGCCTCTCAAAACCCTTGCACAGTGGGTCTCATCTGACAAGCCTTCAAGAGAAGAGGAAGAAAGAGATAAAAACCAGCCCAATACCAAAAAGGCACATGCTAGTCTGAATCTCCTCAGCATCTGTCAGCCCCTTCAGTTTAAGTCCTGCTGAAGTCCCACCTACTGCAGTTGTGGTTATCTGTGTCATACCATGGATGCCTTTTTCATTAGCAAGTTTTCAAAATCCCGCTAAAAAATTAATTGGCCTCCAAGTATCCCTCGGCTGGATGTGGAATAGGCCAAAGCAGCGGGGAGGAAGGGCACTGCACAGGTCAAAAAAGTTTGGGGGTTGGTTTTTGGTTTCAGAACTATCCAGGTACTGGCTCTGTAAATGCCACTTGGAAGCAAGTCTTCAAAGTTTTCAAATCTAAAATGCATAGGTATTACATGTCTCTGGGTTTGATCAACTGCTTACACCTGGCAAGAGCATTTATTTTCTGACATTACAGCTTAGAAGGGGCTTTTCAAATGAATATAGGAAATAAATGGCCTGTTTAAACTTGGTTTCAAAAGTTATAGGAAAATATATGGTTTTTTTTTTATTTGTGGTGTTTGTTGGGTTTTTTTAGAAACTACAGTATCGTACCAGTTCTGAACACTCCTGTAAGGCATGTACAGATTCTTCAGGATCACTTAGTTCAAAACAGAAGTTGCTCCTCAGCTGCTCATAGACATAGAGAAGGCCAAGGTATTCAATGACTTTTTTTGCCTCAGTCTTCACCAGCAATGGCTCCAGCCATACTTCCCAAGCCACATAAGGCAAAGGCAGTGACTGGAAGAATGCAAAACTATCCACTGCAGGAAAACATCAGGTTTGAGATCATTTAAGGAAACTGAAATTGCACAAGTCCATGCGACCTGCCGAGGTCTTGAGGGAACTGGTGGATGAAGTTGCCAAGCCATGACCATATTTGAGACATGCAGGAAAGTTCCTGCTGAGTGGAAAGGGGGAAATGTAACCTCCATTTTTAGAAAGGGAAACAAAGGAAGACCCAGGGAACTACAGGCCAGTCAGTCTCACTTCGGTGCCCGGCAGGATCATGGAGCAGAGTAAAGTAATTAAGAGTTAAAAAAGAGACTTCTGAAAAAACACACACACACATGTAACCTCAAGGTGCTTCTCAGCTCTTAGTTATGCTGCTTGGGCAGGGGCAGGTCATCTCTCCTCATTTTCTGTTTCTGTATCCATACTGCACACGAGATCTGAGACAAGTGACTTTCGGGGGGTGAGGCTTAGAAAGATTAATCTTTGTTTTCAGTCTGATAAAGATTCCGAAGGCACACAATTCTCTTTGACTAGGGAAGTGTTTTCCCAAGTAATCCAGAGCTGGGGAAGATGATTCTTAAAAAATGTACACCTTAAAATATCAGATGGTCCTTTCCTGACGAAATGCTATGGTAGGCATTAGTTGTAGTAATATGCAATTAGTCACGGATTTTTGACAGAACTTGGACTTCAACAGCAAACGGAGCTTTGGCATAGATGATGCAGAGGAATATTTATCTGTTAGCTTTAGTGTGGAGGGCACAAGCTTGACCTGATCTGATCTCCCATCCTGGATTTCCAGACTTGTCAGCATTTTTTGTATGTATCACAGTATCACAGTATGTTAGAGATTGGAAGGGACCTCAAAAGATCATCTAGTCCAATCCTCCTGCCAGAGCAGGAACACCTAGATAAGGTTACACAGGAATGTGTCCAGGCGAGTTTTGAATGTCTCCAGAGAAGGAGACTCCACAACCCCCCTGGGCAGCCTGTTCCAGTGTTCCGTCACCCTCACTGAGAAGAAGTTTCTTCTCAAGTTTAAGTGGAACCTCTTGTGTTCCAGTTTGAGCCCATTACCCCTTGTCCTATCATTGTTTGCCACTGAGAAGAGCCTGGCTCCATCCTCGTGACACTCACCCTTTATATATTTATATACACTAATAAGGTCACCCCTCAGTCTCCTCTTCTCCAAACTATAGAGACCCAGCTCCCTCAGCCTTTCCTCATAAGGGAGATGCTCCACTCCCTTAATCATCTTTGTCGCCCTGCGCTGGACTCTCTCCAGCAGTTCCCTGTCCTGCTTGAACTGAGGGGCCCAGAACTGGACACAATATTCCAGATGCGGTCTCACCAGGGCCGAGTAGAGGGGAAGGAGGACCTCTCTCGACCTACTGACCACCCCCCTTCTAATACACCCCAGGATGCCATTGGCCTTCCTGGCCACAAGGGCACAGTGTTGGCTCATGGTCATCCTGCCGTCCACTAGGACCCCCAGGTCCCTCTCCCCTACACTACTCTCTAACAGGTCGTTCCCCAACCTATACTGGAACCTGGGGTTGTTCCTGCCCAGATGCAGGACTCTACACTTTCCCTTGTTATATTTCATCAAGTTTCTCCCTGCCCAACTCTCCAGCCTGTCCAGGTCTCGCTGGATGGCAGCACAGCCTTCTGGCGGGTCAGCCACTCCTCCCAGCTTAGTGTCATCAGCAAACTTGCTGACAGTACACTCAATTCCCTCACCTAAATCATTGATGAATATATTAAATAATACTGGTCCCAGCACTGACCCTTGAGGCACTCCACTAGATACAGGCCTCCAACTAGACTCCACCCCATAGACTACAACTCTCTGGCTTCTGTCCTTCAGCCAGTTTGCAGTCCACCTCACTACCTGATCATCCAGACCACACTTCCTCAGTTTAGCTATGAGGATGCTGTGGGAGACTGTGTCAAATGCTTTGCTGAAGTCAAGGTAGACCACAGCCACCACTCTGCCATCATCCATCCATCGTGTTATTTCCTCATAAAAGGCTATGAGGTATATACACATCTCTATAAATATATGCACATAAACACTTTTTTTGTTTGCCCCAAACACACAGAAATACAGTACACTGTCACATTTATGAAGCAAGTTCCAGCTCTTTCAGGGCTAAGGGACAAGATCATCTGCCTCTGACTAAGCACACCACTCCAAGCACAGCAGTACAAGGAGGGTTACGTCCTCAGAAGCCAGAAGAGAAATCGCAAGTGCATAACTATTATGTATAAGGCTTTACAGTGCCTGTACTTTGTCAGGCAGGGCAGGTTTAGGTGCTCAAAGATGAAAATGTGCTGGGCTAGTCAAGTAGATTTGTTAATAAAAGTAGAGCTCCTTTTCCTCCCACTGAAACTACAAAGAAAAAATAATATCCTTTTAAGCAAAGTAAGCACATTGCTGTGAAAGTTTCCTTGGGTAGATCATGATTTATCTACTGAAGATACTTGCTTTAGGAATGCTCTGGTCAAGTACAAGCACTGCCTTCTATGTAAGGTTTCAGCTAAAGCATGCCCAGTGATCACAGACACCTAGTTGAATTGCACTGTTCTTAAACAATTGCTTCCTTTAAGGCTGCCTTGATTTCATTTTCCTCCCACCCTGCAGTAAGTATCCCTGACATCAAGTGCTACTGTACTGAGCGCTGGAAGAGGCAGAACTGGAACAAACGCAAGTTCCCCCATGGCTACTGTCTGTCACTGCCTGCTTTTATATAAACAAGTGCATCCAACTTGAGCTGCACAGAGAATCCTCACTGCTGCGCATCCTCCCGCCTCCTCTGGGACCTGCCGAGCCACTCAAGGACAGTGAGAAGTCAGCATAACAGATGATCAAAAGAAACAACATCCCCCTCCCTGTGTCCCACAGTGACTGACTCCTCAGCTGAACTTCAAAGCTGAAGAGAAAAAAATCAATTTATAGGAGACAGAATGGCAGAAATAGCAGTAACCTCCTTCTACCACACGGTGGAGATAGAGCAGGTCATTTACGGATCTCTTGACGAGGCAATTACACAGATGTTCCACCACTCACAGTGTGCTGCTTCAGGAATAGCTTTTCCTCCCCTCAGTTCAATTTACTGTATTTCCGAAACGATGATTTTAAGTCCAAGTTCCAATACCGAAGTTGGAAGTAGCAGTAGTAGTTCTCCCTCCTCTGAACATCCTCTAAGCAAAAGTGAAACTGTCTTCAGGGGTCCAGATGGGGAGTGGCAGTGGGATGGGGCATACAGAATAGGACCAAAATTTCAGGCCTTTTCATAGACATTAACCTGAAGAGATGAGGACAAGGCTATTCAGAATAATGCAAGACTGGCAGCTTATTACATACAACCTTACTGGGAGCAGTTCTGTTGTGGACCAAAAGCTTGCCTAAAGAGAGCGATCAGCTGTTGCTTCTAGAAGGGAGGAGAACAAAGTCCTAAAAATTATCAACCTCCTCCTCTCTAACCTGCCACGTTCTGTTCTGATGCACTGCTCCCATGAATCATTCTCTGACCAGCACATTGGGCATGGACATCAATCATCAGAGAAAGGAGAAGGCAGAACTGATGACATACAGCTCTGCTAATAAAGTCACTGGTTTTGACAAGGAAGCACCAGGCTGAAGCCCTGATGTCATGCCCAAGCATACAGCAGATAAAAGCAAGCCAATGCTTCTGTTATGCTACTACCTGTTGGAACCAAACAGTACCAGGCCAAAGCATTATGCCTGTATAAGGGGGTGTAATAATAGACCTGATTCAATCGAGTAATGAAGAAATGAGGCCATTCCTCCAAAGCAAAGGTTCTAATTTTGATGACAGTTCAATTAAATACTTGTGGACAGAGGGTTTACAAACAAGCCTCTGACAAATCCACAAAGCAAACCAAAAATCCATCAGGAACTGTCAGCTATGAAAGTCCCTCAAAGAGGAAGAACTGTTCTTCAGTGTAAAGCTTAATGGACAAATGGCATAAAAATCTGTGTAATGCCGAAGACTTCACTGGCACAAATCCAGACCTAGTTTGGTGTAACGAAGCCTTGGGGACAGTGTTCTAACTTCTGACAGCTGACTATACTGTGTTCCTCAAGCTGTACTTGTACATCTACTGAGTACATGTATGCATGTACTCAAGCTTGGCAGCAGGTGCTTGTTTAAGTGCATCTACTCTGCCTGCTCCAAGTATCTTGTTTCTGATACGAAAAGATTTGAGAGTAATACAGTCTCAACACTGTTATAATAGAAACAGCAAAAATAAACACAGAAATGTGGTTTCCATATTTAGGAAAAAAAACCCCGTTCTTTAAAAAAAAAATATTTTGCAATTCTTCAAACAGGGGTGTATATATATATGTATATATATATGTATACATAATACATATATGAACAAGTATTAGCATGCATCTGCTAAAAAACTATTGACAACGGAGACATTAAAAGTTTAGATGAGGAAAAAATATATATGTATATGATACTTCATACGAAATATCGTATGCCACCCAAACACTCTGGTATTGTCAACTGCTTTCTAAAGAAGGAAACAAAGTTCACTTCTAACAAGTTCAGCCACAGGGCTCAAGCTGCTGTAAGGCAAGATGTGACAGAAGACCCAGTGGCAGCTGAGGACACTAAGAATTCAAAGCATCACCCAGTGGCAAAGACACCAGCAGAAACTGAGGGTCTTAATGCTACCATTACTGTGGCTTCCTCAGTAGCACCAGTACATTCCTGTCTAACTTTTGGTCTCTCATGTGTGATTAGGACTGAAAGCTCTTTGGAGTGCATCCTGACTTCTACATAAGGGTCTTTCCAGCTTGTGACCTCTCAGTGCTGTGACTGCATGCCAGCAAGTACACCAGTACACTTCAATTACAAGAACACAACCTGGCTAAAAATCTTCCCTCCATTTTCTGGGTTCTGAACTAAATGAGCTTTACCCACTGAATGCAGATGTACACATGCCTCCACCACCACAGATTTGTCAGTATGGAAGTTTTCCCAAAGACTTCTCTCACCTTTATTCTGAAAAAAAACCCCAACAATCCACCCAAAAGCTAGCATATGCTGTATTAATGTAAAACCCCTAGAGGGCAACTCAGCTTCAATTTCAACCTGCATAAATATTCAGCTCTTTAACTAGTTTACAGATTATGTAAACTATTTCCTTCAACCTTGGGGTTTTTTTTCCCTCATTTAAAAGAAATGAATCCTTTTCATTCTCAAATCACACTACTGCTGCCTATTTAGTGTAAGTTAATCACCATTGCCGAACCAGAGACAGAGTTCTCAACCTAACAAAGCTCAAATGTGTGCAAAAGAGAACAATAAAGAAAACATATGCAAGTGCCTCATTTAAACAAAGACAGAAAACAAGCATATGAATGTCTGAAATCACGCTCTTTGCATTAAAGGTCTTTAACAATACATCTTGTTTATTATTCAGCTTAGTATTAATTTATTGCATGGCATCTGTTTTCTTATACAGCAGGCTGGTTGCAAGTCTCAGATTTACGGATTTAAGTTCATACTGTTGGGATTATTTGCCTGTTTTCCTCTACATACTATGATTTAAGCCTTATGTAAGTATTTGAGGACACACACACAAAAAGTGATGAAACAGGAAAAAAGATGTCAAATTAGCCATAGAAGAGAGTTTCATTTATTCTTCAGTCTTCAACTGAAGCCCAGCTCTGCTGCTAGTGGTGAAAGGAAAACAACAGACAACCAGGAAGTAATTTGTGCTATGAAAGTAAAAAACCTTCATTTAATTCCAAATGTTCTCCCCAGATTTTAAAATTGCTAACTCCAATATCTGACTGAGCCTTGTTTGTAATGAAGAAGCAGGCATCAACTGCCTTGCCCCTGCTTTCCACCCAATCTTGGTGGAAGTAGAAAGGCACTTCATAACCTGCCAGTCCACGTGACCTGCAGACACACTGATGTTTATCATTAGAGGAGGCACTAACAAACCACAGGACTCTCAAGTGATGTGGAAGCAACCTGAGATAGGCAGGAAGAAAACAGCTCAAGGGAATCCTTCATAAATGCTCACAAAGCCCAAGGGTTTCCACATGGCTTCTGCAGGAGCTCAAATGCCCTAACAAAAATTCATAACATAGTCATCCTAGCTTTATGCATACTAATGCAATGCCACTTACATAGTGACCATGATAGCCCTCTTTCAGAGATGATCTTATCCTCATTTACATGTGCGAACAGAGACTAAAAATGACTACCAGTGGAATTCACTTTACATAATTTTAGCTGCCCAAAATTTACATGTCTCACCTAAAGCTGATTCTGGGAGTACCTTGTTGTCCTTGACACAAAACTGAGAGACAGAGCGCAAGCTACTTCCAGAATGCAGTTAGGGCTCACCTAAGAGATTTGAATAGGATGACTGGTGTAAACTAGACATAACTTTCAGATGACTAAAACTGGGACGAAATGTCTCCCCCTCCTATACGACTTAAGAAAAAATCATAAAGGGGATTTCAAGGAGCCTACCTAAGTCTCCAAAGCTAGTGCTCCACTCACAAGGGTCCCCTCTCTGAACACTGCAGAACAGCACAAAGTAACTGCTGCTCCACTGGAGCTTTGAAAGACTGCAGAAGGGAGAAGAGGAGGACTAGACGCTGTTTCTTATTCAGATTCAACCCCACTGATTGCTTGAAATAAAGCGATCATTCTCACTTTTTGCCACAAGTTCAGCTAAGGCTTACAGACTCGAGCGCTGGAGAACCATTAGTACAAAACTTTCCCAAGTTAAAAAGTTACTGTGCAATCAGTTAGTCTGGACACATAAAACACTCATTACTACTGTATCTCTCTTTACGGATGCCCACAGCACATGGTAGAACCTGAATTTCAGTACGCCAACTTTGTAATCAAATTTAAGATACTGACTGTATTACATTAGAAACAAGGCAATTCCACCTGCTTCACATAAAGCCATTGTAGACACTGGTTCAATTTAGCCTTTATGTGAAATGTACCTAGGAAGACCTGAAATATGGTCATGCAAAAACTAAATTACCTTCAAGTGCTTTTAACACACTCATAGAGGTGATCTCCTCCTCCTCCTTCTTAACAGCGGGTGAATTAGCTTTCAGGCAAGTCAGGTCACTGCAACTCAAGCACTAGGGCAAGGCAGGTCAGTAACATCAGCTCTGGAACAAACAGCACTGCACTGAGACTGCTGCTTATGCCTCAGAATGAATAAACTTTTCTGAACTACAAGCCTTGGGTAAGACCAGGAACCCGAACTAGACTGCAGAAACAGAACTGTTGCCTGTGCAATGTTGTGTTGTTTCCTAAGCTCAACTAGTTATCATCCTAGAAGAGAACTTCACTCTGTGATCATGCCAATCCAGCAGTTTTCCACAGAGACAATAATGTATTTTTGCATTTAAAAATCCAATATGGAATCTTACCTTTCATTAACAGCAGCAGTAATGGGATACTAATTAAATTCAGGTACATAAATGCATGTTGGAATATGTAAGTTGCTATCTAGAAGAGAATGGAACCAGCATATTTAACTTAGGCAAAAAATAAAAACAAATTCCTGCACTGATACTTAAAAAGCAAGAGAAGAGAAGACGACCAGAACAATTCATCTGAATTACTGGACTGCTGGAAGAAATCAGCTAAAGCAAAAGTTGTCACCTCTGTTAAACATCTTCCTTCTACAGAATTGCAAACATTTATTTATGGAGCTTGCAATTTACTAAGTGTTCTCTGCCCAACAATGAATGTTCCTCAAAAGTTTATGGTCAGTCAGTAACCATTATTAACATCAATATAATTGAAGAGTGAAGAGGACAGATTCCCCAAGCAGTATTCTGTTTTAAAACAACTGCTGAAGTATCATGGTTACTTAATGGATGAAGCGTACCAAAATGAACTTACACAATAGCCTTGCTGAAGCAAGAGGATTCTTTTCCACACCATTCTCACACCCCACAAAAGACTTCAACTTCCTCAAGCTATACATTTTTAAATGTATAAAATGAAAAAACCCCAAACCATCACATATACATGCATATGCTTTTAATTTTCCAACTAAGTGTAAGATGAAGACACCTCTTACGAAAAGAAAGTTGAACCATTAGCACTATTACTCAACAGTAATGAAGCATCATTGGAGGTAGATAATACATTTCAAATACAGGACATTGGATAGAAGTCACTGAAGACACCACAGAAACTCTGAGCTCTGTTAGTATCCTCTTAAAAATTAATTACTAATTAATTAGTAAGTAAATCTTTGGTTATGTAACCATAAGCTGTATACAGTTTTTTATTTTCTTCTTTTCTATATTCTATGGAAGGCAATGGTAAGTTTCTGTTTATTAACTAGACATATGTTGAAGCCTACACTAACATAACAACACAGAGCACTGCCTGTAAACATTATGGCCTGGCAGAATTTTGCCCTCAACTTCAGAGTTTTACCATGAAGATGGGCATAGCCAGAAGGAATGTTCCCATCTGAATCCTGACATGCTTGCCCTGCTGCACTGGGTCTCACTCAGCATGCCACATTTCTTTAACCATGTTGACTTCTGCTTTCAAATATCTCCCTCCCTAACGTTCTCTGCAATCAAGAAAGAAACAGAAGGGATGTTTCCTGCACACCCAAACTTCATGCAAGCTGCACTGTTGGGGTAGGAAATGGGATGGCACACAAGACAGGCACTATCTTCTCCTGGTTAGTATTGTATAGCCATAACCAAGGTGGGTATCACAGACAAATTAATGCTTGTGTAAATAATGTAATACATTTTTTTTCCATATTTGGGAGCTCAAATTCTTCAGCAATGTTACTTCTGTTATGCTTCTTAAACAATGAACAGAAAGTATACTGTAGGTTGGAGAGTTCATGCACATTAAGAAGGAGCATTAAAAAAGAACACTCAAAATACAAAGAAATAAGCGGTGGCAATCAGGACAGATGAGGAGTGACAAAGATTATTTACACTGGAAAAAATAAAGAGTACTTTTCATCATTGGCCTTATGATTGACTGGTCTGACTTGATCTGACTGGTCTGTCAGATTCACTGTAGGAAATTATTACCACCCCAAAGGCAGAAAAAAAGAAGTAATGGGCAGCAAAGTATAGTATTTTAAGTCATTCTTCTTTACTAGAGACTTTTTTTTTAACCTGAAAGCACTAGGTCTCCCTAGTTAGTTCCTCCCTAAACATCATTTTTTACATTGTGACATTAAGTTTTTGTCTGGTTTTATTTCTTTCTTTATTTTCAATTTTCCATTCTCCAGAAAACAACACTAGAATGTCAGGGTTCAACACCTTCCCTAAGCCACCTCAGAAACTCAGTGGTATAAACAGCTTTCCAAGATGGTTAGTGAAGAAGGCTTTTATTTTCCCTTTGCTTTTCCTCATTTTTGCCTTTTTTAGATAAAAGAGATTGTCCTATTTCTTCCATTCAAAGTGCCACTTTTGGTCAGACCATTACTCGGAATCTCCTGAATGTCTGAGAATATAAATGACTTGATACACAAAGAAAAGTTAGATATTAAAAAAACCCAAAACTTAGAAAACAAAAAAAATAACTCACCATGCTTTCAATAGTAAAAAATAACTAAGCATTGGAACAGCCTGTCTATAGAAGCTGCAACATAATTCAGGTTACAGGACAAACACAGGCATGCTAGATATGGCCACAAGATAAGATGATTGTGCAAAGAGTCTTCTAAAAGTCCTTTCCAGCCCTGCATTCCTCTTATGCTTGATTGATGGAAGTGATTTTCTAGAGCACTCAGGTTTGGCAGTCTTTTTATGGAACTGAAGCTAATACTATTAAAGCACAGTTAGAACAGCTAGACTGCATCAAGAAGTTCTGCTTTCAACTCTCTTATGTGCTTGCACTTCCTATACATTTCCCACATTCAGAAGTCCTTTGTGCCAACATAAGCTGTGTCTTCATGAAATGACTTTTAGAAGGTCTGACAGTCTACAGCCACAGGTGGTATTATATCTCAAGCCACACCTTTGTAGTGCTTTTTCACCAACTTCACAAGTATTCCATTACAGCAAGTGTATGTGGTATTTCTGTCACCAAGAAACAAAGCAAGACCTGTATCAAGTCAGGTATACAAGTGTAACAATGAGTTTATACACATAAGCAGACTGTATGATGTAGTGTTTCAAAAAGAACTATTTAAATATCCTTACAATATGTTGCTGATCTGGAGGCTTGGAAGGTGTATTAATTTCTATTTTTAGAGGAAGGAATAGAAAAATTACTAGATACGTCCTTGAAAGATTCTTGATCACAGATAGGAAGAAAGAAGTATATAAAGTGCAAGACATTGTATGTGATAAAATATATACAAGGAAATCCTAAACTTGATATTAGAAATGACAAAAAAAAAAAAAAAAGGCATTTAGGACTTATAAGAAACCTTTCATTAAATTCATTTTAGGAAAAAGGTATGAAGGCAGATTCTTTAATACCATAATTAAAGTCCAAAATTCCCTACAAATATTTCAACTCCTTCCCACTACAGTGGAGAGTAAGAGAAGAATCTGCTCACTCCATCCAAGGGAAATTTTCATGCACTATTCTTCTACAGTATCGTCTTCAAAATTCCTAATGTAAATTCCTTTCTGACTCATTATCACATCAGGATGATTACCTTCCAGCCCTTATACGATTCCTTTCAAATCATCCCTCTCAAATCAAGCATGCAGCAGCTAAATTGTTTTTCTTGTTCCCTGATCATCAATTTAAAGCCTCATCCATACCTCCAAAGCTCTGTACAGCTCTAGTATTCCCTGCCCATCCCCCTTCACATCCTCTGACCAGCTCTGTAGCTCCTGATGCCTCAACCAAGACACTTCTCATCTTCTGTCACATGCTTACACTTCAAATGAAGGCACCTACACTGATCATATGCGGCACACATTCTGGGTGCTCTTTCTGCAAGTCTGTTAAAATTCAGAGGGATGACAACAGAGCATAAATGTTTTTTATGACCTTTTATTACTGTAGCCTTAACTCCCAACTTAGGCATCAGACCTGTAAGTAGAACATTCTTCAGAGCACAGATTTCCCTACTCTTTCCCTATGCAATACCACAAAGACAACTATTGAAAAACAATTAGAATAGCAACAAAACAAAATTTGAGGGTGGGAAAGAGGAGGATTATTTTCTGTTGCCATTATTAAAAAGACCTGAATGATAACATACAAGAATGTGGTTTTATTCAGCAACAGGCAACATTATTTCTACTTTTAAAAGTTGTGCATTGCCAGCATTGTTACCACAGGATCCATTAACTTCTGTATCAAGGAATAAGTGAGGGAGAGACAACTCAATTTAAGCGAAGCAATCTTTAGAGTTACTGTTCCACATGGAAAAAGTTGTTTAAAAGGTTTTCATCCCAAAAGAAGCTGAAATTTGACATTTCATTAAACACACCCTGATGTTTCCAGAACACCAAAAAGCATGAAGAACACTTAGCCCAAAACAATCTTGTTGAAAGAGCGCTTATTTTCCAAACTGTATTTCAACTTTAACCTGCATTCTCCTATTGACTAGTAAGGCCTGTGATTCCTGTCTATTTTTTGTGGCTGGCTTTGCTGAATCGTAATATTCCACACACAGGTATGTACAACAGTATAGCCCTCCAGTCTACAGGAAATAACGTAGATCAAAACTACAACTCTCATAATGCACTGCCTTATAAAAGCAAAGGATATTAGATAAAACTGCAATACTATTCTGACTCTCATTTACCTCGACTGGAATTAATACGTCCAATTGCTGTGATCTGGATGAGCAATTTTCTTTGGCAAATACACTTGCCAACTTCATGTGTTTTCTAAAGAATAGTGGACAGAAGATTTACCCTATTACCTTACCCTCAATATCCTACATTCTTTACAAGGTCAATACACTGCTTGTAGGCTACCTCAAAGCTCACTATTTTTTGTATTTCTGAATGCACAGTAGCTGCTACTTGGCCAAGCTAAGTTCTGTTTTCCACTGCTGAACCTAATGGTATCTACACAACACATTCTGACTCCAACATCTGAAAAATAACCTATTTTCTGTGTGAAAGTAACCCCAGGTAATATTCATAATTCATATACAGTATAAATATTTATACACATGCAACGGGAATATAGCACAACCTCTTAGAAGTAATAGATATATTTACACAAAGTGCTAACTGTGTTACTGCTGAATGTAGTATCTAAGAGGGGTTTATAATCCAAAACTGCAAAGCAACTACTTAATACATCATTAAGGACATGCAGTTAAAATAATGTTAAGTTACTATAAGTCACATATGCTGCCATTAGCAATGCATTGCTATGTGCTACTATGCCACAGTAATACAATACTGTATGTCATGGTTTAAACCCAGCTGGTAACTAAGTACCACACAGGCACTCCCTCACCAAAAGAATGTAAACCCCGTGGGTTGAGATAAGAACAGTTTAATAACTGAAGTACAACATAACATTCATACTACTAATAATGATAAGGGAAATAACAAGGGGAGAGAGTGTAAAGCTAAAAGGGGAAAAGAAAAAAAACCAGCAGTGATGCACAGTACAATTGTTCACCACCCGCTGACCGATACCCAGCCAAACCCCAGCAGCGATCTGGGCCTGCCGGCTGACTCCCCCAGTTTATATACTGGTCATGACATGCTCTGGTATGGAATACCCCTTTGGCTAGTTTGGATCAGGTGGGCTGTCTCTGCTCCCTTCTGGCTTGTTGTGCACCTCCCCACTGGCAGAGCATGAGAGACTGAAAAGTCCTTGATCAGGGTAAGTGCTATCGAGCAACAACTAAAACATTGGTGTGTTAATCAGCATTGTTCTCAGACTGAAAACAAATCACAGCTCTGCACCAGCTACTAGGAAGAGAATTAACTCTATTCCAGACAAAACCAGGATACTGTAATACTCTAATACATAAGCTACGGTATCTGTAAGTATCACCACCACCAATGGATAAAAAAACCCAAACCTACAGACTCCTAAGTGTGCCCTCACTTGCTGGCAGTAAGAATGACTGACACAGAAAAATCAACATGTGTCAACTAGGAAAGAAAACTATTAAAATCAGCAAATACTGTACATAACATCTAGAAAAAGATACAAACCTGGTATTAGTAAGAGACTGCAACAGTATATAAAGTACTTCCATTCCGTAGATGTTAAAACACTATCAATCCACAGACTGAAAGAAGAGTTTTCCCCCTAAAACTGAATCACCAAGTTAACACCTCAATAAAATAATTGTATCTCATCACAGAAGTTGTAAAAGAAGCAATCTCATTGTTCAACCTTCAACAGTTAGCTTAGTCAGCACTTGGTCATGGATATTACTACCATGTACTACAATAATCCAAAAACATGAAAGCATCCCCTATTTAAACCAGCATTTGCTCACATCATGTAATTTATCCGTGCTATGTTAATATAATTATGCTGGACAGGGAACATAAATTGAAATTCAGAATCTTAACCAGAAACAAAGTCTCTTAACTTGAGAAAACCAAATTGAAAGACTGGACAAAACACAGGTAACCTTCTGAGGTTGTCACCTATGGTGTCTAAACTACCAATATCACTTTAATATGCATACACGAAAATCTCTACTAGGTAAGAGAATCAAAATTAAGACAGTGCTTGCAGGATATGGCAACCTGGCTGAAATTGATATTCATTAGAGTACTCTTTGCATGAATAGGAGCATTTGGACTCTGTGGTCTTTATCAGAGTCCCAGCTGGTAATGGTTGAAGGTTAATGCCTTACCCCATTCTGTTCAATTTTCTGTCCTAATTAGTCCTCCAAATCTATAGCTGTGAGCACCAAGTGTCTGTGCTCAAAAGAAACTAATTAATGCTAGCAAATTAGATCAAGACCAAAGATCCAACAGCCAAACTCTTAAATGCTCCTTGTTAATAGGAAGTGTAGCTGTCAATAACTGCTGTTGGTGGCTATAATGAGGCCTCTTTCTTTCATTGAAAGTGATTTCATTTCTCTTTGTCCCTCTAAAAGCTGTTCCATTCCCTAATAAAAAAACATAAAACCCCCACACAACTAAGTTACAGTGGTAAAGCTAGCAGTCTGACCCATTTCTTGTCATCAGCTGGGTTGAAATGACATTGAGGGGGGAAGAAAAAAAAAATAATCAAATAGGTTGAGTTCCCTCCCTGAACATTTTCTTCAGAGTCCTAACACCAGATAGAATACTTAAATTGCCATTACCAAGAAACACAATATGTTATATTTCTCCGTTATAAAACCTCCTAAACTAGCAGTTAATGTTGTAAGTATCGTCAAAAAAAATAAAGACTATGAGATCTAAGATCTCATTTCTTCAAACTGTAATTTACATATAGCTGTTCTCTCTGCCCCGTTTGTTGGAGCAAAGCTCAATATACCATAATCCCTCCAGAGATTGTATTAATTCACATAGTTAAATGTGATGAGAGTACATGTTCACTGAAAATGTATAATAAAAGCTGTTGTGCACAAAAAAGAACATCATACAGAAAATCAGCACCTTACTCTTGAGAAATGCTAGACAGGTAAAAACACATAGTACCTTATTACTAGTAATAAATACAGCTGTACACTATCAAAACATCTAAAATAATTTAAACAAATGACAACTGCCCAACATGTACAACAGTAATCTCATTAGCTTCATATAGGGTCATACAGGGTCACACACAACATGACTATAATGTACTTTAATATTCAGATAATAAGCACAGCAATAGAGGGTAATATTTTTCTCGCCTTCTCCTCCTGAAGTTTTGTTGCTGGATTGAAACTCTCTTCTCAAATTATCGTAGAATGGTTTTGGTTGGAAGGGACCTGAAAGATCATCTAGTTCCAACCCATGATACAGCCTAGAATACAGGTGACTTCGTTGCAAGCACACACTGCTGGCTCATGTTGAGCTCCTCATCAACCAACACCCCCAAGTCCCTCTTCTCAGGGCTGCTCTCACCCAATCCAGTCTCCCTCAGCCTGTAGTTGTGCTTGAGATTGCCCCGACCCAGGTGTAGAACCCTGCATTTGGCCTTTTTGTATTTCACGAGGTTGGCATTGGCCACCTCACAAGCATGTCAAGGTTCCTCTGGATGGCATTCCTTCCCTCCAGCCTATCAACCGAACCACACAGCTTGGTGTCACCGGCAAACTTGCTGAGGACACATTAATCCCACTGTCCATGTCACCAACAAAGATGTTGAACAGGATCAGACCCAACACTGACCCCTGAGGAAATGCCACTCATCATTGGTCTCCACTTGGAAATCGAGCCGTTGACCACAACTCTGAGTGAGACCATCCAGCCAACTCCTTATCCACCAGGTGGTCCATGTGTCTGATTATAGCCACTTTCCTTTCATGAAAATGAAGGTAATAAGGCAGCATTTTTTTTTTCCATCCTCATAAGAGAAGGCTATTCCAGTCATAAAATCAATGATTCCTCCCATGTAACCTCTCAGGCTTTCCATCAAACTCTGAACAATATGTACACAAGCACATGTAATCAATATCTGGTCACAGCAGCTCAGTTAAAAACAATACTACCAGGAGCTGTCATGTTAACTCATTGATTCTATGATTCTATGATTTTTATCAGTTCCTTGATCTTTTTGCTCTGGTGAATTAGATCACTGCATTCCCAGATACTCCTAAAATACATGTATTAAAAAAACCCAATAATTTAAGGACTATATTTTCACACTGAGGCAAAGCAGACAGGCAAAGTTCAGCTATAAACAGTGATTTTAATTTGCTTCAAGAAAAAAAGACTCATCGAAATTTTTAAGTGTGAGCTGTCATGTAATGTCCCACTACTATCAGTCTCAGCATTTTTCAGTGCCAACTTCAGAGTCATGACTGTAGGTACCAACAGGTTAATCATTCCCCCACAGCATTCAGCAAGGGCTTGCATCAATTAACAGAACTTGGCCTGCAATACAAAGGGAAGTGAGCAATGCCACTGAGTAAGATCAAGCTGGAATTTGCTAAGTGTTTCACACATTTCATTATCTGCATTTCTGATGAGAAAGCATACATAGTAAGACTTTTTTTTTTTTTTTTATGAAGAAGGAATATCTAAAGGTGTGCTTGGGCATTTAAATGTGCAGCATCACATGTAGTTCAATCAGAAATTTCCTTGGTTTTATGGGTCTTGATGTGTCAGGTGTAAGGGTCATGGTCTAGAGCAGGTGGCCCTTACGGGGACAGAGATAATGTCAGTGACAGGACTGTGGAGTAACTGCACATTATCAAAACTCTCGTTGACACTGGTCATGCCCAAGTGTACAGAAGCCTGCAGTAGTGTTGCATCCCATCATTTTCACTAAGTATCAACATCAGCCCTGAGGAGGAGAGGGCTAATGGGGAAACTGGAGAATGGGAGGAAGGTGGCTGCTTGGAAATGTCCTTTTCCAGCCACACTTTCCAAACCATTTTTTAAAGCCTTGCCAAGTATCAGGAGTTTTTTCAGAGATGTCAATGTAGTTGCCTTAATTACACAGTTCCTATGGACAACAGAACCAACAGAATATTTTTTTCCCCAGAGAAGGTCCTCACCTCAGCACAAGTGGAAACAACCCCCATTTGCCTCCCTCTCACAGGAAAACAAAAATAAAAAGGATGGAAGAACTTGTCATCTTGGCCAAATGGGTGTCTCCGACAACAAGCTTCAAATAAGAAATGGACACATTCTTATTTGCAGAGCCACAAACAGGTGTCAGGTCTTCAATCATCCAAACTGTTTCCCTTAGTTCACAGCCTTCCTAATGGCACAACCAGGCTGATGTGATCTATCCCTGTATTAACCCTGAAAAGTGTGTACATCAGTTTCCCACTTGAGCCTCTGAGCCTTACAAATACAACAACAAATACACAAAACAAATACAACAAATATAACACAAACCTATGATCTAATGACTGACCCACAACCTCTCAGATACCTCTTTCTGTTTTTTTATTTTCCAAGCCAAGTAACACAAAATCAAACTGAACTGAGCGTACAAACCTTAAAGCTTGGTATTTCTGTCCTCAATAGTTCTTCTCTACATAAACCCATCAAATTAAGTTTCAGATTCAGTAATTCTGAACAGCAGAGCATGTGCTCTTAAGAAATTAAATAAACTGTTTGGTAGATATGATCAAGATCAACCAAGCTCTGGCAGGGTTTTTTTTTTAGTGAGTATCCATCGTTTCAGAAAAGAGAGGAGTCATAAATAACACAATGCAGCTAGATGAAATCACAGTTCTGATAAGCTAAGAAAAAACCTTTCTGATGAAAAATGCTAACTTCAGGTTCCTGAAATTTGCTATGACTTTGCTTTAAAGAAATTTACTCAAACTTAAATTTTGTAACTGTCAATTACAGCCAAAACCTTAACAATTTGAAAGGAAAAAGAGCTCCCTGGAGAAATTATTTCATAAAAGTAATGGATCAGGCAATGGCAAATAAATGATTCTTTTAGCTGCTTCAGTTTGAAGGCAAGTATTTCTATACGCCAGGGACACACCAATAAAGAAATACATGGATTTAATATTATTTCAGACAAACTCAAGCTACAGCCTATAAAATACAGCAAAAAGCCCTTGCATGACAATGTTGTTGGCCATTTTTTAGTTTGTTTGGCTTTTATGATACTCCTGTAATAGCTTCTTGTAATAACTCTTTTTTTGGATACTCCTGTAATAGCCCACAATTTCACACACATAATGTGCATGGATATTAACACAATAAAGCATATTTACACAACGGTCATGGAAAATTGACTAGTGTTTCACAGAAAGCATGTTTCCCATCTTAAAATTACTAATATACCCATTTTCACTGAAAAAGTGCTTGAAAATCTTAGAAAAAAAAAAATCATTCTTCGACTGAGATGCACTAGTCTTGAGAAACACGCAACACACACAAGAACTATACTGAAACAACCTGAAAACAGTTTAAAGTAAAATCAAATAATCTAAATAAAATACTTCGTTGATCTTAAAAATTATCAGATGAACACATTTTCACAGTTATTTCATCCCTAAGCTACTCTGATATGCCAACAACCAAGCACAGCAACGGGTCACCCATTTAACTGCTCTAGGGTAGCAGGATCATCTCTTGAGTTAACAAAACCTTTATTTCTTATTTATTTTTTAACCCTTGGGGTTTCTTTTCCCTGGATGGCTCTTAAACACGTGCTGGACAGGCTGTCACTACTTGCATTATTAGCTCTGATAAGCACACAGCTCTAGGTAGTATAGCTGCAGGCTAAGGTAACCGGCTGCATACAGATGGACCTCTGTGCTCACGCAGAGCACTACTGAAAGTATAGGGGCTCCCCATAGGGACACATATGAACATAGTGTGATCAAGTAAATTGTAAAGCTCCATTTCCTATATTACCAATGCATTTACCACAATTTCCTAAAGACAAAATGAAACAGAAGTGTATTAACAAAGAGCTGTTCAAGCAAAATTAAAGCACTGAGAGCAAGTTAAATGAGTAGCTGTGCCACAATTTCATGCACATGTGTACACTTTGTAGCACACCAACCGGACTGCAGGAGTTTTTATTACTTAATTACACAGCTTACATTCATAGCTTATAATTGTTTACAGCACAAAACCCACAGCCTATTTACTATGATTAACACCTATCTGTGTGCACTAACAAGACAATTTTCACAATGGATTTAAGAGATTATAAAGTCTCCTGTTCACAAAACTGCTCAAGCTTAATTTCCTGTGGTTTGGTCTCTCCCCTGTAATCCAGATTTAAAAGCTGTACAAAAGTGCTGAACTTACACTACCATCTTCTTTTCTTTTTTTTATTAGGGATATGAAGGTGGATTTTGCTTGGAGATGGATGCATCTACCAGCCTCATTCTCCTAAAGACACACAAGTAAACTCTATTCAGCAGAAGGAAGACAACAAAAAGACAGCATTTTGCTTTAAGATTTATGGAGGCAAAACTATGGAGAAGCTGCGAGGTAAGGGTTCACAACTCATAGCTCAAGAATCTCCAATATTGCCTGCTGCCACTGAAAATTAAAATGCGAAAACAAAGTCCTCATCTTACACAGAGAAAGTTCAGAGGAGAAACACACACACACACACGCACAAACCCGTTAGTCTATCCCAAAATGAAATTATACAACTAGCATGCTCTCAAAATATTTTTAACTACATCCTCTTTCAATGACCCACATTCATTTCTTTTCTTCTTCATTTCCTACTCCCCAACATATACAAAGTAAAAATTACTCAACTATCGTTCAAATGAAAGAAAAAAAGGTATTTTAAATCCTTTTGGCAGCACTGGAAGTTACCTGTCATGTGATGCCACTTCCCTTTGGCAGATATTCCCAACTCTTTTCCCACTTACTCAATCTCAAAATTATTATAACACTACTCTTTTATGTCTTTTGGGGAACCCCTAAAGGCACCTGCTTGAAAATACACTGGTCCTCTTTAACTAGACTTGACTCTAAACCTAGTGACAAATGTCTAGAAGCCCCCTTTGAAGTTTCTTAGGTAATAGCGAAAGACAAAAAGCCACATACCATTTAGGGAAACAATTATTCTTTCTCCATGGTAAAAACTGTTGAAATAGTGCCGGCAAAACAGTATATCAACAAACTAAAATGCACACCTTTGTCAGTAAATACTGTTGGAAGATGCATAGAAGACACTGACGAAGATTTGAAGATACAAATATTAGAACAAGTTACACAATATGGGAGGTTTGCTACATAGCTGTATGAAAGTAAAGTTTCTAACTTCTCTCTGCTTACAGTATCTGCATTTCAGTAATGAAATGCATGATGAACTTATCTTTTTGTGAGCCACCAACAGAGAGCTGTACCAGAGAAGATATATTTTCCACAGGAAATGGCTTCTTTAATAAAAAGCAATGTTTTATGGAAAAACTGTGCAAGTGTAGCCACTGATGGAGCAGCTCTCTGACTAGAATAAGAAAGGGAATCTAGGCTAAGGTTCCAAACAGCCCTGCACATGAAATTCCTTCACTCTATCACTTGTAGGTGAGCTATAGCAGCAGAGTAGTCAGAGCCAAGAGTGCACGAAGTCCTACGGAATGACATAAATGCAGTTAACTTTATAAGAACAAACCCTTTGAAGACTTCGAAATAGATGGGGAGGGAGCATGAAAATCTCTTGCATCACACAGCACTTCCCGGGTTATCTTGTGGCAAAGTGTTTAAAAGAGTTGTCAAACTTTACACATTTCTCTTTTGCAAAGAGACAAGTGTACCAAACGTGCTGACCTTTACATGATGACAGGTGGCTGGGAGCAGTTTGATACCTAGCAGGTATTTCCAAAAATTAAACACACTTAATGTGTCCCTCAAGGTGAAGGTGACATTTTAAGAATGAGTGAGAAAGTAAGTGCTTTGCAAAAAAAGGCAGGTATGGAGAGAGCACATTGGAAATAGATGTTTGGAATTGTTCCTCTGATGATGTGGGTTTGTATTCTTTTGTTGCTGAGCACAATGTGAGCATGTCATCTACAAATACCTCTCATATCTGTACATTTTCAAAGGATAGTAGCAGAGTTTTCTATCCTATTTAAAAATTTTCCAAACGAGAACTCCAGTAGGCTTTCAACCTATTTGTAGAAAACATACAAATGCAACACCTTCCAATTAGTTTGGAAGAACAAGTGACTGACACCAGGGAAGATGGACATTTACCAGCTCAGTTTCAAGTAAAAACTTTGCAAAATTTGTGGATGGGATTGCAAAATTAATATCATCATTTAGTAAGTGCAGGGAATGATGCACTGCTTCCACTGGGATACACACATCTTTGTAACGTATCTTTTTTAGCTCTGACAGCCATTAAAACCAAGTACTGAAATAAACTGAACTTAGAACCAGGGCTTTGAATTGCTGTACCATTACATGTTAAACAATGAAGTATGTTCAATAATATAGCACTAAATAAAAAGAGTGTTACTAATACTTTCAGAGCAAAAAAGGTTTTTGTGCCATTGATAAAGAACAAAAATTATTATAAGTACTCTTTATTTCACCTTTATTCTCATCTTAATTTCTATTTTTCTCTTATAGTGTACATACCATACTAGTATGTGCATATAATTTATAAATAAATATACATATATTAGAATTGCATGCTCAGGTATTTTTTACTGAAGGGGTATGCAATTAAAAAAGTTTAGAGCACAGATCCAGATGACAAGAGTCAAGTGCCCTTGACTGAAAGCTTGACACTTGTATAGAATAATTCTGTGGCCTGATTTCTCTCCTTCCTCCCCATTCTTACATTCCTCTTACACCAACTTTCTCAGCTAACATGTGTGTAAGTAGCTCTATCTTTCTGGGACTTCAAAAAGTTTTCTTCCAGGAATATATGAACATTTGGGTGTCAAAAGTGATGATACCCAACTTTAAACAGTTATTGTCCAGTACTCTTCAAAAGAAGGTGACAACATAGAAAAGCAGACTGCATCATCCTATTTCAACATTTATGTAATAAGTATGTTGTTTATGCGCATGTATAATTAAAATATTTGGGCAGGGAATGGATGCAGTTAGTTGGGAATATCCCCTAAATGAAGGCTCACATGGCAATTCCATTTAAGTAAGTATCAAGTATTACACACAGAAATACAGTAGTTCTTCTATTGCTCTGTCATCACATAGTCTGGACCAAGATGTGGAAAGTTTTATATTAATCATACTAAATTCCACAGCTCTCATGAACAAGTCATTGTGAAAAATAAGCAGCCAAAGCCAACATGACAGATTTATATGTTTTACTACTGGTTTCACAGCGAACAGGTAAGATACAGATCATACACATTAATTCTCTGACTACCTGACTTCAAAGGCAAGGATTATATTCAGGGCACAAAAGTGAATACATGTGATTTCCCAATGAATATTTGACTCTTACCTTGCACTTGATCTGAACACCGCTCCTTGGCTCGGTCCCTCATTATTTGTGGAATCAAAACATCTTTTTCTACATGTCTCAGCTTAGAATTTTCTGCTTGTGTGGGGAAAAAAAAAAGAGAAGTTTTTTTTTTCTTATCTACACATCAGAGAAAGTCAATCTACAGCAACAGCACAGCATTATTTACATAACATACACTAGTATACTAAAACAGGCAGCAGAAAATACCATGGAAAGATGACACAGATCAAAAGGCTGGAAAGTCCAAGATTTAAAATTGCTCAGATACAAATATGAGCATTATTCTGAATACTTCTGCTTCACATGCACAATGAACCAAAAATAAAGGAAAGCATTCTGGCAACACATTCTAATTTCTGCCTTACTAAACACAGGATCTGCATACAGACTGCACAAACATTGAGAATTACTTTTATTTCCTGCTACTAGTATTTTTCTATGTATGTTATCTGTACAAACTGGTTTTTTACTCAATGTCACAAACCTGAGAATATTGGAGCACAGCCTGAAACCCGTATTGCTATATGGAAGACTTCAGCTCGTAAAAAAACCCCTAAGAAGCCCCTTCAATGAAGGATCTAGGAGTTTGCTCATTAAGAAATTCAACTTTAAAAGAATATATGCTGCTGCCTGTATTCTGCTCTTAAAAGCATAGATGCAGTTTATGTTCAGTTGCCTCAAAACAGAATTCGGTACTCTGGGTACAGCTGGTGATTTTGAATAGCTAAATTATACACACACAAAAAATACTGCATGTCCAAATCCACCGTCTTCAAAACAATGATAATTTATCAAGCAAGGCTTTTTACTTCCTAGCTTCTGAGTTAAAAACCATTGAAGGATATTTGTTCAGAAGTTTGTATAGTCCAACACAGTTATAACCAAATACGTGTTTTTCCTCCTTAAACACGACTTATTCATCCTTTGATGTTGATATTATGCTTCAGAATAGCATCAACTGTGATGCTCACATTATGGGAACTTTAGTGTCAGATACACTATTATTTTGAGTGACAATCATTTAATTTTAAAATTGCTTATTTAAGAAATTAGAAGTGCAATGCACTGAAATTTAGGAAATAAGTAAAATTTTAGTTACCTACAGATTTCAAATACTATCTTTTGGAGCATCTTCAGTTACTTCTAGATCAAAAAGTTACTTCTAGATCAAAAAGCAGAGACAGACATTTCTCTAGTCTTTTTTAAGTCATCATCATTTAAAGTTTACTAATGCTATGAAGTTATGTTATGAGGTTACACAGTATTGAGTATGTGCTATTATTAGGGGAATCTGGCAACAAAACAGAGGATTACAATGAGTAATATACACAGTCTGAACTAAAAACATTTATCCTCAAAAATTTCTTACTTGGAATTTCTACAGCAAAGGAAAGAAAATAAAGTGTCTTCTGTAAATACAACAAAAATACCAAATGTAAATAGTTTATGACTTAGATTTGGTTTTATGCTCAGATTTTCATGACTGAGATAATTAGAATTAAATATCCTTCATTTTAACCTGCTGCAGAATATCAGTGCGATTACTGTGCTGAGTGTTTATTATGTTACAGACAACACAAAGCTGTCATAGAACTTTTAACCATGTTTTTTAAAAAGGACAAACCAGTTCAGCTGAATGGCATGGCAGGGAACAGCACCACCAAGCCATGTACATGCCCCAGCTCTACTAACTCCAGTCACAGCAAGCTGGTACTGCAACAATCCTGCCCTCTCCCAATCCCTATGATGCTCTTTCCCCTCTGCCCACTCAGATGTGCTCTGCAGCCCTGTGGTAAACTGAAAAGGGAAGTTAATTTGGTTTAGAGGGAAATACATTTATTGTCAGGCAATTTTTAAGGTAGATAAATGATCCGTTTCACTATACAACTGCGTAAATTGCCCATGAGAAGGAACCGCATGAGGCTAGGACAAGAAAGGAGACTGAATTGTCATGAGCACAAATGGATAAATTATAGGCTAAGCGTCCCCCTCCCTTTTATTTTTGATTTTAATTTGAATTGGTTATACTGGTGCTCAGAGTAGGCAGAAACTAAGCTGATCTATGAAAGTGGATACAGACAAGCAAGTGGCCTGCTAGCTGTCACCAAAAGGGAAGTTTTAACAGTCTCCCATTCACCGTCATCGTATCGTCACTACTACACACTTAACCACAGAGTGAGTGACCAGTTCAAGACAGAAAACTAACTCAAATACATGCAAAAAAAGTCCTTCTCAGCTAGCTTACACTTTGGAGTAACTAGATCTATTTATCAGGGTTCTAATAGTTACTTCATTTAACTTTTATACCCCAGCATACATGGAAATGTAGCAGATAGCACAGAAGTCTCTAGGTCCTTGGAAAGGCAGGTGGGCTTCCCCCACCGGCAGAGGTGGTGAATCCCACTATCCATGCTGTATCCCACAACAAAGCACAGGGATCCAAGGCATAGATCAGCCAGCCACTACTGGCAAAGAGGAGAAGCAGACAGCAATGCAACTGAAGGCTAGCAAGGAAACAGGACAAGAGCATTCTCAGAAATTAAAAAAAAAGAAAGAGAGAAGGCCTCACTCTGTTAGCTCAGAACAGTCAAAAAAGGATTTTCATGTTTTATCTTAGCTTAAGTAACCAATTTTCTGTTTGATAATTCAAAAGGAAAGGGGCGTTAGACTGACAGCAAGAAGTAGCTGTACTGGTGTTAACACCAGCTCAACCAGAACCAGAGGGGTGCTCCAGGCAAACTTCCTCTTTTTAGTCCCAAGTTGTCAAACCTACACAGGCTCAGACTGCAGGAAGAAGAGGGCACACCCGAACCACGAGCAGTGTCCAGTATGAAGAAGAAGAGAGCTACAACAGTAATCCAAAGGTCATTATTCAATTATATAAAGGAAACAGGAATAAAGATCACTACAGTTTTTAAAAGAATGTTTGTTAGTATCAGGTTTTAAGCCATGAGAAGCACTAGCAATTCAAATCTTTTAGTGTCTAGGACATAGTTTTAGGTGTCTGGGTGCAACAGTCTCTCCAAATAGCTCAAATACAGATGTTCAGCTTGGGCAGTGCTGTATCTATTTATGAGTTTCAATTCTAACATCTTGAGTATTTTAATATTCTTCCTTTATTCCAAAATATATATGACATTACAATTACAGTGATTTTCCTTCAAGGATAGTAAACCACTTGACTGAAGGTGGTATCCCTAGCATTTTTACAGATTAAAGAAAAATAAGGTACAAATATAAACAATACCAGATGCCACCTAGTTTATGTGCAGACTAGCTGCATTTTTGATATCCATGTATAAGCACTTGCAACATCATCATCAGTCCAACCTAATCAGCTCTGCAGTAACATATATGGTAAGAACTTTCAAAGAAACAACACCTCAGAAGCAAGACTTCATCAAAAACATGAGACAGCCATGATGTGAAACCACCAATTCCTTTTGCCTTTTTTCAACTATATTACAGTTTCCAGAATACTTCTTTTCTTCCTTTGAAAGTTCACTATTCTGCACTAAGATAATTCTTATTCGAATACCAGATTTGCTGCAGACTAGCCCCTACAGAAGCATTTGCATTACAATAGACCTACTACTATTGTTATCTTCAAATAATCAATAAAATTATCCCCCAACATGCAAGAAACAATGTTTTCCCACAGTTTGCCTTGCCACTGACATCCTCCATGCACTTTGCCTGGTCTTCTGGGTAGGCTGTTTTAGATGATCACAGCCCCTGACCGCAAAGTGAACCAACAAGAACACACTACCTCTCAGCTTCCAGAGAGCCAGACAAATGTCAACGGCAGCTTTTCCTTCCCACCCTGCCAGTCAAAACTCTGGCATGTTTGTTAGACTAACTTAATACTCTGAGATACTACCTTTACCTTACGTTCTACTGAAATTTCCTAATACCACCAACGTTACAAGGGACAGATGGATGAACACAAGCTAATTGAGTAAAGGTTACAAAAAGCAGACTAAATACAATTAACAGTAAAAACTAAGTATTTTGTAAAAATACATTCAGAAGTTAAGCCAGAATTAAAACCAAATGCAAGCTTGCAGGTGTTACAGCATCTAAGTCAGTAGCTCCTTGAAAATGTAAATGAGGCCACAGCCAAGGAATCTGTGTGGTGAAACTACTATTTCCTTAGAGATCAGCACACTACAGAATGCTGCTGCTGCTCCTTGTGGGGACAAGGAGCAGAGGAGAGGATAAAGAATGGGTATCCAGCTTATAAGCTTGCAGTTGCTAGAAAAAAAAGACAGAAGGGGAGAAAACTACAGAAAAGAGAATACCTCTGTGAAACAGAAATTGTTTTCCATACATCTTCAGCCCAGCGTTAAGAATTCAAGGAAGGAGAGAGAGATTACAAAACTGGGAGATATCCCTATTCAGCAAAACACTAAGAACACATTTAAGACCTGCTCCTTTTGGGTTTTTACCTACAAATAAAACCTATGGGGTTTGGCAAATCTCAATGCTTGCAACAGTTCTCTGGTTGCATACAACACGTAGGGCACAAGACTACAATAGTAATAGTTTTTTGAGATTGATCAAAACCCTGAGCTGCAAAAGCTGTTTATTGCCATGGAAGGCCAAGGACCAGAGCAATCTGGTTTAATGGTTTTCATGACTTTTGTAAAAATTACAAAAAAAAAAAAAAAAAAATCAGGAAATAAATAAAATAAATATACCAATAGGAACGAGAGTGTCACAGCAACTACAGCAGAACGCAGCCAGAATAGCCCAGAATATACATCAATTTCAGTCCATATGGAAGCTAGGAAAGCATTCTGGCTTCCTAGACTCTGACTGCAGGATTGAGGAAGGCCTTGAGACCAAAGCGCTACCTGTGCTGTAGGCAGCAGACCTTTAAGAAGACAAGAGGAGAACGTAACACAAAGCTCCTTTACAGTTCTAATAAGGAAAGGGACTGTAGTGGCTTGTCATATTAATTACAAGACTACTACAAAAAGGGCTTACTAAGACAAAAGCTTTCCTAGGAGAGTGTCCTAGAGGTCTTACCACCTCTCCTCTCCATTCAACACAGTTGGTAACTGACTTACCCTTTTGTCACTTCTGCTGGAAGTTTACAGCAGGACATAAGCAGTTTATCGCTTCCATCTCTCTAGTGACTTCAGGTAGCAGGGACACAGATTACAGAGAAAAGTTGGGAAAAAGTTGAAAACTTGTCTACCCAGAAATTTACAGAAGCCTCAAACCTTCTGCATCAAAGAAGCAAGTTGAGCCTAGCAACAGTTTTTGAAACATGCATTTCTTGTTATCCAACCTGTAATTTGGATTTTCTTGGTTCAGTTTATTATGCACATTTAAAACTCTAATGTGTACTTTAAATACTATAGTTATTTCAGTACGAATCACAGCACAGATGAAGAACAGAGAAAGTTTCAGCAAGTTTTAACATTTTCACTAGCAACTATGTTTCTCTTGAAGTCCCAGTTATATAAACTTCTAGACATCACTTAACTTACTAGCAAAAATGCTGTAGAAAGTTCACCCAAGTTTGAAGAATACAAATTTAAAAAATTAATACTCTTCAAAATGTAAGCTTTTTTATAATAACTTTCATTATTTTGGAACTTTTTTTTTTTTTTAGTGCACCTTGCTATTTTTTTTCCTGCATGTTTTCGTCAACTGCCATCATAGAATCAGCTAGGCTGGAAGAGATCAGCAAGTCCAACCGTCACCCCAGGTCAAAGGTAAACAACCGTCAGTGGCCAGATTTCTAAGATGCTTTGGCTTTTTAAGCTAAGAAATAGAGCTTGGTAAAGTATTAGTGAAAACTTCAGCAGCAGAAATAGTAAGAGTTATCACAGTGAAAGGGAAGAGAAACAAGAAGATACATCCAGAATTCCCGTTCTTTAACTCATACCATATTTAAATTAAATCCCCACCCTAATGAAGTGTAAGACAGCTGTTTCCCTGGAAGAGAGGGAAGGTCTTGCCTTCATCTGTGATGAGCCGACTAAACTTGAGTTCACCAGCCATTCTCTCATGCTGACCTCTGGTACAAACAACACTTGAAGTTAAGTTGGGCTGGAGAATGAATAACAAGTTTATAGGTAAGCTAAGTAAGTACGTTAATTTGAGGGATTCCGGTATTTCTCATATCACTTGATAAAAAAATATTTCTATGCTGTAAATACTCTTGTTTCATCCCAAAGTTTTTGTTTAGAACACTTGCCTGTGAGCTAATTGTAAAACTATGCTGAAAAAGTACACTTTCATTAGTAACAGAAGCAGCAGCACAGTGTTAATTTCATGCTTATTGGCAAACATTTCTTTCGTCAATCACACTATTGGCTCTAGAAGCTAAAGTTTTTCAAAACCCATTTCAGATTTATTTTAGCATACCTGGAATAGTGTTTTGGATAGGCAAAGATAATTATAACTTACTATTCCTCCAGGAAGATAATGCATTCAAATCAAAATTTTCATCTTCTTTATTCTGCCCAGTTTAGCCACTTTATATTAAATAAAAGTTACCAATCTTATGCTAAGTCATGTGAAATCATCTGCATGTATGTGTAGTATAAAAACAGTTATCAAAAAAGTGTATAACTGAATACATTAGCAATTACTTAAAACTTCTACTTGAGTACACTAAGTCACACATTGGAACAAAATAATTTAGTGACAGACCCATTAAAATCTTGGGAGGAAAAAAACACTTGTTTCTAAAATCTGGGGGGGTTTTCCTACAACATTAATTTTATGTATTGTAATAAATAATTTTAGTAGCCAAACCTGCTACAAAACTGCCCCCTGCAAGGGGGCTCCTGTGCCCTTATTGCCAAGAGATTCATGGGGCCAAAGTAACAAATAGTTTCAGCATACTGCTTTGTAACCTCGGTCCTACAAAAAACATACAGCATCCTGCTAAACGACTTCACCAGTCAGAAACACCCAATGTGAACTGGCCTGATGGATCAAGACCTTTACGTATATGTGAAATGCTAAGGAGTTTCGTATGTACTATATGTACTATATATATATGTACTATAGTCTAAGGTTTTAAGGTACTGAAGGTCACCATAAAGTGACAGAAGTGTTATAATTCAAGTGAAACAACATTCATGCTATCCTGAACCCTGATTTAAAAGCAAAAGAAGCTGATCAGTGCAGCTTCTCTACACAACAACCATTTTTTCTTCTTTAAATGCATATGAATAGATTTCGATTTAAAGAGTTACAGATTTTGAGATCTTTCTATCTAATACTGACATAATTTTAAAATAAGATGAAGTACAGGGATGACAACACCAGGGAAAATTTCCAAAGCTTTAACTTCTCACCATTCTATCATCACCTCAAAGTCAATTTTCACCTTTTTCACTGGCTGAATTTGTTATCTTACATTTTGCTTTGGGGCTCATGTTCTTGCAGTATGGCAGTACTGGATTACAAGAATACTGACAAGCCTGTTTGCCAAAAATGAACAATGGCTATGCTACAGCAAGTCTGTAATATCTAGAAAGAAAAGGAAAAGCACACCAAAAGCAGTACGCTTCTTTGTAATTACATGAGGATTGCAAATCCTCATACAACTAGTGAGTCATAAGTAAGCCCAAGCCTGAAGTTGCTTGTGAAGATTTTTGACACAAGGAGACTTTTTTACACTCTTGATCACACAGCAAAGCCAGTTACAGGGCCTGAAAATTAATTACAGATTGGGGCTTAATATTTACTACTGATAATAATGCATGTTCATTAACAACTAGCCTGAACTGTTGTTCAAGTATGACACACCTGCAAGTTACGAAAAGTCAGGTGCTACCTCTAAGGGAACACCCCAACCCACCTTAAATCCCTTCTTACAGCTATAGATGAGGATTCCAACAAAATGCAAGGAACACAAAGTCAGTAACAAATAGCGCCGTGGACTGGCCAAGCACTAAAATAGCACAGCCAGCCTTAATTTTGCCATTTTAAAGATTCTGAATGCTTCACTTGATAACTGACGTAAAATCCTCAACACAATCCTGTCACTAAACAAAGACACCATGCAGCAATATTTCAGCAACCAGACATTTTGGGTTTTTTTCTCAGACAGCAAAAATACATTAACAGCACAGATTCCTGTACATACAGTTCCACACTTCTAAGCAAAGCCCTAACTTTTGAGCACTTCTTGTCTCAAATCAGTCCCAAATGTACAATCCCTATTTCTCCTGTGCCTTTCTAACTCACAATGGATGTTGTCCAAGAATTCACTTCTTACTTCTACCTGAGTAAGAAACAGAAAGGCCTTGCAAAAATCACAATCTATCTGGAGTATATAAACCAAAGAGACCACATAAATAGAGTTCTACAGTGACCTCAAGAACCGTGCAGTAATTTGATCAGAAATAAGAGACGAGTAACAGGTAAAATCTGAATGGAAAGAGCAAAATACCCAGATGAAGAAGGGATGAAGGAAAATCTAACAACAAGTGAAAACCCGGAACAATTATGAGAGGAGATGTTACCCACCTCCAACTTCCCACCACACCCAATAACACTAATCAGTGGCTCCAGAACTGCACACTCCTCTTTACTGATTTTCAGAACTGTGTGATAAGGCATAAAGAAACACAATGTAAATCACAAATAAAATTTCAATTAAAAAAAAGTATTACCTAAAAGTTTAACTAAAAGCTTAAACTGTTCTTCCTTTTACTTATATATTTTTGCCCCATAAATTCAACATTGCTTTATCTCCCACTACTTCCTCCAATCTTTTGAAGCCTTATTTTCATTCCTTTTAGTATATTCTTCTACCTCTGTCCTACTGCCCATATCACTTCGACACAAGTCACAACCATTCTGCAAGCCCAATTCTCTCCTTCCACTAATATCATACTGCTGTATCTAACAGCCTAGGTTTCAACATGACTTAAGAAACAGACATATTAAGTAGCTTAGGAAAATTATGAAATCGGTCTTCAACCCCCCTGTTTTTAAGACCCCCAAAAATGTCCAGGATGTGTACCAAAGCCAGTACTGTGTATTCAAGCTACTGTCAATTACCCTACTTCTTTACACATTTGTGGATCTTTGACTAGGAATCCAAATATAACCATCTGAAAATGACACCTATAACCAAGTCCACAGTAAAAATAAAAATGAGTTTTCTAGTAACCCATAACTTCGACTACTGAAAACAGGATCCTACAACAGTTTTGGAAGTGTTGCATACAAAAAACAAAGTTCAGTGCTGGGCTGCAGCACATTCTTTCTGAAGAATAACACAAACCAGCGTAATATAAAATTCTGTCAAGGGATTTATCTACCAATTTATTTACTGGATGCAATCACCTACTGACACAGCCACAGTTCACTTTCAAACTATGGCTGTCAAAAAACTCCTCCCATAGAAATCATGACACAATTCACAGATTCTAAATTCTGAGCTTCAGAGGACTCCTCGATATTTGCACCCTACCCTCTGGCAAAGCCATGAGAATATTTGGGTCTTTTGTGACCATAAACCAAAGCATCATCACAGTATCAATTTACTAAACTGTGATTCTCCCTCTTTTTTCTCATATGTGAACCAGGAAGCAGTTAACAATTATGATGTGAAGAACTACCGCACCCTGTGTATCCGAGTTAACACCTTGGTGATATGACTAGGGCAGCTCACACGTCCTGCAGATATTGTTCCAATTTCTCTACAACCTCACTTAGATATCTCCACTTTTAGGTCACATTCTGAGGTTTTTAACAGAGCTGTAACAGTCAGGGACTGATGGAGGGGAAGGGGAGCAAAGCAGGTATAAGCAAAAGATACTGGATAAAAAGGTAGAGCCAGTAAGCAATACCACTGCTCAGTGGATAAACCTCACTATTGGTGTCACATATCACGTACCCAAACCACAGCTAACCTAACCCACAGTACTACACAGGTAGTACTTCTACCACAGCTATCATACAACATGGATTAGGAGAGACATATAATGTCATTATAGACATAAATAGCTAACTGATGAACTTCAGTGTTTGGAGCCCCTCTTTGCGCTAAATAGTTTGAATAGTGTAATAATACACTATTTAAATATACCTTTTTCCAAAAGACAACTGGGAAGCAAAATTACACTACAGATGAACAACCACCACTTGAAATGCAGTGGTAAGTTTTATGACATTTTTCTTAATTCAAACAGATCAATGCTCAGATGATACAATCAACAAAACCAGAACTTGATTACTTGATGAATGGTTTATTTGCAGGGCCTGCAGAGCCAGATCCAGGACAGGTTACCATTACAAATTAAAAGCGCCACCTTGGCCAGCATTCTTTGGCTTTTGAAGAAGCAGCCACAGTCCACATGGACCAAGATGCACAGTCAGGACCACGGCAGTTCATCCCTAGCTACAAGTGTCTTAACACCTTGTGTTAGCTGAAACACACCAGCACCTTGTTGGGTTCATTCTGCTAGGGGGCTGGCCTTTGAACTATAATGTACCTAGCCGAATGCACCTGCCTCAGGAACAGGGCACATGAGTATCACGCGGGTGTAAGCGCACAGGCGCTACAGGGGTACATGGCTGTAACTCTCTGGACAAGAGCCTGATAGCACAAACTTCGGAGGACCTCATAACCTATTAAGCTGCAACGTATTAAACTAATGATACTGAATGGAGTGGAGAAATGGCCACCTTGGAAGGGAGAGCCACCCTGCAGGCACACCAAGTAGGCTGCAAGAGTGGGCTAACAAGAACTCCATGAAGTTCAACAAGAGCACGTGTAAGGTGTTCTGCTTGGGTCAGCAGAACCCGAGAATGCAGCATAAGCTGGGGTCTACCCGGCTGGGGAGCAGCTCTGTGGAAAGGGGCCTGGGGGTCCTGCTGAACAAGAAACTCAGTATGAGTGAAGACTGTGCATCTGCTGCAATGCAAGACAACGGAGTGTCGGGCTACATTGACAAGAACATCACCACCAGAGATAAACAAATCATTATTCCACTCTACTCTGTGCTTGTCAGGCTATACCTAGAAGACAGATTACTCCTGTGGAGATTCCAGTTGGACACAAGAGGAAAACTGTTCACAACGACAACAATCAGCCATTGGAATAATCTCCCCAGGGAAGCGGTGGACTCCCCAGCTTTTATGGTTCGGCTGGACAGAGTGCTGGGACACCTACTCTAGGTTGTGCTTTGCCTAGATCCCTGAGGTCCCTTCCAATCCGGTATTCTCTGCTTCTACGATAACCTTGGTAATTTGCCTCTCTACTTGTTACACAGCGCAGGAGGCCTCAGCAGGCCGGGCTCCGCGGGCCTCTCAACGCCCCGGCGCTCAGGCGAGGCCGGGCGCCGCGCCCCGGGTGTTGCCGCTGGAGGTCACGGCCGCGGCTGGGGGCAGAGAGGCCGCGGAGATGAATGCGCTGCTCGGAGAGCGGGCCGAGCCCCTCGGAGTGGCCCTTTCCCGGCGGGGCAAGCCCAGCCGGCTCTCCTCGCTGGTTAGCGTGTAGGGGACAGGGGAAAGCGACGGGGATTACCCACAGAGAGCCCTAGCAAGCCAGGCTGAGGATAAAGCGGGGAAGGAGGGAGGAAAAAAGAGGGGGCGCGCCGCTGATTGCCGCCGCCGCCCCCCTGCCTAGCTGCACGTGCGAACCGGCAACCACCCCTACCTGCAGCGCCAGGGGGAGGCTCCATACGCGGCTCCATACTACGGCAACGGCTGCGCACGGCCCTATCCTCCCTCCCGACCCCGCCCCCGTCCCCGTCCCCCCGGTCCCCTCCGCGCAGGCGTGGTACGACCGAGCACCACCTCATCTTCCCCGCTCTGGGCAGGAACGGAGGAGGAAAAGCGCATGCGCCAGTGGAACGGAGTGAGTGTACGTGTGAGCCTAGCGGCTAGCATTGCTGCAGGGTGGCGTGTTATAGGATGGTTTGTGTTGGAAGGGATCTTAAAGCTCATCCAGTTCTAACCTCCGGCCACGGGCAGGGACACCTTTTCCTAGAGCAGATTGCTCCGAGCGCCGTCCGGCCTGGTGTTGAGCACTGTCAGGTATGGGGCAGCCACAGCTTCTCTGGGCACCCTGTGCCAGTGTCTCACCAGCCTCACAATCGCTGAGGGAACCCTTGGGGTGGAAGGTGAGAGTTACTGGTGGGTATTTTTGTCAGTGAGTTAGTTTGTGCCTTTTAAAAGGAGCTTCCCAGTGTAGTGGCTGGGAAAGAGACAGGACTATGTTCCTGTGGCAGGTGTTAAGGTAATGGAGGAATTAGGAAATTTTGTGTCCCACCAGAAACTCAGGAAAAATGCTAGTACGGAAGCTTGTGGTAGATTACTCCAAATCTCAGTTACTTACAGCTTCCTTTTTTTTATCTCTGTCCAGCTCAGCATCAGGGGGTTCAAGTGTCTCCATCTGATACTGTGTCAATGTCCTGTGATTTTTCCCAAGCATTTTATATGTAAAAGAAGGATCTTGCCATTTAAAACATAGAATCATTATGGAATCATAGAATGGTTTGTGTTGTCCAGTTCAAACCCCCTGCCATGGGCAGGAACACCTTCCACTAGAGCAAGTTGCTCCAAACCCCGTCCAACCTGACCTTGACCACTGCCAGGGATGGGGCAGCCACAGCCTCTCTGAGCACCCTGTGCCAACACCTTGCCACCCTCACAGGAAAGAGTTTCTTCCTAATGTCTCATCTAAATCTCCCCTCTGTCATCTAAAAGCCATTCCCCGTGTCCTGTCACTAAATGCCCTTGTAAAAGTCCCTCTCCAGACTTTTTGTAGGCCCCTTTTTGCATAATAAATGATAGCAATCAAAAGGTCAAACAGATGCTTTTAAGGTGCTATAGAGGTATGAATAATGGCTACTAGCTGCTTGGTTATTAAAAATATACAAGTTTTAAGGCAAAATTTGAAGAACAGTGCAGTTGCTATTGAAAAACTTATACAAATAGGGGGCTCTGTAGAAAGATAAACGTTTTTGACAGTGTGACTGAAAGTTTGATACTGTTAAAAATGGCTAATTTATCTGTGTGTGCTTTTGGTCTGCCTGTGTAATTAAGCATTGAGACATATGTGAAGTATAGTTTAATGGCAAAGGAGTAATTCTGGTGGTATCTTTCATTTATGAGTCTGTAGTATATTTAAGTATGTGACTGGTCTTTCTTTAGTTACTAGTGACATGAGGCAGGGCTGCCCAATTCCAGAAACAAAATATGGAATATAAAACCTGTGAAAAATTACCACACATTTAAAAACGTGAAAACCTGATTCCCCAGAAATTAAGAGAAATGAAAAACAAGGAGACATAGCTGAAACACAGGACTTATTTTAACCAATGCAGTATGGAATTTTCAAAAAGCCTACCCTTTTTTTCCTGTTGTCAACATTTTAGACTGAGAGTTGGTATGGAAAATTAGTCTAAATATGGAAAATCTTCTAAATATAGCATTTCCTCTGTTATCCTGCATTGTTACTTCTTGTTCAGGGGAAAGGTAACCTTTAAACATTACATTCTTAGGGAACTGGCAAGTCCAGGAGTCTTCCCCAAACACCTTGTAAGCCTCTGAAAAATAACAATAAGCAGTCTAGACAAAAAATCAGCATGAGGAATTTTGATCACAATTACCATGTTATTTATTCTTAAAATGAATTTTCATTAAAGTTTTAAGTCCACCATTTCCCCTCGGATTTACATTATTTTCCCAGTATGAAAATTCAGTCTCTTTATTTGAAAATGGATTGTTTCAACTGGAGGCCACACAAAGAACCGACTTCTTCATGCTGATACGTTCACAGAAATTAGTAGAGCGTGATGTTGGCAAAATCTTCCACACGAATGCTTTTGGTCTTACTGATCTAGAGCACTTCTGTTATAAACAATTAAGTGTCTTTATGCTTTTATTTATTTTTTTTAATCCACAAATTTTGTCTCATTCCTTAGATTAAAATGTGGATATCACCACTGTTTTCTGTAACTTTAGCCTATAGCAATTCAGTTAATGTTTATACACTGATTTGAAGATTTTAATTGAACAGGGCTGTGAAAATGCAACGTATCAGTTTATTCGTACTTGTTTCATTAGGGGGTTTTGGACTATGCCACTTTTGCAATGAATGTAAGAGAGTGGAGTGTTTAAATATATATATATATATACACACATATACCAGCCAATCTATGAAAAGCTATTATATCTATTGAATGAGAAAATACAAGAAAACATTTGACACAAAAAGGAGGTTTCAGCATGAGAACCAAAAAGGAGAATGTAATGTGTATTTACAACAGTAAGTTAATTTTTTTTTTTTTTTAAAGGAAATAATTTAAGTTAGTAATTTTTGCTGCTCTTAAGCTCCTGGCTACTTGTGTTTATATATGTCCTGCAGAATCAGAACCGTGAAGATTTATTTAAGATGAAGCCCTTTGAACTTACATGTCAGCTTTATGTATTATTGTGTTAATTTGATCATTTTCAGGGACCTGATACTAGGCTAGACAGTACTTGGCTTTAAAGTAGTATTTCTGTCCTTTGATGGAGACAATAAATACAAAAATAAAAGTCCAACAACTTTGTAAGTAAGTAATTGAAGTTGTAGTCTCCTGCTTCTTCTCCAGTAACAGAACTGAGAACAGGATAACAGAGAAAACAGAAATGGGATTTTTCTGCAGGTCTTATTTGCAGGTCTGGCAAGCAAGAATGAAGACTACGATGAACTGCAAAGGAGTAAGACACATCTTGGGGAAATAAAAAAATACAAAGGAAGAAAAGGATAGAGCAACTTTGTTCTGGAGATTTAAGGGGCAGAAATAGTTTTTGAGTGAGGGCGTGTGCAGATGAGGGTCTGATGATACTCTCATACTATTTGAGGCTATTAGAAATTCTTAAAAATTGTAAAATACCAGAGAAAGTGTTATCTTGACAGATAAGTAAATGAAACTGTCATTATGAGGAACAGGAATGGCATGTGACAGTAAGGCAGAAACTGTCCACAGAGGGCTTTAAATGAAGACAAATAGCTTGTATCTGACTTGAAAGTCAGTGCAGTGATCACAGGAGGTTGTACAGTGACACAAGAGAACTAGTTTTTTACAGCAGTTTGAATGAATATAAGCAGAACAATTTTCACAACCAGAAAAGAGGTTACTGTGTCAGAGATGTGAAGTGTTGAGGTATATCAAGGATTTTAGTAGCATAGATAAAAAAGCTAAATGCTTTGTAAATGCAAGTTCTGCATGCTTTATATGCAGTCTAGATATTGTTAATATCAGCAATCTATGCAGAGAGAAAAGATAAATTTACTTACTTCATTAATGTGGAAGAGCATCTTATGTGAACTTTGTCCTGTAGGAGCTTAAAGGTATGGTTTCATTAAAAGAAGTAAAAAAGTGCAAAGTGGGTCTTCCTTAAACATGAGGTCTAGCTTGCATCTTATCCCAGGAGAGAGTTTTGGAATGACATCTGAAGTATGTAATTTGTGTTTAGTCAAATTGGTTTTACTATGAATCTTGCACAAGTTCTGTAGCCCTGTGAAGTTATGCTGAAACGTGTGGGGCTTTTTCTGGGTAGCACTTTGGTACAAGTTAGTACCATGTGCTTCATCTAACTGGCATACTTATGCAAGAAACTTGTTTCACTGGGACACCTCCTGGGGCACTGACTTAAGACCGGAAGTGCTTTATACACAGAATTGCTACTTAACAAGGCCTTAATGGGACAGTGACCACTACTTACTAGTATCTGTCTCTGGTAATATGGTGCTGCTTACGTCATCTTGTCACAGTCTTTTGGAACTTGTTTATTGAAGGAAAGGTTCTCCCTAAGTTTAAAATACTGGGTGCTCTAGTGAACTCTAGTGCTCTTGACACAGTTTCTGCACTGATTATTACAGTGGGGAAGATCTGGTAACTTCCCTTATGGTCTTGAAGGATGCTTGAGATAATGATTTTTTTATAAAATTAAAAGTATAGTCATAACTGGTGTTGGGTTGCAGTCATTTCTGTGTTTTTAAAATTCATATTGTCATTTGATTAGTTAATTGCACATTTGCAAAAGTGTGAACATATTTCCACACTTCAACCAAGACAGTGTTAACAATGAAACTATAGATAGCAGTAGAGATTCCACACCTTGTTCTTACCAGATAAAGAAAGCCTACCCCTCTGCACACAGGTGTGATTTGGGGTTTTTTTTTTTAGCTCCAAACAATAGCCTTTGTCACATGAGTTCAAAGGGATATTTTCAAATGGCACCTCTCCAGCATGTGTGCTGTTGACATTTTTGACCTTGCTTCCAGTAAAAGGCTGTGATTCTTTGCTAAGCTTACTCACTGAAATACAGTCACTCACTCCTAGGTGAGAGATGTGGGGTAGCTTTAAATGAGAATTAACATTTAGAATCAAAGAAACATTTCCTTCTCCTCTTAAGGGGCATATTTTACTGAAGCCACTGTAAAGTTGTTCACAGCCTTATTTGCAATTTCCAGCTGAGACTTTCACATGACTGAAGACATGTCTTCTGGAAGAGGGGAAAAAATGACGTAGTTTGTAGTGTCTTTTTGTTGTGCAAGTGGCAATATTTTATGCTTATTCCCCCATATAGAATCAAACCCATCCATATGTCTGTTTTCTAAAGGTTCAAGGATCCAAGGTCTTCACAGCAGAATCTGCTCTTGCAGGAAGAAGAAGCAATAGGCATGTTGAAATATTTCTGTGCTGTTTTGTTAATCTGTAATTCTGGTTGTTCTAACAAGTGGATATTAGTAACATGCAGAACTCTGAACCTGCAGTCTGTCAAGTCTCACATAGCTAACATAAGTCTTCTGCAGTATCTTCACAGTGGAAGCACTAGTGTTGTTGCCTCGGCCTCTTTCTTGCTCTGGAAGAACTGCAGCTGGTGTGTCAGTCACTAAGTGACACATGGCCAGTGGTCTGTCTCTTAGTGCTTCACCAAGAATGAAACCTTTCCTATTGTGGGCCTGGCCTTTCCACTCATGTCAAGGGAGTTGGAAACATTCAATCAGGGTGGCTACCAGAATTTGTTTGTTGTCTTTCTAGAAAAACATCATTGAAGGACGTCATCTGGGGAGCTGGCCATCTGCTCAAGTAGAAAAATTGCATCAAATAATAATTGTTTGCCAGTCACTACTAGATCTGATTGGCAGAGTGAGAAATACTTCAGTTCCCCTCTTTTTCTAAAGTTCACACACAGCAGCACAATCTTTTACTGGCTTTTGTGTCCTTACAAATTCCTCTTTTATCTCAATGGATTCAGATGTATCCCAAAGTTACAGACTGTATACCAGATGTAGATGACTTCAAGTGTCAAGATTTTCAGATAGTAGTAGTTCAGTAACGTACAAGAAAGGGAAGGTCCACCACCAAAACAAATCAGTCTGTAAACTCTCATCATTTGAATTACCCTGCTCACAAGAACAATTACTTTTCACACTATGATCAGAATGCTTTCTTGGCTGAATCCATTCACAATTACAGAGTGACTGTCACTTGCATTGAAGGTTTTATTTAGAAACTTATTTCAGTCATTATCAAACTTTGGATTTTTGTTTTCCCTCTCTGCTGCTCTGTGTGCAGTCATAAATTTTCTCTCCATTCATGATTTTCTTTAAAAAGCTGCTGAGCCATTCTCTTGCTTTATCCTTTCTGTCGTGGTTTAAACCCTGTCGGCAAGTCAGCCACGCAGTCCACTCCTTCACTCCCCCCCCTTTCTTCCCCCCCACCCCACTCCTGCAGGAACGGGGAGGAGAATCGAAAGAATGTAACTCCCACAGGTTAAGATAAGAACTGTCCAGTAACTAAGGTATAACACAAACCACTACTGCTACCACCAATAATAATAATGATAAGGGAAATAACAAAGGAAGAGAATACAATACCACCTGTCGATACCCAGCCCAACCAAGCAGAGAACCTTCTGGGTAACTCTCAGTTACATCCTGGGCATGACGTGCTGTGGTATGGAATGCCTCTTTAGCTAGTTTGGGTCAGGTGTCCTGTTCCTGCTTCCTCCTGGCTTCCCCTCCTCCCTGGCAGAGCATGAGACTCACAAAGTCCTTGGTCAGACTAAACATTTGAGCAGTAACTAAAAACATCGGTGTTTTCGGTGGTGTTCCCAGGCCGAAAGTCAAAACCACAGTGCTGCGCCAGCTACTAAGAAGAAGAAAAATGACTGCTACTAATGAACCCAGGACACTTTCCCATTTTTTTAAATGCTGTAGAGAGAAGGGTAAGTCCCTGATGGTAGATGTTTAAAAGGAAGTTGTTCAATGTGGCTTCTGGGCCCCAGTAACCACTGTGCAGTGCTGTACTCCAGGGGTGTGAGCTGGCGCTACAGCCCTCCTGCTGTCTTTCTATTAGTACTAGTCTGAACATTCTCTGACCACTCCCTCGTCTAGCTTTAATTTGTTTGGGTTTTCAGTGCACAGTAGGGAACATCTCTGTGGAGGCAAGCTTTGAAGTTCTAAGGTACATTCTAATACATTCCTTAAGGAATACAGGTGTTACAGCTCCATCCGTGGTATCAGGAGTTATTACGAGTATAGGAAAAGAAACAGAGTATGCTTTTAATAACTGTGAGATGCTACTGTAGTCAGTCCTGTTTGTAGTCAAGTGCCAGTTTTGTTTGTACATAGTCTTTTTGTGTAGTAAATCCCTGCTTAGAGCCACTAATTCTCTTAACTGCTGGTTGATTCCTTAAGAATCATTGTCTATTTCTTTAGTTGTGGAAAGGTTTGCTTCTTATAGGACTTGCCACCCTGTAATGTAGGATCACCATTCTGCCTCAAAGTTCAACTCTCTTCTTTCAGCTCTAAACCTCGGGGAGCCTTTTACATGGGAAGCAACAGCACAAAGAGCTCAAGCAGTTTGCCTGAAGTTGTGGAGGAGTGCTGGTGGTAGAAATCTGAAGGTAAAGCTTCTCAGCTTCTAGTCCATTGAGATGACATGAGATTGTAACTCATAGTTCAGGAAATTAGGGATAAGTACAATCCATGCTTTTACATTTGGGTTGGTTTAATTGGAAAGGTAAAATCTGAGTCATCAGGGCAGAAGACAAAGGTGATGAAGTGAAAGGTACTTGTTGGTGTATGTAGAGAAGAATTCAGAAATTAATGAGAAAAAAATGTCATTGCTGAATGTGATCCTGATACCTTCTAAAAAAATCTCTGTCAGCAGATGGCTTATTTTTGCATGCATCAAACTCTCAATATTTAGCTTACAGTAAATCCTCATAGCTATCATTATCCACGCTTACGGTAGGATAGTGTTATATACGGTATTTGCATATCTCCTTAGTTTACATTTTTGAGAAGTCTGTGGTTGGTTGTCTCCTTCTCCATAAAATATAAAAAACAGTCTGAGATGCTGGGATTTATGTTCTTTAAAACTTACAATAGTTAAATATATTCACCAACACTTTAGCTTGCTTCAAATTCAAACTTGACACTCAAAGACTGATAAACAGGATGTGAGTAGAGGAAGATGCTTTTCCTACCACAGCAAATATGATCAAAACATGGGTTGTTTTTTTTTTAAAAGCTTCTCCCATCCCTTTAGTTTTTAGGTGCATGAGAGTTGATGCAACAATAATAATGCTGAACACTTAGCTTCTCCATATCCACCAGTCTGGAAAATTAAATCTGACTTTAAATTTAACACTGCTCTGCTAAGGAGCCTCAACTGACCAGCACTGATTCTGTGGTTTTACTTACTGAGACACAGATGTTATCAAGAGGTAGCATTGCCAGTCATAAAACTCTGTAACTTGAAGATCAGTAAGGGGAAAAAAGTCTTACATGCTTCTTTCTGTTCATCCATTGTTTTGGAAATCAACTTCTTAATCACTAGTGTCTTACCTATGTTGTGCAGTTAAGCACTTGTCTGTTTCTAAGTACAGGAGTGTTATTGTTGAAGGCAGGGAAATTACCATGTCACGTATTTTTGAGCTGGGAATTAAATTCTCCTTGTATTTGCAAACAAATCTGATTTCTCTTCCTGTCTCCCTTTCTCATCTGCTGAGTATGGTTTTATAGCTGATGTACTTCCGTCTACTGGCATTCATTTCAGGGTTAAGGGAGCACTGAATGCAAGGAAGGGAGATCTGATTTGAAAACTCAGTTCTCAACATGTAGTTCCCTGCAATAAAAGTCTGGTGTGTTCCTGGTGTGTTCCTGGTATGTTCCTAATTATCTACCTTGCTGGGATATTTACATCCTTAAGTAATATAGGTTTTGTGCAATTCCAGTTCTGGTGGGGGTACGGCAAAGGTTAGTTGCTGTTGACATGGTAAACCATAATATCATCTGTAGAATCCAGAGATATGTTTTGGACTGATTAACGTGACATGATGTAATACATAGAATCCAAATGAAAACTCACAAGTTCTATTCCATTGATTCCAGTTGTGTTTAGAAGGTCAGAAGAACCTGAGGACTTCTACGCTCAAATTTTTTGCTGTAAAGCATTTAATTAACCATCTCCTTTGCTTTGCAACCAATGTTTAACCTTTTTTCACAACTGAAAAGTGTAGGAAGATAATAAATGTATTAAAGATAATGAAGCTGGATACAAAGATGGATAGTCAGTGGAAACCCTTGGCAAAATTACTAAAACAAATCATATTTGATTTTTAGATCTATAGGAAGTGCTAGACAGTTCTGAAACTTCAGTGACAAGGGTACCAATTTGAAGTTAGGGGAAACTGAAACTGGGTGTTGAATAGAGGTACTATGATTCAGTGTTTCGTAGTTAACCTCTTTGCTCTCCAATTAAATGTTTAAAGTGAGTCCTATATTTTTTGACATTTCCTAACAAGCTGCAATTTGGGATTATAAATTTTACAAAAATGTTTATATTATTTATCTGTCTCCAGCATTAGTCTGATCATTGTGCATTGTCAGTATCAGGGATTGGGGTCTGTTTCTTCAGGCATTATCTGTCTATCTGTTCCATAAATCTCATAGTATAAGCAATTGCACTGACAACAGGCAGAATTGAATAAGGGCAAAAACAGCAGGAAGACAAATGTCATATTTGGTATGAACGTATCTGCTGCATATCTGTTATCATTATACATATGTAATGTATGTTGAATGTAGTATATGTGTGTATCTAGGTATTTAATTCTCTTTCCTCTTTATCCTATAGATTTGAGAAGGAGTGTAGCACCAAAGAAGACAAAAATTGAACAGTGATGCACAAAAGAAAGTTTAGGTTTAACTTTCTGTCATGTTTTTACATAGCTAGGGCTAAGTGTTAATCAGCTCTGAAAAGCAGGGATTTTTGATCAGGCTATTTCAAATTCATTGGGTTTTGGTTTACCCCACTTTTTATAACACCTCTTATGTAATTTCAGTGACTAATTCACATTTTAGAGAAAGGACAGTCACTTCTCTGAACTTCCAGTACAGTTCATAACATCTCTGGGATTTCCCAGAACTTCTACAACAAAATTATGGGAGAACAAATTTTATATTTCTGGTAAGTTAAAAGCTAGAAACAAACAGAAAATTATTCTTTTAAAATTATCAAGTACATAAATTAGCATAGAGAAGTAGAAAAAAATTAATATGCCCATCCTCACAATCTTTCTGTGCTTTACTTTGAATGGGAATTTGTAACTAAATCCACTGCAGAGGATAAATCAACTCTTTTTTCCTGAGCATCGTGTTCTACGACTCAAACATGTAAATCTCCCTCAGTATCATAATTTGTATTCAGTTAAGTACCAAATTTTGATTGCAGAGTGTGATGAATCAATTCTCATATTGGGATAAGCCGTGGAAAGGGGAAGCTGAAGTTTGAATTTCATCACTGTCTGATATGGAAGAGCAGATTATGAGTAACAGCAAGATTTTAACCCCTGTGTTCTAAAAAAACATTGTATTTGTATGTCTTTTTTACTTGGCTATTCTCTGTACTGTTGCTGGCATCTATAGAAATAAAAGTTCCGTTAGTTCTGAGGGTTCTTTCTCCCTGTTTAGAAAAGAAGTTTTTAAGGTGGGGAAATTTTCATAGCTTGGTATTCGTTTCCTTAGCTAGGAAATCTTAGGAAAATGAGAGAGTTGGAGAAATACACCTTCAGAGAATCACAATTTTGTTTTATTGTTTTTCAGTATGTTTTGTTGGGTTCTGAACAAGCTTACACCTTCTTGTTATGCCTCTTGATTTTTCATTCCAGACATACATACTGTAATTATAATATCATAGTGTTTCATCTTTTGATCCACTACTATTTCATGCATAGAAAAGCATTTATTATTCTTTAGCTTTTTATTGCAGGTGTGACAGTTTGCCCCTTTGTAATGCAGAAGGATCACTTTTTTGTCAATTTTACCAGGACAAGAAGCAGTTTGTTGCAAATCTTTACCTGCCATCTCTGGTAAATGGTATTCTTGTTATGGTTCCAATTCCAAATCCACTGGTATGTCAGTTATGCTGTCATCCAGTATTCATGAACTGGAGGATATCATTCCATTATTACCAGAGTTCATCTCCACATTTGTCATGTGAATTGTCTTTCTTGCCATTCCTTATTGTCCATGAAAGTTTTCCTTTACTTTTTTAAGTATATAGGTCTTGTTGGTGAGTGGCACCTGATCTGTACCAGTATTGACAGATGTTTTAATGCACATGAGGTGTGTGCTGAACTGGAGTTTTTGCAGATGCACTTTTACAGTCCCTTCATATTCATTTGCTTCTTGCTTAGCGCTTTACATGTGAATTTGCTTTTTACCATAGAAAGCAATCCATAACCTGGAATGTCAAGCCATTAAAAATACTACATGTGCATAGATGCTACCATTTTGAAGGAGTGAAATACATTTGCGCTTTAACAGCAGTGATGGTAGCTATGAATACTGTAACTGAAAGTAAATAAATGCCTTTTTAATTCAACTCTCATTTCTTTGAATTGACTTGAAACTAAGCCTTGTTAGTTTTGTCTAATTGTTAGTAAAAAATTAGGGGAAATTTTGATATTTTTTAAGCTTGCGTATGGATTACACAACCAGGAATTTGTATTAGTTTAAAAAATCAAAGCAGTTTGCTATATCTTTAAGTTTCTAGAATGGTATGATGTTTAAGAATGTCTCACATTGATTTCAGTTGTATTTTTCATTGTGGAAAACAGAGCTACTCGTGTGTTAGAGACTTAGAATATAATCCTAACTAGGGCCATCTGGGATAAGTGCAAGCACAGCACCTCTAAGAAGGTGTAACCAGTTGTGGTGGTAGTTCAAGCTCCATCCATGTTCTTATCGCATCTTCAACAAAGATAGAAATGTAAAGGCTTGTTCCAAAAAAAATACTATGGTATCTAGCTTTGTATAATTAAAAGATAATTTTGAACAATTTAGCATTACATGAAAATGACTGTCTGGATGATGATTAGGACATCCGTCTATTGAATGCAATTTACATTGAATTCTGTCTTGTATAGCCCAAGTTCTGCCTAAGCTAACACTCAGCTAGAACATGTCGACTGCACAGATATAAGTCTTTTGATATCAGGGGGATGTATGTTGGCCAATTTATTGGCTTTCTGTTCACCAAGCCATGCTCTGCTTTGATCCTAAAAAATTCAAGATGTCTGTTTCAGGAAAGTTTTTTCCTTCTAATTTCATTCCATTGGTATAGCAAAAACGCAGTGGTATACTAACCACCATCTGCAAATTCCAACTATCAAATTCTGAATACCAGGTTAGGCTTCTGCAGGATTCTAGCTGAGGAGCTCTAGTTCCTTGACAGGGGTGACACTGAGTATCCAGGGTCCAGGCCACAGAAAGTGCCTTAGGGAGACCTTCTGCTGGTGGTGAACCAGCAGTAGGAGGGTGGGAAGCAGCTGCAGTGAGCTCTGCTCGCCAGCCTGCCTGCTAGAGGTACGGGGCTATGGCAGCACAGAGCCAGGCTGGGGGAAAGCTGCAGAATCTCAGCAGCTCGGTTCTTGCCAGGTTAGGGAATGTGTAACGGAGCAGCTGTTGGATATGCAGTGACAGTTACCGCGATCACCATTGCTTTGCTGGCTGACAGCATGTCTCCCAAAGGGGGGTAAAGCATGGGCTACTCTAATCAGATGTTCATTCGGAGAAAAATGAACTTTCTGTCATTCAAGTCCTTGTGGGTACTGCAAAGAGAACAAAAGATTGCAGCCATTAAAAAAAGGTCACTGGCTACTGAGCTACCTGTCAATAAGCATTAAAGAAATGTGATGCTACTGCTGAGAAACTATCAAATTTGCTTTAAAGAACAATGCTAATGTAAAATATGAAGTCATAATCAGTGTTGATTTGTAACAATCATGCTGGAAAACAAGAGATGCTTTTGGGTTTATTGTGAAGGAAAAATTCTCCTCAACTTGCATTTAAAAGGGAGGAAATCTGCTGCTGAAATAGGGAGAAAAGAGAGGGAGGGAAAAGATAGTTTTTCATTCTAGGCACAGTTTGGGTATATTCCTCACAGTTCACAGCAGCAATTGGGCTCTGGAAATAAACCCTTCGAAAGGATGAACATATTGTCAGAATAGTTGGTTTTTTAAAGAGGTGGGTTCAGTTTGACTCAGGAAGGAACTGGAGTCTGCAGTGAAGACAGCAGCAAGCACTAACATACAGTTAACTCACTGGAGTTAGAAACTGTACTACTATAAAAAATATATCTACTAAGCATCTTCAAGACCATGCTTCGAAGAAGACACACACAACCCAGTTCCATTTCTACTCACTTGAATTCATATCCTGCTTCAGAAGAGAGAAGGAGCTTTGTGGTCTCAGTTCAGTTTTTACTGTGTTTGGTGTACACCAGAAATACCCTCCTAGCTCATCACACAGTACTGTAATTCTGTAAAAGCTCTGCTGTTCTGGCAAGATGGTTTCACCACTAACTTTTCTTAGCGCTCTCTCATTCAGTTTCTATCATTCCCTTCAGACCACTTCTGACTTCTGCAGTAAATAAAACAAACAAACAAACACAACCCCAAAACTCCAAATAAAAAAAAAAACCTAATCAAAACAAAAAGCCCCAAAACAATACACCAACCAAACTTGTAGTGTATGTAAACTTGAATGATACATGCTTAAACCAATTGGGGTTTTTGCTTCTGTCCATTCCATAGTTATGTATGAAACTTCTATGTTTTTCTTGTATTTTGGTGGTTAATTGGAAGGCCATATAGACATTTGGGCCTTTGGGAGAGATACTTCCTGCTTTTCATTTGAAAGCAGGTCACTGCTGTTATTGATTTCTGGACTACCAGATATTCTATGTGTCAATGTCAAGTTTTAGGTCTCCTCTAGATTAGTATTGGTGATAAAGAATCCAGTATTTGGGTCGTATGGGGGCACACCTAGGTTATTTTAACATTAAAATTACGAGAACCAGAAGTGCTGTCCTGTTTTCAACTAACAAATCTCAACGTTGTTCAAATGTATTTAGAAATCTCATTTGTATAATTGTTTGGTTTGGTTTTTGTTTGTTGTGGGGTTTTTTTTGGTATTTCCAGACAGCTCAATAAAGGATTTCTTTTTTTCTTTTACTATTTTATAAGAATTAGGCTCATTTCTAGAATATTAATATTAGTGTTAACCATTTTAGAGAAAAAAAATGAGATTAAGAAATGTTGAGTTATTTTCTTGCAAAAATGATGATAAACGATCACCAAAACATCCAAGGGGAAATATATAAAAGCATTAAGCTGTGTAGGAATTAAATGGTGTTTTATTTAAGATTTGTATAATCTGTCTGAAAACCAGAAAACTTTGAAGAATCTTGCCAAACTTTTAGCTTAGAAATGTATGAATCTCTGTTCAAATCTGATTGTAAATGTTAAAATTAATTCTGACTCACATTTGAAAGGAAAGATCTTATATTTTTCATATTAATATTATTGATATTTTCATATTACAGGCAAATTTATGGATAAAGCCTATAAAACTGAATGCCATTTTGGCTGGGAAAACTATCTTCTCCCTGTCAAGTAGCACTGGATATTTTGCAACATCCAGAAGTGCAGACCAAGAGCAGTATCTTTGAGGAGAGAATCTCAGAAGATTCAGATCCCTTAAAACTACCCAAACCTTGCCATGAAATTTAAGAATAGAAACTACAGAATAAAGTGGCTATGTTTATTAATGCCACTCTTACAGGTTTTCCCCTCTTCACTTCCAGTGTCTGGAGACTGCAGCAGAAACCGTGTGACCAGATAATTGCCTTTCAGATAACTTTTTAAATTAACCTTCCATCATTGAAAACATAAGCAAAACTGGGAAGTACCTTAAGCAACCCCAGACCTCTCCCATTGCATGCATGCATTTGGTGGGACAGGCACGTACTGTTTCTTCTTCTCACTGACTTACTGAGTTTGGCTTTGAATTGCCTGGTTTTGGACTATATGAACAAAATTTCTCTACTTGTGTCATATCAGGTTACCTTGGCCCAGAGTTCACATTTCCCAGTAGAAATGGGATAAAGTTACCAATCAAGTACTTTGTAAGCTGTCTTTATGTGGTTGAATTGGTTCTTTTGTCATGTTCGGTGCCTTTCTAGACTAGTCAGGAAGGACCTGTGACAACATCATTGCCTTAAGAACTCCAACGGTCAGGTAAACTCTGCCCACCTTTAGCAGCTGTCTTCTTTATATTCTTTCTTTTCTTCTTAAGCAGGGTCAGACTTATTTGCCTCATGCCTGTGACCTACAGTACCCAGTGGTCTGCTCTTCACAGTCACAGGCTTTGAAAAGTGTCCCTAAATCTTCACTGTTCTTGATCTGTGCAGCTCTCCTCAGGCAAGTTACTTAAAGGCAGATAACTGTTATTTCAGAGTTTTCTGAAAATCTGAATTGGAACATTCCAGACAGGTTTTCAAGATATTTTTTTTTATTGTGCTATGTTATCTTTTAACAATAGCTGCCCATTTTTTTAAATGTTATCTTTCTGATGCACCTGTTCCATGTTTGAGAAGGGTCCTGGGTTTAAACCATGACACCAAGGGATTGTCCATCTTCAGCAGAAAATGCAAATCTGTATTCTTAACATTGTGAGTCTAGAGGATAAGAAAGAGAAAAACAGAGGAGGCATGTTCAGCAAGGAATGAAAAGTGCAATAAATGACTCACAAGTTCATCAGGATATCACACAACTCTTGAGGTAAGTTAAAGGGCCACTACAAATCTGAAGAAATCGTGTGGAGTCTATACCCCAAGATTAATTACAATGGCCACACTGCTCTCCGTTTTGGTATGGGAGCACAGATTTTTCCACCCATTCCACTCCAGCAAGGCAGTGTATTAGTCCTTCTACTCAGCTGGAGGGAAGAGCAAAGATAATTGCTCCCCTGAGCAAAGCATTGGCATTTGGGGTTTTTTTGTAGGCTGGAACTGTTCCTGTTTATTGCTGAAATATCTTATTCTCTGAAAGCAATGGTATGTTTAGAGGTTTGCGCTTTTTTTTTATTTTTTTTTTTTTTTTCCCAAAAAAACCCCTCTAAACCCCAAAATCCAGTTTCCTCACTAGATATGTAAAGTTTACCAGCAATTAATTGAAACTCTGGAACATGCCAAGGCCAGTGTATTGATGAAGTTGCAAAAACTAATACTAAGTAGTAATGTGTGGCTTTACTATGGTGTTGTCAGTGCTTTTAAGACCTCCTCTTCACAGTTCAGCACCTCAGTGTGCTCTGCCAGAATGACCAGGCAACAACTCCATTTGTCCTGACAATGTGTCCTCTTGTCCTCCTGTAGCTTCACAGTTGTTCAAAACCCAATATACATCAAGGAGAACAGGCGTGTTTGTTCTTAACTCCTGTGTCAGTCCACCAAACAAATAGGCAAAATGGAGAGAAGATTTCAGGACTTTCTACTTCCCTGTGGAGAAAGCTAGTAAGCCACAGCACTTTGGAAGACATGCCAGGAGGCACTGGGATAGCCTAAGGAATAAGGGTTGCCTGAGATAAATACTCAGATAAAGGTTTTGGGTTTGCTTTCAAGCCTCTTAATTTAAACAAGAACATGCTGTGTTGGAAAGGAGAGTGAACATTTCGTGCACTCTATGAGTGAGTTTAGGCAGTGGCTCTCTGTCAGCATAAATGCATTGATAATTTTTGCTCGTTTAACCCTAATTTGATGATAGCTTCAGTTTTACTGATTCTTACTCACTGGAAGATTTAAAGTGATGGAAGCCTTCTGTTATGAGAGGTGTTATGTAATCTCATCAGTCATTTTGTGTTTGCAGTGTAAGCTATAACTTGAATTTTTAGTAATTTGAATTCTTTTTAATTAAATAGCCAAAGTATCTGGGCTTCCTATCAAGTTTTAATTACAAATTGTTACAGAAATGAATCAGTTACATGAAGCCAATTAGCAAAGCTTGTGGAAAAAACTTTTGGCAAGAGGGCAGCTTCGGACATATTTTATGAGCTTGTGAAGACATTGGCAGAAAATAATGTTTGGCATCATAAAATCAGCAATATCTGAACCTCCCAGTTTGAATAAGTACACAATATTTTCAAATGTTTACCATTTCAGATGTCTGCATTTGAATGAGAGTGACTTTTTATGTTTAATACTTGTGTTATATGTATAACTGAACTTTGGAAAGTGTGTCCAAAATACAGGGACAATGGTGGTTCTGTGAGGATTGCTGAAACTATATAAACTCTGTGCCCTTCGGACAAGATCATTTCTCATCTAATTTTCTGAATATTTGCCTGTTTTCCTAAAATACTGAATAGCCTGTGTCAAATTCTGGTCTTCAGTGCAACAATAGCACCCAGCTTTGGAACCAGTGACCAGTCATACAGTAAGCAGCAGAATTTGTTGCTGTGTGTTTGCTCTGCTGTTGCTGTTCCTTCATATTCTACATGATTTTTTTGGCAGCACATTAGGAAGAAGTCTTTCTTAGTGGTTCATTTAAAATAACAAGGTACTTGAGTTTATTGAGGAAATAACTACTACTTAAAATTTGAAGATCCTAACTGTCCCAAGATGAGTCCCCAGCAGTTGGTTGCCTTACACGCTAATGGCCAGCGGAAGAAGAACCTGTGCTACAGATAGTTACCACATCAGAAATAATTTGAAACTGCAAGAAAGAGGAAAATAAAAAGAACTGAAGCTTCAGACAAATTGGCAGGCTGGGTTGTGTAAATAAAATGGCCAACTAATTGTATTCCCTGATGAATCCAGTCCAAATGGACCAGACAGGTTGAGTGCGTAATAGAACACATGCACCACAGTTTGAAAATCTCTGGGAATACTGAGCTGTCTTGTGCCACCCCTGATGGAGCTGAAATTGTAGTGAACAGAATGCTGGAATCATGTTGTATTATCAGAGGACGTGGAACCACTTATTTGAACTAAACACTTAGTGCTGTCATGCTGGTGTGACAGAAAATGGCACTAAAGCACAGCTGAGTGGCTATTTTTGTCTGGATAAATACTCCAGTTTGTGAAGCTCTGCCTTCAGATCTGCTGAAGCACAAATGTAGAGTTCAAAATCAGTTGTTAACAACTTCACTTTATGTTAGCTCAGGAAGAAGCATCACTTCCTTTTTTCCCTTTTTTTTCCTTGTGTGCTATTCCAAATGTCTAACGAGTTAAGGTAACAGGTTTCAGGTTATTCAAAGAGAATACTTAAGGCTATATTTCATATTGTATTCCATAAAAGCATATTTGGTGTAAATTCACTTGTTACTTTATTTCAGTTAATCAGTTCCTGGCATTGCGGTTGGTGCAAGTAGTTTCCAGGTTAAAAGATGTCCCCTGTAAAAGATGGTCTTCACTATGTAAGCATGACCATAGTTCCTTGATACAATTATCTGTACTGTGCTGGAGAACTGCTGGTATTTGCTATTGTGTCCCCAAACTAATAGCAAAATATAAAAAAGAGAGGTTACAGATACGATTGGAGTCTTAGTGACTAAGCAGTCAGGCTTAGAATATAAATAGGAGTTCAGAGTTTCCATTAATGAACTAGAAGTCTAAATTTAATACTTGCTTAGTAATTCTTTGGGGGCTTTTTTCATTAAACTTGGCCAAAGTTGGTATTCAGGTAGACCAGGGGAAAATCGTACATTTAGGGTTCAGGATTTCTCCGAAGCTTTTTCTGAAATGCGTAAAGATGGCCCATTATCCCAAGACATGTTCATGGCACCTTGCAGCTGGGGAATGGCAAGCTGAAGAGTATCAGTGTGGGGCTGTTGTCTAGTGTTGAAGTGAAGAGCTGAAAAATAGTAGATAGGTGGTAGAGAGGTACTTGAGGCATATCTCAAGGTGCCCTGGGGGGCATAGCTCTCAGGATACAAAACTACAGAGGGAGCCTCAATATATGGGCTACCCATACGGAAAGACTGTGCTTCTGTGCAGGAAATCTCCTGGCTTTCCTGTAGGGACTGTTTGAGTGGAAATATTTTGTTTGATCAATAATCAGAACTATAACGTTGAATTGCGATAATACACAGAACTTAGAGAAAGGACTCAATTATACTGCTTTGGTTGTATCTAATGGGTATTCTTGCTAGGCTTGTGACTGAATGATGCAGCTGTTGTCTTGAAGCCAGGAGCACTGTGCCCTGGGAGAGCAATGGGAAAAGATGAAAAGGATGGTTTGCCTCTCTGGTCCCCTAAAGACAGTGCTCTCATACTTCCTGCAGATAAAGAGGAAGTGGTTTTGTCAGTGAGGAGAAGTTCTCTCATCCTCTCTGTTTTCTTTCTTTTCATTTCAGTTTTTCTTTACCTGAAACTGATCTGTGTCCTGTAAATAGGGGTATCCAAGATACCGAAGTTAAGAGCTGAATATTGCTTTAAAAATACAGCTTATCCAAAACCATTTACCCTTACAATTTTAAGGATGTTTATAACCCATTTTTAAACTCTTCATAATATTCATACTGATTCACAAGTGTTGTTTCTGAAAAATTAGGTCAAATCTTATTAAAAGGTAGAATATCTTCTAAAAAAAATTGCTTCTGAATGAGGCATACATTGCACAGCCAGATTACGCATGAATATCTCTGGGGAAGTTTTGACCTCTAGTAAGATGTCAGCTGACTTCTGGGAAATCTCCTGCACATTCTCTGGTAAAAGGATTGACAGGCAGAAACTAAATAGAATTAAAGTTTGAAATCAAGAGACTTAATACATTAACACATTGGAGATCTAGGATGGAAAGATTTTCTTTAATTGTATTATCCTGGTTTCACAGAAAATAGGATTAATAGCTAAGGCCAAGATCTGCCAAGTATTGTGTTTGGTTAAATCCTCTATATATTTTATAATTATAAAATGTATTAACTGGATTATCTACCACAATTCTTCACTACAACCATTCAGTGCAACACTGTTGGCTATTCTAGTAGCTGAATAATGTGCATGCACAGAGAAATACTGAGTACAGAGGTAGCATCATTGTTGTTCACGGCATTGCTGAAAAAACCTCAGGAAGCTGGGTCAAAGATAGGAAGGGAGCAAAGAGGAATTGTGATGGAGAATTGTCCTGGGTTCAGCAGTAGCAGTCATTTTTTCTCCTTAGTAGCTGGTGCAATGCTGTGTTTTTGACTTTCAGCCTGGGAACAGTGCTAATAACACCGATGTTTTTGGTTACTGCTCAAATGTTTAGTCTGACCAAGGACTTTGTGAGTCTCATGCTCTGCCAGGGAGGAGGGGAAGCCAGGAGGAAGCAGAGACAGGACACCTGACCCAAACTAGCCAAAGAGGTATTCCATACCACAGCACATCATGCCCAGGATGTAACTGAGATTTACCCGGAAGGGCTGGCTCACTGCTCGGTTGGGCTGGGTATCGACGGGTGGTATTCTATTGTATTCTCTTCCCTTGTTATTTCCCTTATCATTATTACTATTGGTGATGGCAGTAGTGGTTTGTGTTGTTACTGGACAGTTCTTATCTTAACCTGTGGGAGTTACATTCTTTTGATTCTCCTCCCTGTCCCTCCGGGAGCAGGAGGAGAGGGGAAAGAAGGAGGCGGAGTGAGCGAGCAGGCTGCATGGGTCTGAGTTACTGACTGCACTTAAACCATGACAAGAATCAAAACAGTTTGTGTCAGTATTTTTTAATATTAAGAATTGGAAAAGTGTTTTAAAAGTAATATGCATATTTGACATTGACAATGCCTGTTTTATATCAGTAAATACCTTGATATATTTACCTTATCAGAGAAAAGAAAGATTGGTCCTCATTAAGCATGCAGTAGAATGTTGGGAGAAAATACATGATGATTCATGCTGTAAGCACCCATTAGAGAAATACATTACAAGATTCAGAGGCTAGAAACAAAAGCAAGATAAATGAAAATGAGCAGCATGATCCAGTGTTTAACAAGCAAAGTAATGAATTCAGTACCAGTCACTTTTCCAATCAAAATGTTTATTTTGCTTGCTGTATATCCTGTAGCTCAAACAGGAACCATAGTTGTCTTCTAGCTCAGAAAGTCAGCCACAGTATTCAGAATTAATCCTTCAAAATATGTATGTAAATATATGGAACTAGTGGAATATGTGTATAATCTATAATAGATTAATTACCCATCCAAGTCAGGAGACCTTGGCAACACTGGTGGAAACAGCAGTGAATCTGCAAGAATGCCCGACTCTTGGGAATGTGTAATTGTACTCCTCAAATATGTAATTTTTTCACTTTTCTACACTGTATTTAGACACAATATTACTTCTTTAGTATTTGACATTTATCCAGGTTAATACGAAAGTTATTTATATTACAATCATAGCAGAAGTTCTGTTGTGCTGAGGGCACTGTTCTTGCCACAGTGTAAATACCATTACTGTTAGAATGGCTTGATATACTTTAGCTTTCAGATACAGGAAGCCATAGCAGTTTGAAATTATTCCTGGTTGGAGTCTGCTTTTAGGTTAACATTTTTTAAAAAAAGCAGCAAAACAAATGAAATCCATCTGGTTCCTGGAAAAAAAAAAAAAAAAAAAAAAAAAAAAAGGAAAAATATGTTTTCACTGCATATTTGTTTGCTCAGCTGCAGCTTTGCTGAGAAATTCTGTTGCCTTAATGTTTTCAAACAGCACTTTGCAATTTTCAGAGGTTTTACTCTGTGTGAATCTGTTCGAGGTTGGTGACATTTTAGTTGGTGCATACATGTAGGAAATGTAGAATTTAAACAAATATGTCTTTGATTGAGTCTTATGATCAGATCAGAAGGGAGTGGTCTGAGACTATAGTATATGCACACCTGAAAAAGCAGATTGAAACAGCTGCATCATTCAGATTTTCTTTTCCTGACCTGTAGTTTGAGTATCTATTATAACTTTGTTTATATATATACTATTATAGTAATAATATAGTAATATAATAATATAGTAATAACTTTATTTTTCATTTATTCTGATAATGAAGAATAGAAAACCTGTTTCTTTATAAGCAGAACCAAATGCTAGTATTTTGAGGCAATAGACTTGTAAATAGTTATTTCAGTTTTCCTTTTCATCTTTGAACAGCAGATAGACTCCTCTACTAGGCTACATGTTGTAACTAGTAACACTGACAGATACCATTTCAGAACTGCTGTATGTTCCTCAGGACAAACCCAAAGCAAGTATAAACTTCATTATGTATTGCGCTCCGTACACAGTTTTACATAGTTTTTCCACAGGCTAGATAGACATTTCCAAATGAGTTTTTTGAGATGGTTCACCCTTGAATTGTGTGATGCCAACCTAGAAAATTGACAGGAAGCAATTATTCAGATTCTTCTAAATTTTTAATTTTTAAAGCACATTGTTATGTATTTTTCTACTAGGTAGGGTAAAGCAGCTTCCTGGCAATACTGGAATGCCCTGAGGATCCCCAAAAGCCTTTTAAAGAATATTCTATTTACTGTGAGGACTTGAGATAACCTTTTAGGTGCCTGCAAGGTTTGTAATGTATGGTAAGAACAGACTGGCAGTGGATGCTTTCATCTGAGACTTTACTGCAAAAGGTTTACTGTGTATGGTTTCAGGCTACTTGCAATACCTTGAGCATTAAGAGTGCCATTGTAACATCAGTGTTGATGACAAGCGAGCTAGTATGCATGGCTGAGGCTGAGTCCTGTGGATGCTGATCCCCCCAAACCTCAGAAGTAAGTTTCTTTCTTTCTTGCTGCTCTATGGTTCCCAACAATTGTGTTTTTACTAAATCCAAAGAAAGATGTGCTGGGCAAAGCCTTACTGTGCTGCTACTGGTTTGAAGAGGTGCCATCGATATAGTTTGTTTTCGTCTTTTTGATATTTGATGGGACAAACAGAGCTTGTGCCAAAGCACTTTTTGTTCATTTACAAACAAAAGTAAACTTGCTTTCATTTTATATCAAGAAGCAAATTTTCTTGTGAACATCCAGCCCTTGGTAGCAGGTAGATCTCTCTGAGGGAGAGTATGTCAAAAGAGCTACCTGAGATTGCACAAGAAATGGGATTGAATCTGGGTGTGCATACCACTGGAAATGAAAAGGTTTTTAAGAGCAGTGAGTTCCGGAGCAACCTCTTTAAAATATTAATGGAGAGAGCAAACTGGGTTGGTTTAAAGAGGACATTTCATCAGTTCATGAGCAGGATTACAGGCCCCAGCTGCCTTCAGCAGCAGGAGTCTGACATGGGTTGTGAGTAATATAGGAAGACACTTTTGAGATTCCTATGTTACCAGTTATTATAGTTCTAATTCTGCCTCATCTGTTTTATTCCAAATCTTCTGTTTTGGGGATCCCAGTTCAGCTGAGCTAACTAAATGGTTCACTCACAACATTTGTGATCCCTAATAAATACATTTTCACAAATGAACAAGTTCTGCACAGCAGGATCGAAGCAATTTCCTCAGGTCTGTGAGCACGGAGCAGGTTTCTTTCTCTGCTTAATATGAAAACCCATAATAAAGGCAGTAGGCTGCAGTTTAAGAATTATTTGGCCAGGCAACAAAAACATAGTTATTTTGTTTAAATGGCATTCAGAACCATCAGTGATGCTTTTGCTTCTGGAATTTGAAGAAACGTTTTATAAAAATTATGGGGTTTAAGTAACAATTTAATACTGATCTCTGTGAATGAGTAATGAAGTCAGAAGTTGATTCTGCCTAATTGAAGAATGGATTCATTCAGTTTAATCACAGGATGATATAAATGCTGGTTGAAAGAAACCTATGGAGGTCACCTAGTCCAGCCTCCTGGTTCAAGTGGGATGATTTTCAATGCTAGAGTAGGTCAGCTGTAGTGTTGTGAAGTCTTGAAAACATCCAAGGACTGAGATGAGCAGCTTCTCTCAGTAACCTGTTCCAGAGCTACACTGCTCTGCTAGTAGTCTTTCTTAAGATCTGTCATTAACATTTTAAATAACACATGCACAAGTACAAGTTAAGACTGAGAAAACAGCCTCTTAGGCTTTTTGTTTCTATCTGATTGCTTTAAAAAGTAAGGAGCAATTTCCTGTGTGAAAATGGTCACTTGGCCTTTAAACATGTTACCACTAATAGGTAAGTTACCTACCAACGAAAAGGAGAAAATTAAAATTGCTTTGTATTCAACATATTTAATCTATGCAACATAATGCTAAATGAAATTTAATTGTGCAATGTAACATTAGATTTTGAAAAAATAAGTTTCATCCAATTATGCTTATTCCGTCAGGATATAGTTAAAATAACTTCACTCATATTATGTTCTTCTCAGTACATGAAGTAGAGATTGTTAAGGGAAGGAGGAGATATAAATCCCTTCTATAAATCTCTTAATTTACTCTCAGCCTAAGCAAAAATCAGATTTTTTTTTTAATTATAACTTTTAAATAAGCCTTTAGGGAATAGCAATAACCAGCTGAATAAAACATTCCTCTTCTTTAGCTGCAACATTTTCTCTCAGCTGGCTTACATGTACCATATGAGTCAGATTTAACAGAAAAAAATGGATGTGCAAGTTCTTTGACTCAGGCTATACAGCATATGATTGAAGTAAAGAACATCATCTGCTTTGTTCACCAGGGGTTTTTATTATTATTATTTCTCTCTGGTCTTCTACTTTTCTGCTCCTCAAATAAGGCTAATTACAAAGGAAAAAAGTTGAAACTGGTGGAGAGAGATCCTTTAAAGCCATTCCTATTGCAGAATGGAACAAAAGAAAGTACCAAGGGCATGGATAGGCCTTGATAAAAAGAAAAGAGAAAAACCATCTAATGAGGATGTTGAGATAAGTGCTTGTGAAGAAAACTGGCAAAAAAGGGCTTTTAGTCTAAAATCCATAAATAAGTGGGCATTAGGTGGGTACTAGAACATTTTTAACAAGAGAGGCCACCAAACTGTATCATCCTATGCAAGAGCTACAACCCTAAAAACTGTTCTTCTTAACAAGATAAGGGTTTTTCTCTTTGAAATATTAATTTGAAAAAGAAATACTTGAAATTTAAGGAGTATTATTCATGTCTGTGAATCCATTATAGAGGAAGACACCATCAGAGCTGCTTTAGATATAATTATGAACGCTGCAGACTTTCTAAAGGTCAAAGATCTTAAACAGTATGAAGAAATTGTTCGCAATATGTGATGGTTCAGACAGGATTTGACCTCCAATCTCTTTGGGTCTTCTAGGCTGTGCTAAAGAAGCAGCATGTACAACGTCAACTAGAGTTTAAGAAGCAGATCATTTGCCCATCCTCCAAACCTATTTCTTAATACTCCTGGGTAATTGGATACTCAGACGTGCTTGGTATCCATAGATGTGCAGGTCAGGTGTTTGAGACTCAGTCTAATTACCAGAGAATGACTGCCAGCTAAGCATTGTCCATTTCAGCTCCCGGTACTGCTCTTGTAACACACAAAGGAGAAAAACAAATCTGAAAGGGAGAGAAGATAAAAAGACAGAGAAAAATAAACTATAGGACCTGCTCCAAAGACTGTAGAAGTTAATGGAAAGTTCCATTAGCTTCAGTGAGGTTTGGACTAATCTCTGTTTTTAACAAGACTGACAGTTCTTCACCTCATCATGCATTAGATCTCCTTTTACCCAGGTGTACCGGGAAGTTTGCATTTAGTACCAGTAATCTGATTTTTTAACATGTTCTGAGAGGTTTATGAATCTGGTAATTATTTATTTTGGGTTTTTTTCAGAAGTTTTTTGTCATAAGAAATTTAAGGGCTTGGAGAAAAGATTACAGTACAACAGCTGTAGTCCCCAATATATAATAATAATATCCTGTAAATCCCTCAGGCCATAACTGAAGATGTGATGCTTTCACTGCCCATGGTGCATTTTGATTGTGAATAATAAAACACTTAGTGCTAATTTATGAACTGTTTCCTAAACATACAATACACTTTACATTGCTTCTTTCTTACTAGCTTTTAGTGAAACTTCTGGCACACGTTCTGTGCCACAGATGGGCTAGCAAAATACACATGTATCTAGTGATCAGGTGTTTGAACTTGATTGCCAGCTCACAGCTTTTGGTGCCATAGAGGATTCACCCACAGGTGTCCTACACACAGGAGAGTAATCTTTTGGCACTAACTTTTCACAGCAGGCTACCTGTGTGGCTGATAGGCATTGGCCCTTTTATGTCACTTGGTGCAGCATTCCCCCAATTCTGTGTCAGTGCTGAACAAATATAGCATGATAACTCCAAATGGTTTGATATCTCTCCTGCAATGATTCAGGTTTATTTATTATAGTTTACACTTTGATTACTGAATAGTGAAGCTGAATTAATAAGAATGTTGAGTGGGTTTCTTTGTATCTATGATTTCCTTGTATCATGTTTTGTCCTGAACCATCACTCATAAAACTGACGTTTTTTGAGTTTTTGATAGCACAGATATTATGATAGTATCTTCTGCATAAAGATTAACAAACTGGTACAACTGCAGAAGAGACAGTATGAGTAGTTTTGTGCTAGATTCAAGCTAGAGAGATTAATAATGTTCTTTACTTGTGAGACAATCTTTTATTTTGCTTTATATGGCACTCTCAGTATCAGTGAAACATCAGAAGTAATTCCATAATTAAATTCTGTTGATACTTGCTTAGAGAGCAAAATTATAATCGTTTTGTTTCACACATGAATGATTGAGTTCAGTTCCTGAATAATGTAGTAACTCTTCAGAGGACACTTGAATTTTCTTTATCACATTTTAAGACAAATATTTACTGACTGTAGCAGAGGAAATTTATGTAAATGCTCTCTTTGCACATTTTTCTCATTTATTTTTGAGTTCATTTGCCTAAATAACCACAATTCCTACAAATCACAAACTTCATAGACTCAAATAGTCTCTTAAACGTATTTTTTGTATGCTCAGGTGAGATGGTCTTTCAGTCTCTAGTTGAGGAAAATCAGTGCCAAATCACCTCAGATTTTAAAATTAGTAGGAGCAATTTCAGCAGAAAATACTGTTAAGCTTATTCACATTTGATGACTTTTTCCTAGATAAAGGCCAGCTCAGTAAAATATATCACTTAACTGGAAACTGAATATGGCAGATATGTACACAGTGAATGCACTGGATATCACAATATAGTGAGCTAAAGGGTGCATAAGGGAGATCTGAGTTAAAAAGCAGCCACTAACATAGTCTGGTCAATAACTAACATTCAAATATTAAAATAATTATTCTCAGCCCTGAGCTTTTTCTAAGTGAAAAGATCTGCTTGTGTTTCCAGTTGGATTACTAGAATACGTCTTGGTGACAGCATGATCCTACCCATTGCGCATGACGTTTAGAAAACAGATTTTGCTGGTTAGTGTGCCCAAAGTCCATTATTTTGCCATAATATGCACTTTGCTTTATCTTCCTGCTTACTGAAGACAAAAGCTCCTGCAATGATTGCAAAGCTTTCTGTTAATTCTGTTAATTCTTGTTTTCACGCATTTAGTACTGAAAAGGTGAAGACCAGAAAACCTAATAAAAAGATACATTGAATTGGCTTTAAAGAAATATTTTGCTAGATGCAGTAATAAATATATAGATAGAACATGGTGGCAGCAATGAGTGCATCTGTATGCTTGTCACACAGAGAAATTTCAAGCTTGTGATACAGACCTCCATTCTCTGCTATATCTAAATGGCAGCTGGAGTCGGTGCAAAATGGTAGTGCCTAGTATACGCAGCCTTTTGTTCAGGTTTCCACCAAGAGGAAAAGCAAGGTCTGTAAAAGCTCCTGTTCCATAAAGAAGCCTGGTTACTGTGCTGCCTTATTATCACACCTGCCACTGTCAGGAGTGCCGGACCATCTCTGATATCTTTCTCTACTCATACTAAATATGGGGCAGCTGGTTCAGAAGGCACCAGGGGATGTTCTCTACCACCGAGGGAATTTTGTGCCTTATACTGATTATGTGACACGAAGTGGCCTTCTGTTATTAGGCAATCCAGACAGAAGATGAATTATTAGAGAGTAAAAATTTTATTATGAGATGGGAAGGGAAAATTTTCATTTTTATTAACCATTTTATATCATCATCTTTACCCAGGTCAAAACCAGACCGAGTTTATCAATTTAAAAGCAGAAAAATGGCTTTCTTTTTTAATTAAAATGCCAAATAATTTGTTTTGTAATTGGAAATGGACTTCTAAAAAATAGCAAAACTTGTCAGATGTGTGTATACAGTGAAGAAATTGATCAAAGAAAATGAATAATGTCCAGAAATACTTCACTTCTGGAAACTGGTACATCATCAGCTCTGTCACGTAGTTTGTTTGTGCAGGGGATTCAGTCCTGACTGAGCCAATCGAGAACTGACGGCCAGAGAGATTCTCACAGAGTGTTCTGGGAGACCATAGGACACGTGAAGTGCACAAGAATCACTGCTGGAAAGGCCTCTCATTGCAGGGTGCAAAAGCAGATGAACCCAACAAGCCTGTTAAAGTGAGTTGAATGCAACAGTTATCAGTTGTGAATGAATGTGGGATGACATTGTGGACACAACTGGCTTTGAGAGCTTGAACTTAGCAACCAAGAGCACATGGGCATGCCCATAAAATGCTCCAAAAAGTGTGACATTAGTAGCCACCTTTTTCTTTCTGGTGATTTACAATGGTAGACTGGAACAGAGTAATTTTGTCCAGCCATAAAGAATATCTAAGTATATTGTATGTTACAATAAACTTGTATTCAGAGATTAGTATGCTTCATTCCAGTTTTTCTTACTAAACTGATAAATTTTACAGACACCTGCAGGTTTGATGACCATCCTTATCTAACATAAGCAGAATTTTTAGACATGAGTTTTGCATTTTAGTCGGTGTTGAAGGAATGCAATAAATACTGCTTCAAATTATACCTTCATCATAAACCTGCGTTCAGATTGATGGCTAAAATAGAAATAGGAAAGCAAAAATGAAGGAACAAAGCTAAAACTGAGAATGGCAAAGTGAAACAAAGAGGAAATCTGTGCAGCTTGCTTTCCACCGCTACTGCAGGGTTTTAATCATCATTGTGGTTCTCTGCCTCTGGAAAAAGTTGATTGTGATGAGGTACTCAGACCTAGGACTGCTTTAATTCTATTAAATGACTGTGCTGCTAAATCAGCAAATATTTGTGTGAGTACACATCATTTGTGGGAACAAACTGTATCCATGTACACATGCTGCTGGAACAAGCTATTGCACAGACAGCTACCCAGCATTTGCAGTAAATGAAGCAGAAACAAGGGGCACAAAAACTGTTTTCTGTGAATGGCATTTGGCTTGAAGATTCCAGGAGACATAGATGTTATGTATAGCACTACATAATGAAAATGAATCTTCTAAGTACATAATGGTGTATTTGACTACAGATACAAAAAATATTTACAAAATACATAGGCTATTTTTATTGCTTAGTGCAAAAATTTACCCACATTATAGGGACAAAGTATATATACATTTATATACTATGTGTTGCAATCGCAGTCAATGAATCACCATGTAAATTAGGCCACCATATTTAGCTGAACTTTTATGGTTTTGTTTGTACAACCGGAGGTTTGAGAATTTCATCCTCTTAGCATAGGAGATTTTCACTGACCATTCAAATACGGCTACTTTGAAAACAGAATGATTTGCATCAGTTACGCAATATTGTAGGACAGAAAGTGAAAGAAATGCCCTGTTCAGTGGGTCTGAAGGACTTTCTCTTTTAAAATTTACCATGTATTAATTATGTGTGACATTTCAGGGAGTGAGAGTTGTCTGTAGCCTATGTCAATGAGTTAGTGAAATGAGACATCACTGAAACAGGAAATAAAAATATGTCAGCATATCAAATTACATGGATATTGGTATCCTACGTGTATTTGCTAGTTTGGAAAGCTATGTTTGATATTGTGGAATTAAAGCTCTGCATGCTGGTTTTAGATAGCAGTACCACATCTCTTTAAAAATAACAGTACTGAAGTAGTTAGGTGAAAAAAATATGGAATTCTCAACTTGCAGCATCACTACAAAGAGAAACAATAAATAAAGTATCTTCTCTTAACCTATTCTGCAGCTAATAAAGGTAGAATCATAGAATCACAGAATAGTTAGGGTTGGAAAGGACCTTAAAATCATCCAGTTCCAACCCCCCGGCCATGGGCAGGGACACCTCACACTAAACCATGCCACCCAAGGCCTCATCCACTGAAGTGCATTTCAAAACTAGAAAAAGCTTAGCAACCTCCTTTTCATTCAACAAAATAAGGAAAAAGCTTATTGAGGATTTATATGCTGCCTATAAATATTTGGTTTTTCCCCTTCTTTGGGAGAATATCTTTAGTAGTGCATCTAGATACAAAATTGAAAAGGAAATTCATCCTTCACATAGGGGAAGGAAAGATTCCCAGCTTTCTTGGGATCAATTACTGTTTTAATTTAACAACGCTCTATTTTACAGTTGGTCGTTACATACTGTATTAGCTGTATTTTTACAGTATGTTTGGCTGTTCTTTTTATATCTTTTGGTCTCATGGAAAGAGAAGCTGTCTTGCTCACAGCCAAAGACAAGCTGTTGAAATGGCTGGCAGCAGAACTGTGGTGTTAAAAAAACCCACCCAAACACACACACACACAACCCCCTCCCCCAAATAAAAACCAAACCCAAACTAAACCAAAACCAACAACCATCTTGCAGACTGGAAAGAGTATAGCCAGTGGGAAGTCCTTTCACATGCCTCTTACCCTTCCCACTTGAGTGCCTGTCTTCCTCTCCCTCAAGTGTGAGCTTTGTGAGCATTGACGGAGCCACTTCACCGATAGTATCTGAAGATTTCCTTCTAGCACCTTTGATATTTTAAGGGCATAATATTTCCTATCCTTTATTTGTTATGATCTCCATTATCTTCTTTGGTGTAGGGGAATTTGGACAGGAATTTCTTAGTCTCAGGACTTACTGCTGCACAGTGCAAGACAACCCATCCTAAGCCTGTGTAAATCTCCACATCTGTGCTGATATGCATTGTTGCTAAGGATTTGCAGTCCTGCAGCCCATCTCAAGATTAAATCAGTTAGTACATGTGATACTCAGTGACTTAACATTCCAGTTTATCAAAATGTAAAAGAAGCAACCTTAACAGGCAAAAATGTAAGGTGGGAATAGCAGTTCCTACAGTATGTGCAAACCATGACTATCAGCTAGAACATCAGTGTCCATCTGCCTGCCTTACAGTGCTGCCCCTGTTCAAGTTCTCTGGTTTCTGCTATCCATATTTAGTACTGCCAGAGCTTCCATATTGACTGTTCTTACAGGAGGCTTTGAAACTTGTAGGAAAACACTAACAAATCATGTCCTTACTGACTTATTTTTTTAGATTTTGTATCATATTCTAGCTCATAGTTCTCTTTTTTTTTAACATAACTTAAAAAAAAAAAGTGTTTGCTGCAATTTTTAATTATCTTAACAGTTTCCAAAGTAATTCATGTTTGTTTTGCAAAAGTAGTGCATATTGTACTGTGATATTTATAATGGTTCGCTACTGAGACCACATGCTTTACATAAACAATGAGTGCTTTTAATATCAATGACCAATAGTACTTTACACACAGCTAACCTCTGCAGAGAGAGGTTTCTCTGTTCTTTCTCTTTTCTCTCCTTCACAGCTTTTACCGTTGTATCCATGTGCCTTCCATCACTGTGTAAAGCAGTGTACGGATGACTAATGTCCGTCATGTTTGTTCTTGGACTTCAGAGACGCAACACTGTATTTGGTAAAGAGGCTTTATTTTGAAAAGGTTGTATCAGGAAGCTCTGAAGTATTTACTCTTAACTTGAATAGGCAGACATGAAGTTTCTGATGATCTGTAGTTTCTCAATAAGTGGCGAAGTGAACAAATACTCCAAAATCTGCATCTTCCTTGCAGACAAGATTTTCCTGATTGTTGAAAGCTCTACTGAGCCAAGCATTAAATTGTTGTCAATCATCATCTTATCTGTGTGCATTAGGCCATCTTTCATATTGATACTCTGTGTCAGCAGCTGAGTGCCTCAAATTTTGGTATTCAATGGCAAACCAGAACAAGAGGTGGAAGACAGGTTTGCACCTGGGATGCAGTTCCTAAGAGGATGCATGACAGTGTTTTGTATCAGTTATGTCATGGTTTATGGTATTACTATAGCAATCAAACAACCACATGACAGGTGCAGTTTTGGAGGGCAGATCATGGTTTAGCGGGATGAAGAAGTTACCCTAGCCAACTGAAGATATTGCTCAAAACACTGCTATGAGAAAAGTCAGTGTTAGCTTGCTAAACTACATACCAAGTTTGTCAACTGTAGAATGCAAGTCATGAATTATATGGTTGTACAGATAGTGGTTTCTTTATGATAGAAATACTTATAAAAATATGTCTCTAAAAAAATCAATGTACTGCAGAAGTATTCCACTTCATCCTTAACTGAATACCCCAGCTGAATGAGAGGAACTGTGGTAATGGAGGAAGTAGTAGTAAGACCAGCAAATGCTGCAATGGCTATAAAACCTTAATAAAAGGATATTTTTTTCAGATAATTTAGGCACATGCTGAAATTAATTGACAGCAAGCAGAATTTAGTAAAGTTATTGTTCTTAAAAGTGAAAATCATGGTAAAACATGCTGGTGGTTCTTTAAAACAACAGCAAAAGTCTCTCTTCCATCTTTAGCCAATATAAAACAAAAGCAAATATGAATAAAATGTAGAAGGAAAAGTGATTACACTTCAGGTATTTATACTGCATTCTTCTCTATCACATGGAACTGTACTGTGTTCTCTATTACATGTAATAAAAAAATGGATCCCAGTTTTGACAAAAGCTAGAAAACTATCTATGCGGATTGTTTCTTGACAGTGAAAAAGGTCAAATGGGTCTTGCTTACCCAATCTTCCTAGTCCTTTATGTCTATAAGGACATGCGTTATTTCACTCTTGTCATCTTCCTCTTCAGTCCCTGTTAATGCCTTCTTCTGGTCTTATCCTGCTGTGACTGAGCATTGCAAAGTTTTTCACGCCTCCATGCGTAAGTCCATCAACCAATTAGTTCTCAGAGCATGATACATATAGATGACATGGCAATGGGTTCAGGCCTAGGTCAGCATACTCCAAGCTTTCAGTCAATATGAAAAAGGTATAGGTCTACATTATCAGTTGTATCGATTTAGAGAGTGAGCTTTTCATTGTTGTTTCTTTTTCAAAGTTACTTCCAACTGTGATTACCGCTGTTACTCTGATTTTTGTCTTGATATTCGGCAAAGAATTTCTCACCATCACAAACACAAATTTTAAACAAGCACCTGAAGTGTATCAAAATATAGGTCTCATATCGACTCTTTATATGTTTTCACTGCATATCCTGCATACCTATCTTTTAGAACATTTTTACATCTAATCAGCTTCTGTTTTCTTGTGAAAAAGTTTGGAGGACTTGTTGGTGAGGACTCTGTCATAAGTCTGACACAAAAATACATCTTTCTTGTAAGCTAATATAGAACACAATGGGTAATGTATATTAATTAAAGTGACAGGATATCAAAGCCAAAATTGAAATAATCAGGGATTAATTATGATTGATTGTATTTAATGAAGATGGAAACAAAGGTAACTAAAACAGTGAGACATCCTAAATTGGAATGAACCCACCTTGGCATTTTGATGAATGCAATGAATCATTGTACAAATATACTGAGGATTTGGGATCGAGCATCTCTCTGCAGAAAAAAGGGAAAAGGCTTTTCTGAAAAATATGGTGTGTATTTTTTCCTCCATTGCTATCTGCAACTTTAGGAGTTAAGAAAAAACTTTTCAGTTGGTTGCTTTGTCTTTGATTTTATAGGAAAGAGAGAGATTATACCTCTATAATATCTCTTATTTTATTTAGTATGTTGAAACAAATCTGTTTGGTTGTGATCTACTTCATCTTGTATTAACTTGATATTTCTTTCTTGTATAATTTCTGGTTTGTCATTGTAACTAAAATTAGAAGTAGGCCTAGTAGTTCAAAGCAAATACAGCTTTAGATTACTGTAAAGTCTGAGGTTGGAAAATGAGATGTACTAACTATTGTTAAAGCAACACAAAACTGGAAGCAGCTCCAGCTGCAGTCTGAATGGACATGAAGAGGTTTGTCTGCAATTAGAATGTACTACTTAGGTGGGAACTACGGTTGCTTTGTTCTCTTTCCTTTCAATTCTCCTTTCTCCATTCTTCTGCTCTGAGGTAAATGAGATTACAAGCTCCCCTGTAACTGGAATATACTGGTATCAAAGCTATCCAGGGTAGGTAAAAACATTTATTTATATTGTTGCTCTATTTTTATCCATATAATAATGAGTCTGTAATGATGGAATCCGTGCCCTACCATCATTAATTTTAGTGGGGTCAGAAGTTTATCTTAGATTTAGAAACTTTTTGAAAATCTGCCTCCTATTCTCAGTTGCATGGTTTTTTGTACAATCAATCTTTGGAATTATGTATGATGAGTATTCTTGTGCTGTGACACAGTTCCTCTGAAGTTAAATCAAAGACTACCATGATCTCCTTGCAGATACTACATAGCTTAATGGGTTATATATGTATGTTTAAAGGGTTACATCTTTTGTTGTTGTTCATAAGAAAAATGGTTGCAAAAATGCGAAGCTCTCTGCAACATGTAACTTTGAGTTCAGATTACGATATATATGAAATCATCAGAGCCTTTCCTTTTTCAGAGAATTTAAAAAATAACTTTCTACTCCACACATAGATTTGATCCAAGAAGGAAGGTGAAGGTGCTGCTATAGTTCATGAGATTGTCTTGATAAATCTGAATTTTAAACAAATGAAACATAATTAGGCTCCTACAGATCATTTCAAAATATCCTCAAGCCTCCAATGCATCCATATTTCTACAACAGCCGTGGTAAATATCTCCATACTGGAAAAAGCAAAACAAAACCCACAACCCCTCTACCTCTAAGTGTGGAGAGTGGCATATCATAACAAAGACTGTGTGCCTACATGAAACTAAAAGTGAGCATCCACAATCAGATACACAGCCAGCAACTCAAAATACTTTTGGAAAGCCTTTTCAACTTCAGTCACATTACCTTTATTACATATTGAACTGTTACTCCACGAGAGCTTCAGGTCAAAGAGATGAAAGCTTGAAAACAACTTAAACTCTAAATAAATTAGTTCATACCAGGTTCAAACCTCAGTTCATGCCAGGTACACACCATGAGTTAAAAGAGGAGGCTTACCAGGAGTAACGAAAAAAAAAATCATCCCAGAAATTTTCACGTCTCAAAAATCAAACTGTCAAGATCAGCAGATTTCCATCTTTTCTAGACAAAAAGCCTCTGCTGCTTTTACTTTCTTTGATGGAGTTTGAGCTACTATAACTCCATATAATATACTCAATGATTGCATTGTATACAAAACACATTTTAAAATAGTTCTGATACTATTAAAAATAATGTTTTAAATATATTTTTCTACAGGAATGTTGGTTATCAATGACTGCAATAGAATGAGGTTGGTAAAATACATTTTTTTTCTGCAAATTAAAAAAAAATGCTACCCGAGGTAAAAATCTCAATAATATTTAGGCATCCATAAATTATTTGGTATTGTAGAAGTAATGATTACTGTGTGCAAGGTGAATAGAAGCTGCTGGGTAATGAGTAGTATTGATTATGAGCCTGCCAGGCTGAGTAGTTCAGTATAAAATACAGGTCTATAATTTTAGACATGAATCAAACCTAAAAATAAAACGTTTTGTGTTTCCTCCTTCATTGTCAACTGTGTCCTGCTTTGCCGTATTTCCCAAATTCACTGAACTGGATAGCTGTTACCAGTCATCTCAAATCTGTGTAAACACAGACAATTACTTCTTTTTTGACGAAAAGACCTGAATTTTGCCCAAGTATCTACAAAAGAAAGTATGGAATCCTGAGCTAGATAAGGTACCATTGTGGGAAAGATTGTCTAGAGACAATCTAGAGATTTGAGAAAGAGAGAAAGATTGTCTAGAGACAATTGCTAAAGCCTTATTTCTTTTCTTGTTTACTTTCTTTGAACTATTGACCTTGCAAAAATACTCAGCTTTCTGTGAGTCTTTGGGTTTTTTTGGAGTGGCTTTTGGTGCCTGAGCTTTGAAACATGTATGACCAGCCCCAGCTTATGCTGGGTTTTCTAACTCGCTGTGCTGGAAAACACACCAACTTCTGGAAATCAAGCTAACGTCTCTCAGCTGTGCAGAAAAAGTGTGAACAGCTCTGTCAAATGAGCTACCCCCATCTCCTTTTTTTCAGGCAGCGTCTTATACTCGAGCAGTCACTTCTCATTTGCCATTTGAGCAGTTGTGATATAACTGCTGTTTTATTGCCTATAGGAGAGTTTCTGTGAGGAATCAGAAGCTGGTCTTTCAGCAACCCTGGCCAAAAAAGGTTTTTGTCACAGGACTGTATTACTGGTGAATGAGTAAGGAGTCCTGACAGGATTACAAGTGAATATGAACACATAGCTCTGGCCTAAAGGTCGCTAATTGACCAAGCGGTAATACGAGGGGAAGTATTTTCCAGCCTTGGACCTCTTTACCCCCAGATAAGTATATTAAATGCTATCAGTTAACCCCTTGAGTGCAATGACCCAGTGCTGCCAGGGACATGCCTGGTATGACAGACCTTCAGGCTTCCTAATCAGTGGTGATGTATAATGTACAGCCATAGGTCCAGATGAGTTAAAGATCTGCTCCTTTGTTGGATGGAAAGATGTCTCTGGGGATTTAATAGTTTAAACAGCAAATTTTAAGTGCACAGCTACAGTGGCTTAAAAACACATGAAAAATACAAAGAAAAAGAGGAGTCAGGAAAGAAATAAGAACAATATAAAGTGGAAAAAAAACCTCTTAGGAATTTTGCTTTGGAATTTAGTTGATGCTTATTCTTTGTTTCGTTTTGCTTTGTTTTGTTTTTGTTTTACTGGATTTTTACTGTTTTCTCCAGATAGTTTCCTGAAGAGTAAATGTGAGTTATCCTCAGGTTGATTCCTTCCCATACTTATTCTCACATCATGGATATTGCTAAACTTCACTGAAAAATATCAAAGCTATTATGTCAAGTGGGGATAAATTTATGAATAATAAGTTAGAATTAATAAAAAAACTTAGTTCTCTAAGAAATAGTCTCTATTTTTCTGTGGCATCTTTCATTTAATTTCCAGGCAGAGGCAGAATATATATTGTCTTCCAAATCAATGTTTTTTCTGTGGTAAAAAGATATAAAGATCTGTATCAATTTATGTGTGCGGAAGAAGTCATTTAAGACTTCACTCTTGTTGTCTTAAAAGTTTGAAGTCAAAATTGTCTGTTCTGGGAGGTAAGTACTGCCCTCCCGGTTAAGACTAGAATCTTCTTTGTTCTTACATTGCACAGGACTTCACCTCTTGTCTAATTTCACTGCAATTACTGGGCTTGGTTACTCATGTAGTATGGTACCAGTCAGAAGATATGTAAGTGGCAGACTCAGCCATGTGGAAGCTGCAGTTATTTAACAAAGGTTTTGTCTTCACTGATATAGAGGTATTAATCTGTATTTTACAGTACAATGGCTGCTACTGTTGTTTTTGATGGGTATCCTACAAATAACATCTATTTGTCCACCAGAAACCATCTCAGTTGCCTTGAGGCACCTCACATTGTTGCTTTAATGGATGAAAAATTACATCTGCCATTTCATAATTTGCTTCAGGTTTTTTCTTAGTTTGGCGTCGAGTCTGATAAACTTAGAAAGCGGTAACTCATCAGCTATGCTGTTGGCTCTTGGATGTGAGATGTGTCACACAGGCTTAATCAAAACCAACATTCCCCATTGGAACTATTAACAGAGCCAAGTGCTGGTTCTTCAGGCCAGGCTAGTAAGCAGAGCTAGAAGGCAAAAGTTCTCCTTAGGTATGCACTCATTAGGTATCGTTGGCTTTGCATGTGGCTGGTATAATAATAGATGTAAATTGCCATTCAAAGAGGAACGGTGAAAATTGTAGGAAAGAAAAGAGAGGTGCTCGAGCTGTGTGTTAAACAGCAGTGCACACCAGCAGTTCTATAGTATGGGAGGTTTTTTAACTTCTCATTTAAAGAAAATCCTTCTTTCAAAGCACCACTCAGTTCTCCTTTGACCACATGGCACTATATTAACAGAGGTTAGAACAGGCTGTTTCTCAGCCTGATTCTGTGCACCCACATTGTTTCCAGCATCCACTCAGTAAGATTGCAACCTGAGCTGAAGCTTGCTACAAATATTAGCTGCCAGTCTGGCAGGTGATATTCTAGAAGAAGTCCCTCTGTCATGTGCCACCTGTGCACACTTCAGACTTATATATGCTTGAACACAAACTAAACAGTACCATGAACTTGAAATTTTCTCTGTGTGGACAGTTGAAAAATTTGCACTTACCCAAACCCTGGAGAAGCTAAACTGCCCAGTTTCCTGCCTGTGATGTCTTTGGTTTCTTATAGCTCCATGAGAAGTTTTAGCCTGCCTAGAAACAACTGAGGAATCCACGCTTGAGTACTTGCCAGCTGCAGGTCAGTTGCCACACTGCGTAGATGTGTGCCCATCAAAATGCAGCACAGGTACCAAATAAAAAGTGGGTATCTCAGTGTCCCACCTACAGGTGAATAATCGTGCTTGTGTTTCACTGTCTGTTTTGCTTACAAGATCCTGCTTTACAAGTGCAAGTTGATGAGATACATGGTTCCCTGCCATATGGCTGTTTGTAGTCATTGGCTTGGAGACATACTGACAATGCAAATGAATGTTACCATAATATTAATATCCATATTAAATGTAACCTCAAACGTGCATCTTGTCTTCAGACTGCTAATAATATGTGTATTACTGCTGCATTTAAATTTATTTTTTCTGATTAGGAAGAAGTCACCATTTTAAATGTAACTGGTAGTGTGGGTATTTTCTAGGAGGAATTAAAATATTCTCCTTTTGAAATCTCAAGCTTTAAACAGAAGCAGTCCTAGGTTTGTCTCCCATACTCTGAGCTCCAGAGCTGCATTCTGCCTTCCGCAGTTTGCATGTATGATCAAGGTGCCTTTCTTCTATAAGGCATCAGAGCAGGCCAGTCGGAAGTCATAATTTTTATCCTGGTTTTAATTTGGTTTGGTTTCTGCATTATAATAAATTTAATCATATTGTGGCCACTTGACCCCCAGGGGCTCAACTCTAATATGCTCCTAATGCCTGATCATTAGTTACTAGATCTAGACATGAACCATTCCTGGCAGGGTTCTCTACACATTAGTTTAAGCTATCATTTTTGTATTCATCACCCTTGCTTCATTCAATCACACCTTTAAAGTTTCCCAGTTATACAAGAGGTAGAAATTCCCTACGTCAAATTGCCTTTTGCTATGTGTGCCATCTTTATCCTATCACGTAGTACACATCATTCTGAACTCCCTCATTTCTCCTGCTGGTAGTAAGGTTTGTGCCATTCCATGGGCCAGCAGAATTTATGTCCGTGTACTGTACCTGAGCTCTTTGTCCATCACTCCTTTGAAATTTATTAACACAAACTCACAACTGTACATCAAGAAATGTGGTAAACATAAAAATGATAAATATTCAGATCTGAATTTTACACAACTTTTAGCCTCATTTTCTGAGGAAACAAGACTTCCACAATTTCCCAGAGAATATGTATGTATATACACATATATACAGGAACCCTGAACCTATTGAACAGCTTCAACCAAATCTGACAAAGATTTCTCAAACTGTAAAGTTCATCAAGTTGCCTGAAACAAAGCATGAGAGCAGTGTGATAGACCATGATCCACAAGACAAAGATTGCAGCGTAAATTCAACAAAGGTTAGATCCTAGAGAATACACACAGGGGAAGCTATTTAGTAAGACCTGTCACAGAAGGAGCTTTAGTAACTGATAAAATACAAACCAAAGACAAAGCAGGACACATCAGTTCTACTTTGCATGAATTACCCATTACTTTTTTTGTATAAGTAACATATCTTACTATTTTAAATAAAGCTGTGTGGGTGATCAGGAGAGTGTTATCCCCAGCTTTACTGTAGACTTCATTACAAAAAGTAGCTTAAAGGATGACCTAAAATGTGAAAGAGTATTTTATTTCATCTTCTTTTTTAACTTTCCTTGTCAAGAACATTGTATTGGAAGGAAATATTTGACTACTGGGTCCAGACCCTGCTAACCATGGAAATCACACTGTGTAATCCTTTTAAGTAACTGGCTAAGCTCCACATACAAAATAACTGTTTCTTGTCATGCATCTTGCTCTGCTCTGGGCACACTTGATGAATTACAAGGTCTAGCTAATGCAGTGAAAAAACCCTATTTAGGAAGGTGTGAAACTGGTTCATATTTACTGCTAATACCTGCTTTACCCAAACAATTAAAAGGGAAGTTTGCTGTGTAATGCTTTCCACATTTCATCTCTTAGTTTCAGGGCTAAAACTCAGTCACAGGAAATTATTAGCAAAGCTGGAGTTACAGGAATACTTCCATGGCACAGAATAAACACTCAAAAAAATTAAGAACTGTATACATAAAGATAATGTGGAAAAATGATACAGTGGAGATTGCAAGAAGAAGGGGGGGAGGAAAATATTCAGTCGCTGAAAACATAATACAATCAAACTACATTGTTCACTTGTTCCTAAATCTCTATATCCATTATCAGAAGTCCAATTTTTTTCAACTATTTCTTACTTCCATCTATTTTATGCTTGTGTCTCACAAGACACGTCTAATTTTTCTGATATATTTATTGCTTCCTGCACCAAATGTAATTAGCAAGCATGAAGTGCTTCCTTCTTTTGTTTTCTCATTGAATTGAAGAAAAAGAATCCTGTTTCTCCTAGAACAGGCTGAGTTTGTTGACTTAGTGTTATTCCTAATTTATGAGTGTTAATGTGTTTATTTTCTGATATAGTTTATAACAGGCCTTAACCCAGTAATTTCCACCCACTGTAATTAATATGTCTGATTATGTAGTAAGAAGATACCTTCACGACTCTACCACTTCAGTCACTGGGAAACCTTTCTTACTGTTCTCCTTTTCTCTTTTCAGATGTCACCCCTCGCTAACTATAAATCTGTTAGAATCTTTGATTTCATTACCTCTCCCATCTGGCTGTTCTCCATTTCTCTGATTTTTTTTTTTGACCAATTTTTCATCATTTTCTAGATTTCAGTAAGCACATTTCCAGGCATACACAACTGAAAGATGTGAAGCATTATACTCTGGATAGCTTGTATGGTTATGAGATTGCAGTAGTTATCTGTTCTCTAGAACACAAAATAAATCAAATTCTCACAACAAAAAGTGATTCCAGAATCACTAGTTGTAGGTAGAAGGATAAAATAGCCCACATGAGAATATATAAAATAGAGTGAAACTCTAAAATCTTGCCTAAAAGCTTTCAGAAGGCTTGTTAGTGGGTTTCATAACATATAATGGAAACCAAAAGAAACCTGTGGGGTTTTTTTCCCCCCCTTGTCCTGTACAGAATGCAGAAGGGATTTCAAAATAATATGAACTCGGAAGATTAGATAGTTTCAAGCATGAAATGTGATTGTTGTAACCACCATGCCTCTTTAGATTACGAGTACAAAATCCAGAGCTGAAGATGGGAATAGGTTTCAGAGACACATTTTAGTTCTATCACTGGTACCTGTCCAGTTCATTGTGAGTTTGTTCAGATCTAAACAACAGAATGGGGGGGGGGTAGATCACAGAGAGAGCTGGTTTAAGTTTCTTAAGTATTAAAATAATATAAACAATACTACTCATATATATATATAATTCCCCCATCATGTGGGGAAGTGTTTAGAAGATACCAATATCCTACCAAGCTTGAGGAACTCTACAGTTGCTTTGGGCTGCTATTGAAGAATTTTTAAAAAGGTTATGAATGCTATTCCCAAATTCCACTTCAAACTTTAATTTTCAGATAAAAACTATTAATATGTGCAGTGAAATTGGTCTTAGCTCTACAGAGAAGTTCTGACAATCTACCACTGTTAGGCCTGCTCATTCATTCATTACTCCATTCGAAGCCAAACAAGAACAAAAAATTAACTCCAGGGAAAATCTTGAGGAGATGAAGAATTATTTATATCACAAGGCCCAGTCTCTCAACCCCTTTCACATGTTTTGATTCTGAAACATGCAAGTACACCTGAAGGACTATCATTTGCAGGATTCACCAAATAACAGCATTTGTCTAATAACATCTTTTCCATAACTCTCAATTATCTGTGAAATGAATAAAAGTACATCAGCTGTATTAGCAATGCATTTCTTTCTCTTCCTTGAGCTTTTATCAAGAGCTGTCACGCATTATAGTTTGGTGACAGTGCTAGAAAAAAGTGAAGACAGAACTGACCTGTCATAGCATTTTTGTGACCATGGGGCTCACACAAGCAGCTTGGCATCTGCCGGCACATCTTTAGCAAGTTGGCAGCCCCAGCGCCCTTTGCAGGTTGCAATCAAACCTGCCTTCTACAGCAGCCTCTTTCTGGCTGATTAAGTTTAATGTAATTTTAATTAAAAACCACAGTGTCAAAGGGTTTAGCTGCTCGAGAAATGAGCACAGATTGTGGCACAGTGGCAGCAGTCACTTGGAAAATGGAAATGCATCCTGACAATATTGTGTAGGGGCCAGATAAACAAAGCTGCAGCTACTGTACCTTGCAAAAAGTGGGGAGATCATCATTGCAAGGAACCTTATTCAAAAATAAAGTATAGAGCAGCTCTGGTTCTTGTCTTATAGCAATCTTAAAGTGCATCTCAGCAACTGAGTAATAATTGCTAAGAATGACTCTCAGCCTCCTCATTTTTACATTCATTCAGCGGGATGTTTAAATGTAAATTTCAGATTTCAGTCCTTATTTATTTTGAACAGCAAAAGATTTGCTTCCCACAATAGACTAATATAACTTTTCTCCTTAGGCTATAAAGAAAAAAAATCACTACAGATTTTACCAGTGCTGAAAGCAGGTTACATTTTAGTGAGGTTTTTTTTGCTTTTATCTGCTTCCAGCTTTTCTTATCCCTTGAAGCAGATCACAACGAGCTTGTAATACTTTACATACTGCAGATACTGAGCAACATTTGGAAAATGACCAAAAAAATCACTTCATTGGCAAGAGGTTGCATCATATCTACAGGATTTAATTTCACTGGGTCCCAGTATATACAGAGATATTGTTAGTAAAGGTTTCCCAAAGAAGTATCTCTGTAATATTTTATTTTCTCAGTTGGCAAATTTTTTCTTTTAGTAAAGAGAATTACTTTGGAGTTTTAAACACCCTTGTCTTGGCAGAAGTTGCTGGTTTTTAAAGCTGTTCTTTGAACGCACATGTTTGTGAAACGAAGGCTTGATCCAAGATCCACTGAGATCAGTGGAAAATCCCCAGTGACTTAGGCTTTGGATCAGATCCTGAGAAGTATACACACAAATAGGTAGGTATTGTGGTAATATTGTTCACAGGAATTCCTTTCAGCAAGAAGCCTTTTTATTGTTCGTAAATGCTACTGATGCTCCAGGGCCAGAACCCCAGGAGAATTCCACCTAGTGACGTCAATTCTGTAGAGGAGAACTTCCTCTGTCCCCTTTTAGGTTTGTGGGACATTTTTGAACAGATGGAGCCTATATAGGTGGGACGGGTTCCATCTGAACAGAAGGGTCACAAATGCACCGACTGAGAGGATAGACAGAGCTATGGGGGAGAGTTTAAAGGAGTGGACGGGGGATGGGAAGTCTGCACAGAATCCAGCAGAGAGGAAGAAGCAGCTAAAATAAGCAGATGGGTAGACAAGGGGAAATAATATTAAGGATTGAATATGTAACACACCTACAGAAAAGGTTAAGAGAGAAAAATCAGAAGACAGAACTTGTGTCGCAATCCAGTTAGGAGTCATAGAAAAGGCATGATAATCAACACATGTAAGAGATCTGACAAAGAAAGTCCATTTTTAAAAGTAGTAATATTCCAAAAGTAAGGCTGTCTGGAGCATCGTGGTGGATGCAGGTACTAGAATGTATTCACAGGCATGGAAATTGCTTTGCTACATAGGGACAAACATGATGGAAAGCTCAATGAAGACTTGAATTAGGGCTCTAAACTAGAATTTGACAGGTAAAGTACCTTGTACATGAATACATGAAAGTAGGCTGGAGTTTCTGCCTCTGAAGAGAATAGAAGCAGTGAGGGAGAAAAAACAAACATAAGGAAACCAAAATAACATCCCATCGCAAAGTCTGAAATGCAGACCACCCTGGAAGAAATAACAAGCCAGGAGATGAACAGAAAAAGATGACTGAGTATAACCAAATTATATAGGAGATACCCTGCAAAGTTACAAATAAATAAAATACAATTGAACTTCAGCAAAACAGAGAAATGTATCACTTCCAGTTACAGTGAACCTGGATCTAGATGGAAAATACTTGAATGCGTCTCCATTTACCAATGGGTTTAGATGCTAATTTAAAAAGGACTTTCTCCCACCCTTAGCCTACCATCATGATTATCTAAATGAAAATTTAGACAAACATAAACCAGTTTTTTATACAGCAGTGATTATGATGTGATGATAAGATCAACTTGTTAGTATAATTTCACCAAGTGCAGCATTTCTTCCATAAAGCAGCTATGAAATCACAAGCTGTTTCAAATTAAGAATTGTTACCATCCATTACACCTACTATTACTATTAGTTTATGAATAAATATGAAGTATTTTGTTTCTAAACAAAAGCTTTTAGCCCAAAACACTTATAATTACAGATGATTCTGAATTATGGAAATGTCAAACAAGTCCAAAATTAATACCTGGTTTTATAACAGAGTAAAACCGCAAAGCAGAGCACTGCCAAGCCATCAAGAATAGTAAGAGATCTCCCATTATTTGTAATGCACTGCTATGTACACAAGAACCTTCTCCTCATGGTTATCATCTCAGAAATCCTTAGGGTGCCAGAACCACTCAGCTTTGCTTCTCACTTCTCTCTGTGTTTGTGAACAAGGTTCTAAGGATATTCCATATAAAAACATGCAAGTGGTGCTTTTACGATCAGCAATGGAAGATGTTTCCCTGAAGCCTTTATATGTTTTCAGGAGAAGTCTGAGCAGCTGCCTGGAGCCCATTTGAATCATATATGCAGTTCACTTCTACAACAAAACCTGACTGTGAATATAAAGGAAAATGCCCAAAGGGTTACACTACACAATAGGATACACGCAGCATTTCACTGCTTTAATGCATGCATTAATCCTTTTATTTATGAATCAAGACTTAGATGTTTGTCTGTAATAGTACAAATAGCTAGTTAGATGTGATGAAGAAATGAACTAATTAATACTTTTGTAATAATAGGTATTTTAAAACTTCTGAAGTGTTAAAAAGTTTGATTTTCAAAGCATGCTAGAAAAAAAAAATGCTTCTATTACCTTGGTAAGAATTCTGGGATAAAAAAAAGAGAGCAATCAATACCCTTCTTTTTCTGGTTGTGATGGCAAAAAAAAAAAGAAGACCAGGGGAACTGTAGTCTCATTTCAGTGCTGTTCTGGGTTCAGCAGTAGCAGTCATTTTTCTCCTTCTTAGTAGCTGGTGCAGTGCTGGGGTTTTGACTTTCAGCCTGGGAACAGCACTGATAACACCAATGTTTTTAATTGCTGCTTAGTAACGTTTACCCTGACCAAGGACTTTGTGAGTCTCATGCTCTGCCAGGGAGGAGGGGAAGCCGGGAGGAACCAGAGACAGGACACCTGACCCAAACTAGCCAAAGAGGTATTCCATACTGCAGCACGTCATGCCCAGGATGTAACTGAGAGTTACCTGGAAGGGCTAGTTCACTGCTTGGTTGGGCTGGGTATCGACGGGTGGTATCGTATTCCCTTGTTATTTCCTTTATCATTATTATTATTGGTGGTAGCAGCAGTGATTTGTGTTATACCTTAGTTACTGGACTGTTTTTATCTCAACCCGTGGGAGTTACATTCTTTCGATTCTCCTCCACGTCCCTCCAGGAGCAGGGGCGGGGGGAGGGTGGGTATGAAGAAAGGTGGGGAGTAGACTGTGTGGTTCTGATTTACGGCCTGGGCTTAAACCACAACAAAGGGCTAGATCACTGCTTGGGTCGGGCTGGGTATTGGTCAGTGGGTGGTGAGCAGTTGTATTCTCTTCCCTTGTTATTCCCCTTATCATTATTATTATTGGTGGTAGCAGCAGTGATTTGTGTTATACCTTAGTTACTGGACTGTTCTTATCTCAACCCATGGGAGTTACATTCTTTCGATTCTCCTCCCCATGCCTCTGGGATCAAGAGGGGAGGAAAGGGAGGGGGAGTGAGAGAGAGACCGCGTGGTACTGAATTAGCGGCTGGGCTTAAACCGTGACAAGTGTCCAGCATGTTCATGGAGCAGATCCTCCTGGAAACTATGCTAATGCACATGGAAAATAAGGGGGTGATTGGTGACACCAACATGACTTCAGTAAGGGCAAATTGTGCCTGACAAATTCAGTGGCTGTCTATGGTAGGGTTACAGCCCAATTGGTGGAGCAGGGAAGAGTGACTGACAGTGTATACTGGGACTTGTGCAAGGTATTTGACACTGTCCTGTATGACATTCTTATCTCTAAACTAGAGAGACACAGATTTGATGGATGGACAGCTCAGTGGATAAGGAACTGGCTGGATGGTTGCACTCTTTAAGGTATCTTCCAACCCAAAACATTCTATGAATCTGTGATTCTAAGAGCAGGCTTGATGATAATTTTCTTTTTGCTTACATAAGAGGTGTGTGAGTGAATTACCTTTTATGACCAGTATAGCAGTTTTCTCTGTTATGCTGTTTGCAAGTTGACATTGTATAACTCTGCTCCTATTTCTATTATTTGAGAGGTTTTTTTAATTAGTTACACAGCTTTTTTCCCACCTTCTATAACCATAACAAAAAGTTGGTAGATCTGAAAAGTGTGGACTGTATACTGTATTTTTCAGCCCTTCCAAATTAAGTCCACTCAACATAGCAAAAGAGCCCTCGAGCATAATTCTAGATACTACTTATTTGCAGTATGAAATATTCAGTATTTTTCCTTTTAAAAGCATATTATTTACAATTGTAATAAATTTCCATGCTAAATCGTATTTGGGGTTGCATTTAACCTTGTTTTTTTCCAGGTTGTCAAAACTAAGCTTTTCATACTCATCAGTCTTGTTGGTATATAAAACAACTGAGCTGATATGAAAGAAAATTAAGTAACCTTTTCCATCTATATTGAGCTTACATGCAAGTGTTCTTTTTATATGATATAGAAAAGTGAATAAATGAGTACGTTAGTTCAAGCAGTTGCATTAGTCTCAGATACTGAGATGGCAGAGTTATTGAATGCCTTCTTTGTCTCAGTCTACTCTGCCGGAGGCAGTCCTGAAGAGCCCTGTACTCCTGAGACCTCAGATGAAGTCAGGTCACTGGAGCAGTTTGCCTTAGTCCATGAGGAATGGGTTAGGGACCAGTTGAGCAATCTGGACATCCATAAATCCATGGGTCCAGATGGGATGCACCCGCGGGTGCTGAGGGAACTGGCGGAAGTCATTGCTAGACCACTCTCCATCATCTTTACCAAGTCTTGGGAAACGGGAGAGGTGCCTGAGGACTGGAGGAAAGCAAATGTCACTCCAGTCTTCAAAAAGGGCAAGAAGGAGGACCCGGGTAACTATAGACCGGTCAGCCTCACCTCCATCCCTGGGAAAGTGATGGAACACCTTATCCTTGATGCCATCTCAAGGCATGTCAAGGATAAGAGGGTTATGAGGGGCAGTCAACATGGCTTTACCAAGGGGAAGTCATGCTTGACCAACCTCATAGCCTTTTATGAGGAAATAACACAGTGGATGGATGATGGCAGAGCGGTGGATGTGGTCTACCTTGACTTCAGTAAAGCATTTGACACAGTCTCCCACAGCATCCTCATAGCTAAATTGAGGAAGTGTGGTCTGGATGATCAGGTAGTGAGGTGGACTGCGAACTGGCTGAAGGACAGAAGCCAGAGAGTTGTAGTCTATGGGGCGGAGTCCAGTTGGAGGCCTGTATCTAGTGGAGTGCCTCAAGGGTCAGTATTGGGACCAGTATTATTTAATATATTCATCAATGATTTAGATGAGGGAATTGAGTGTACTGTCAGCAAGTTTGCTGATGACACTAAGCTGGGAGGAGTGGCTGACCCGCCAGAAGGGTGTGCTGCCATCCAGCGAGACCTGGACAGGCTGGAGAGTTGGGCAGGGAGAAACTTGATGAAATATAACAAGGGAAAGTGTAGAGTCCTGCATCTGGGCAGGAACAACCCCAGGTTCCAGTATAGGTTGGGGAACGACCTGTTAGAGAGCAGTGTAGGGGAGAGGGACCTGGGGGTCCTAGTGGATGGCAGGATGACCATGAGCCAACACTGTGCCCTTGTGGCCAAGAAGGCCAATGGCATCCTGGGGTGTATTAGAAGGGGGTGGTCAGTAGGTCGAGAGAGGTCCTCCTTCCCCTCTACTCTGCCCTGGTGAGACCACATCTGGAATATTGTGTCCAGTTCTGGGCCCCTCAGTTCAAGAAGGACAGGGAACTGCTGGAGAGAGTCCAGCGCAGGGCGACAAAGATGATTAAGGGAGTGGAGCATCTCCCTTATGAGGAAAGGCTGAGGGAGCTGGGTCTCTATAGTTTGGAGAAGAGGAGACTGCGGGGGGACCTTATTAGTGTATATAAATATATAAAGGGGGAGTGTCATGAGGATGGAGCCAGGCTCTTCTCAATGGCTAACAATGATAGGACAAGGGGTAATGGGTATAAACTGGAACACAAGAGGTTCCACTTAAACTTGAGAAGAAACTTCTTCTCAGTGAGGGTAACAGAACACTGGAACAGGCTGCCCAGGGAGGTTGTGGAGTCTCCTTCTCTGGAGACATTCAAAACCCGCCTGGACACATTCCTGTGTAACCTTATCTAGGTGTTCCTGCTCTGGCAGGGGGATTGGACTAGATGATCTTTTGAGGTCCCTTCCAATCTCTAACATACTGTGTGATACTGTGATTATACTCATGAACATTCATTATTCTAAGGCACTGGCTGTTTGAGTCAGAATCATAACACTAAGACACTACAGTGGCAACATAGTATTGATTCCTAATTTTGAGTCATACTTTGCCTTTATTTATGTGCACAGTTGCAATTTCAGTGAGGATATTACTCATCAGGTTGAAAATTTTCCTTCTGATTTCCCCTAATTATCTCTCAGATGTCATGCTAGTGGCACTTTCAGGAGCATTCAGCAGCATGCCAATTATCTTTGAAACAAAAGACTGCTAAACAAGGATATAACTTGCTCATAATTCCGCTTATATTTGTTGCAGAACTCATATACACTATCCAGTTAGAATGAGAAACTACCTTTTGCAGGGATATAGGCAATTTATTTTGAAGGTGTAATGTCTATCAGAGTATTTTAAGGATACAGCATAAAGTTCCCGGTTAACTCCCAAATTACCTCATTGCCAAATTTCATTTCCCAAATTCAAAGTGTATGAACAGAAGTAGTCTTCAATGAAGCTTTAACACTGGAGTGGCTACTTATTTTCCCCTCTTAGAATTTATTAAGAAATCCTGCCACTGATCCAATGAATCAAAAATTCTATTAGAATAACTGAATACTCATTAATCTGATTGTGGATTTACAACTCTGATGATACCAAGTTCCAGTTGTCAGGTTGCAGCTGTGGCCAGGGCATTGCAGGCCAGCAAGGCAAGGACTTCATCAGCCAAGAGCCTATCCTAGAGCTCTCTCCAATGAGCAGGGCAGACCCATAAATGATGTCCAGGTCCAACTAAGAGTTGAGACTGTCAGACAAGCTCATGTTGAGAAGGCAGGTCTGAGGTCAAGCTCAAGCAATAAGTGAAGGCCCCAAGATGAGCTTAAACAGAGCTCCTGGGCCACAGGTTAGAATGGAGGTCCCACCTGAGGGAAGTCAAGACCATTAAGTCCTACTAGGGCCCGGATATGGTTAAGTGCACCTATGCACACATGTAACTATGAAGCTCTCAGTTTCAGATGAGCTGAAATCTAACTAGATACAGGAGGCAGATTCCCCTAAGCCCTTAGTCAGCCCCCTTTCTCTTGAGCAAGACTGCATTTGCTACTCAGGCCTCTCACCTGTTTATCTTGTATCTACCCTGATAACTACACCATTAGGGTAGAGGAGTACTTGTCCTGTCTCATTGCTGCTGCTTACAAAGCTGGAGATTTATTAGGTGACAGTGGCTGGTGAAGACCATACAGTTTTGAAGATAGCTGGAGAGCAACACTGGAGGCCTGAAGTGAGCAGGGGTGAGTGATGCATTATTGGAGTCTGGAATCTGTAAAGGACAGGCTTGATGCCCAGTAAATGGATAAGTTTCAGGATACAGTAAATTAAAATAGGTATTTCTGATCAAACATCAGCCTAAGCAGGAAATTTATAGTGCTGTTACAAGAGACTGAAGTAGACTAAGGGCAGGGGAATTACCCTTAGATCATAAGAAATGGGAAAGCAGTGCTGCTTACTAAAAACACTGGCATACAGATGCAACCCCATGTGATGTTTTAATAATAATAATAATGAAGATAAACAGAGACTTTAATGTCTTTGTAAATATATAAAGCCAAGCCCTCATTCACAAGTTTATACTCATTTTAACTTCCTGACCACAAAGTTGTAGAGAGAATCAATTGGTATGTTGTTTTTATTTGGTGAATGGCTTTTTGCTAAGTTCTCCTTGTAAAGTAATATAGCAACCTTTGGAAGTGGAATACTCTTTATGAGTATGATTTTATTATAGTAGCAAGCAATATCAATACTGTATAAAATAAAGATGAACCTCTCTCTCCAAGGATATTAAATTAGAATTTCAGTCTGTAGTGTTGGCTCTTACGCTATCTACTTCAATTTGTCCATCTCCTGCCTTGATCTTGATGTGCTCTGAAACTGCATCAAAGTATAGCTGGTTACAAATTTCACACTTACCACTTTAGACAAGTGAAAGGTCAAGGGCTTACAACAGTAAAGTAGCTTCTTATCAGTACCACAAAGCACAGACAAGCATGGAAGTGACTGCAGGCCAGATCAGCTGTAATTTATACTAACTGTGTAAGTCCGTCCAGATCCATCTCATCCCTGACAGCAGAATATGTACGTCTGAGCACTGCTTGCTTCTCTTGCTTCCCATCTGCTCTGTGCAACACTGGAATCAATATACACGCACACTTACAGTTAGTGCCATCCTTTTATTTACAGAATAAACAAGCATTAAATAGCTCTTTCAGTGAAAAACCTTTACCTATTTGGAGGGACTAGTTTAACTCCTAAGACAGAATTAAGACTTTAAAATAGCCAACTAACCAAAGGAAAAACAGGAGATGGAAGTAGAAGTGGTCTAGCTTCTTGTTGAGAACCCTGCTAGAGGGAAAACATGTAATGACATTCAGTACATTCTAAATTCTGAAAAATAAGCATTGCTTTTAGTCTACTATGAGAAATGATACTCAGTGTTGTTGTGAATATTATAATTTGGGATAATGAAAACCTTAAAACTGCTAATTGAATTCCCTTGAATCATATTGCCAGGTCCTATTACAACTGGGAACACTAGATTTATATGTCTTAGTTTACAGGGATCTAACAGTATAGGGCTACTGTTAACTATTTTAATGTTCATGAGTCATAGGATTGATGATTGATTGACAACAGCTACAGGCTGGGCAGAAAAGAGATTCAGAGCAGCCCTGCAGAGAAGGACTTGGGGGTGCTGGTCAAAGAGAAAATGAACATGAGCCGGCTTCAGTGTGCGCTCGCAGCCCAGAAAGCCAACCGTATCCTGGGCTGCATCAAGAAGAGCGTGAGCTTCAAGGGAGGTGATCCTGCCCCTCTACTCTGCTCTCGTGAGACCTCACTTGGAGTATTGTGTGCAGTTCTGGTGTCCTCAACATAAAAAGGACATGGAACTGTTGGAACAAGTCCAGAGGAGGGCCACGAGGATGATCAGGGGACTGGAGCACCTCCCGTATGAAGAGAGGCTGAGAAAGTTGGGGCTGTTCAGCCTGGAGAAGAGAAGGCTGCATGGAGACCTCCTAGCAGCCTTCCAATATCTGAAGGGGGCCTACAAGGATGCTAGGAAAGGACTCCTCATCAGGGACTGTAGTGACAGGACAAGGGGTAACGGGTTCAAACTTAAACAGGGGAAGTTTAGATTGGATATAAGGAAGAAGTTCTTTACTGTAAGGGTGGTGAGGCACTGGAATGGGTTGCCCAAGGAAGGTTTGAATGCTCCATCCCTGACAGTGTTCAAGTCCAGGTTGGACAGAGCCTTGGGTGACATGGTTTAGTGTGAGGTGTCCCTGCCCGTGGCAGCAATTCTATGAGTCTATGATGTTTCCCAGAGAAGAGGAAAAAGAAAAGTTAACACTAATGACTTAGCTCTCATTACTGAAGAAAATATAGTGACTAAACCTAAAACAAAAAAGAAAAAAAAAATAGTTTAATATATAACTTCTGATGTGTAGCTACTTTACAATTTGGATTTGTCCTACAAAGGCCCCAGTTACAGACTCACAGACAGTCCCAGCCACAAAGGAATGAAGTACCCCTTTGTCCTGCAAATATCTCATTAATTCCTTTAAAGACAAAACCAAAAAAACTGTGTTTGTTAATGTTCCAATTGTGAAGTCATTTCTTTTCTGAATTGTCATTTTTAAAAGGAATTTAGAGATACTATGATCACAATTTTTAAAAAAATCCCTTTTGGGGCATACCCACTTTGTTTTCTAAATTTGACACTTGGTGCAAACAACTGGATTTCTATGACACATTGTTTATCTAACAGTGCAGTTCAGCACACCAGTTTATTCCTGATTAACAGAATCTGATTTGTGGATATATAATATTTTACTATTCTGATTTCGCTATTGGTGACCTAATAGAATTGTATTATACACTATTATTCTAGCATAGATTATTCTTTTTGTGCAGCCAGTTCTGTAGTTATTTTAATCTGACACTATAAAATATGAAAATTTCTTTGGAATAGCTTTTAATTATGTGGTATCCCAGAAAGCTAATTTTTACATAAGCCATGCAAAAAGCACTTCAATTATTTATTACATCAGAATTAATTCCCCATATCCAAATTAGCTCTGAGTGCAGATGATGATACCTTAAACTGTCAATGCCAAGATCTGGTAAAAAATGGGTTTGGACTCAGTTGGACTTGTTGGCTTATTATGCACTACATCCAGTCTGTCCATTACATAATACTTCAACATTCTTTTCAAGCAAAATATATATAACTTCCTCTAGGACAAGAAAAGCATTGAGATTTCTTCAGGCATCATGTTTCCATAGGCTATATCATAGTATCTTTGGACTATTGCAATACAAATCAATAATAATGAATCTTGGCCTTTTATGTCATCCAAGCTGTCTGATGGAATATGGAAGGTAATTACAATGTACTGCATACATAACTGGAATAGCTGCTGTAAATAGACATCTACAGAAGAAAAGCAGAAGCCATCTTCAAAAGTAAATCACAATCAGCTCTCATCTGACATTGGTCTTTGAAACTCAAGGAGGACTGCATCTTTTCAGTATAACTGCCCATCTTTCACATCAAAATGGTGGCATAAGTACATGTAGGGAAATTTCTCCCAAGAGAAAAAAAGCAAGGATTTGCCTCAGGTTGTTGCTCCACTGAATGTGAGCTTAACTAGAATTCATATTGTGAAATAATGTGACAGAAATTAAAAGTTTATTCTTTACCTCCCAGTGCATGCAGCAACTTCAAGCCAAACACCAACAAACAAATTGGCAGCTGGAATTTTAGCTTGTGAGGCGTTAGCCATCTGGTCCCACAAAATAAAACATTTATTTGCTTTGTCTTAAGAATCCAAGTTAAGAGATTACCAAGACATGAAAGCATTAAGATTTTGCTTTCAGAATGTTGGAACATCTTTTCCTTGGAATTTCATGAAGAGTACACATGTTCATTCTTATGTATTTGCTTCTAAGACAGAAGTTCAGAATAAAAGTTGTCTTCAGAAATTCCCATATGGTTTTAGATAACAACTGCTATAACACAAGCCAAGCAGCACACTCACCTTTGTACAACACTACCCACATTGTGCTTTCTGTTACAGGGTTCCTTTCACTCCCTTCTCTACAAGTACGCTGGTTCCATCAGTTAGAATACCCAAAGGAATTTTTTTTTCCACAAAACTGCATTGCTGATCGTTTCTGCACTACTCCTGGTGTCTTATAATAAAAGATTATTTGGAAAGTTTACTGTTGCCAATTTTGGCTTCAGCAACAAAATGGTTTGAAGATAGTACTGCTGTATCTGTCCTTCACATGACACTGAAATGGTTGAATACCAACCTAATATTGACAAGATATCTGAAATCTACCAAGAGCATTTAATATTTCTCTGTCCTGAACACACCATTTGCCTCAGAATATTTCACCACTAGATGATGAGTGATAAAGCTGAATCAAATCACCTAAAGTGAGACTTAAACAAGCAGTAAATTCTTCTCTGGTAAGATTTATCAGTGCTCTGTTTCAATGCATCTTGCTCAGAGTGTTGGGTATGCACAGGAGGGCATCAGTGGAAGGCCTTGCTTTCTAACACCAAAGGCATTACCACAAAGCAAAGCAAATCAAGGGCTTCTTACAGTGCCTTTTAAGAGATTGTTGAAGTTAAAGGCTTAGCTGCTCAGGTCCATGCACATTATGCCCACAGACCCTGAAAAGTGTTCAGGGACGCTGCTGTTCTCTAAGGCTCTTATGCTTGTTTGCGTGAAGTTATCCAGTCCCTAGCCAGGAAATTTTCTGCTAATGTGGATTATCAGTCAATAAAAACTTCCCATGGATTTTACTGATGCAGAAGAAGAATATAGGAGTTTAAGCTTACTTACTAGTGAGCAACAGAACTGTGAATCTTTCCAAATATTGAGGTGAGGAATCTAAAGAGTAAATCCAAACTCCAGTATTTTTACAAATAAGCTCCATGTAATTTATAGCTGCAGACACCCAAAAACTTAATCTACATACTGCAGGGCAGGGTTGAGATAGTTGGTTGCATAAGCTGTTTGGTTTGGTTTTGGTTTTTTACCTTATGCTAAACCTTGAGTTCTTTCAAATGAACTGCAGGTATGGAAAGGGGATGCACCATGTTTGGTCTTTGCTGTTCAGAGGTTATAAGACACTATGCACGTTCTCAGCTCCCCATTGTGCTCACTGGGGAGACAGGATGCAGAACAAATCAAACTGCTGTCTGTTTCTGTTGCCAGCACAGAAGTGCCACAAAGCAGGAATGATGATGGATTGTAATTTACTCTACAAAATACCTTTTCTAGGTTAAGTGAGCTATTAACATTTTCCAGAAGAGCCACAATGCGTCCCTTTCCAAAGGGGAAACCCATCAAGTCTGCCAATATTAAAGTTCTTCAATTGGAAAACTATCACTTAACACAACAACATTGCAGAATAGAACAGGGCACCGCAGGGAGGGTGTAAGGCAAGAAAACTAGCTCTTAAATAGGAGCTTTCTAAAGTAATAGATCAGCACACATTGAAGTTAGTCAGCAGTCTAGAACAGTAGGGAAAAACTTGAATGGGAAACAGGTGATGTTTTTAAAGTACCTGTTTAGCAGCAAGATTCAAAGTGCTGCCTCTGTTGTATTCATAGTACTTGAAGTACATGCTTAACTCCCAGTACCATGCATTAACCGTTTTTACAGTTTTCATCAGGGAGTAGCAAGGGCCAGAGGATCTCTAAGGCACATGAAACCAAGGGGAATAACCTCAGGGCTTCATTGGCAAGGGGCCACCTCACAGAACCTTGAGCAGGGCAGGTTCAGAGATAGTAGCCACAGACAACCAGGAACTAAAATCACTTTGCAAGTTCATGGTGATGAAGCAGCTCTGGGGTCAAGCTAGAAAGTCAGTCTGCAGGTCAGAACCAGCTCTAGTAATTACCAGGCAGACTGCAGGTCGAGCTGGGAAGGCAGTCCATAGAGACTGAGGTCAACTGGACTCATTGTCAGGCAAATGCATAACCACAGCTGAGCTGCAAGCCACTACTTCTCCAGAATAATTTAGGAAAGAAGAGAAGGTGCAGGGCTGACCTTAAGTAAATCTCCACCTGTGGATATGGGTGGAGACCCCAGCTGAGGCAGGTTGGGCCATTTAGGCTTATTAGTGCACTCTGGCTATTAGTGCACCCCGACTAAGTGCTACCTAAAATTTTACTATGTGCTATTTTTTTCACATCTGCAAATACTGCTGACCCTTGTGTTAGGGTAGGAATGTTTCAGCTGGTTTTGTTATGTTTGTGGTGTAGCTTGAGTGCTTCTTAGTTAGATTCTGTTGGATGATAATTTAAAGAAGTTAGTTTCTTTCATACAGGAAAGCTTTTCCTCAAAAAAACTCTAAAATACTTTTTTTCTGTGCAGTTATAAAGAACACCTAGGAATATAATGGTCTATTTCTTTGTCTGAATCATAGAATAGTTAGGGTTGGAAAGGACCTTAAGATCATCTAGTTCCAACCCCCTGCCATGGGCAGGGACACCTCACGCTAAACCATGTCATCCAAGGCTCTGTCCAACCTGGCCTTGAACACCGCCAGGGATGGAGCATTCATGATCAATAAAATGGTACAGATTGGAAGGATGAGATGAGACATAGACATGACCAGACAGACGCAGTTTTAAGCCTTGGACTCAGATGGTAAAGGCGGGATTTAACTGTCTAAATGCGAGTACATTCCATTTGAGGTGCCCTAGAGTATCCAAGATATCCACACATATGATCTTTGCCAACAGGCTTTAAACCAGGTACGTAGGCCAATGGTGATGACAGCTTGCAGATAAGTGAGGGAACAGAAATAGGGGCAGTAAATACATGGGACAGGGTGACAGGAGCATGATAGCCCTCAGGAAGGATAAGACAGGTTAAAAGAAGGTTTGCCATAAATATGCAGAGTCTGGGAAGAAAAGAGGAGGAGCATCATGTGTGGGTGCAGAGCTAAGACATCATAAGAACAACTGAGATGTGGCATGAGCTCTGTGTTGTAAAGAGTGTAAAGGCTCTTTAGGAAGAACAGGAAGGAAATTCAAGGAAGCGGATTGCTATCTACGTGAGGGAGCATCCTCAACGTATGGAACTCTTTTGAAACAGAAGATAGGGTGACTTAGGGCTCGTGGGTCATGATCAGAGAAGAGGCTGGTAAGAGCAGTGTTGTGGTGGGAATCTACTACAGATCATGTGGTCAATACTAGGAAATGGATGAAGTCTTCTTTAAGCAACTCAAGGAAGTCACCAGATCACTGACCCTGGTTCTTATGGGTTATCACCCTAGCACTGGAAGATTCTGCTGAAAAGTTTCTGGAGATCTTGGTGGGCAGTAGACTAAGCATACTGGAGGTATAAACAGGAGTGCAGCTCATAGATCAAAGGGTGATAATTCCCCTGTGTTTGCCACTTGTGAGACTGCATCTGGAATACTGCCTTCAGTTTTGAGCTCCCCAGTACAAGGAAGATGCTGATAAAACTGAGAAAGTCTAGCAGAGAACTACCACGATAGTCAAAAGGCCCATCAGGAGAACCTGGAGGAACTGTGCTTCTTTAGAGAGCAAGGTTATTTAGAGAAAGTGTGGGGAACCTAGTAACAGCTTTCTGATGCCTAAGAGGAGGTTTCTAGGAAGACAGAGACATTTTCTTTACTAAGGAGCACAGTGGAAGAATGAGAGCCATAAATTGAAACAGGGTAGGTTATAGATGAAAATAAGGGGAAAAATGTTCCACTGTAAGGATAATTAAACATGAGAACCGGGGTCCAAAGAAAATACAGAATCTATCTTTGAAGGTTTTCATGACTCAATTGGACAAAGCCTAGAGCAACCTCAACTGATTGTGTTGTTGACCCTCCTTTGAGCAGGGTGTTGGACTGGAGGCCTCTGGAGGTTACTTCCAGCTGGAATAATATGCAATTCTATTGCGTGTGGGACACATTCCTGTGTAACCTTATCTAGGTGTTCCTGCTCTGGCAGGGGGATTGGACTAGATGATCTTTTGAGGTCCCTTCCAATCTCTAACATACTGTGATACTGTGATACTGTGATACATGGTGTAGAAACCACAAGAGACTCTAGGTCCTCTGGAATGATGGATATGGACTGCAAGGAAAACACAAGGGTATGTCATATGGTTTTAAGGGCTTGTGTTTATGCAAATGAAAGCCTGCTTGACTTTGCAAAGTGGCCAGGTGACACACTGATCCTCCTATCACAAGTGAAGTGTATGCAGAGGGGTATATGCCTGCCTCTTCTTTTCCCATCTCTTTTTAGCTGTTTAATCATTTAAAATTAATTTCAGGGGAGTTTATCATTATGGTCTTTTGACTAGATGAAAACACTTTTCTGATAACTCCTAACAAGTAAAATTCTCTTTCCAAAATGCCATTCAAACTAGGGACCATGTTTCAAGGTTGGATCAGCACATTCTTGATGAATTTCAAGTCCATGCTATAATAGACACCACTGAGGCTAAAAATAGGGACAGGAGTAAAACAGACTTTAAAATGTTCAATCAAATAAGTAATAATCCATTGAAAATCAGTCTGACTTATGAAATTATTGCGGACAGCTCACAACAAAATCTTTATTCTGCTTTAATTTAAATGCTGATGGGCTTGTGTTGCATGTCGCTGTATTAAGGATGTGTCTGATACGGCTGCCCTGCCACAGGTCTTGTCAAGGTTGAGATTTCATGTTCACATACCAATATATACCAGTGAGATGGGTTGTAACTTCCAACTGATTTTTTTGTAATTTATGAAAATATACGGTAAATAAAATGCAAAGAAGTGATTTTCTAACTTCAAGATCTTAATACAGCTCTGAGCAGATTCAAGTTTTGTTTTCAATACCTGTATATATCATGATGTAATGTTGCCTATTAATTAGAAGCTGAGCAGAAGAAAAGGACAAATTTGCATAACCATTTCAATTCAAGTTATGGACTTTTAAACCATGTTGCTTGTGTCTGTAGACTAATGAGTACACCATTATGGAAGAGGCTTAGTAAGTCACTGCACTTGGGATGTCCAGGTTTTTGCTCGGCATATAATATTTTGAGAGCCATTTTTTTCAAGCATAGCGTAATAGGCTTTAACTTTGCTAAGCTTTTCTGCCAGGCCTCCAGTGCCCTGCTGTTCTATTATATTGAACTTGTAAGCAGGACGCTCTGCCAGGCTCACCCAGATTACTGCTGCAATAAGGGCCCTGCTGAGTGACTAGTGTCATGATAAGTGCTAGGGAGGGAGTTCACCATCTTGGCATACTGTTCTCATCTTATTAAATTCAGCTTTGTGGAAGCAGGGAGTCTGCCTCTCAGCCTCACTGGCTCTGGCTCAGTCCAACTGCTACTGTCAGACAATATGAAAATAGGAACCACCACAGCTAATGGCAGGTGCTGCACCACCACAGCTGAGGAAAAAAAGAGGGATGATTTTTTTCTTTCTTTTTTCTTTTCCTTTTCTTTTTTCTTTTCTTTTATAGGCATGTGACTGGATTGATTTGAAAATATTTAGCTCTTTAATATTGTTATAGCTCTCCTATCCACAGACACTTGCTAAGCCACTGTTCTTTTTGAACATGTTTATTCTGTCCACTTTATGTAGCCTGCTTTGTTCTTTTTTACTTACATTCAGGAAATATAATGCAACAAACAAGCCTTGGAACAGGTCTGATACCATCCAGATTTGGTAAAGAATGATACTGTAAAGATCCAGTCCTGACACACTTACTGAGGCAAAACTCCCTACTGGGTGGTGCCCAGTGAGGATCTCCCAAATTCCAGTCTTGTGTTTGTGCTGGGGGTGAAGTGAATTGGCTGTTCAAGTGCCCCTGAACTCAGTGCACCTGCCTAACTAATTCTCATCTTTCTTTTTAAAGTCTAACCTTCAGTTTTGGGTGAAGGATCCAAAACCTTCCAAGAGCCCTAAAATGACCAGCTATTGTCCGAGTGTAAGCTGTACTGCTGAATGCAGCAGGAAAAGTGCAACGTTTGCAGACAGGAGGGAGTGAACAGGGGGTGTGTGTTTGGGAGCCATCCTTGTGGAGAGGAATTAAATAAACTCACTCATTTTGTGGTATGAATTTCCACAGTATTAAAGTATGGCTTACTTCTGAATATCAGTTTCTGAAAGAAAGGGCTTGTGGAAGGATAGATGTATTGCTTCTACACTTACTGGTGTCTGAGCATGCGTGGAATCTTCCTTGACATCAGCAAATAAACTGTTTCTCGCTGTTCAACAATAACATGTTCATGTAACCCCATTATTGTCACTTCAGTGTTCTGTAAATTGGACAAGATCAACACATGCAGTGTAACCTTTCTGACAGAAATATTGATGTGGTCCAGCTACAGAAGACATTGTATAGCAAAACCAAATTGGGATCAATAGAAAATCCAAATTTTCAAATGCATTTATGGCAGGAGTTGCTAAGTCTGGCAGGTTGCAGTTCAGCAGCACACTTGTTGGCCACATCAGTCTTCATAAGAGTGACAGGTTTGATTAGATTCTTAGAGACAGGCTGATTCAGAAATTCAGTCAAAATAAGATCTTTCTGCCAATTTGCAATATCACACTCACAATCCATTCCAGACTCATCAAAGGTAAGGAAAAAAGGACTTAACATTTTAATCTTCTCTGAGAAAATGAATAAGGAAATTATGTCTGCAAAAAGTGTGATTTTTTTTTCTTGAAAAAACAAGAGTGGAGAACTATTAGTGAAGCTGACTACCATGAATATTGTGTGTCAGGCCTTTCAAATCCCAGGCAATTGGCATGCAAGGGAATTACTGTCAAAATTCAAGGGCAAGTGAAAGGATAAAACAAATCTTTTTGGTAAAGTTTCTGGTTTAGACAAGTCCAATTTATTTATACTTGTTCTTCACTTCTGTATCATATTCATAAAGTTGTCATTTCTGAAGGTTTTTAAATGTTCCTTCAAAGATACACTTTTTTCTTTCTTTCTTTTTCCTTGTCTTCCTTAAGTCTTTCTTGTTATCCTGATTCATTGTGATGGTATTGGAGGTCAGAGGAATGGGAATTTTGCTCTGGTCACTGTGCAGTCCACACCAAGCAAATTGCCAAGGAAGCCATGGTTAATTTATAAGAGGTCTTTAACGATAACTTTTCTCTGCTTTTCCACATCTTTCAGTATAGACTTGAAAAGTCTACTAGAAATTCGGAACGCTGCAGCTAATGAATGAATTACAGTGGAATGGTTGCTGGAAGTTGTCCAGGAGAAGTGTAACCAAGAGGTAAGGTGAGAAAGCTAACACTCTCAAGAGAAGGGTTTTGATTGTATCAAGTTGCTTTTGTTTTGTTTTACTTTGAGAAAACACAAAGATCTCAGGCTTAGATTTTTGCCACTGAATCCAGGCTTGGAATCAATAAATGTGTGGTGGGCTGGATTTAGATTAGATTGCGGAATGGTTCAGAAAATGCTTTATGATCAATGCATAGAATCTACTCCAACTTACAGATGACACTTATCTCTAACTGTTGTGCCTCTGAACATGTAACGAAGAAGGTGTCTGTTAACGCTAATCAAACAGATATATTTGGTTTTCATACTGTAATTTAAGTGATTCAATAGGGAATTTCTCCTTGGTCAGATTCTGAGGGATTAAATGGCCTTGGGATGTGACCTTTTTTTGTGAGGGGGAACATCAACTCAGGATTCAGTTGTTTCAGATTTTCCTTCATTTCAACATGAAAGAAGAATGCCCCTGAGATATTCCAACTGAGCAGCAAAATTATAGCAGAATAGCAAAGCTGGAACCACTCTGTTCCATGGTAAATCTGGATCTTGAAACTTAGTTCCATCTTCAGTGATTTTGCAGCTGAAGAGTCTAGTGCTTTTAAATTGCGACAATCAGGTGATCAAGACACTCTGAATGAAGGTGGTCCTATAGAAACATATTCACACTTGTCTTCCATTCATCGCAAAATAACAGAGTGCATTACCAAAGATAAGTGTATCCTACTATGACACTTCAGGCATCCTTTGTCCTGGTTAGCTGACAACCTCTTTTTGCAAAAGGCTTTTGTCAAGCATAACAGAAAAATACATAAGCTATATAAGCCCAAGTATGCCTGTGGTATGTTGGGAAAAGGAGTCAACATTAAAAAACTGAAACAATGGACCAAACATGTAGTTATTTTAATAAAGTCAAGATATTTGTGTTTGGTTTTATATGTATGTTTTTCTAACTATATGAAAACAGCATTTTTGGATATGACAGTCTGGAGATAAATATGCCCTTGCATTGTTCACAGCAGAAACACTGAATCATTATGGTAGCCTATGAGAGTGAAAGAGAAAACCAAACAGATCTATTTTCACTGAACAAGTTGAATGAAATGTGAAAAATAAACAAACAGCACAGATGGTGAAACAGTTTAATTTTTAATACTCCTCCAGTGATAATCATTTCCAATATTTATAACAGCGTGATAGCAACATATATTAAAACATATTATTTTAGTCTTAAAAAAAAAAAAAAAAGCAGCTGAGCAATTTGCAATTTTCAGCAAAGTCATATTTAAAAAAAATGGTTTTGGAATACGATCAGTTTAAATTTTCCTGCATGAATATTAAAAATCTATTCAAATGCTAAATCTTTGGCAGGGTCTTATTTCTGTCTACTGTGGATAACGTCTGGAAACTTACAGTTCTGTATGCTCATTTCTCTTTCTTTCTGAATTTGCTAAGTCCAGCAATGGAAGTGTAGACCAGCAAAACTAGAACTCTCAGTAACTCTCTTCACTGTTTTTCAGTATTCTCAGAAACAGAACACAAATTTTGGAGAGAATCCCATATGGCAGGTGCTGACACTAAGCAGAGACAGGAACAGACTTCTTGTTAACATATTATCTACTCCTCACCTAGCATTGGTCTGTTACAAAACTCATTGACAATGAAAGCTAAATGAACTAACTGAAAACTAATTCAGTACTGTTACAAATATTTCAGACAGCTGCATAAACCTTTCCACAGGTTTAAATGCAAACTAAGCAAAGAACCTCTGAAATCTTCTCTATGCCTAGCCACATTGGATATCATCCAAGCAACTATATTTTCTTTCCAGAGCAAATGTAAAGCATTCTTTGCAAAAGGTGGTGTCCTGGAGAGATGAACTGGGGAAACAGAAAGACAGATGGAGGAAATTAAATGAATCAGGTACTGCTGCTTGCAGAAGGAAGTGAATGAGAAGGATAAGTAGTTGATGTGACCTGAGAAGATCCGTATTGCTGTATAACAGACCAATTAATAAATTATATGATAGAGTATTCTATACATTAACAGTTGATCTGAATAGTCTCATCCCAGGTCACAAGAGACTCCATCTCCTTAACCATGATCTCTAATTTCTTTCTCACATCTCCTTGAGGGGTACTGTGACTCCTAACTTGTTAAAGAGAGTGAAGATTGGAAGGAATATGTTATACAGCGTAGTAGTGTATGTAATGATATTTTAATGCTTCTTCAAGTTACTTTGATGCCAAAATGACAGATACCGAGAAGCTATCATTTAGGTCCCCTAATTAAGAGAAAAATATAGCTCTCACAGATATTGTTCTTGTGTTCAGTAGTTTCCTTCAGATTTGGAGAAACAATCACACTTCCAGATGTCCTGAAATACTGTCCTAATGCCCTACGATTCTAAAGATGACTGTGACTACTTGATGGTATTGACAGGTTTATCAGGAATGTCATAGAGCCAGTTCTGTGGAGGTGAAGTTCTCTTGTCAGAAAAAATGGAATGTTTGATTGTGTCCCCATTAAGTGAATATAACATTTATTGAGAGAATAGACAATCTAAAGTGGTCAAAGAGTTTGAGGAGGGAATCAGGAGAAATTTCTCACAAAATGTAAATATTTTAATTTTTTACCCTCAGAAAAATAAACATAGAAATTCTTTTTGCAGTGAGATTTTTGATTTCTCATTTTCTCATTCATATTCCTCTTTTCCTCCTTTCTTTCACACTGGAAACAGAGAGAAGGAATTAAAAAAGGGAAACTGGAAACCAGAAGCTCAAAGAAATGAGAAAAGAGAAAAGCACTGTCAGTTTCTTTCAGCTACAAAAACCTCTTTTTCAATTGTTTTTCCTTTTTTTCCATCAAATCCCAGTGTGCCTCTTGTTCTCCTAGTCTGAAAAGGCAAAGAGCACAAGATCAGAGACAGATATGTGGGCGGTGACTATGAAGGATATTTAGAGGTCCCCACAAAGCATCATTCTGATAAAGTTACCAACTATGCTGTTAGTTCATAGAGCTTTCTTTTTCATTTTCTCCTTTAACTTGAGGATGGAAATTCCACATTACCTAGCTAGATAGTCACGTTGAACTCATCCTAATTCTGTAGCATTCTGCTATTACAGAAGTGCTATGCCTCCTTAATATGCCTTAGCTTTCTTCTGAGGAAGCTGACATCCTACTTTTCCATACTCCTTTTGGAAACTGTAATGCTGTGTTAGATTCTGTCAGCCTTTTAAGTTTTGCTGGGTAGATACAAAACTGCAGTCTTAGCTTGCTTCTAGACAACTGGTACAAGGAAGAGGATGCTTAGTGTATGCTTAGTGTATACCCCTTTAATGGTCAGGTACATATTGCACTCCAAGGTTTTCCAAACTGGTTAGTGACTGAAGGTGTTTTGGCTGACTGGTGCCCCAGCTGAGAGACCTTATAATGAGCCTGATTTTTGGAAAACAGCCTTTGAAACCAGGCCTTCAACAAGAAGCACTAATCATTCTCAGATGCTTGGCAATATGCTGCCTTGGTTTCCTCCTTGATTTTTGCAGCCCTTACTGTGGACCATCTCCAGTGACTATCACAAAGCCTGTCTATATTAAAAAATGATCTATCTGGTACCTGTGATACAGTCACTTCCTTTACATACCAGCCACAAGAGGGAGATGTGGAATACTCACTGAATAATAGGTTTTAGTCCACTATTCATGATAGTTTTCAGTGTTATTGATAGCTTCTGTGATTTTTATCATCTGGCCACTTTTAGCATCAGGCTTTTTTTCCTGGAGATCATGGCATGCAACAGTCTATTTTTAGATAGAGGCAACCTTTAGATGCCTCAGATGGAAATATTCTGTCACCTAAATTTGCCCCCCTTTTACTCTTTAATGGAACAGTTACAGTTGTTTAACACTTTCAGAGAACAATGTGTCTATCTCAGCACAGGAAAAAGAATTGATGGTACTACATGATTTTTTCCCAAAAAATGAATTCTAATTGGTACTTAGATTCTAATCATAGGAAACCTTTTATAGCAACAGTGCTGTGGTGGGTTATTTTAGGGGCAGAGTGGTGCATACTGTAGAAAATTTGTACATGAGAGCAAGAGGAATAGACAATTGCTTTTGGGGACTGTGTAGATTAGTACATCATTGCATACTAACAAAGTGCTAATTGCTCCTTTTGACCACAGGCCCAGTTTACAGCGCTTTAGCACAAATGTGCCCTGTGCACTAGATTACAAAGCTAACACTGCATTATTTCTGGGTACAGCTTGCAAATTCTTGTAGGGCAGTATGCATTAGCCTTAATTGGATGCAAAGAAAAAGGATGGCATAGAGGTACTCACTTGCTATTTAGAAAGAACAGCCCTGGTGCTAATTATCCACATAGCAAATGTTACATGCACTTTGTGATGACAGTGGTAAAATCAAACTGTATACATATATAATTTTAGTAAAACGTTTTAATATTGTATATAATAACTGCACAAGCAATAATTTATCTCTGCTTGGTTCATTAGGTGAAAAAACAGGTGTGAACTACTTTGAACAGGTTGTTGGTACTGATTATAAAGAAATTTTAGCTGATTTTAGAGAAATAGTAGCTGTTTAGGAGATTTGTCAATTAGTAAATGACCATTTCATAATAACCATGTAGAGTAATGTCTCTAATTTATCTTGGTTAGAATCGTACTCAGAAAGGTAGTTTTAGCGTGGAAAGGATGTTTAGGATGTTTTATTGTGGGTAGCACCTCATCTTTCTGCTCCTTTTCTAAAAGTCCAGAATTATTTGCTCGCAGACCCTTTTCACCCCTCAAAGAAGATAGAAAGAAGCATCACAACTAGACACATAAAAAGTCAGTAAGAGATTTCACTTGTTGGAAAGACATAAATCTACAGGTGTTATGCCCATTTTGCTGCACATCACGTAAACCTTTCTTGCACCAGCCTCTTGATTTTGTTGTTCTCCTAATAGGCAGATTTGAAGATCAGACTTCTTTTATATGTTTGCTTGGTCCCTTCTTTCTTTTTCTACAGGGATTCTTCTAGGTTTGACACTTTCTTTAGATAGGCAGCCTGGCACTGAATTAATTTGATTTCTACTATAATTCAGCACTAGCTCTTCAAATTCTTCATTTGGGATTTGAAGACTATGGTACTAGAGGCCCAACCTGAGACTTCAGGCATGCATTGTAGAATTTGACAGTAGGTCATGTTTTACAGTATTTTAATCAGGAAAATGTATTTGTAAAGGGAGAAGAAAAGAAGCTATAGGGAATAATCCAGTGTTGTGAAAAGAACAGACTGAAATATTTTGTAGGTTTTCCTTTCACACATTGTTAAAACAATATGAATACAGAATAACACAAATTCCACTCTCTAGTCTATCTTTTGAAATAAATGAGTTGATAAAAGAAAGTATAAAAAGCAACTGAAAAGGACAAGTATGTGTCACCATGAGGGCACTCTGTGTCACAAAGCAAGTATGCCTTAGTGCCAGCCAAAACAACCACCCACTCAAGGTACTGAAGGGTAGGCATGCTGTTATGACCCAGATTCAAATGGTGAGAGTAGGAGTGAGAAAGTGAAAGTGTTAATAATACTTCAAGCACAGAGCTAATGGGAGGGGAATTTCTGGGATTCCCCTTTCATTCCTATCCTCTCTCAAAAGAAAACTAGAGTTCTCTCTGAAAGAAAAAGTCTCTTTGGCTTATCACCAAATGTTGAATTTTTAGACCGAATGATGTACAGCAGAACTGTATACCCATCCTGACTGGAAATACCTGTATAGTACTGAAGAGGGATAGATAAACTCAGAGGTTTAGAAATTCTCAGAAGACTAAACTTTGACTAGAGCTGAAAAAATTTTTGAGAATGGGAAAAAGATGGGTAATTTTAAATACTGACATACTTCTTTGTTTTGCTGCAGCTGACATAAATTTGAAGGACAATAAATCTGTTACAGCCATCAACACCAAATCCAGCAGCCTGCCCCACCACATCGATTACACAATGGCTTTTGGAGCATATGCTTACTATACTGCTGCAAAACCTTCTTTTTCCTAACTCGGTTCATTCTTACTAGAACAAGCATTTTTATGTTGCTGAAGTGTTTAATGTTTCATATTTTACAGAAGAATTAGGAAGACTTCCAACTCTTTGTATCATATTAACACTGAATGGTGTTAAAACAAGAATTAACATTAGGAAATTCAGCCATTTTACAGTGGTTGCTTTTTTAGTGATTAAGTTTAATAATTAAGAAATTAAAGCTTGATCAGACTCTAGCAGCTCCTATGTTTAACAATGCTCACAGACACAAATTACTTGACCCATTGCAAGTAGGCAACTCATGTAGGTAGATTCTGTATTACAGACATAAGGATTGCAGCATCTCAAGCTGTCTGAAAACTTCTATGCCTCAGGAAGTCCTGTATTCAATGCATTTTCACATACTAAGTGTAGGGCAGTAAAGATAATTGTGTGGTAGTTCTCCCTTTAACTTGTTAAACTTGAAGTGGGTTGCTGGCCTACCACTATCTGTTCATGTTTTCTTTCTTTGCTGTAGGCAGCTTTTCAGTCAAAAAAAATGAGAATCACAAAATCATTGAATGGTTTAGGTTGGAAAAGACCTTTAAGATCACTGAGTCCAACCATTGACCTAACACTGACAAGTCCACAGCTAAACCACATCCGTAAGTGCCACATCTACACGTCTTTCAAATACCTTCAGGAATGGTGACTCAACCACTTTCCTAAGCAGCCTGTTACAATGTTTGACAACCCTTCTGATGAAGAAATATTTCCTAATATCCAATCTAAACCTCCCCTGGCACAACTTGAGGCCATTTCCTTTTGTTCTGTCACTCATTACATAGGAAAAGAGACCAGCACCCACCTCACTATGGCTTCCTTTCAGGTAGTTGTAGAAAGCAACAAGGTCTCCCCTGAGCCTCCTTCTCTCCAGGCTAAACAATACCACTTCCCTCAGCTGTTTTTCATAAGACCTGTTCTCTAGACCCTTCACCAGCTTCGTTTCACTTCTTTGGGCATGCTGCAGCACCTCAATGTCTTTCTTGTAGTGAGGGGCCCAGAACTGAACACAGTATTTGAGGTGTGGCCTCAAATACTTCATCCCCACAAATACAGGGGGATTATTACTTCCATAGTCCTTCCCACACTACTCCTGATACAGGCTATGATGCTATTGGCCCTCTTGGCCACCTGAGCACAAGCTGATTCATGTTCAGCTGGATGTCTACCAACATTCCCAGGTCCTTTTCCACTGAGCAGCTTTCCAGACACTCTTCCCCAAGCCTGTAGTGTTGCACGGGGTTGTTGTGACCTAAGTGCAGGACCTGACACTTACCCTTGTTGAACCTCATCCCATTGGCCTTGGCCCGTCGATCCAGCATGTCCAGATCACTCTTAGAGACTTCCTATCCTCCAGCAGATCCACACTCCCACTCAAGTTGGTGTCATCTGCAAACTTAGGGTGCACTTGATCCCCTCATCCAGATCCCTGATAAAGGTATTAAACAGAACTGGCCCCGTACATGACTTGCGTCTGGCTGCCGACTGGATTTAACACCATTTGGGCCCAGCCATCAAGTCATTTTTTTTACGCAGTGAAGATTATGCCCATCTATGCCCATCCAAGCCATGAGCAGCCATTTTCTCCATGAGAATGATGTGGGAAACAATGTCAAAGGCTCCAGGTAAACAACATCTGCAGACTTTCTCTCATCCAATAAGTGAGTCACTTTCTCACAGAAGGAGATCAGATTAGTCAAGCAGGACCTGCCTTTCACAAAACCATGCTGACTAGATCTGGTTGTCCTGTACGTGCCATGTGATGACACTCAAGATGATCTGCTCCATAAGCTTCCCCAGCACAGGCTGACAGGCCTGTAGTTCCCTGGATACTCCTTTTAGCCCTTCTTGTAGATGGGCATCACATTTGCTAACTTGCAGTCTACTGGGACCTCCCCTATTAGCCAAGAGTACTGATAAATGTTGAAAAGTGGCTCAGAGTCATTGAACTGTTTATGTTGGGAAAGACCTTTAACATCACTGAGTCCAACCGTTAACCTAACACTGACAAGTCCACCACTAAAACACGTCCCTAAGTGCTACATCTACATGTCTTTTAAATACAACCAGTCTCCTAAACAGGCTGAAGTGTGCTCTCTGGAAGTCCAAGGTAGCAGTTCTGCTGAACCCCCTCCTTACTTCTCTGAGAATTGAAAACTCTTACCATTTCTTGATGGCTATGCCCAAGACAGCCTCCACCCATCACACCACCCACAAGCTGGTCCCTGGTCACCAAACAAGAAATGTCCATATGTGGTTGCTTGCTTACAATATTTAGAATTACTTCAAAAAATACGACTTTTTTTCAAAATGCAAATTATTTATTTACATTATCAGTTGTGCTTTCAAAGAAACTCCCCTAAGGCAGAGCATAAATGAATTGGAAGTGGGGCTCTGCGGTGACTCATTAGCCTGCCTTCCTCTGAAGCTTTTTGGCATTTGCAGGAGAGGGTGATGGAAGGTAGAGGAAGAAGAGATTATATCCTTTTGTGATGGCTCTTGTGAGGGCTCTTTATCCCAGTGACTGAGTGCAGATATTGAAAGTCTTTTCTATCTCCCAAATGTCTGATGTCAACATGAGATGTCATCTTTAGCAGCAGCAGCAGCAGCCACTGTGACAGTAAAAGGCAAACAGTGGAAGACGTAGCCAAAATGTTGAAGTCCCTGCTTCCCTCCTCAGGGCTAACCAAGCACGCAGAGACCTACATTCTGAACTTGGGACACAGCTGTTAAAAGCACTTTAGTTTTCCAACCTGTGTGTCTGGAAAACTTTGTGATTGCAAGTGATTCAGACAAGTCTGGCTTTTGAAGCAAAGCAAAAGCTGGATTCTGAAAGTTTCAAAGTATAACAACTGAGTCAGAATGGCAGAATTTCACACCTCTTATTTCAGATTTTCAAAAGAGGCAAAATAATGTGCCTGGTATTTTAACTCAGCTTTGTTTTTAATAAAATAAAATATATGACAATATAAAACTCTATGGATGGAATTAAATGAGCTACACAATATACCCCAGAAACTATAACAAATAGCATCGCATAGAAATCTTCATTCTAAGGGGCAGTTTGAAAAGTATTCACTTCACATAAAAGCTGTTTATTAGTCTCATCACAGTTCCTGGTACAATGAAACTGTTAATAATACATGGTGGTAGTGGAAAATACTTTAATATGACTGTATCCAAGGACTGGAGTGAGTTGCCTTACAGTAGGTTGTCATGCTGTTTCTTTTTCTTCTTTTTTTTTTCAACTGCCATCTGTGCTCCAGAATTCAGGTTTTCATTAAAGCAAAAATCAGCTGTAAGGATTTCAGTCTCATTCACGTTAAAACCCTTTGGAATAACTGAGAACCTGATTGTATAGTTACAAAGAAAAAATCTGAAATTCCATGCCCTTCTCTTCTAGCTTGTATGTAACCCTCATCAGTTTAAAATTTGGGCAGCTCTACAGCTATGTAGAGTCATATAGAGGCACAAACAGAAACCAAATACCAAGTGTTGTAATGAAGATCCTTTACCTTTCTGCAAGCTTGCAATTGCATCTTTGAGAGGTCAGAAGTATGCCGTTAATCTCAATGCAGTGTCGGATTGGAGAGCTAACGCCAGTAACTTGACTATCAACTTCATTAACCATTTCGTTTTTGATCAAAGTGTATAACATGAGGTGTATGGAGATTGGCACAGGTTGCTCTATGCAGTACACTTGAGCAACTGGAGAGATAAATTATCAGCAGTCTGAGTTATTAATTAAGGCAAAATCTCAGAATTCCTGTGATAGCTTTTAAAAGATGTTTATTTTACATCCACCGGGTTGGGTTTGTAGGTGGATTTTTAGGAGCAGCACCGCATTTTTCTCATCTTGTGTTTGCATCATTTTGAATTGCAGAAGAACTCAGGTGGAAAACAAAACTCACTAATAATTAATGTTACTGTTTCTCATCAATACCACCATTCAATATATAGAGGGAAATCAGTAGTGGGTCAGATGCTGGGTTTGTACTTCACATGAAAGAGGCCACCTGGTGGTGCTGGTATCAGGGTATCTCCAACTTGATCATGGCACTCAGGAAGTGATGCCCCCATGAATTGTTACAAGAATAACTATAGATTGAAAACTAAAATAATCAGTGAAGGATATTGTCTTCCCTCCTCTCCATGTTGGTATTTTTTGGGGGGTGGTTCTTTTTCATGCGTTTTCATCAGAATTGTTTGTGTTTTGTTTGTTAATGTTTGTCATTGGTTTCCCATACAAAACCATGGTTTTCTTACTGTTTCAGGAAGCTTTTAAAAATTATATTGACAAAACCAGGCTCAGTATAACTCCATGAAAATGAGACTTTTTTTAGTCTTCTGAAAGTTCGCATTCTGAAACTCTTTTCTCTTTCCGGATCGCACCCTCCATTGGATCTCTCAAACAATTCGCTTCAGAAAGAGGGCAGGAGGGAATGTCTCCATTCAGAGTACTACCCAGGCATGACCTTATTCAAGTTGTGAAAACTGAGAGTCATGAAACCTGAATTAATGTTTGCATAGCCCTTGAAAAGTATACTGTGTAGTATAATTGCTGAGTGCAACATAATTGTTAATTATTTTGATGTGGCTTTGGGCAACATAAAACCAGCGGTGTGCTCACACTCTGCATCTGCAGGAGACACCAAAAATCACAGGATTAAACAAAAATACTCTATTGTATAGGCTAGTAAGAAGGCAAAAAACAGTGTGGGGAAGAAATCTTGGCATTCTTAAACACAACTCTGCTAAAACACCCATTTCAGGGGAGATGTGTGATACATTAAAGTAAAACGTTTATCAGTAAACTTCATATTACCTGGCAAATGGGAAAAACCAGTTCTGCAAGCATTAGTTAAAGTGAAAGGATGCAAGGCAAGTTTATGGTTAGAAAAGTGTTCAGAAAATTGTTTTTATTTTACTAATGCAACACAAAATGAGGCAACACTGGTAAAAGGAAAAAGAGCTTTGTGAGCAGAAGAACCGGTGGCTTGACCGAGTGGTGGTGCAGTTTGTGCATTTCTCAGGCAAATTCCTCAGAAACCAATATAATTGGTGAGTAATGTTTCACTGAATTGGTCTCTTTAGAGTGTCAGTGGAAGGGGGTGAGAAATTGCAGTGTGTGAGTGCCAGCTGCATGCTGCAGCTGCAGTTCTTCATGAGGTTGGGTCTAACTTCTTGCTGAATGAAGTCTGGAGAGATGACAGAAGCTTAAAGCTCCTGATCGTCCTTGCTGACCTGCAACAGTGATGTCCTAGGGTGAAATGCTGATTCTCTGAAGTTGGTGGCAAAGCTCCATCTGACTTCAGCAGGAGCTAGATTTCACCGGGTTTGCCCTTCTAAAAGTATGCACTGGGAGCGCATTTAAGCATCTTTGTGAGAATTGTGGTTTGTTGTGGCTTTGGCTGGGGGACATTCAATCAATGCAGAACTGTGCTTTTTACCTTGAATCCACACACATCTTGTGTCAGCTCCACGCGTTGTCTTTCAGTTTCCCTGCTATGTGTCTGTGACAGAGCTCGTGTGCTGTGAGAAAGTCACAGCTTGCTCTCCTGTAGGTCTCCTGTGTGGTTGGGTAACAGAAGGGGTTTGCAGACCATACTCACCACTGTGCCATGGGAAGGAGTTGCAGGCTCTGTGCATTGTGGACATAGACACAGAGTTTTGTTACTGCAGTTGCTCTGGTCTCCAAAAGGTTTTTTTTTAGGTTTCAGCTCATGAGTATGTGCAGGACAGAAAGAAGTGATATGAAATGATACTCAGAAAAGATTTTTTGCACACAAGTGCAAAATCAAATAGTAAAGAAAAGCTATTTTCATATAGCTGGTATAACTGGAAAAGAGTATGATTTTACAGTACAAAATCACAGTGGAATTGCCAGGCCTTGTATTAATGTGGTTTATATCACACAGAGAAGCATGCACCAGTAAAAAGTGAACAACTGAGTATTTTGAAAGGAATGGTACATGTTACTTACTTGCGGGATTCACGTTGGAGACATTTTTTGAAATTGGAGGTACTTTCATATGCAAAACTTCACCCACAACAAATGACTCAGACCTAAGCAAGCAACCCCAGTGGGAAGGCTGCTTGGTAAATGTTGAGCTGGCAGAGACATACTGATTTCAGAGAGAAAGCAGTCTGAATACATCTCATGTGACTAATGGGATACACTATCACTCAGTCTCTCTACTAAGTATAGCATGTGTGCAGTGTAAACCCATGTTATTTTGCAAAGGTTTTATGCATCTGGGAGATATTTAGCAGCACATTTACAAAGCTGGTGGAAATCTCTTCAGCTAAATTACATTTGTTATCTTGTAGCTTGTTCCATTTTAAAGACTAACACAAATCCAACACAATGGTACAGGGATTTGTGTATTCAGATGTTAATATGTACGTTTACATTAGATCTGCTCATCCTTATACCGTTTGAGGAAGCTTTGTGGGGATCTTTTTCTTAGCCTGAGTAATTATAGCTACTTACAACTGTTTCGTGTCATGGTAATACCCTTGCAGGTTACTGCATTTACTGGAGGAACCAAGGAGGAAAGTAGCTAGAACACTGAATTTCTGGCAGATTTAACTAGGTGTGATATTCAGGGGAGTTTGAGATCATCTTCTCTGGTTTTTAATGAATGGTGGGGCTTAGGATGTCAACTGTTACTCTAGGGATATTTATGTTTAAAACACCCAACCTTAAATGTAGCTGTATTTCATATGCAAAATGCTTAAATGTAAGTGAACTCACGAATTATTCAAATCAAATAGCTATACAGCTTTAAGTAGTGCTGAGGTTATATGTAGGATAAATGTGACCTGTATGCAACCTAATACTCAAGATAGATAAGAAGATATAGAACAAAAATGACTGATTGACCAATCCCAAATTAAAGAAATTGGAATTTAAGTGAAGATTTAACATGAAAACAAACAAAAATAAACTGTGCTTTAACTATGCTGATATGGAAACACTCTGGGAATTATATGACAGAAAGAAAATTAAGTGCTACAAGAACAGACATTCTTTGATATTCCTTTGAGAAGTATAAAAAGCAGAGGTAATCAAACTCATATCACAGATTTGGAATATACATGTCAACTCTGGAAGATATTCTGCATTTCCAGAGACAAAGGTTTCTAATGTAGTGATTAGAAAAATCTTAAAGTTCATTCTAGGCTTAAGTGGATGGTATTATTATTCATATCAAATTTCCTCAGATATTTTAGAAATGTGATGAAAATAACCAAATCTCCATGTGGAGAATTCCATCCACCATATCGATATAGCAATCACAAAATGACTCTTTTAAATTAAAATAGAAAAAAAAGGCCTATCTGTATAAAACCCAAAATGTGTTGAAATAATTTAAAATAGCAAAATAGTTTAAAAATTTAAACCATAAACTGTATGTACTATTCTATATAACCAAGTACCTAGATGCTTTTAAAAGAAGTAGACTACAGTGCAGATGTCAGTTCAGTTATTGCTTAAAACCTGAAGTTTAAGTTAATGTGTTAGTTAAGTTGATTGTTAATGTTAAGTTAAAGAAACAGAGGTCCTGCTTCTCTGTTGGCTCTTTTTGGTTCTTTCCTACTGGATTCCTTTGGAATGTGATTGATACAATACCAGTCACAGGGAACCAATACTAGGAATGGCACAGTTCTAAGACAGTGAATTATAAGCCAAGAAAAAAGAAACACTTGTTGGCCAAACACAGTAATTGTAACTTTAACATTTCGTCAGTCACTATGTCTCTGTCACAAATGAAAGGAGTGTAAAAAAAGTCTGTTGTTTCTAGCTCCTGACTATATTGAAATATTGCTCCCATATGATAATGTTGAAATGGTTCTCTCTGCTATGTGTGGTGGCATTTTCATTTGATTTTGTTCATATTTCATATTAGATTCATCATTTTGTGTTCCAGCTTCAATCGCAGGGAACTTACATCTAAGTATGAAGAGAGGCTGAGAAAGTTGGGGCTGTTCGGCCTGGAGAAGAGAAGGCTGCGTGGAGACCTCATAGCAGCCTTCCAGTATCTGAAGGGGGCCTATAGGGATGCTGGGGATGGACTCTTCATTAGGGACTGTAGTGATAGGACAAGGGGTAATGGGTTCAAACTTAAACAGGGGAAGTTTTGATTGGATATAAGGAAGAAATCCTTTACTTTAAGGGTGGTGAGGCACTGGAATGGGTTGCCCAGAGAGGTTGTGAGTGCTCCATCCCTGGTGGTGTTCAAGGCCAGGTTGGACAGAGCCTTGGGTGACATGGTTTAGTGTGGGGTGTCCCTGCCCATGGCAGGGGGTTTGGAACTAGATGATCTTGAGGTCCTTTCCAACCCTAACTATTCTATGATTCTATGTCTGTCTAGCACTTAGTTGTCCAGGCCATGTTACCCTACCTGACGTACAAAACTGTCATAGAAAATAGTGTCAGAATGTAAGTGATGTTTAATTATTTCACAGATGCTACTTCTATCCTTGCTAAGAGTTCTGTTACTTGTCATAGGTGGAAATTAGGTTGACCTGACCTGATTTAATCTTAATAAATATGTTCTTGCTGTTGCTTATCTCTTTATTAGATCCTGGGCTTATAAATATATTAAGTGATTATTTGTTGGGCTGAGTTAGGCTGGCCAGCTGCAGGTTATGGTTGTGTGGTTATGTTACCAAAATAAGCTTGGACTGAGCTGTTTTCCTCCTTGCACATAATTTGCTTGTTCCTTTTTCTTGTGTGGCATTGGTGTCAATACAGCCACACAACAAGTAAAATTAAGGATTTGATCCAGCAGAATTAAGCCAGCTGGGAGAGGGAAATAGGGAGAGATTTTTATCCCTTGACCTGGCTTATTGCACAGCTGCAAAAGTGCCAGTGCTAACAGTAGGGAGATGACCAAATGTGTAGGACAAACTATGACTGTCCTGCCCATTGACTACCTACACATATGTGGGGTTAAAATTATTATCAGCTTCTCTTTCTCCCTGCTCAAACCAATATGGTAATTACCTGTTTCCAGTCTTTTAGAACCTCTTGTATACTTGAGGATGTAAAAAATACTTGCTAATGCCTTCAAATTACTTTATCCAGCTCCCTATGAGCTCTAGGCCATAATAAATTTCATCAGGTTAGAAACCTAAATTTCATCAATTTGGAAACCACTAAGTTACCTAAGTAACCTCTAACTTGTTCTTTCCCTTTCCTAGCTTGAGTAAGAACTTTACCTCACTGTGTTAGTTCTCAGATGATCACTGGTGTCGTGGTTTAAGCTCAGACCGTAAATCAGAACCACACAGTCTACTTCCCCCCCCACCTTTCTTCCCTCCACTCCTGGAGGGATGAGGAGGAGAATCAAAAGAATGCAACTCCCACGGGTTGAGATAAGAACAGTCCAGTAACTAAGGTATAACACAAATCACTACTGCTACCACCAATAATAATAATAATGATAAAGGAAATAACAAGGGAAGAGAATACAACCGCTCACTGACCGGTACCTTGCCCCCACCCCGCAGTGTTCTAGCCCTTCCAGGCACTTGCAGTTCTACATCCTGGGCATGACGTGCTATGGTATGGAATACCTCTTTGGCTAGTTTGGGTCAGGTGTCCTGTCCCTGCTTCCTCCCGGCTTCCCCTCCTCCCTGGCAGAGCATGAGACTCACAAAGTCCTTGGTCAGGGTAAACATTCTGACCAGCAACTGAAAACATCGGCTTTATCAGTATTATTCCCAGGCCGAAAGTCAAAACCCCAGCACAGCACCAGCTACTAAGAAGGAGAAAAACTGACTGCTGCTGCTGAACCCAGGACAACTGGTAACCTTCTGAGGCTGCAGTTTCATGTTTGTTGACAAAACAGTATTCTAGTCCCAGTTGCTCTGGTGTTTGTCATGGGACATCACCTTCCAAGTTGTGCTGGTACAAGTGGCTGGGAGTCAGTTTTGTGGATTAAAATCAGGGAATTGATCCAATTTGAAAAAGTCATGTTTTATTAATTGTCTTTTTTAACCCAAATCCTTGAGGGGACAGCACACCAGTAAAAACAAGACAGGGACTGGGAATATCTTAAGCTACTGACCACTTTCTATTGTGAAAACAAGACCCTGCAAAGACTTCAGCAAAACAGATTCAGATTTACATGATTGCAGCTGAGATTGAAGTCTGGCCTTGATGCATCAACCATCTGTTTCCACCCCAAGAAAAGAGACTCAGCAGGACTATTTGTAATTCTGAGGACAGGATTCTGGTTTCAGTCCTGTAGAAATATATCACAAATAGCTCTACTGATGGGTTTGGAGTTATTTTCTTGTTTATCCTAGTGTATAATGCTTGGGAACCTACTCTCCAGAAAATTACAGAATGAAAGGCATGCTTTGGGACAGACATGTATTTCAGCCTCTCCAGGTTTACACCAGCATAACACCAGTGGAGTGCTCAGGGTTCATACCAGTCTAGCTCAGAATATAGCCTTTTTTAAATAAGTATGGAATGCACATAATTTTGTCTCAACAACTTCAGAGGAGTGTACCTCACCACTGCTATCTTGGCAGTCCTAATTAAATGTGTCATTTTTTCACTTCTTGAATTTTGCCCATGTTTGAAGTGACCTGCGCTGGGACTGTATTAAATCTGTGAAGGAAACACATGGATACCTCTATTTCTTTTTTCTGCAAACCCAATTAAAAACATATTAAAAAAGAAATTAAAATGAAATTAGATTGATTTAAATGAAAACATTCATCACTTGTGGATCTCATCTTGCTGACCATTGTTTGCTAGCAGTTCCAGAAGAAGTTTTATTCTTAATAATATAGATAAGCATTTTGACTAGGTTGCTGAGTTTTCTGCTGTTCCTTTTTTTTCTGTTCCTATTACTTGTGTCTGGTACAGAGTGACACACATTGATTGATGTTACCACAGGTATAATGAAGTATGCATTTTGGTTTCTGGGTAAGAATTAAAAGAACTGAGAGCCAGTGTTTATAACACATACTGGAAGAAAATGTTATGTATCTGTTGACTTTATAGCTAAAACAATATAGCAGAACATCAGAAATGAAATGCCTTATTTTTTGTGTACATCTGTGGGCTTATGTTTGCACAAAAAATGGCACACGATTTTGAATGTCCTAAAGAAAATCTTGTCTTCTTGCCTGATTTGCATACCTCTTCGAACTTGCACATAGCATAGGATATATTTGCTCAGTATATATTTGTTTTAGTAGTGTCTTCTTTTTTTGTCACACCATTCCCACTTCCTGCCATGGTGCAAATTTACATATAAATCCAATTTAATGAATATGTCACAGAAAGAACATCAGTTTTTTAGCAGTGTCTGCTCTGAAACCCAAATATTGTGGATATTTACAGATGTTCCTCTCGTTACATCTCCTCCTGCAGCATCAACAAGTCTTGCCACCTTCTCTTTCTGCATGACCACACAGGAACCACCTGTTTCCCTTGCAGGCTTAGCTTCAATCTCTCCATTTCTGTGACTTCAGCAAGCTTATCCTTCTTCAGCTTGCAAATTTACAGGCATGATTCTCCACTCAACCTGTGGAGGGTTTCCTAAAAGGCACCATCAACAGAGCTCGCTTCTTCCTTCTTTATGGACCAAAGTACATTCTAAACTAACTCCCTGCATGTCACTCAAGGACTGATACTGCTTGGATCTCATTCTGAAGGGGGAAGCTTCACATGGAAACACATGTAACATCACAGAGTGCTGAAATAAGATACCACTGGTTAGTCTGTTAATCCACAGCCAATTTGTGGTTGTGGTTTTTGTCGTTGTTAGGGTTTGTTTTGTTTTCCTCAAATGCATCGTAGCACATTGTAAAGCACTACTGTTTTCAAGCTCTTTTTCCGGAATTTGTTGTGAGTCACGATTGTCGCTTTTGCAGGTCATCCACTGCAATTGGAAGAAGAGAAAAAATGCAGGTATTGTATTTGGCTTTCATTGGCATTTGTGATGTATGTATGTCTATTCTGCATATGTGCTAGTTCTTTCTGACAGCTCCAGGGAATTTCTCAGTAGGTGTATGCGAACTAATAGGAAGATTTTGGTGTCATCACCATCTTATGAATGTCTTTAGTGGCTATATATATGTGTGTTCATATGGCATTCTGGTCATCAACCAGTAGTCAATGGTATGCTACGAAGGCTAACCACATATTGCATTAGTAAAACTGTGGGCAGCAGGTTGAGGAAAATGACTGTTCCTTACTCTTTAGTTCTGTGAGATAGTTTCTGGAAATCTATGTCCTATTTGAGGCACTGTGGTACAAGAAAAATATTGACATATGATGGGGCTATATTTTGGTATGATATGCATATTACAAATGTATATGGGGAATCTTACCAATGTATACAAGTACCTGAAGAGAAGGTGCAATAAGAACGGAACCAGGCTCTTTCCAGTACCAGCCAGTGACAGGACAAGTGGCAATGGGCACTCATGGAAACACATGAGAGTCCCTCAGAACATTACTAATCATTTTTTTTGCTGTGAGTGTGACTGAGCACTGATACAGGATACTCAGAGAGGTTGTGGTGTCTCCATTCTTGCAGATATTCAAAAGTTATCTGGAGGTAGTCCTGGGCAACCAGCTCACAGGTGGCCCTGTGTCGTGGTTTAAGCCCAGCTGGCAACCCAGAACCACGCAGCCACTCGTTCACTCCCCCCACCTTCCTCCATCCTGCTCCCGGAGGGATGGGGAGGAGAATTGAAAGAATGTAACTGCCGCAGGTTGAGATAAGAACAGTCCAGTAACTAAGGTATAACACAAATCACTGCTGCTACCACCAATAATAATAATGATAAGGGTAATAACATGGGAAGAGAATACAACCGCTCTCCAAGCACTGATCAATACACAGCCCAACCCAAGCAGAGATCTAGCCCTTCTGGGTAATTGCCCGCAGTTTATATACTGGGCATGACATGCTGTGGTATGGAATACCTCTTTAGCTAGTTTGGGTCAGGTGTCCTGTCTCTGCTTCCTCATGGCTTCCCCTCCTCCCTGGCAGAGCATGAGACTCACAAAGTCCTTGGTCAGACTAAACATTCTGACCAGCAACTGAAAACATTGGTTTTATCAGTATTATTCCCAGGCCGAAAGTCAAAACCACAGCACTGCACCAGCTACTGAGAAGGAGAAAAATGACTGCTACTGCTGAACCCAGGACACCCTGCTTGAGCAGAAGTGATCAGGCGATCTTCAGAGGTCACTTGCAACCTCAGCCATGCTGTGATTCTGTTACACACAGAAGCAAATCCAGTAAAGAACCAGAAAGATGATTAGACAAGCGTACGTTCTGGAAGGCTATCAATAAGATCATAGGGAGGGTGGGAAACAGTGGAACAGGGGTTTAGACCAATTATGGAATCTCCATCCTTAATATTTGACATTCTAATTATGTATAATTTTGCTTTGTGTAAAAAAGAAGTTTCCAATCGCAACTTTGAAATTGCCACTAAATTTCCATTTCAGTGAATGCTCTGTTAGTCTTATACTGAGAACATGTTATTTATTATTGTGATTTTTTTCTTGTGTCCCCATTTGCTTGCTTTTTGTCTAGGGCAAACACAGGAGAGTCTTTCAGTGTGTTTCTAATAATTTTTATTTCAGTTTATTCTTCTATCCCATTTTTGATAGTGGCACTTAAAATTATGCAGTGTTGCAGATGACAAGTGGTCTATTAAATTAACTAAATTACAATACGTAGACATACATTATTATATTTCTGTTCTATTACCATTATGTTTTGTGCATATCCCAGTAACTGCTTACTCTTTCTACCACCACCTCTTCATGAGTAATGGTCTTTCTGATCTATGTACAGTGTTTGTTGAGTCTTTGTCTGAGACACAGTCAGTTTAGGACCCAGGACAGTGAGCCGTTCCAGTGATTTCCTTTAAAGTGTGCTAAAGAAATTTGCCAGCATTTGGTTTCATCTGCCATCATATTTTCTATTCACTCAACTTGCTTAAGGCCTCCAAAGTTTTTCACAGTTTCTCTGGTCTTGATCAACTTAAATAATTTTGGAATGTCAGCAGAACACTTTCCAGATAGTTGATAAACAACAGATGCCCAAGGATGGAACCTTGTGGCACACCATGAATAACCTCATGCCATAGCAACCATTTTTCTTTCTTTTTGTTTCTTATTACTTCACTATTTTTGATCTGTGGAACTGATTTTTCTCCCCCTTTTTGCTTACTTAGCTTCTTTAGTTACTCTTTATGAAGAGTTTGGACAAAGGAATTTTGAGACCTCCCTAAATTATGTCATCCTTCTATCTATTATATATATATTCTATATATGTTCTATCACCGATACTGCTGACTGTCTCAAAGAATTTTAACAGATTAGGTCCTTTCAGACCTTATAGTATATAGATCCCATTATATTCTAAGTATTCTATAGTCACCAGTGCAAATAATTTACCTGCTATTGAAAGGAAACTATTGGTCTGCAATTCACAGGATGACTGTGTATACTTTTACATAACTGCTTGTGCAAATACTGACCATCCTTCAGCCCTCAAGTATGACAGTGATCCTGCTCTCCCACTCAGGAAAGTGACATATTGTGTGTATAAATGTACTGTCTTTCAGTACTGTATGTTCATATAAGCACATGGTACTACCACATTTAATGCAATGAACACAGCAGATCACTGAGACATAAGGTTATGATGGTGTGATTGCATGTGTTGGCACTAAACTCTTACTCTTTCCATTTGAATCTCACGGTTTCCTCCCTTTCCTTCCATATTATCTTCATAACAACTTTACACTCTTGCAAACTACCTGTACAAATGATAACAAGTCTTAAGTTATTCTATGTAGGAATTTACACATACCAATTTGCAGCTGAGTCCAATACATTCGTACACTTTCTTTTCCAAAATTCTTGATCCCAGACAAATCTATCTGACTCATTTCCTATTCTCTGCTCTTTCTGAGGTCCACGTTTCCTGCTTGTCTCTTTCCGCTTGTTAGTGTTAGATTCTCTAGCACTGATCATGTAATGTCCAGTCTATCTTAAGTACAGGGACTAATCTGGCTCTAAGAGAGTTTTATGTAGTGTATACCAACCAGGCTGTACTGACTTCAGTGCTGTTAGATTAGTCTATAGCACCAGATGGCCTTCTGTCTTTTTGGCACACTCACAAAATGGCCAGTCTTATTCTGCTGCTCCTGGGATGGTATTTGCACATGGAGGATGATGACTGCACTCAGAAGCCTTTCGTTTTCTGCAAGGTCAGTTTGCATTTAGAACAGTGTCCTGGATGTTCAGGTAACGTACACTGACCCAATCTGCCTTTTTCAGATCAAGCAAGTATCCATCAGTACTACAATAAAAGAATTTAACTTGACTTTTCTACTGCATCTGGAAATGAGGTTGTGATGCTTTCTATTCTGGGCACACCCCTACATATGCTGGAGCCCAGAATGAGCAAAGATGTCAGGAACGTGCAGTAAGCAAAACAAGGTAGTAAAACTGGAAAGACTTTGTTGCAGACAGCTGGGTATTGGTCACCTTTGCTGTAAGCAGTTAGCACAAGTTACAGCCATGTTAAGCCTCTCTATTCCAAAGAAAAAAGTGAACTTAGCTCTGAAGAAGACACTGCAATTATATATAATAATCATAGGCAGTAATGGTGGCATGTTCCACCTACATCTCTCTAAGCACAGCAACATGTTCTTTTGCAAATTCTTGACATTTCTCCCTGTCTACCACACTAGGGAGAGATGATCTCCAGCAAGGAAGATAAATGGCCTAAAAAGGTGGAGATACAAGTCATGACGAGGAATTTGTAAAAATGTAGAAATCAGACTGCAAACTTTAGTTTTCCCAGGAGGCAAGATCCTGAACTCTTGCACCTTGCCTCTTCAGTGACCCTTACCTCAGCAGTCCTTTTTCCAAAATGACCTCACACTCGTCTGGTCACCTTCTGTCGAACCAAAGTGAGAAAACAAGATGGCATTAGATCTATTAACACATTAGCTCAAGTGAAATGGAGAGATGAGGAGTCAAGGCCTTGTCATGTTCTGTGTTGAGCTGATGCAACAAGCTCTGCTGGGGCCCTGAGGTCTGGAGCAGTACTTGGCTGGGAACAGTTAAAACTTTATTGTCCCTACTTTTATGCACTGCAGCTAATATAGATCATTTTATGCCTCTCCCAGTGTATGACAAGACAAATTACTTGCAGTGAGCTTCTCCTGTACAAGTGGTCAACACACATTTCATTACAGAGCCAGCAACTAGTATATCAAAAGTGAAGACCTGGTACTTCATTAATTCACTTTCTTTCATGTTTTTTCCAGGTGTTCTTTTTTCAGTATTTAGTCAAATATTTAGTCAAAGAAATTTCATTGCTGACTGGCAAAGGATTCTTGATCTGCATGCACAGTATATTAGCAGATGGCTCACCTTTGTCTAAGTGTACAGTGTGTTAGTGGATGACTCCACTTGTAAGCTTCCCCTCTCCATTTCTGAAGGATCTTGAGGAGTTTATGCCAAAAAAGGCTTTTATAACCCATCTTATAGGTTTCCCTCTTTCAGCTTTTGAGGAAAAAGAGTTTAAAAGAAAATCACGTTTTTTAGAAGCATATGCTTTTAATATCATATAGAAGGCAGTGGTTCATATCTCAGTTATCTGAGATCACTCCAATGCTTTTGGAAGCAAAACGCTTAATCCTGAGGACTGTCTGGGCAAATTTGTCCATCATCATGCATGGGAATTTCAAAGTACCCACGGGGTATTCAACACCCAAGTACTGCGAAGTAGCTGTTTAAATCACTCTTAAGACTTTCCTAAAAACTGCAGTCTACATGCAGCCAATATCATCAGAACACTTTTTCCTTGAGGGAAAGAAGGGAGACTGTGGTGTTCCAATGTTCTGAAAAGTTCACTGAGTTATTTTCCCTCTGTAGGGACAAAGATGCTGAAATAGCTTTATTTTAGCAAGTGTTTCCTAGTTCATTTGAACATTATTCCATGGTGATTTTCTACAAATATTGCTGTTTGCCTGCTCTTTCTTTCTTTTTTCTGGTGTACGTTTTTGGGGTTTTTTTGAATGTGTGATAAATGTAAATTCAGTATAACCTGCAAATTCCTATCTTTCTAATGTGCAAAAGCAGCTGTATGAAGCTCATTTACATGACCTCAGCTTTTGCAGTATTCCTGGAGAACACACAAAAAGAATTTGGAGCACTCTTCTGACCACGTGATCTTCAAAAACGGCCAAACCCCCCTTGAGCTATGAAGGAGAACATCCACAAATGGAACTCCAGGCTACACAGAAAGGTAATCTTTATTACCTTTAATATTACTGTATAATCCTTACCTGGATCATGTGTTTTAATGTGGCTCTTTTTTTCAACTGCGTAGAAATAAAAAGAGTCTTAGCTACAACAATCTCAAAACAAAAAGAAAAACTTACCAAAAATATCTGTCTTTTGCAAAGATTATTTTTTAGTTAGCACTCTTCAGCATATGCTTCCTCCCAAGTGTGGAAGGCAACTTACGCGGTTGTAAGCAAGCAAGGACATTAGTATTTACTAGAGATTTTGATAGTGAGAGATAAGGGTTGGTACTATGAAGCAGGGATATTTCATGAAACTTATGTCCTGCATTATAACCATGAAAATTTACTCCCAGCAGTTGGGGTGCTACACAGTAAGTGAAAAAAAGACTTAGAAAAATTTACACTAAAAAGCTGTGAAATAAATAATTTATTCTTCTGAGAGTCAAATTCTTCTTAGTACAGGCTCCTTTTGACTGGCTAAAAGGAAAAGAGATCATGATACCTTTGCCTTCAAATCCTTGTTGCTTAGCTAAAGCATAGCACTGAGTTGAAAGAACAATGTTTGCATGTTGCAAGATTATGGAAACTGGGTGCAATGGAAGAGTGGATGTTAACTGAGTGAGAGAGTAGATTCTGAACAATAAAGCACTGGTGTATGACAGTAGAAAACGCAACACTGAAGTGGTATCATATCTCATGGGCTTCTCTAGACAGAAAGACATTATAGGTTAGATAAACTCAAACGGACCATGTTCTTTGATTGTTGTAGCCTCAGAGGGAGGTTGCTGGTAGAAGAGATTTTTCTGAAATACTGACAAGCCAAGTTATTGATTAATGCTATATATTTGCCTCTTCAGATAAATCCCCAGTTTTCCTTGCCTGGTAGTAAACAAAAAATTAATAAAAAGCCATTTTACTCAAATTTAGCTAAATAAATATTTTTAAAACTAAATTAACAGAGTTCCTTTGCCAAGATTTTCCCTTTTATTTAACATTATGGCCAGCCAAGGATCACCATCAATAAGACAGCTATCCCTATTTAGATCAACTGGCAAACATAAAACCCATCTGTGTGTTGCTTAACAGGTGCCATTTTAGATCCATAGGGAGAAAAGCAAGCTTTGTACAGATGGACAATCATTCATTGGACCCTTGCTAGCAGTAGAATATTTATTCAGCCACTGCCTGCCTACAGGCTCAATATTTGAAAGAGCCAGTGAAAAATGTTTCTGGTGGAATATTTTCATGAGAAGCAAATAGGAAGAGGAAGCAGAGGAAATTCTGTTTAAAATTGTTGGCTTACATCCACTAACAGTCCTGTTTTGACCAAGAACTGCAAGTTCTGGTGAGTGTTCTGGGGAGTGACTTGTTGCTACTCAAAGGTTTTAATTACTAAGAGAAATACTATTAAATTGCATACATTTCATAGGAAGGAGGGGAGTTCCTTCTGCTGACAGCAGTTGTATAAGTTGGAATGGAAACTGGCAACTCCCATCCACTATGCCAGGCAGTGAAGGTCCTTTTTCTCCACTTTGGTCATCACTTCCTTTATTTTTTGTTTTACAGGTGACAGAGAACAATGGAAGTTTTAATTTAGATAAATAATGAAAATTCAAGTGAAAGATGCCAGCATTTCAAAATGTGCTTTGCTAGGTCTGGTGAAAAACAGTCAGCCAGGCTGACTTGGTAGAGAAGAGGAGAAGAGAAATATCTTTTGCTGTGGAAAACACCACAGAAATTCTGTGAGTTACTGTGGGTATGCTGTCCATGTACTGAAGTGATCCTCTTGTCTGCAGGCTCACAGAAATTACTAAGTGACTAAGTTGGTTTGCAGAAGCAGTTTGCTGATTTTTCCATAGTCTATGCAGGAACATGGGCATACATACATTTTACTCTCCTTGAGCTTAGGCATCTCCATGTAAATGATAGGAAGTCTCCAATATGACAAGGCAGGCAGCACATTCTGGGAGTGAGACAGCTGAAGTGCTGAACCTGAAGCTGTGATTAGCACTACCTGCAGTTAGGGAATAGTAATTCAACCCTTGTTTACATGTTAAGTAGAATAGTTAAGGTTGGAAAGGACCTTAAGCTTCCTTGAATTTAAGCAGCATATAGACTCACAAACCTGACATCATTTGTTACAAGATACACTTCCAGACCTGCCAACACTCAAGCATTGTATTGAGTTTCCTGACCATGGCTGATACCTTTTCTCCCACCACTACTTTTAACCTACATGAAAATAAGGAGTGAAAGATATAAGCAGTATATGTTTGATGTTAAAAAGTGGCTTATGACACCTTGGTCAGGTGCCAGGCCTTGCTGAACAGGGGACACATAACAAGATAGTATCTATTATTGCTCTCAGAAGTGTATTAATTGCTTCAGGTTGTCCTCAAAACTTACAAGCTAAATTTTAAGATTAAAAAAACCTTTATGACAGCGGTTAAACTTCAACAAAAAGCCAATTGTGGTAGACAAAATTACCATTTCTATCACTGCTATAATTAAAGTAAAAATATTACCAAATAAAATGACTTTTTATAAGATCTGAGGTAAAACAAAGAGACCAACCTTTGCCAATTTTGTATGATTTCCCTAGAATCATAGAATGGTTTGGGTTGGAAGGGACGTTTAAAAATCATCTAGTCCAATCCCCCTGCCATGAGCAGTCACCTTCCACTAGACCAGGTTGCTCAAAGCCTCTGTGTCCAACCCAGCCTTGAGCACTGCCAGGGATGGGGCAGCCACAGCTTCTCTGGGCAACCTGTGCCAGGGCCTCACCACCCTCATAAAACATTTCTTTCTTATGTCCAATCTTATCGTACCCTCTTTAAGTTTAAAACTGTTGCCCTTTTCCTACCACCACAGGTCTTGGTAAAAGTTGTCTCACTGTCCAGCACAGATGGGCAAACTTTGTGTGCGCTTTATTCTGGGGTTTAAAAAAGGGTCATGATCAAAATTATAACTACTTATATAGGTAAGGCTGTTAAGAAAAGAATGTGAAGCAGATTTTCTTACAGGCCAGGAACTGAGAGAGAGGTGGAAAATAAGGAGCAGCCAGAGACATTCATGTTACATTTTAGAAGAAGCACTTCTGAGAGTATCTGTAAAGTGCTTGACTGTGGCTGTCATGTTTCTGAAATTACCTACTGGGATTTTCTAAACCCTATGCATTCATTGGTCAGATAGAGTGGGGGAAGTTGAAATCAACACAAAATCCTCATCATAACTACAACAGTTTAGTTTTGATGGTGTTAGCCATTAGTTTTACTTATGTGCTGCTTTATGGCACATAAATCTGATCTGCCAAGGATCATACCTACAATGCAGATAAAAGATAAAGATGAATATGCCCAAAAAGAGATTTTCATGTAGTTCTAGCTTCCTTGTTACAAGGGAGATTGTTGCTTCAGATCCTCTTTAGGAAACATATGAACTCAAGAGGCTTCTGGTTAGTCTGAGCAGGTCATTGCAAAATCCCCTTTGACATCTTTGGCATCAGCACCAGTTACTTGGGCCTCCAAACAGCTCTGCTCTCATCTGCTTTTAGTGGCTGCCTCTCCTGCTCAGACTCCTTCTTTGTGTTCTGGTGAACGTCATTCAGCAGTCCTGTCTTCCTATTTCTTTACTGTTTGACAGTCAGCCATACCTCACTATGCATGTGCTGAGGGAGGCCTTTCTCCTGCTCCCCCTTCCTGGCAGGTGTGAGAGAGCCTTGGTTTACTAAATGTTCCTCTTAACCACCCACTTCTTTTTCCCAAGGCCTACTCTGCTTTCTTTTCCTTTGGAGACCATATGAGGCTTTCTCAACATGCTCCATTGTATTTTATATTTAAGTTCACTTCTTATTTTGTATTATGAATTCATTTGTTTTCTTTGGGTTTGCTAAGTGCTTAGTCTGTGCATGGCTCATTAAGTTACTTCTAAACAGCTACAGCCAAACCTCAGCCAGAAGCCCCCGATGAAGTGGTATTTTTGTTGTTTGTTCTCTCTGCTCAAGGAAAGCAATCGTGTTTGTATAATTCATGTTTTAAGTTCGTCCAATAAAAAATGAGATTCTTCAACTGGGGTTTTTTTTTTTGTGTGCTTCAAGCTTGAAAATTACATTTATCAGTTATTAACTTGTTTATTTTTTTAATGTATCTAGCTTTCTGTCACTGTTGATTTCACTATTTGCAAACTGGCTTTGTCATTTTATTGATAGCACTTGAGTGGAGAACTCTCTGATAATATATGCAAACTCACAGCTCTCAACAAGCTTTACAGCTCCATTAATGAGGGGATTAACAAGAGCACTGCAATGTATTTAACCTGCGGCACTAGCTCTGTTTCAATGAGACTTCAACAGCCTATTAAATGGAGTGGGGGCTCAATTAACCCAGACAAAGGCCACTCTACAGAACATGGCAGGGAGGACCACAGTTAGCATCTGCCTAAGCAGCTTGTTCTGAGCTGGAAATAAAGAGGGTGACATGTTCTCCCCCTGAGCTATGATATAACTGAAATGGTGATTCTAGTTCATCTGGGCTGATTGAATAGGTGACGGCATTGAAACCCACCACTATCTCGCCATATGACAGTTTGTAAAATCAGAGTGCACTCAACGGTCACCCCAGAGCCTCCTGCCTGATAGGACAGAACTATTGTTCTGAGGTTGGTTGGTGGGAGCTTTTGCTAGCACAAGGCTGCAGTGTGGCGTGGTGTTATGTTTGGGCAGACAGGGAACATTGTGTCAGTAGATCTTTCAGGGAATGTTTTAATAATCTTCTGCTGAAGAGGGATTGGGCCTAGAGGTGTTACTGGTCTTAGTGTAATCTGGTGTTTCATTGGAGGTTAATATAGGAACTGAAAAATGACATATAAGCAGGGTGGGAGAGGAGCAGGATTGTGTTAAAATGTGAATTGTACAGGAGCAATATGCCTATATTTCTCACCAACTCCTTGGTTAAATTTCAAGAGTATGTTTTAGAAAGTGCTATTCATGCTTAAGGTTAAACTTGGGCTGGAAATGCTTTGCTGGGTAAAGATCTAATTCTTCCCTTGTTTTGGGGATGAGAAGAAAGGATTTTGCTTTTCCTGGGAAGAACTATCTGCAAAAATTAGCTGGTTTCTGAGTACCGGCTATTATTTTATTCAATAAGTCTAGCTTTAGGTTTCTCAATAGATTTTGTTACAAACCACAGGTGTTTATGAAGAAATGTTCACTAATGAAAGAATGGCATTAAGGTATTGTGGTGCCCTGGTGTAAGAATGTAGTGGCCATGTTGCAGTTATTTGCAAGAGAATTGAAACTAATAGAAAATGACACTTTTTTCTATTAGAAAAAATAGAAAATAACAGCAATTTCTAGCTAACAACCAATCAAAAATACAAGAAGATTGTTACTACTGCAGACTATGCTAGAGAGAAAAAAAAAGAGAGGGGACATCCATTTGTTCCTGGGTTAAATGCAAATTATGTCAGAAAACACACATCCCTTTTTCTTTTTTAACCTGTAGCACTCCTATAGCACAACTCTGCTTCAAAGTGTGAGATGGTTTTCTTTCATTTCTTCCTTCCATTGAGAAATGCTGAGTGTTCATTAGAAATACACATGCACGTGAAAGTACATCAAGCAGTAAGCCTTCTAGTGGCATATACCATAATCTGGTGACAAGGGCCAATAAAAATACTTACATTATTAGCAGAATTAATTAAGGAGATGGGTCTAACAAAATAAGTTGGAACAATTCTATGGACTCTGTAGAGTACATAGGTGAGTGGTAAGACCATGGCTTACCTGAGGATAAATGTATATAAATGTAACTCACCCATTTCTAGGTTGAACAATCCAAAATGCGTCTATTGCTTATAGATATCAAGCATGTGATATATATAGTGGTAAGCATGTATACCACTTTTTCCTATGACCATTTATTCAGTGCTCTGTACCTTTAGTTTTATGTGAGATTCAAGGCCAAAGAAACATAAGAATCCTTCCTTTTTCTGCAAGTCACTTCCAGGTTTTTGACTCTTATGAATTCTCAGGTCTCAAGTCTTCCAAGGCAGAAGGCATCTGCATTTCTAATGCAGAAAACAAACAAAAGACAATTTTTGTATTTTTTATATCCCGGCCAGAGATAATTAAGAGACACAAAAGAGCAGAGACCCAATTACTTTTGCTTTGAGGTCAACTTTAAGTACTTTTGATTATCATAGCAAGGACACGTGCTGTTAATTTTATACTTTTACATAGAGGGTAATTTTCTTTCCTTGCATCTGTAACCATATGCTATTACAGTTTGCAGATAAAATAGGTGAATTACCATAGCAATGTATTGATTTCCAGCAGAGAAAAATAAAGGGAAGTTATTAAATGAACACTGGTTTTCTGTTGGGATGTATTTGCTTTACCTTTTTAAGTCTAAGCTGAGGTTAATAGGGCATTATCACCTCTAATCACATCTAACTAGACATTCCTTATTGGTAGAATACATGCATTATTAAAACTTCTAGATGTAGTGTTCTTTTTTTTTATTAAGAGGGGAGGAAATTGGAAAAAAATATGTTGTCAAATAATTAGGAATTACATCATGCCTTCATAACATTATGTAGCTTCTGCAGATCTGTGTATACCTTCTTAATGTTTATTTTGATTCCTTGAGTCTTTGGCACAGAGAGGTCCCTGTTGTGCTGGGAATCATACAAGCATATAGAAATCAGGATATAGGATGAATATATAGGAGTGTACAGGATGTGGTGATGGTGTTAGTGATGGTCTAATCCAGCATGGAAGTTTCTGATCTCCTTTTCCTGTCAAATGTATTGTGCCCAGTGACAGCAGACACAATTTGGGAACGGGATGCAACCCTAGCTACTCTCCCTGGTCCTTTCCTCTTGTATTTCCTCACCAACCACAACTGCTGGTTAAGGGATGTCAGCAAGTGCATCCCTGCCTATTTATTTTAATGTCTGCTTAAGGACCTGTTGTTCATGAATTTATCCAGTCCTCTCTGAACCTGTTCATACATTCTGCCTCTGAAACCTCCTGTGTCAATAGATTCCAGAAGTTCATTCCTGCTGTTTGAAAACAAAGTAAGTGCTTAAAAAATCCTTCTTACATGGGTCTCTTTTTGTTGTGTGTTCCCTAGTTCAAATAGCCTGGGACTTGCTGAAAAAACACTCACCTTGTCCATTGCCATCATGAGCTTCTAAACCTGGCATTCAGTCCTCACCCATCTGCTGCCCAACCAAAGTCACAGTCCATTCAGTCTCTCACAAAGTTTAATTATTTTAAATTTTAATTATTTTGCTATTCTCCATACTTTCTCTAACTTTGCTCTGCCTTTTATAGATATGGACCTGCAAGTGATACTTAAGTTCCAACGCTACAACAAAGTCTTGCTTATCATGCATCCTTTTCTACTTAATTCTTGCCTTTTAAATCATGGTCATTGAATGATAAAAGTGATTTAGGCAAAGTGATTTAATAGAAACAAGAATGCTTTGTGCATATTGCTACTGCTAGTCATTTTTTTGTCAGTAGGAAAAACATATGCAGTACATAAGTGGTGCATAGATCTTTGATCCCTGTCAGTGCCATACTAGATTTGCTGGCTTGCAGCCAGGCCAAGTTAACTAGAACTCAATTAGCATTGTTAACACTTTTAAGCAGTTATTTTCTCTACTTTTATTGGCAACTGATTCCCTGTGAGTTGAACTGCACAAGAATGAAGATGTCTCTTAATTTTTCAGCTTAATATGTGGCTTTCAGGAGAGGACAAAAAATCAATGTGGTATTGCAGGTTGATGTGTGAACAGACTACGCATGAGTTTGTGTATAACAAATGGTTATATTTCAGAACGTCAATAACATACAAATTGAATAAAGTCTAAATCATAGGAACAGTTGCTAGGAAATACATCAGATTCAGTGCTAAGGAAAACTATAAACAGTGTTTGGCTTAAATTCTTACCAGGTGTCAGAGAACAGGGACACACTGAAGTGTGGGCATTGGAATGAGGGGAAAAAACAGGATGAAAGCAAAATGCAGAATAGTAGTTGCAAGGGAGCACACAAAAAATAGTCTGTGAAGATATATCTCAGAGTCAAATTATTCCCAAAATCAAGAATTATGTTTTGTGGAATCAAAACAACATTCCCTTATTTCTGGCCCTTCAGGTGAAAATTGTTTCCTACAAAGGATCACCAAACCTGGTGAGAGGTTAGATTGTGCAGCTTTTGGCTGTCACACTAAGCCAGGAGTTCAGGAAGAGACTAGGAAGCATCTGAGCAAAGAAAATGAACATCTTTCTGGGATGCTTGGACAGCTGCCAGCTCATACATTAAGCTCTGTTTTCCAAATCAATTGTTCTGTTGTTTCGAGTGTAAATAGTCTTCATCCTCTGCCTGGACTTCTTGTTTTTAACAAAATGAAATTGCCAGCCTAAACACGTGGGGTTTTTTCTATAAATTCCTGATATTTCAGCATTTACTGTGGTATATAATGTTGCATAAGTCGTATAAATAGGAGACAAAATTGATAGGCAAGCATTACAGAGATTCTCAAAGATACTCAGGAAATACTGTTTGATCATGGGTTTTGCTTCTCTGTTTATTAAACACTGTAGTTTACAATGAACATAACAGCTATTAAGTGTTAGCTAACACTTAGAACACTGCAGTCTGTTTCAAGGCTAAATACTGCTAAATGTTGCTAAATCTACAATGTTAATGTCTGTCCAGAATTAAAGTTATTAGCCAATATGAAATCTGTAATTATACCCTTAATCATTCATATCCTGAAAAATACTTGCAACAAATGCCAAACGTGGTGTTAGGTGTATGCCAGTAAAGCCTGACTAATGGATGGTTTTCAAGTGCTGTAAATTACTTTATGACTATTGAAAGGATACACATATGAGAAAATGTGTGAATGAGCTTGAATCTTTCAGCCAAATATGAAATACAAAATTGCTTTACTAGAACAGACCTACATTTAGAGCACAACATCCTATGTCTGACACTGAATGATGCTAAGGTATCCCTTACCCTCAGTTAAATAATTTAAAAATCATTTAAAGTTCTGGGGGACCAAGTTTAGCATCCCTTCAAGATATTTAGAATTTTGAAATTATGTATCTGTATTCTTTTGATATCTGTATAATAAAGTCCAATCCTCTATTGCACCTTCTTATGTTCTTGCTTCTTTGGCTTCCTGTGACAAGGTCCAGCTAGATCTTGTGTGGAAAATAAATTCCCTTGAGTGTTCTTAATTTTTACTATCTTCCTATGTAAATGAGTGTTCTTCTTTCCTTGTAGAGTGAAACTTTCCTGAAATGTGCATTTTTTAATTATATTTCCACTTTTATCGTTTCCTGATATCTCCAGTCACAAGGACCTGAATGTCAAATAGGTAATGTAAATAGATTACCTGAACTTCTGAATATTGTCTTTCTGCAGGTAAGGAGGGTGAATAGATTAGGTGAGTGTGTCGTGGTTGTTTCTGCGATTTGAACAGAGATTTAGGATTTTATCAATTAGCCTTGTAGTTACTGAGAGTTTAGGTCAATAGGAGTGAGAATGGTGATCATTGACCTTTGCTTTTGTGCTTTTATTTGAGTTGAAAGAACTGAGATGGAAGAAGAACAAGAAATACGTTTTTCCTCTCAGCCTGATTAAACTATTTACAATCTTTTGTCCTCATTGAGCCTCTATCCATTTTTTGTTCAGAAAGTTTTGAGTGTTTGAAAACATGCCAGTTCTGTTTATAAAGAGAGACGTGAGGTCTCTTGTACTTATGATCACATAAGTGATTTTAATTCTTTTAGCCACTCATCTATTGAATGTGAGAATAGATGCTAGTCTGTGTACGTTCAAATTAATACCTTAATTAGGCTTTGGAGCTTTGAGCATAGTAACAATAAAAATGAATAGCTCGCTGCTAACAACTATCTCAGGTGATCTGATGGAACAATGGTAAATTGATGCATGGTTTATAATGTTTTCCACACATGTATCACAGAATCACAGAATAGTTTGGGTTGGAAGGGATCCTCAAAGGTCATCTGGTCCAACCATCTTGCAATGAGCAGGGACATCTTCAATTAGATTAGGTTGCCCAGAACCCCATCCAGCCTGGCCTTGAATGTTTCCAGGGATGGTGCATGACCACCTCTCTGGGCAACCTGTTCCAGTATTTTACCACCCTCTCTGTATAGGCAGGTACACATCTCTGTTTTTTTAAGTCCATTGGTGGTAATGGTGTTCATTCTGTAATAGTTATTGTGCAGAGCAGCACAATAGGCCTGAGTCCCTTGGCCCCCTCTTGTGAGGATCTGGCACTGCCTTGTTGTGGCGCAGTTACAGATAAGCCTTGCTTGCTGAAACCAGTCCTGCCTCCATTAGTCTGAATAAAAGTCCTAAAGCTTTTAAAGTCCTTTTTTGCTTTTAGTTTCACTCACTCAACTACAAATTGACATTAGAGGAAAAGGAGCTCAGGAAGAGAAGGAAACCTCTGTGATGAAACTGCAAGTCTCAGACTGTTTGTAGAGGGCAACTTGTTCAGATTTGGTAGGTTTTCATTTATTTTGGCTTAACAGGTTTGGACTATTACTCTGTATACTGCTGCACTCTCTGGTTTTCTATGTAACAAGCCTCACCTGTGAGAAGTGGAATTTTGCTTCTTTCAAAAGGCTGTCCTATGGGTCAGATCTGTGAAGGGGTTTTATGCGCAAAATCTTAACACATCATTTTGAACTGAGAAAATACAGCTGCTACTTCTGTAATTTTAGATAAATTTCCTAGACTGCCATAACAGGATTTTGTGGCAACTGTTACAAAGGTAGTTTGCGTATATAATGCTACCTACAATTATTTCTTTCTGGGGAAGATGAATATGCCCATCCACGCTGGCCCCAAAGTCCCTGCTCAGCCCATCTGGAACTGCTAACTGCCAGTGTAATTTTGAGTGAAATGTCAGAGAGTTAACTTACAAGTTCTTGAATATGAGTAGTCCTAGGTTTTCTTTTCCTTTTTTTGCTTATATAGGTATATCATCACACCTTTTTACCAAGGAACATCTGCCCCTATAAACATCTCATCAAGGCAGAGGTATAGAGGTATCAGTGATGCCAGTAGAAAGACTAGTAGTAGGTTTAATAGAGTTTGTTTAAAGATCTGTGAGGGAACTTCGTATTAGGCTTCACCTCATGTTAATATAGAGGGTTTTTTTGCTTTGTAAGACATTAAATCCATCCCTGTGGACAGCTCTTCAGAACCTGATACAATAGAGAGGGCTTGTACTGGAAACAGCCTCCACTTCATGCTCAAGCTTTTAGTTGAACATGTATTTCTGAAGATGAAATGATGCTTTGCTCTGTCTGCGTTTTGCTAACCTCAGTCCTTTCAGTCAGTTTTAAACAAAGGAAGAAAGGACTTTTCTAGATACTCTTTAATCAGAAGTGTTAACTGTAGCACCATTTCTACTAAGGAGAAATTGTAGTATTCCTTTGGCTCAAAAGGGAAAAATAGCAATTATAAAGTAAACAAGTTACTTTTTTTCTTTTTGTATTTGTGACAATAGCAATGACTGGACCATCATGATCCTGAAAACACTGAAATACTGGCCACAACAGTAGTTTTCAAACCCTTTTAGCCTTATAGGGTGGGGAAATGCAGATGTTCTTTCTTTGTCATCAAGGGAAAAAGAGACTGACACTTCATAATGTTAAGACAAGACTGTCAGACTCCGCTGGAAATAATGAAGCTTGACAGTTCCTGAGTTAATACTGCAAGTACCAATCCTGTAAATTTCAATTAGTCCTGACAGCAGTAGGGCTTAACATGATGTTTATGTGAAGTGGTATGTTGGTAGCTTTCTTTCACACTTATGAGGAAAAGGATCTCTTTCTCCTTTCTCCCTGTCTTGCACACACAGAAAGCAGGGTTCTGCCTTCATCATATTTATTTATTGAGATATCATGAAGATCTTTAAGTGTCTCAGACTGTCTCTGTGGACAAACTTAGAACTCCAGCTATTCACAACATATCTATCAGGCTTGGGTGCCTAAAACTTGCCACAAAATATTCAAATTTTATCATCTAAAATTCTCTCACATGCTCCACTGCTTGAGCTCTGTGGAGTTCTGGTGATGGCAATACATCAACCAGAGGCTCATGTCCTGTGTAAACATGGTTCTGGTGTAGTCCTACAGCTGCCTCACCCCTGGGAAATGCAACTTTTACCAGGAGTAGATTTGCCAGCAGGCCTAACAATGTTTTGTCCCTCCAGTCCCTTCCCTTGTGCTAAGAACCAGCCCAAGACTTCTGCCTGTGTGATACGTTGTGATCACAGCTGTGCACACGCTTGGTTTAGATCACTATTGATGTCCACCCTAACTTCTATCAGAAAAAGATTTTTTTTGCTGCATTTTGCATCAGTTCCCAGGATGAAATAAGCTTTTACAGGCAAGTAGTATCTTTCAACTGTGTGCTAGCACTCTTGCTGACATTAGCGATGCTGCAGTAAAATCACACCTCTAACCAACTCTGTGCTACATACTGTTTTACCAGCAAAAGTTTCTAGTGCAGTCCCGCTGTCATGTAGTCCTCCATATCAATTCGGTGCTAAATATAGGTGTTATGTGTGAAAAGTTCGGCCTACCTGCCATGCTTAAGGGTAGTCAGTAATAAGCCTCAGTTGGGCTAAGGCTCCCCTAGCAAAGTGCAAACTTGTTACCAACAAAAACAAATCACATCTATGCTTGAAATGAGCACAGATATTATTTTTTAAACAATAAGCAAATGTGACACATAAAACTGTGGGACAAATAACACATAGATGAGCTTAGAAGGCATGGAGCTGTGTACTTCCATTGGTAGCTTGCCTATTAGCTGTCAGGACAGACATTTTGTGTGTGTGATGATGGAGAGCCCAGCCTTGCCAGGACAGACTTCCCTCTGCTCCCATTGAGACTAGTGGGAAATGAAGGTGTGGAGTACATTAAACAAAAGAAAAATACATCTAGGGCTGAGTTCTCTCCTAACAATAAAACACAGTAAAAAAATATAAGTTAAGGATCCATATTACAGATAGCAAGAGCCTGGAAATGTCCCCTATTTTTTTAAGTTATATAACACCACTGAAGTTGACCCATCAGCACCCTTTCCACCCTGCACCAGCAATGGTGGTCTTCTGATCCCCTGCTGCAGGGAACCAACATGCTGAAACAACAGAACATTGTGCAGCAAAAGAATTGGTATTCTAATGCTGAATTTGTGAATCAAATTAGCTCCAGAGCTGCTGCCACAGAGTGGGAGGGTAAGGCTGGAAAAGGTGATATGGGGTGAGTATGTACTGGTTGTGGTAGAGCAAGGAGGAAGCAGATGTCCCTCTTTAGGTGATGCCAAGTTATTAGAACATCTCAGATGTGAGTTTTGGCCATATTTTCAGTAATCTTTTTTTAATTTTAATTCTGCTCAAATTCTATTGCAACACATGATCCTATCAGTCACAAAGCCACAGATGTATGCATAATTTTTTATGATAATACAATAAACCTGGGCTGTATTCTGGGTATTCCTACTTTTCCATAGGTCTTGGGCACCAAACACTGTTGTCATTGGAAAGATATTTGAGTTGTTCGACAACTTGGATTTGTATTTAACTGAAAAGCTTGCCGTTTTAGAATGACTCCTACATGGATGTAAGGTAATCAGAATGACATACGGAAGTTTAAGGAACAAATTCTGAAAAGTCACAAATGTGAAAAAGTGGGAAATTTACATTTTGGATTGGAAATGAAGTGATCTGATATTAAAATAGAAACTAAATTTAAGGCTGACAGAGCACTTTCTCATTTCAAAGGAAAGGAGGGAAAAATAATCAAAATCGCCACTTGCCTGTGGAAACTGTGAACAAAAAACATCTAATCTGGAAAAAATCAAATAGCTTAAATATTGATGTACCTATTCATTATGGCGTTCTGTGTATGCGTTAATTTATCCTATAGTCTGTCTGTCTTGTATCCTTCCTCTTCCCACCTCCCTTATTACTTGTTAGGTGATTTACTTAACACTTTGCAAGTGCCTCTCCTGTGCTATGCATAATCAATTTATCAGAGCTTCTCAGAACAGGTTTCCCCAGGAGAGGAAGTCTTTTTCTTCCTAGCCACACTTTCTCTATACAAACAGCAAACTGCAGTAATTGTCTCAAGAGTTCAGAGAGTCAGACAGCAAAGGTGAAGGACCTCTTTTTTTGCCTTGTCTAGCGAATGTGCTGATTCACTGCCATTACTTACTTCAGAGCATTAGTTCCTCTTCAGAAGTAAGAAAACAGAAGGTCCTCACTGGCAATAAGAATAGAAGGTGGTTTTCCTTGCTGTTTGGTTTGGGTATTCCTACTGCCCTGCAGAATTGCTACTGCAGTTGAATTTCTTTTAAGAATCAAATTTTCACAAGTATGCAGTCTGGTTACAGCTTTGCTCTTCGGAATTACTGAAGATTTGTAATTAGTTTCAGTGGGACAAAATTGAACCAACACTGGGAACACTGCAAGATTCAGTCCTTGTGTACTTTCACTGTTGTTTTCCTGTGTCTTGCCTCCCACCCCCATTGCTGCACACTGCTTGCAGGAAGAGACAACCATCAGACAGTGAAGTCTTGTTATAGTGTGAGGGGAGTGTTCAGCTCAGAAAGAAATATTCCTCTCTTTGCTTTCACCACTCTGAATGTATTCTGCTTTTCCAGCCTCTCTTGCACCAGCGCTGTACTGCTTTGCAGGGCCAGTGTTTTTGCATTACATGTTTGTGCTTTAGCCCCAGTCTGTGGCATGACACAACGCATGGTAAAGTAACTTATGTAGATTCCTGACTCAGAGAAGCTTAATCTTCCACCATTTGCTTCCAGAGAATCTAGTGAGGCATCTTGTAGGAAAGCAAAAAGCTCTGTTGCTTTCTCAAGAGTTTTTGACATGTTTTAACTTTAGACTTTCCTGTGGTGTCACCCAATTCAAAACTTTGGTACTTGCAGATACTTGCGTAGTAGGGGAGTTCATTGTTTGTCTCATTTCCTGTTTTGTTTTTTGGGTTTTTTTCCCCCTCTGTAATTCCTTTTCATCTTTTTTGCACATTGAAGGCAAAGGAATAAAGATAAATAAAAAGCTAGCATGATGGACATTGATCACAAGTTTTACACTGCAACATTGATTTGGTGTTAATGCAAGGATACTTCTGTAGAAAACAGAGCTTACAGGAGGAAGATAAGCCTGGAGTTTCTTATACTGGATCATTTTAAAAGAAATGTCTGGTAGCTCACAAACAACATATACCCTCTTCCCAAATAATCTCAGGTTCTTCATAGCATCTCTGTAATTAGCCCCATGAGCTGTCCTTTTGTTTGTGCGACTCACAGTTAGGGGGTCCCCTCAACTTAAGCACAGGAAGAGCAGACACTTAGCAGAGCTGCTTTGAGAATGCACTGCATTGCAAAATATGCATGCATCTGCTTAGCTTGGCACAGCACGAGTTTGAAGGACAGAGCTTCTTGGATCAGGAGCAGGTTTTGTTGTTTTGTAGAATCAATTTGTGTATTAGTAACATATTACCCATGTGTAGGCTGGGGGTTCATTTTGAGTGAATGTCAGGACTGAAAGTGGGACATGCCAGACTACAGGATTTGTGTAGCTCATGATTCTTCTCAGAGCTACAGTGCATGAGCAGCTTTGAGGAACCAGCCTCAGTTTCCACATCTGGGCATGCAAAAATGTAGGCATCAAAAATTAGAGATCACTTATGAAAATGTGAACCTTGACAATGCTATGTTTTTCAGTGAGCTGTCAGAGACAACTGGAAAAACACATTTTAAACATTGAAAAAGAAATCAAACCTTTACCAGGTCACAGAAGCTACTAAAGGGATTTGCTTATCATAACCAGACAAGCATTTAAGATAAGAATTGGTTGCATTTTCTGTTAGTGATGGCCTTTGCTAAGGAACAAAAATTGGAAGTAGCATAACTTGAAAGCAGTGAAACTGTTAGGAAGAGAGGATATGGGGGAAAGATTGAGGCCTTTTGAGAGGTGGGCTGTAATGGATTTATTTAAGATGCTATAGTCCCAAACACCAATTCTGCTCTTTGGCTGAGTTTGTATCTCCATTTGTAAGTAACAGAAAGGAGCTCTTGCTTGTACATCAGCTCTCTTGGGCCTCAGTTCAGCAGATGAGTGCCAGCCCACGTCTTCTGATAAGAGAGCAAATGGGAAAGAATAGGGGAAGATTGAGAGACAGGCGAGAGGTGTGAAGGAAAGTAATTTAAATTACTGTCCTACTTCTCTCAGAAAAGAAATAGAACAATTTTGTGCTGTGAAGATGAAGAAAAATGTGTGCCTAGTAATTTTCTTTCAGCATTCAGTGTCAATATTCTTCAAAGTGTAAATGAGCAGTTTAACAGAGAGAATTAAATGAAAGGCCAAGTCATATAACAGAGTGTTATTCTTTCACTTCAGCACAATATAATTTAAAGATAGGTGAGTCAGTCCCACACAGATCCACAGGAGTGTTATCAACCTATACTGGTAAGGAAACAAGTTGGTGATGGTTTCTGTTGCATTCCATAACTGCCAAACTTATAGAAAGGAGCAAGTGATGTGATTGGGAAGCAGGGCAGTTGTTGCAGTGACTGTCAGCCCTGGTTCTGGCCCTTATGGCTGTAGAAGCATGGCAAGAGTCTCACCAGGACTGTAAACTGTCACAGAAACAGTTCTACAAGAGTCTCTACAAAACCGAGTCAAGTGGTAGGAGCTTTATCTCCTCCTGAAACATACGGTTCATTATCTGCTCACTGAGTTTTGGTGGACGTTTTACTGGAGTTGGGAAGGTGGGAACTAGCTTCTTGAGCAAGCACAATCCTGTTTGGGGAACACACCAAGCTTCACATCACTGCAAAAATCCCAGTATACTTTGATTGACTCTGGTGATATTTGTCACTTGGGAATCTTGCAGGATTAAGGTCGGTAATTTTTTTATGAAGACTTGTCTACCTTGAGTTCTGTTTTCACTGCAATACAAGGCATGATGAAGTGGCAGGGCTGTGAATATTTCACCTTTATTTCATGGTAGGTGAGAAGAACAGAGAAAGGGACAAAGAAGAGGACCTACAGAGACATTGTGTAGGAGAAACTACTTGTGGTAAGGTTTCCCTAGTTAGGTATTTGCTTGGGGTGGAATATCTTCTGTTACACATTTTTCTCATTTGTTTGAGCTTACAAAATGTGTTCATAATTGGAGCTTTTTCTTTTTCTTTTCTTTTTCTTTTTCTTTTCTTTTCTGTGAGTAAATGTTTGGTAGAAAGATGACTAGACAGGTTTTGCAACAACCTTCTGTATTGTTACTTCGGACTGTGCTGATTTGGTTGGAACTGGTCATCTCCTGCCACGTATTCATTATGGTACTTTTCAGTGTGATGCTGAAGCCACAGACAACTGCCACAATAAAGTAGTTAGACCTCCCTTGCTCTTTCCTCACTATTTCTCTTAGTCCACGTTCCTTCCCTTATTCTAGCTGTAGCAGTCATCAGCTCTCACATGAGCCAATTTAATTCACTGAAATGATAGAAACTGTCCTGGGTTTTTTTCCCTATCTTTTTTTTTTTCCATGTTAGCGATTTAGACTGGCTCACATCAGACTTGATGTGATGTGCAGAAGAGGTCATACAGAGACATACCTGTCTTGTAAAGCCAATCCCTAAGAGCGTGTCCTCCTATAGATATCACTGAAATTCTCTGGATTATTTTAAAGGGGGTGAGAGTGTCCAAGTGTCTGACAGTCAACCTTCCTTTCATCTCAGGAAGAGTTAATGGCATTTTGTCAACCTTGCTGTGCCTTAAGAGGCTCCAAATAAGCAACCATTCTGTCCTCCTTTGATCTCCTGACATAAGAGAAACTTAGTGCCAAAATGAAAGGAATGTAAAGGGACTTGTGTTGATGTTTCTAATGTTAAAATGGCAACATTAACCATCTTGTAAGAGGTCAGTGCCCACTTCTGGCAGTAACTGGTTGCTAGATCACTTGGACAGAGAAGTTATCACTGCATACATGCAAAGAACCATCTGTGGCTTTTCAACATGTCTCAAACACTGGAGATTCACATCACATGTGGAATAGAGTGATCTGAGCATGGAGAGTATGCATGAGAGTGTCAGGGTCCATGCATGCATGCAACAAGACTGATTCATGGAAAGCCAAGTGAATCCAGAAAAGTGTTAGTCTTAATGAGCTAATCAACAGAGCTTGCATAGTAGGTCTCTGCTGGATGTGGTCAGATTCCCATCACTCTGGTCATGATAGATGTTGGCATGTGTGCATGAGTTCATTCATTCAATGCAAGCTTCAGTACTTGTTATCAACATCCAGGATTAGGGTTACTCTTTGGTATAGGCAAAATCTTAGTTATCCTCTTACCTCAAGAAATGGTTAGGATGCAGCTAGTGAGAAGGTTGGAGAAATTAAATGGAGCATGTTTTACCGGCATTGGGACAGGTAGATGACGTGGCTTGTTGGTAAAATGATCAAATGTTCTTTAAGAAATCTTTTTTTAAAAAGTGAATGAAAGTTCCCAGGGAAGGAGCACATCTAGCTATTCACTGAGGAACAATAAGAGACAGTAGGGTGCCTATTTTGTTATACAGCTGTTGACCACAACAAAAATTTAGGAATTATTCCTCTGCCAGTAGTCTGTAGAGACAGACTGAAGGAGGAAGAGCTGAGAATGGGTGGGAAAGTAGTGACCTGGAATTTCACATTGCTGTGAAATGCCAGGCTTCACTTTATCCTGTGCAAAGAAGAACAGAGGAAAAGGAACATCCAGAATGGCTGAGGAGGGTTACAAAGCTCATAACCCCTTCTCTGAATTTCTGTCTCAAAACCCAATAGCTAAAACCTTGCAAACTGTGAAAACAGGCAAACCTGGGTCCTTTACTCAGGCTGAGAATTTTTTTTTAAGCATCTTTATATTAAAGTTGTGCAAATCTCTCTAAGTTTCAGAAACAAATAACTCAAGGAAAATGATTTGTCTGTGCAAGTTAAATAAAAATGCCGGTTGTTTGACAGTAAGTTTGATCCGCCTACAATGCCAGTAGTCCCGTCCACAAATGCCTGACAGTTTGTGTCCTAATCTGCGAGTCCTGTTTCCACACTGGAAACATGTTGATGCAAAAGTTTCTCCTGACACTATTCAGTCCTGCTTGTTCCAGTCTGTGCTGCATTGAAGAGACATTTTCCAGCACCTGTGTTCTCACTGGTGCCTTCAGCAAAGCCCTGCACATGAACCATTAGAAATACATGCTGACCTTAACAAAGAAGGAGTCAACATACTTCACTCATAAAACTCAGGGAGCAATCAGATGGCATCCCAGTGACATTCATCACAGCTGCTGGCAACAGCCTTTAATTCATCTGGTATTTAACCAGGGTGAAATGCCCTATAGCTATATCATGTTTGTTGGTGTTAGATGAACCCAGCTCATCGCCTGCTCACTAAAGTTCAGGATTTAACACCAATCCATGGTTTAGAGGCAGTTCATCTCCTGCACAGAATACTTGTCTCCTCTTTGTCCTTTATTCTATTTTCTGTTCTCCAAAGTTTGTTTTCTAAACTCTCCTCTGCTCACCTCCAACATGTAATTGAATACCTTTGGCTGGGTTTGATAGCTATGTTACACTCTGGTACAAGTCAGGGATGCAGCATATGAGTAACATAATTAAGCCCAGTGATAACAGGAAAAATTTCTAGCTTTCACTGTTAGGAGTTAAGAATATTCAAGATGTGAAAAATGTGTGTTCTCAAGGCTGAACACTTCAGTGATGTGGCTGTAACATCCTTTTAAAATGATGTACAGGAATGGGAGCTAGTTAAGAACAATAGCCCAGATATTGAATAGTTTTATATCACATGCTCGTTGCCTGCTGAGTCTTTAGAGAAAATAATTTGGCTTGTTTCAGTGTGATTCTGATCCAAAGAAGTCAATGAAAGCTAATGGGCTAATGGGGGCTAGAGTAAATCTAGTGGGTATTAAACACGGCCCATTACAATCCTATAGGATTGCCTCCACTGAGGTTAACTGGGAGCCCTACACAAGTAATCTTCTCGACCTAGGAAACAAGAATAGAGACACAATAACTGTAAAGAAAAACAAGGAGGAAGTTATGGATCTTTCATGAATGATGCTAAAGGCAGAAGAAAATCCTGAAATGAATCAGTTATTCTGGGCTATCTAAAAAGTTAAAAATAGTGAAGTACGTTTTTATGGTTCCCAGCACTCAAAAACCATGAGTGAAGGTCCCCACATCATTAGATTTTAAGTAATAGTAAATCTCGTGTCCTTTTTAGGGCAATGACAAGACTTGTTTTCTGGTTTAGACTTTTTTGTCACAATGGTGAAGGGTGGAAATCTTCTCTTTTTATTTCTTTTTTTTTTTTTTCTCCAGATAAAAGAACATTGAGGTTCCCAGATGATCACTTGACACTGGGAATTCAATATATAGACAGAACACTAGGTACAGTGAGATTTGCGTTAAATCCGTAACAGGTAGTACAAAGGAACATTGTTAAAATAGTAGAATTACCTTTGGTAAAGTGCCAAGGGAACACAAAACAGGGGGTAAAGAGAAGACTCAAATGTATCTTTGAATTGACAATGATGCTTAAAGTTACTGAATGATTTGTACTTCAGAGAACTGGCTTTTTGAAAATCATTCTTAACTTATTATTCCTAATAATTTACTGTCATAAATTTATCCCTTTTACCATTTATGAATTGACAGCAAATTTTATGTTCCCAGTCCTGTTAATTCTTAGTATTTGCTGTGCTGTTCAGCTAAGCACATTCCTTCTGATGATGGAGTCTTAAACCGAACTCCACATAGACGTTTCAAATATATCTTATGACTGATTCAATATGAAAGTGTTTGAGGGAATCTGAGAGTCTTGATCATTAAAGGAAGGGTTCAGAGCTGCAAGTTGTGGTCTTCAAATATCTTAATGAAAGGTGCCTGTCTACCAGAACATCTTAGAAGCATTTATCTCTTGAAAGTAGAGAGCTGTGTTTAAAACCTGAAGGAATAATTTAGGTTCTTCTTGCTTACTGAGAAAAATGCCTACAAAGGAAATAGAGATGTGACTGCAGAATGAGTTAGTGTAGGCATTATGCTAGCTTCGGTCTCACTTGCACAGAAAAGCTCAAAGAAAACGTGTCTGCTTCAGTGCATATTGTCAGCTTCACTGCTGCTGAATACTCTGCTGTTTAGTGAAGCTATGTCTGCTCATGGTGCAGTTATTTCCAGCATAGATATATAACTGTGTTTTAGCAGCCTTGGTACAAAGGATGTATTTCTGTGTTCATCAGCATTGAGCAATAACCTAAGAGTGCAGGACTTAGTTAATAAGGAGTACTCCAGACCCTATGTGTTGCTTTGTGGCCACTCACTTGGACTGTGTTGGGGCTACAGGAACTTCAGTTAGTCAATCTTTGTATACAGCAATATAAGCAAGGCCAGGATAAGCAGTTTATAAACTGCTACCCCACCTGAGATAGATACTTAGCTGAATGGACTGTCATTATCAGTAAAACTCCTGTGGTGTAAATGGCTCCTCATATAGTGCTAAAGGCTGAGGTTGATACCCCCAAGGTGAGTCAGTTGTCATGGGTGAAAGTATTGTTAGTTTTGCCTTCCTATCTGTCCACTGGAAATTAGCGCCCAGAGCACAACAGGGCTTGCTCCTCAGCCTAATTCGCACCCTGGTGTGTTAACCTAAAGCAAAACCAAGGGTGCATTACATAAATATTACAGCACTATAAGTGGCAGTGCAAATTTCAAGGTGGGCTGTGACCACTGACAGGAGAGGCAGGTGGCCAATGGGATGCAATAGCTGACCCACTGAAGATGGGAACAAAACCGTTTGGTCCTCTGCCCTTTAGATGGAGCACTCTTCCTCCCCCAGTGCTCTGCAAACACAGGTCATTCAACACATCCATAATGGGGAAAAAGGATGCTGTTGTAGGCAAACTCTCTGCATCTATGGATTAGTGTATCCATGTAGTCCTCTGTGTGACACCCACACAAAAAAATTCAAGCTGATTTGAGTCATTAGGTATGACTACTTAACATAGTGAATGTAGCACAGTTAAAGCAGTTAACTTTGCTACTATCAACCCTCTACTGGATGTGTTGACACTTCCCACACTCCAGGGTTGAGAGTTTATTACTGTGATTTCTTCTTGGTGTTGCTGTTATAAAATGACCCTTTTAAACCTGATTAGTGCTGCATAAAACAGTATTGAAAGTATCATGGGTTTGAAATGCATGCACATTTGTTCTCATCTGTGTATGATAGGTTAACTCAGGGTGAGAAACCTTCTTAGAATTTCTTTAAGTGCACACATAAGAAGCATGTGTAGAATATGTATCTAGGACCCACGGTGTTTCCTACACGATGGTTAGCATGTATGGATATTCTGAAGGCATCACATTAATGAGGGGATGTGAATGCAGTGAAAGATGCTATTGTTTTCATAGAAATTTACTGTGGGTAAAGTTATGACGGAAACAAGAAAAAGAACCCCTAAATGTCAGAACACCTGCCTGGAGTTTTTGGCGCTGTGTTTGACATTTAAACCAGATTTGGTGGTGGCGTTTCGTTTTCAGGACACAGCGTGTCAGAAGGAGTTGTGTAGGAGGTTCATTAAAGGTTCATATTAAGATCCACTTCACAATGGTCCTACTATGTGTTTGTGTGGAGAGGTAAATTGTGTGGGTTTGCAATGCCAAGAGCTCTGTAGCATCTATTAGTTTGAAGGACATTACAAGGGATATCAACAAAAAGGATAATAATTAACTATGTGATTCTTATTGTGATTATAGTCATAAAAATGATTCCACATTGAGATGCATTGACACACAGCATTTGCCAATTTGTTCTTTTTCAACATTTTTCAACTTGACTGTTGTAATTGTTTTTGAGTTTTCTTGGTTTTGCTTTTTAAAACTCCTGTTATTTTTATTTTGTTATTCTTATCACATCAAGTGATGTTCTTTTTTCTGTAGTAAGGAGGGCAGTTCTATCACCTCTTGGTTTCCTGAATCTTTAGGTAAATAATTTGATTAATATTTTTGAACCTATACAAAACAGAATTATTTTGTAATTGTAGCTGAAGAGTATAAAGTAGCTGCATTCACACAGAATAAAAGTTTCAAAAATTAACTCCACTGGCAATTACTCTAAATAATACAGCATATAGAAATATGGATCACATGTCCTGCCTCAACTCATTGTGTTTGCATCATTGTACACTTTCTAATGACAACAATATAATAATCTATCAGTGAATTCCCTCTTAATTTTCTATTCTAAGCTTTCACCTGGATTTGTCTCTTCATTCAGCTTCCCTATCTTTTTGCTGATCCCAGGTTCACTTGCTGCTTACCTTGTCTTCAGTAACTTAGATTATAACAGCAGGGACAATGACATAGTCAGTTTTGTCTAATATCTAATAATATAGGTTATTATTAACACTATATATTAGCATTATAAAGTACTGTGTTGTACAATTAATGATTGTCACTAGAAATGCAGGCGAAGGTCTCTGTGCAGAGGGCTAAGCGGTCATAGGCATTTCTACATGAGAGATAGACATACAGGGTGGGGGGTGGGTGAGTGTAACCTTCCCTAAATAAGTTCTCACAAAGTGAAGTGGCACAATGTCTTGAGCTTAAAGCTATGCTCTGACTGCGTTTTGGGGAAATTCAAAGCTAAGAGGTTTAGCTTCTTCTTCAGGAGAATCGCCCCCCCCAAGTACCCTGGAGGGCTTCAGAATGTGGAACCCCAGGAGCCTCAGGGAAATGGGAGAAAAATAGACCAACATGATAAACATGACCAAAAATCAAGCTGAGCAAAACCCAGTCAGTCTACTAGGAATAAAAGCTCTCCCATAGACAGCAGTCTGTGCATCTATTAATTGTTATAGTTTAGAAAAGCTGTCAATCCGCACTCCCTTCAGGTGCACCCACAGATCCAGCGGTCAGGGAGGTTTTCCTTCTGTCTGTCTGCTGGGGTGCAAAACATTCAACCATGCCAGCCGCCATTTCAATACGCAGCCACCAGTCCAGCTTGGCAGCACGCATCCTGCCACAGCTGGCCCTGGGAGGTCAGCTCCGGGAGTCACTGAGCAGGTAGTGCTGTCGCTTCTGCTACATCAGCTCTGATCTAGTCTGATTCAGCCTGCTGCTACAGAGTCACTTGAGGGGATCCTTGTGGGGTTACCAAAGCAAAAACACTTTTTGCTTCTAGGATGAATATTTCTGTTTTGGACAGAAAGGACCTCTCTTTTCCTCTTGTGGGATTTGGAGCAAAGAACACTGCCAGCTGTACCACCTGCTGGATGGAGATGTTGGAGGGTATCATCTCCCCAGATCCCTTTTTGTCCAATTCTGCTTACAGTCTGGTATTTTATATATATATATATATATATATACACCAGATGTCTTCCCACAAAACAACAAGATACTGGGTCTAATTATGGAAAAGCAACATTTTACTTCATACAAAGAAGGTTGGCCAGGTCATTCCCTTACTGAGGAAGCACTCTTTTTAACACAGGTGTGGAACATGAATAAATTTTGCCACAATGCCAGGCAGGTGATGTCTCCTGCATTCTTGCAAGATATCCTGCATTTCTTCTCGTTGTGCTGGAACACTGAGCCGCATCAACAGCAGCACACAGCTACCATGGCAAAAATGACCCAACAGAGCTGAAGCTAACACACTGCAGCTGCTTCCCAATATCAGACCTTAGATATCTATAGATTAAATTGTCAATGGCCCAAATTTCCTAAATTTTGATGCAGAATTCACCCTGGAGAGTGCATCTGGTGTTGTGTGCTTTCCAGTGGCAGACAGAAAATGTTGTGGGGACATGCCTATTAAAAAACAAGTCATTTGCAAAAGCAGATTTCCAAGCTTTCTCATTCCAATTGTAATTCTGTTAAAATATCAGGGCAAGGGAATTGGATTTGGTCATTCTGTTGTGTTTTTGTTTGGTGGTAAAGATGTTGTCATTTTTTCCTTGACTTCAAAGTTTGTTTTTCTCCTATGGATATGCCTCCAAGGATGAATATTGCCTTTGAGTTAGATTTTGCAGTTGTCGTTGGCTGAGTTCTTGATTACGGAGATCAAGAATGGCTCAGACTCTTATCTATGAAGTGCAGGGTGGAGAGAGAGGTAAATGTTTCTTCCCTTGGCCTATCTTGTGCAGGACAGGGAGGGGTTTGTTTGCCTAATCAGCTTGTGATCCAAGTGTTTGTTTTGCAAAGTAGTATATGGTTTCCTTGGATTCCCAAGCCTAAGGCAATGGTGCTGGGAAACATGTAATTGGGGTCCATTCTTGATATTCATAAAGAAGACATAGACTTTTTCTTTTTATAAGCACAGCCAGTCATGCAGCAAAGCAAAAGTATGCCAGAAATAGGTGTTTTATTTATAACTCAGTGCATTAAAAATCAACCAACCAAAACCTAATATAGTCCAGTCCAACCTTTTTTTTATGTCACCATGTTGTACTTGCTCTTCCTCTTCTCAAGATGACAGTCCTGGGATCTTGATGTCAAGCTGTGGAAGCGATTTCCAGACAGAGCATCTGGCTCCTTGTATGATTCCTGAGGCAGTCAGTTGTGTTGGTGGCCATGGAGTTGCCTCTGGCTCTGGCATGTGGTTGTGTTAGTTGCTTGATGGGGCTCTGTGGTCGCTCTGTCCTTCTGAATGCTGCTTTGTTTTGACTTTTCAATCAGTTTGCACTTATCAATTGTTTTTGTAGTGACCATTCCCTTTAGGAGGTATTGTCCTTCCCTCCCAGCCGTTTCTGTTCCTACAGACGGATGCAGCAAGAGCAATACTGTAAACAGCAGACTCAGCCTGCTGAGGGGCACAGCCTTTTCCCAGTGCTGTGTTCCTGAGCTTGTCTGATAGAATTGCTTTGGATTTTCCTTCACTTTGTAACTTAAAGCACAATTCTTATGGCTCCTTTTTAACTGAGGACCTTTGAGAAATTGCACACAGGACAAAGATATGGATGTTGAAGGCATGGTTTGCGGGTTTTCTGTGGAAGTAAAGCAAGAAAGATTTAAGGATTTGACTCCTGACGAGGCTTTAATTGCTAGCAAGGCCAGAGGAAGAAAATGCTCTGTGAGTGCTGTGTGCCCTGACGTCTGCTAATCCAGCGTAGAAGTGGCGCACAGCACAGTGCAGGTCTAAACCCGTCTTTTCTCAGGGGTGGATACTGCAGATAGATCTACACTGGCACAGAATTAATCATAGGCCTTCCTTTTAGTAACTGACATAAAATAGTTTTACTTGCTAATTAGATTAATGTTGACAATTTCTCTCTCCCTTATTGGCAGTCCCTAGACTGCCCCAAGAACACAAATTTTAATCCCCTTCCCCATCCAGCCTGAGCCATTACCATAGATCAGAGCCATTAAACCTGCAAGTGCACAAGGAGGGTATGTAACTCAATTATGGGAGAGAAGGCTATGCCCAGCTGTAACTGATGTGGAAATTGGGCATGGCTACTGCAAACCACTGTGGAATTATACAAGCTGGCATTAAACAAGCAGAGGACAAATTAGCCCTGCCACTGAGTTGCATGCTGCTGTGCTTACACAGCTACTGGTGCCTGAGTTAACGTGTTTAAATGCAGCACAGCTATCTCTACGTAACCCTGCATTTTGCTTGTAGTTAAGTCAAGTGGGAGACCAAAGAATATGAACTGATTAAAAAATTTGTCTGCATTTCTGCAAGTTTAGTGTCTTCTCTGAAGGCCTGACAGCTTATTCTGAGGCAGGAGAAAATCCTACTTGCTATTAACCAGCCCTGACTTGTGTCCTTGAGGCCACTATTCGCAGATTGCTCTCTTGGAGCTAGAGCTGAACAGTGCTTCGTTTGTGCTTCAAAATAGGGCACACTGTTGTTTGCAAATCCTGTATTTTTATTTGTTAGAGGCTATGCAGCACTGCTCCATAAGTAGTGGCATGGGACCCAGGAAGAAGCAAGAATTTCTTAGCCTTGATGCAGTTCCATTCAGTAAGGCTGGTACATGCAGAAAGAGCACAAGAGATGTGCAAGAGGTAGAGAGAGGAAGTCAGGTTAGAGATGCAGAAGAGAAAAAAGGTTTAGAAAAGGATTTTTTAGGCAAAAGCAGCTTTATAAAACTAAGCAAAAGACCAAAATAAAACATTGTATTAGGTGTTTTTAACAACAAGAAAATAGCTGACTGGGGCACTCATTTTCCCCAAAGGAATGTGCATCCCTTTGCATAATGTGCAGACTTGATGTCTCTTTTTGGCAGTATGACAGAGATGTAGGAAATGGGTATTTTTTAAATTATACCCCAAACACTGAAAGTTGGATCCTCCAATTAGATGTAGACTGGCACAGCCTGTTTGGCAGAAGTCACAACTAATGTTAAAAGCCTGTTAATAGCGAAGCTTCTTACCCTGCTGTAATGAGCACTATAGGGTTTTCCCTTCTGCTCCTTTCTCAAAAATTGATTCTTCAGAAATAGTTGTAAAAGGTAAAATATAGAAGAACTAATGACCTTTCTGTACAGTAATATTTTCTGGCAAGTGGCTTGAAGCTTAGGTACACAAAGACTTTATCAAGCAGCTACTTCGGGTTGGACTTGAAAAATATATTTTGCAAATGTACACAGATTCTTTGTCAAATGCTTCATTTTCATGCAATTTTTGACTGAGCAGAGAAAAAGCATCTTTCAGGGGCTAGCTTGCTTATCTGGGGTCAGTGAGAAAGAATGGAACAGAAATTTTTTATAATTATTTATAAGATGTCTGCTTTCATAACACTGTTCCTTGAGTGCCAGATGACCTCGGGGGCCCTTAGCCACCCTCCTCCATGTGTTGGTCATCAGTAATGATTCATTCCTTGAAAGACATAGTGCAACTCTTAAATCCATGTAGGTTTCACTCCCTCCCCATGTCATCCATCTTTTTTTGGTATGCTCTAACCAAATCACCAAGGATGTGGCGTTTAAGACTTGAGGATATCTGGAGGACAGCATTTCTTCAGATCTGATTAGGGCTTGGATTTTCAATTTCATTAGGGCTTAGGGTTTTCAATAGAAACATTGTTTGCAATATATTTCTATTGGGGTTTTTTTTGATCCTACAGCACCACTCTTCCAAAAAATGCCTCAGAGATGCACTCTGGGCATTGATACTGCCTGTCACACAGTCTCATGACTCCCCTCTTCTATAATTCTTATTCATAGTTTGATAACTCTAGTGGCCGCAGGCACTGTGCTAGGTGCTGCACAAACCTTTAGGGCTTATCTAGAAAAGATTTTACATTCCTAGTTTAAATGGCTTGACTGATTGACTGATAATGTAACAATATGCTAGGCTGGACAAACCACTGATCTTCATTCCAGGATTGGAGTGTTATTGGCTCTCTTTACTGTAAGTGCTCCAGAAATGATTGTGTTCTGTGAGAAAAAAATTGCAGTGTCTAACTATTTCAAATATATTGGGAACAACCTAGCATAGCTAAAAAATGTAATCTAATCTGCCAATCTAACTATATCTTCCAAGAACTGATAAGGTTTAAAGTCTAAGGCCACAGTTAAGGGTCCTCTTGCAAGGCTACCTTATAATACCATGTAGTGTAGGGCATCACCAACCCATGTCTTCATTCAAACCCTGTGCAGAATTTAAATAAGCAGTTGCACTAACACTCCTCTTCTGTTTCACAGTGCCAGCAAAGCCAGGTTCATTAGAGGAACCTCCATCGACAGTAACTTCTGAAACTGCTACAGCTATAGTTGCAAGAGAACATCTCACTGTCACTGGGATAGACAAGACAGGATCAGAAACAGCCACAAAAAGACGGGTAATTTTGTTTTTGGTTTTTGGCTGCAGTTGCTACAACTAATAATTAATGTGTTCCAAGCATCTAAAGTAGTTCAGCTGTGAAGGGAGGAGAAACTGCTTCCTGAACATGCACTGGTGAGTGGCACCTGCCTGCAATAGTGGAAGTGAAGGTGGGATTTTAGGCCTTTTGTCCACTATCATGAAGCGGTAATAAGTTAAAAGTCTGGATGAACACATCAGATTGGTTTATATATACCTCTATGGCTAGAAATGTAAATACAGTAAACTACAGTCTGTTCTATACTGCTTGGAGCAGACAAATACATTGCCTATGGTTATACCGTTTTCCAGCTGCTCTGTAGAAAAACAGAGCCGGACAGTAATACCACCCAACGGCTGACCTGTAACAAGGACCTCTTGAAAATTTTCCATCAAGCTCCCATCTTTTCATTGATGGTGTTTAGGTTGGTTTGCATTGTCTGAAGATCTCTCAAGACCTGTCTTTTCTATGGGGCAGAATGCCTTGTTCCTAGTTCTTGGCAAAATCAGCACACTGGCAGCTAACTGTCGGAGATTGTATCTTAAGGAGAACCAATCTGGGGAAAGAGATCAATACTGAAAAGGAATGGGTAGGTGAAGAGGATGAATGTTTGCAAGGAAGACTGAGATTGACAGGAAAATGCATCCTTTTCTGAGATCTGGAGGTGATGTCACAGTTTGGTTGAGCTGGAGGTGCTTTTAATATCATGAGGCCTACTGGTTTGAAAGGTCAGCAAGCCTGAAACAGTGCTGTCTGATTCAATGTCACGCCTCAACATGGCTTTACAAAGCTGAAGTTCTATATGCTATCCTCTCTCTTTTCTGACTGCACTGTGATTTGGCTCCCTTACGCAGGGCGCTGCAGATGAGGACACATAGTCTCCCATTTTTAGGGCACAGCAGTAGAAAATGAAAAGAAATATACCACTAGAGGGCATCTACACATTCTCACAACTGTAATGTAAACCCGTTCACAACTGCAAGTAAGAGTGGAGCATTTATAGCTAAAGTTAGAAGCACAGAGCCTGCCGTATATAATTTACTTTTTTCTTACTAAACACAACCCTCTGCTTCATGTCCTCAAAAGAAGAACACACTGAGACGTATTAATGAGCAAAGCTTAAGATGGTATATCAAAACCTGAAGGTGACCAAGGTATACAGTCTGAGAAAAACCATATTGCATTAAAAAATTGATATTTGCTTATTTTCACTGTGGAGCAAATGTGTTGGGAGAGAGAAAATGGCCTTTGAGAGAGAAAGGGAGGAACTAGGCTTGCCCAGGTTCCCCATGAATACACCTAGAATTCATCTATATAGAGATGCTGAGAGAAGTCAGGAAAGCATTCTCACTGTCTAATACAGTGGCTTCTTTCTGTTATGCTTTAGTTCTTCCTGAGAACTTAAGAATTACATCATTTACATATTTTAATTTAGGCTTTGTTGATTTGCCTTTCCTTTTCCAAGTACTGCATGCAGCTGTGGCTAGGTTTTATGGACCCTGGGGAGCTCATTTGGTAGCTGCAGAGCTGTCTCTGAGCCACACCACAGCAGAAGAACCTGGACACAACTGGCAGGAGGTTAGTTGGACACAACACGTCAGTGTGGCTACAGATGTACCACGTTGAGTTGTTTTCCCTTGTGTGTATACCTTCTCTCCTCCTCTCTGAGAATGGGTCCTGCACAGGGCACACTAGTCCTCCTCTTCAGTGCTGCCATCTCCAGAGAGAAAAGAAAGGGTTTGATTTCAAGTTTAAAATAAAACTCAAATGTTCTCCACTTGGCAGATATGATTTCAGGCTACAGATGATTGAGCCCTTCCTGTCCAGACCTCCCCAGGCTTGCTTTCTGCAACTAAGGGACAATACAGTCCTGTAATAGCACAGGCTAAGCCTCCTCTCTCCACCCTTTCTGAGCAGAGATCCTCAGACGTGCCATACTGTGCCAGATCCTTTTCAGTGGTTTTGTGATGTGAGCTAGTATGTGCTGGAGATGCCGAGCTGAGACATGAACTCGATTCACAGAGGGCTTGACCTGAATTCCCTGAAGTGAGTCTAGTCCTTTTACTCACTGAGCAACCCTCCTTTTGTCATTAATCAAATCCTAAATCCTCTGAAGTGAAAAAATGCACATTTTGTTTTCAATGACTTGCTGAAGCTGAATGCTTCTCACAACAAGCAAGGCCTATGAAACTAGTATTTATTAAGGATGAGTGATTTCTCACACTTACTCTGTTTCTATCCAAGACTGCCAACTTGGTCCACCTGGGTTTCAGAACTGAGATATCACATTTCCCACTTCTCATGCCTTCTCTATACTTGCTCTGCATTATTTATTATGGCACTGAGTGCTCCTGGGGTTCGCTGTCAGGCAGGGTCAGGCTCCTTTGGGCTCACCTCTGCTGCGGCAGTGTTGGAGTGCTGCTGCACCAGCCAGTTTATTGAGCACGCTGGTCCTGCAGTCGGTGCTGCAAATGGAAGCTTAAAAGCCACCCAATGAAGAAGATTAGAGGAAACTGGGAGTCAAAGCAGCAGTGAGGACCTGAGGCTTCTGACTCCTCAGGAAGATAAGGAGTTTAATTGACGACTCCCTTAGAGCTTGTTTTGGCTATTGATTCTTTCAGGGCAGGCAAGGGTGCAATATCCCTGCTGGCAGTAACACCCTTAATGACTGAGTTGATCAAATCATGTCATCCATTTGGGCCTTTCTTGCCAGGTTCGGGAATGCTGCTCATAAAAGGGTTTCAGTCATTTTTCACTCAAGGGGCTTCCCAAACTGTCTCAATGGGGGAAAAAAATGCTATTTTAGCAGTAAAGATTTTGCCATTTCTAAACTGATAATTGGACACCCCCTGCAAATCATTCAAAATCAAACATGTATATGGTTAACTAAGGCTCTAATTTGTAAATCTGTTGTACCATCCTTTGTCCCAGTGAAACAAGAGTTTAGTGGCAAGGCCTGCATGGACAATTTCCCCTGCACCTGCAATATTTCTATAGCCTGGGAGGACCAGTGGCTGGCTGAGATAGATAGAAGAAAAAGGTAAACAAGCATTTATGACTTGGGAAAATAAGCTCTAGAAAAGATTACAGAGCTGATAATTTTCACAGTATTTATTTCAGAATAGTCCTGAGAGATGTGCAGCGTAGCCCAGAGGAGTGTAAGCTGCTCCATGAAAGCTGCTGTTCAGATGAGATCTTACACTACTGCTAGCAACAAAAGAAGATGGGGACATGTGGTTCATCCTTGGGCTGCAGAAGAGAGGCAGACACTTCCCAGATCTTACAAGGCGCGTTTCATATTTTAAAGTTCTGGGTCTCTTCTTTACTTAAAAAGTTATGCTTTTAAAACTGTTTCTAGTCAAATACACTGCAGCACTGGGAGCTGGAAGGGGTTTTATTATTATTTGAAGCCTGTATCATCTATCAAAACATGCTGCATGAAAACAGCTGGATCTCATGTTTGAGTCTTCATAACTGAACATTTAGACTGTCTTTTTCCATCAAATGTGTGATTAAACAATGCAGCAGTGGATGGATCTAGGACAGTCTCTGAATTGCATATTTCTGTACTAGCCATCTGCAAAGTACGAAGAAAAAGGAATGACAGGCTGCTGGCAGAAAAATACAATGATACCACAATAGACGTACACTGCAGTTCATTTGATGGACAGCAGTGCCTTCTCCCATAGAAAAGGACTGGGATTTATGTGGATGAGTTCCTTGTGAAATGCACATAGGAATGCAAATATTCTCTTCTCAGACATGGTGGTTGCCATTCTGTTTTCTTCTGGTCACTTACTAATATTAGAAGTGACAAACTGTGAAACCAGAGTTGCAGGAAAGGCAATGTATGCTTGCAAAAATGTTGAGCCTACATGGGTCCATCCTGCAGCCTTTCCTCCTGCAAAGCTTCCTGGAGCCCTGCGTGTCTGTGTGCATGCCCACATACGTGGGCTCCCAGTTGCTACAAATGGCTCAGTCCCATTTCTCCAGGATCTGTCAGAATGGGAGTCTGTACAATGTTCAGTGTTCGGCTCTGCGCTTGACTGAGAGCTTGAGAAGTTGAAAGCTTTCAGAAGAGTCTCAAAACAACAACATACACACATAAGTGAAAACACATGAGAGATGAGAAAAGGAGAAATAATGCAGTATGTAGTAACATTTGGAAGCTTTCTTTTTAGCAGTATCAGAGAGGCTCAACAAGAAAGGGACCCCTGTAATCCACAGAGCCTCTGTCAGAAACAAAACAACAGCTGAACAGTGCATGAGAGCTGAGGCTTCAGGGAAAACCTTTATGAAAAATAAAAGGAAGGGAAAGAAGCAAACAAAAAAAATCAGTATTTTTTTAAAAGCTCTGTATAGATGCAATGACAATTTGATGAGTCCTTCTGCTTTTTTTGTTTTCATGCAAATTGATAGCCTGCTCTTGGGAAAGGTCTACAGTGTGCTTCTAAGCATCTTATTGTCTGCTTGAAGTTACCAGCTGGCTGGAAAAGCAGCACTGTGTAAAAACGAAGAGGCGATTGGCAATGTCGGGAATTAAGTGTGCTGGTGGCACACAGGCTCAGACTAAAGACCACAGGCAAGTTCACATTGTCAAGCAAAGTTGCAGTGGAACCAGTGTAGCACCCATACCAAGCACTCAAAACACACTCAGCTTTGCCTCCCAGAGTCATGAGGCTATTATAATACTGGGTGGCTTTTTGGGCAATGATGTGCTGTTGTGATTTGCTTTCTGTTTTTTCTAACTGCTGTGGGTTGTGTTCTCACGGTTTGCCCTGCAACCACAGGGATACTTTTTGTATTTTTTACATGAAAGCTGTTCCTTCAGGTTCTTCAAGAAGAAAATTGAGAGTGTGGCCTTTAAGAAAATGATCAAATGTGACAAGTGTTGCAGCAAAGTCACAAACACTGAAACCATTTTTATTATGGTGATTTGACTGCTTGTGGATAAGACTCTATTGCACTTTTGTTTTGCTTGCTTTCTAAGACCTTCTGTATATAAACCTTTCTTTCCTCTGTCATATCAGCTCTTCTCTGATCCCAGAGAAGGCAGCTAGACTAGCCAGGGATGGTGTAACTAGTGTTGCCTCTCTTGACTTACTGCCTGTCAGTATGGGAATGGATTTGCTGCAGCATTAATGTGGATGAACATCTGAGCTTAAGCTGTTGTAAGGGGGGAGCAGTCACAGTGCAAAACCACGCACAGGCACTGTGTGCATAGCAAGGGCTTCTGAGGGCTTGTCCCCTGAAATTTATGAGTGTGGTAAACTGAAGTGTTCTGTGATCCTATCCTAGTCTGCTGTGAAGGGATTTGTCTTTCCTTCCTACCTCATCACAGAGAGCTTGAGAAGATGTCTGAGGGCTGGTGGCCACATTGAGTGGTTTCATGTTCACAATCACTGCTCGTGAGGGGGTTAAGAGACCTGTCACTGAGGGTTTCACTGGAGAGTTCACACCCTAAGGCAGGCCAAGGATGCGGGACTGAACTACCCCAGGAGTAACGTGGTAGTAGCTTTCTAGGTGGGGGTGGGGATATGCCATATTAGAGAGCGTGAATTAATTCTGCAGCTGTGTGCCTGGCAAAAAATGCTGCTGACTATATCGTACATTTTATTTATGCACCTTCTCTGTTGGGGGGTTACTGTATAAGCAGCAGAATGGTGGGAGATTCATAGAGAAAAACCTTAGTTGATTGGACTTGGAAGAGCACTTCGAACCTGACTGTACAATGAAGTACTCTCATCTGTGTGGTTTGGTCCAGAGCATGTTGGGCCTGAACCTCTATTGTTCTGAAACAAATATGGTTATTTACATCTATCACAAGTAAATGAAGGAAGGTGTAAGACAGAACTGCTGTCATGTGGTAGCATTTCAAATCCATAGGTGTGACTGTACAAGATACAGGACAAGGAAAAGCCAGGCTGGTTCTTATTAGGTCCAAGCCACAACTTTTGCAGACTTTGAGCTTGTCTACCCTTGAAAACATTAATTGCTAGAAGTATAGAATAAAGCCCTCAGTGGAAACACAGCCTACATTAGCAAGAGTTCCTGTACAAAACAGTCTTTTTTTAAGAGTTCAGTCTTACACATGGAACAGTAAGAATGATTTTGGTCCAGGAGCCTGAGTGATAACCCAGCCTGATCAATTAAAATCATTTGAGGCCATTAATTAATATGTTACTTATTTTATCCTATAAGCACACTAGATGTTGGGAGTGTGGGGTGTGACTGGCAGTTTTCTAATACAGAAGATACATAAAGCCTAGATAATATTTGCAGGAGAGTTCTTCTGTGGTTGTAGCTGCCCACATTAAATTAAATAAGCTATGATGGCAAAAGGTTGGGAGTTCTGCCCTTTTGTTTTCAGCTTTTTACCAACATGGGCTTTTCAACACTGAGCCAGCACAACTGCACCAGCAAAGTCTTTCAGTGGAACCCAAATGCATTTGCTTAGCCTGCATAGAAAAAACATCAGAGAAAGGCTTGCTATCTTTTGATAAGTAGTACAGCAGTCTGAAAGTTCACAAGGTGAGGAGCACTTCTCACCAAGCATATACACTGCAAACTGTATTTAGAAATAACATTTTTAATTAAAACCAGCATTTCTGATCCTGTTGGCAGTAGCTATGGGGCATAAATGAAGATATCTTTTCTGACAGGGGATGTTTTGGATCTTGATGCAAGAGACTGCAAACCAGTCTCAAGCCTACTTGAATAATCAAATTAAGAACTTCCCTTCTTAGGCATGCATTTCTGAAGTGGCACATGCAGGTCTGGCACGCAGCACTCATTATTGCTGATAACAGAGCTGACATCAAGGGCTTTCCTATGTTGTGGAAGTTTGTAAAGATGCAAATACAGACCCTTTGTGTAGATCCTGGTGTGGTTTCACAAGATGCTATTTTTGGTGGCACAACCAGTTTTAGAAGTTCCAGTTCCTTCTGGTTCCCATAGCCTGTTCGTGTCTTCATACTTCAGTTATCCCTCTGCTGTGCTGCCACACTCCTTTAGGATCCAGGTGACAAACAAACCAAACAGTTTTAGTTTTAGTCGGGATGATTTTACTGATCTACTTTGCAGCACAGCCTCCTAAACAGTGATAAGATGTGTGTGATAGGTGGTGAACTATGGCACGAAGGTGGCAATGCGTCATTAGGAGTGGGTTTGGATGTGGGTGGGATCATCTTCCACCAGCTTCTCGTTGGAGGCAGGGTCTTGTGAAACTGCTCAGCATTGGGGAAAGCCTGTCACTGCAAACCCTGCCATGATCTTCTTGACATGGGCTTGCAGTTCTGGCCCTAGAAACCACTGCACAGGAGTGCCTTGCTTAGCCATCCCCATCTGCAAACCCATTTTACTCAATCAGAGAAACTGGACCTTGGATCCCTTGCTCCTTCATGCTCTTTCTATGAATTCAAGGACCCACAGGCTGCTAGACCTTCTGCCAAGCTTGCAGCATCACTTCCAGTGGAAGCAATGGTGCTTCTGCAGGGTCACTGCTGCCTCACAGGGCTGCAGCCCAGCTTCAGGTATTGCCTATGCTGAAGTTACTACACAAATCCTCACACTGAAAAATGTGGGACCTGAAACAGACGCTCATGCATGTAGACACAGATGAGCCCATGGCTGGGACTTCTGTCTCTGGTAGTGACTGGTGGAAACTCAGGGACCAGGAAAAGCATCACTGCCCCAGCCACTGGTGCATGTGGCTCAGCATCTTCCCATGCTCCAGGGAGATTTTCATAGGAGGCAGAGGGGTATCTCTCTTGCACAATGCAATACCAGAAGCAGGGGTGCTTCTAGTCATTCTAACCCCAGCCATTCACCCCACTTGGCTCCTCAAATGCCCCAGCCAGTGTAGGGAAGCAGGACGGCAGCAGCAGGGTCAGGCAGCTCCATCAGCACCATTGGGCAAACATGCATGTTACAGCTTTGCCAGGCTTCAGCCCTTGGCCCCCACCACAACCTCTGATGAGGGGAGCTTTGTTTGTTCATCCTCCCTGACACTTGGATGCTCACTTGGTGGCTTTCACTGCCCTGGTACCCAAGTACCTGGAAGCATGCACAGTGCCTCTGACCTGCTCCCTAGGCAAAGGCCACCCAGATCTCCCCATGCCTCAGGCAGGCAGCTCCAGAAGGAAAAGGCAAAATACATGCTTGCCAGTGAGACTGCAGCTTAGTTTATGCTGATGGATTGTCTCATCACTTGTGGTGCCACATAGCACAGTAAAAACTACAGAGCAGCCTGAGTGCGGTAAGTAAAGGTGGTAAAGCAGGATCTTGCACATTGCACTTGCTTCCTCATTGATCTTAGTGCATCTTGTCTTGCCAAAACTAAAGCAAAACACACTGCTGAGCGGCTCTGAACAAGCTGCCAGTGTTTTGCTTGTACAGAGATTTTAATCTCTAATAGGAACTGTAGCATTAGGAGGGGATAACGGAATTGGTCCCCATTTTAAAAAAAGGAAGGTTTGGTTCTTCTTTCATGTCTCACTCCAGCAGAGCCACCAATGGAACAACTGGGTTCGTTGGTCTTGTTTAGTATCACCACCTTTGCTAAGAATTTATCTTGCTTCTGTCACTGTAAATTAGAGGTGGGTTTATTCCATTCAGCTTCCTAATTCCAAAAAGCTACAACAGTCACAGAGAAACCTGAAGTTTTTTTTACTCGTTTGGAGTGTGTCACCATAAATCATTCTGGTTAAAAAGCCATTCGCCACTTTGTGCTACATTCTCTCAGTTAATAAAATGCGTTAACCTTAATGCCTCAGGCCAAAAAAGATGAACCTTATGGATCACGCTTTATCTACCTCAAGGCACCAGGTGAATGGATATTTCTGCATAAATATGTTTGCTTTAACCTAGTTCACACTAAGGAACAACTGAAGAAACAGTTAAAATATTTTTCATTGCCATTTGTTGATTTAAACCAGTTACTCACAAATAATCAACAAAGTTGATCAGTTAAAAATCACAACATATTGAAAATACATAAGTAGACATATTCCCACCCACCCCCCCCCACAAATACAGACACATATTTACAAACCTAGGAGGAGGTTTCCCTTGGCATTTTTAAGCCTTTCACATTCACCTTTTCCAGCTATAGTTGCAAAAACTATATAGAAAACTATATAGAAAAGTTATTTCACTGAGAAGAGTAAAATAGGACCAAAATCTCCATTTAATCACAGGACCTGAGAAATCACTACTTAATAAATAATCAATAATACTAGAGCTATGATAAAACTGTAAGGTTTGGCAAATCTGGTAATACAAATAATTTTTACATTTTCATTTTGAAAGGCAATCAGGACAGACCTCATTTGTGCTGGATGCTATCCAATTATAGAAGAGGGCTGTTGCTGCTTTAAAAGATTCTCCTACAAGAGATAGAAAATGCTATCTTTGGCATCATTTAAAGAAAAGTGGAAGTTCTCTATTAGCTAAAGAAAGGCAGTCCAGGGTACAGACAAGATTTTTCTTTCAGTTGTACACTGGCAGATAAGGCAAAGTGAAAATTAATGTAGGTTCTCCTGACAGGATTAAACAAGTACCTTTCTTACAGCAGTAGGCTCATTTTATCCCTGAAACATTAACCAAAATAAGTGACAGGGAACAATAAAATCATTCATCTCAGTTTAGGATCCTAATGCACACCCATGGTCAGCAGCACCCATAAGTTCTTCATTTCGTCAGCATTCACGTTTAAATGGTTTAATACTGCCTCTGATTGCCAAGTGCTAAAATACAAATCTTCACACTTCTGAGTCACTGATGTAACTAAACTGTGACTTTGGCATCAGAGAGTTTCCTCGGAGTAATGCAAGCTGGGGCCACGAAAACATCTGAGTCACGATTTCCAAGGTAATTCAAGCCCACCTTTGTCAAAACTGAACAAACTCCCACATTCTCCCTCTTTGTCTCAGCAGCACCCCTCTGCAGCTCCCTTCAGTGGTAGCTGAAGGTGGTTGACACCTCAATTTGGGGTATTTTGACAGCATGAAGATTACTCACTGCTCCTATCACTTCTGACAGCATCAACACTGGCTTCCATAAGGGTGTTAAAATACATGTTTTCCTTAGATAAGCATGCTCCTCTTGACTGAACATCCTCAACCAGTGGATGGATATACAGGTGAGTGGGAATATGAGCAAGTACACTTTCGCTTCAGGTCCTGTGCTTGCTAGCTGCAAACACCTTGTGTCTAAAGCTTTACATCAGGTGATATAAAGGGCCATAGCTATATCCTCAGCCAGAATATTTTAGAAGCAAGGGGCTGTAAATAAGAAAAGATGGAAGCTATAAATCAGTAGACCAAAAATATTGTCTCTGGTGTCAGAGTAATGAGCTAACCGCTCAGTTTCTCCCAGTAATAGGGAAAAAAATGAGAGAATACTTCATCACATTGAAACAAACAAGCAAAACGTCCATCATCTTTCTTCCATGGTCTTCAAAATTAGCCAAAAAAAAAACCCAAAACTGTGAAGTTGAAGAAAATAGCTTTTCTTCCATTCTTTTTTTTAATTTTCCTAATTCTCAGCTTCTGGAGTCTTCTACAATTGCTTGGGCTAGACAGATGGCCATCTAGTTGACTTTGTGACAGGTTTTTCTTTGCCTTAGAGGTCAAAATGGAAAATGACAAGGAAGGAGGACACAGTTAAGGTGCAAGTATATGGATGTTGTCTTGTCAAAGGCCTGTCAAACCTCATAGTTGGCTTGCAACATGTTCTTAGCTGTGCACACTTTCTTCAGCCAAACCTTCTGGAACAACTGTTGTTAGCAGCAGCTGCGACTGGCGCCTCATTGTCCTGCCAGGCAACAGAAGAAACTGGTGCAGAACTGCCACAGAGGCACAGCACCTCTGCCCCAGGAGGCATAAGCAGGCAGCACCCCATTTCCTCTCTCCTTCCAGTCAATCACATCAAGTTCCTTGAGGAGGTACGCACCCAGCTGCCTTCATTGGATCTCACTCATAGTTTTCCTTTGGGAAGGCAGACTTGAAGTGTTCACTGTCTGACTGGCATTCTTGCATTCAGCTTCTGTTTCTTGGCAGGGCTGTGGCTCCAGCCCAACAAACTGAATTCCTATCTGGTAGGAAAATTAGAGAGGAAAATGCTTTTGAAATACCTTCTCTTCTCAACCAAAGATATATAACTGTCATTAGCAGTTGTAAAACTATTCACTGTCTACATTACCTCAATTATTCTTGTTTCTTCCTTTTTTTTTCCCCCACACTTATCATATGAAATACATCTGCTTACAAAAATAAAATGAGCCTAATCTCTCCCACTTTCTGTCTGGCAAGTCAGGCATAGTACAATTATATTAGTACCAAATCTGCCCAAGTAATTTTGCAGTGCTGGTTCTTAGTATTTTCACCAGAGCCTGAAAATTAATTCTGTGTTTTCTGGAATTAACCAATAGTCCAACTCTCCTGGAGACCTTTCTGAAGGATTTAGTCCCGGTACTATTTTTTCCATTTGAGTCTTGCAGGATGGGTGACTGTAGAGAGAAATAACTTTAGGGTTAGATGAGAGAGGAAATCTTTGCACTGAAAATGGATCAGAGTTGTCTGTATCTGACAAAGGTACAATCTTGATTACTTCAATTAGACCATTTATGTGTACAGAGATCTGTTTTCATAATATTAAACATAAGATAAGGACCAAAGGCTTCAGCGAAAGTTCCTCCAGGAGCAATTTCAAAGGATACAGGTAAGCCTCTGAATCACCTGGTCTCCTGCTTGCACAAAACAGGAAGTCTTTTATTGAGGCCTTCAATGATCTAAATAAATCAGTATAAGCTCCTTTTCTTCCTTTCTAAAGACAGCATTTATCCCTTTTATGGTACTCACCTGCTTGCTTCAAGTCAGTCAATTAATTTTAATCTAAACAAAAACCCAAACAACAGCACACCAAAGGGAAAAATTATTCTGGGAGATACCCTTAACATTTTCCACTTACACAGTGGCTGGGCAAAGGACACCAGTAAATATTTTTTACTGATGCTCAACAAAATATATGCCTAACATCAAAGCACTCATTTCTCTGTGAGGGCTAGCCGTACACCAGAATTGTCCTTTGGGTTTTTATTAATGGCAAATTGTCCAACAAATAGATTAACAGCAGAATTAAACTGATTGCACAACTGAAAGGAGGTCAAATATTGGTTCTACTTTGGCTGCAAATGAAGTTATTCAGAACCTTTTGTGGACTTCAGATGGGGCCCCAAATTTGCTAGACACTTAAAAGTCTTTGGGTGGAGATGTTGGTCTTTGGCTACAACGAGAAGTGGTGAATGAGAACACCTGGACGACAGTGTGCTTTACCTTAAAGAGAGTTGGACAGCTGCCTCTCAGAGTAGCATGAGGTGATCTCATGGGGGAAAAAGAGGGAGTCTTTATCCCTCTGAAACTTTCCTCGTGTATAGCACTGTGGAATTGCACGAGAAGATAAGTCTGCTTTCTGTGCTGCTGCTGGAAAAACAACTTAGGCTGATGCTTGTGTACAGCAGTCCCTTCGGGTGGGACTACACCATTGTTTTCTGCTCAGCCTCCTGCTCCTTTTAGAGTTACTTGCATTTAAATGGTCCTAACTTGGCTTTGAAGTTAATATTTCTTTGAGGGGAATGAAGTGATGTACTTATGTCTTCAATTGTTTGTTTGGTACCGGTTGTTTGAAAGACTGGCTTAGTGAGGAAGTGGAATTCAGGGAGTTTTACATTGGCACTAATAACCCACAGCACTTCTACAGCCTCCTCTGTCTTCAAAGTCGTGTGCAAATACGAGACGATTAATCACACTGATGTGTGCCTGATAGGCCATCGTTTCGGAAAGAAAGCATTTTGTTCTGTACAAAACCCCCAAAACAACGGTAATGAAGAACTATTAAAAACACACTACCTATTTACTCCCCCGCTGTCTGAATAGATTGGAGCTTCAAATAACTTGTAGCCAAAACCAAAGGTGCATAAAATGGTGATTGAAGGAGTTTTTTTTCCTCTCTTCCCGTATGTCCAATGTCAGAATATTTTTCTCGTTGTCTTTTTATTTCCTAGCATTTGAAAATTAGGAGGGTGCAAAGAAAAAACACCATCTCAGGAATTCAACTTCTTATCCACCTGGCTGTTAAGGTAATCACTGGTAAAATGCACTTTTGTTTTGGGGGGAGAGCCAGACTGGGCTGGAACAATAGCAGTGTGTATAAACTTTCCCCATTCACCTCAAAGGGCTTCGGTTCTAACACCTCATTAAGACAGTTTAAATGGTGTTTTGTTGTTGATTATCATATCAGAAACCTGCACCTAACATATTTAATCAGGCTACAAGCCCTGGCTTGTCTTCATGGAGGAGGAGGTTTCAAATGTAAGCTATCTAAATACTGGAATCACAGGTCAAGTGCTCTTTAAGGCTAGTGGTCCACAGCTGGATTTAGCCATGCTTGTAGTCTTTATCTCTTTTCTACTGGGTTGGTTTTTTTTCATACTTGTTACATAGATCTAATTTTGGTTTATCCCATGTTGAATTTGTACCCACATAATGCTTGTCATTGGGATCGCAGCAGTACCCCTGTAAGAAATATTAGTTAACATTTTCATGCAATTAAGTGTGATGTATAATTTTGACAAGTGAATTTCTTCTTCTCCTCTCTGTCTTTCCTCCTGAAGACTCAGTTAAAATGAGGCTTTATTGGCACACAAGCTACCTAAGTGTCACCAAAGTGTTATGGAGAAAATAATCCTGCTACTCTGAGTGTGAACTGATAGCAAGCGGCATAAAGTTGGGGAGCTCAGCCCTAGTCAGTCCCCAGCTCTGGGGATTTCCTAGAACCAGTCTGAAGCAGCTCCCTGTGAGTACTGAACTGTGCCAAGCAGTCCTGGGACCTAAGGTGGAAAGGGAGAAAGATGGGTTGAGCAAGGAAAGTGCCAGGCCCTTAACACCTGTACTGTAGCTGCACTGTGAATTCCTGCACTGTGAATTCCCTGAATTGCAGTCAGATACCATCAATGTCAGTGTGTAACAAATGCCTAGATAGACAGTTTAGGAGACTGAAATTCATTAGTTGCCTTTAAATAACCAGATGGACAGATAAGATCTCTTACAATCCCCACTTCCTTTGCTTGTCCCAGAAGCGCTCTCTTTCTGGGTAGCCTGTCCATCTGCATTTCTACAGAGCAGCACATCTAAGCTAGCATTTGGATGCTGTCTGAGAGAAACTGAATATGATAATACTAGACTTTTACCAAAACAGCTTGCCCTTTTCACTGCTTGCATCTCCAAATTGTTTACTTTGCATTCAAATAGGTGTAGTGCATTACCTCTACCTGCAAGTGGCACTTTGCTTAAATTCAAACACAGCCCCTCTGGCTCAGAGAGTCCCCGCACTTCACATTGCTGGGGAAAGGATGGTTGTTTTGTGATGTTTATACCCTGCCTTAGGTAACCACCACTGGAGCCGGGACAGTGATCTCAGTGGACTTGGGTCTGAGCTGGTAAGACCATTCTTACATTTTGTGTCAGGGTGACTATCCCAGGTGAACAGTCGCATCCTGCAGCCGATGAGGTTGGTTACATTCGGCTAAGGCCAATCTGACCATGCCAACTCCTGCATGTTTGAAACAATGGTGCATAGCACAGCTTCCTGGGGTTGTGCTCCAGCATGAGCTTTTCCCCATCTACAAGTACCGTGGCCACCTGTTGTTAGCACTGGCTAGTTTATCTAGCACAAACAGAAAGTAATTCTATTCAATCTAATTGTCAGCTTGTCTGTTGGCTCTGCTAACACAGAAACCAAATAGCATCAGTTACCAAGAATATTTTTAGGGAAGAGAAGTAGAAAAGGGAGGAGTGAAGCAGATACATTAGGTTTTATACAGGGACCACTAATCCCTTTGTCACTGTACACAGACCAAGTTTCAAATACAAATGGTCTTGCATATAGCTGGTTTCTTACAGTGGAAGATTCCTTCTTGACTGGGTTATCCCATTTTCCTCTTCCCATAAGGAAAATGTCAGACAAACCCAAAAGAAAATCTCCTAATAAGCTAGCTATTGTTGTGGTGTTATAGTCATATCTTCCATTTTTCCAGCTCACAGTGACTGACCATGGGCTGGAGTTTTAAGCAATCAAGCACACAGGCATCCACAGACACAGCTGTGAAAGCTTTTAACATGTGCCACTGACACAACTCTCCTTTGAACTGAGCAATGAGGTAACTGCATTGCTGAAATGAGCTTAGCTGAAGTGCATTCTTTTATTTTCCTACTTGAAAACGTTCCTTCAGGCTCTGCTCCATATACAGTCAGTTTTCTCTGCACTGTAAGGTGTATTTTTACCTGCTGGCTGTAAAAAGTAAAGCAGTTCAGTGACAGCAGTTTAAAGTAAGCATAAAGCAAATGCAAAAAGGCCCAGACAAGCCAAGAAACTTGTTTTCTTTAACTAGTTGCTGTCATATAGGTTGGAATTCACCTATAACAGCAGTTGTTAAGGAATAATCCAGGAGGATTTTTCGTATTACTTGCATACATTTTTCACTTAACCCCACTGACCTTGAAAGAAAGTAAGTTAAAAAGAACGAGCACTTTGAAATAAAAGTTTCATATATGAGGGATTTTAGGACTGAAGTATGGTAAAACCATGCTTAGACAAGTTCCTAGTTGTTAACACTTAAGGTACAATTTTCCAGTCCTTATGTTGGGGAGTGTCTGTGTGAGTAATATCTTGTTTGACTAGAAGGGGTCCTTTGGGTGATTCAGTATTCATCGGTATGACTAAGAGTTACAGTCAGGTCCCTAAACACTGAGGACAGGATCTAATATTCTTTAGATATAAGTTTTGTGCAAAACCCGCATTGAATTAAAGATGAAAATCGCTAGTCCTGCAACGAGAAAAGTTTCCACTGTGTAAGTGATCTTTAAGGAATCGCTTCTCTCTTGGGGAATTGCCATTCCCCATTCTTAAACTAATTTGGTAAGAAAAGCTGTTTCAGGAACGTTCAGACTATCACATTAGTTTATAATCTAATAACAAAGCAGGAAAAGCATGAAGGTATAAAGCAGAGAAAAGGGATTTAAGATGCATCTTTTATGGTATAGAATATAATCAAGAAGTAGGTAATCATGGTCATATGGTTTGTTGAGGGCAGGGGTACAATCTGGGGAGGAGAAACATCTTTACACCTTACTTTTTAAATGATGATTTCTTGTAAAAGAGAGGGAACGACTAAATTAGCAAAGAAATAAAAGAGAAACTAAACTGAGCAACAAGATGGGAAGTGCTTATAACACTCAACAAGGACCAGCTCAGAAGATCTTGGTTCGCTTTCTTGATATCCCAGAGGTTTCTTGTCTTTGGGCAAGTCACATCTTTGTACTTCAGTTGTCTCCTTATGCAAAAGAGTGAAAGACTTCATTTTGACTGCAATCTCTTTACCTATGTGTACTAGTTACACATAACACAATTACTTTATAAATAATACATCCTAACATCTTTAGAGAGATTTGATCAACTTGTACATGCTTTTGTAGAATTCTGGCAATAGATCTGCTTTTGATCATCCAGTAATAGCTTGATGGTTTGATTTTCCCAAGCTCTCAGTACAAAGTTGCTCATGAAAATGGAGAACTTCCACAGAAAGGGATCTGTCCTGAAACAGATGGGGAAACACAGGAGGTGGTGTAATTACAAACTGATCAGTAAATATATACAGTTTTTGCAATGGATGGCTCATTTATGCTTATGCACTCCTGGTATCAGTTCTTTCTAGATACAAATACAAGCCTTATCATTGTAATAGCTGCAGCTTAGCCTTACAACACCTGTCAAGGTGTAAAAAGGAAAAGCAACACCCTTCCTTAATGAACAGGTGGAAGAGCAGCTTGCATTCAAACTCAGATTACCTGGAAAATTGACATAAAACCAGGAACAGAGCCTAGCTTTCCCCAGCTTTCCTTTCAAAGCATTACTTTGCTTGCTCACTTTTTTTGGCTCATTTTACATTTGGCTTATTTAACTTTAGACAAAAGATTAAAAAGCTTAGTTGCAGTAAGGATCCCCTATGAATGACAGAAGGAGTAATTTCTCGTAACATCTAAATCACCAGCATCGGAGAAACATGTATCTCTCCACTGAACATGCAAAGAACCTCAGTTCGATGCCTGAAATTGTGTGAGTACTTTGCTATACCATTTAATTTTTCATTGCATAATTCTATTTTCCTCAGAAACATTCTTTGCCATACAGCAGTGATATTAAATGCCACAATCTTGTCTTAGACATTGATGGCATTATTTCCTTTTTGATAGTTTAGATCACTGTTATATTATTTGTTAAATCCCAGCTAAAAGACATTCTGAACTCAGCTTTCTGGACAACTGAAGGAAAAGTCCTTAAAATTTATTTTTTCACACTCCCCTCCATCATGAATCCTAAAATATTCTGTTACAGGCTAGGAATTATAAATGCATTGTTGATTGTGTGAAGCTGCTTTAAAATTCATTAAACCTTAACAAAAATAGTGTGGCAGGAAAAACTAACAGTGAGAAAGAGAGGATTTTACCTGACATTACCAATATGAGGAGGGCTAAAAAAAAGAAATGAAGCTGTGTTCTGTGCACTGTCTCACACCTTCGCGGTATTCTATAGAGCTCTCTTGGTTTCAAGGTAGCCTAGTGTTGATAATTCTCATTTCTTGTTTGTTTTTCTTACAATAGTTTTAACTAAACTACAGTCTACCTGCTATCAAAAGCATTTAGTTTCATTTTCACTTTGTAGCATTTTGAACTAAGCGTTAAAAATGGTTCTTGAATCAGTGCGGGTACACGTAGATTGCTTTCAGTGGTGTGTGACCGCTACATGAAAAGAAAGAAAAAAAAACCCAGGTATTACAGTGTTATATCTTAGTGTAGCCCTTGATGTAATGTTCATCTTCCACCAAACTGGTTCCATTGTTGTGTAAGATCCCTATGCAAAATAAAATAAGGCATTAACTGTCTAAGGAAATAATTACATTAATAGGGAATCTCCTCATAAATGGAGAAAAATCGTGATGAGGGAGACCTAAAATATTTTAAGTTTGTTTATTGGAAAGGTGAACTGTGTAACGAAAAGCAGAAGAGTGAAAATTGGGCAGTACTCAGTATACTTGCCATATGATTCTAATAAGAATAACTTTAGGTGTTACCTAAGACTAGAGTAAAATTGTGCTAGTAAAATAGCACAATTCCAACACAGTTCTATTTTCATGTTTAATACACAGAAATTTATTAAACAGATTTTTCTAACAAATACTGATGATCAGAACAGTATCCAATAAGACAGCATATCATTTCTATGTTAATATTACAGAACAAGAGCCGGGCTAAAAAATCTTAGCTTCAATGACTTTTTTTACTATTCTTAATCCTTTCAGGCAGCAGCACTTCATGCAGCCTATAATTTTATTTCAACAGAGGCTAAAAAGAACTAGCTCTTTTCAATGCCTCTTTGATACTGCATCTTTAAGTGCATCCTTAACAGAAATAATTTACTGGTAATACTAACTGAGAACCCTTTTCCAGATTCTAGGTAGTATCTATAAACAATAGGCTTTTCATTTATATATGTGCAATCTCCCAGTTTTCCCAAGTGTAGCTTCCTAGTGGCACTAACCATGGGCTGCTGTGACCTTAACCTGGGCAGTGGGCTCAACATTGTTCATATATGAGCAACTGCACTACAAAAGGCCAGACAAACAATTCAATTCTCCTTGGCATTGCAAGGGACCTGTTTGGTCCTGTGGGGCCCGTCCCGGGCTCTCTGGCCCTGAGGGAACCAGGTCTGCTCTGCTCTAGGAGACTTTGCTAACAAACTGCTGGAAAACATGCCTGGTGTTGACTCAGAGAGAAAAATCATAGGAAGGTGCTGGAGGACTGTTAGCATTCCAGTGGGCTACCAGGCAGCTTTGCTGCAAAGTGAGCAAGTTGCTAACTCAAATGGAGAAAACAAAAGCAACCTTTAAGCTCTTGAGTGTCATGGGTAGCTGGAAACACCAAAATGTAGCTAAGCTCAGGTCAGAAGTATCTCTGCATTGATGGGGATAAGCAAGAAGATTCAGTGACTGAAAAGGAAAGCCAAGTACATTTACTCTAGAAATAAGATGTGTTATTTGGTTGAATTGTGAAGAGGATAAATGATTAGTGGAACCCACCAGCAGCAGCTGTGGACTTCCAGTTTCTTGGTGTCTTCATACCAAGGGCAAATGTCTCTTTAGAAGATTTGTTTAGTCAAATGAATGTTCCTGGAGTCAATTTAGGCTTAACACTGTTAGACTCTGAGCAATGTTATACAGAAAGTAAATTTGTGTGATATGATAGCCTTAAAATCAATAAATAATCTATTTCAAATACTTGTCAGCTGGACGAATAGCCTCATACCATCTTTTGCAAAGTGTAGGACTATATGTAGACAGGCGTAAACCATTTTGGTTACATCTGTGTTAAAAGATCTCACGAATACATTTACTTTAGCATGGGATTTGGCCCATGCCCCTCTGCAGCTCTGCCACAGCTGAGTCTAATCTACTGCATTGAGACTTGAAATGCTGGAACCACTCTGGCTGGCAGAAGAATGAGATTTATTATGATCCTGTTTGTGTAGTTGTGACTACTTGAAGACCTTATAAATATTAGGGTAGATGTGGGAATCTACATTTAACCTATTTGTTTGTCAAGTGTATTACAATTTGCTGTGACAGTGTACAGACCTATTCTTAGTTGTTTTGCTCATAGTGATGCCTGGGAATTACCTTCTACTTCAAAAGGAACATGCCTATAACCTGGGGCATCACAGTATACACAGCTGTATGTGGACCCACATCCCCATAGGCACTGTATTTCTCAGGATTCTGTGTATCTGGTATCTAGCCTCTGCCATCCTATTGACAGATTTGGAACTATAGTCTGAGACAGAAACTTTAGCAATCAAAATACTTCAGTTTCATCTGCACTATGGTTTTCAACATAAATGGTGTGTAATGATGAATAAGGGTTGGGTGCTTGAGCTGGGCAGTGAGAAATGGGCAAACTTTGTTTCCAGAGAATAGCTCAAAGTAAAAGTAAAAGTGAAAGTACGCTGTTTATTTTGGCTGCAACACTGCTCACTGCTGTGCCTTGAGGAGCTTATGGTACAGGCCCTTAAAGCAAGCTGAGAACTTGCATTTGTAACTTCTTAATCATCTTATTCTTCTTGCTCTCTACAACATGAAGTGTGAGTTGTTCTTATTTTATTATCTTTCTTATGCTTTCTTAAGAAAGCGAACTCCTGGCAAAGGCCATGGAGATGGAAAATTACAATAATCAAGCCTGGAGAAGACAAAAGTGTGAATAAGATTTTCAGAAGAAGTGCGACTGAGACAGTGTTGAATATAGGGCAATATAATGAAAGTGTTAATAAGCAGATTTACAAAGACAGGAAATGTGAGAAACAAAGGTAAGCTCAGGATCAAAAAGGGCAGATGGATTTCTTTCTTCATACAAAAAAAGATATCAAAGACTTAAAATCACCAACATAACAATAACTTTTCCACAGTGGCCACCACTGAGATGAAATGAAAAAGAGAAGTTACAATAATGATAATAATATTGATTCTCTCAACAAGGCAAGCAGAATCTGCATAACTTAAGTTACAGCTAATGGATATATAGCTGCTTGTAATAGAAAATGCTGAAGACTTTTAAGCAATGGAAGAGTAGGTAGTTTCACCAACCATGAAAAGTTTCGTGTCCACACATTGGTATCCTGCAATACGAAGCATTTTCTAAAAAACTTCCTGACCAGGTGGTTTTTTCTGGATTTTAAAATGATGATGTATTTTCTGATCCATTTACACTGCTTCAAGTCGCTGTGAAGCTGCTGCAGTGTCTAGTAGTGTAACCAAGGGCAGCCTGCATCTTCAGCAACAGGGACATCAAAGCTGTCCCCACTTCCAACACCTCATTGCTACTCCCATGCTGTGCTTGGGATTGTCCTGGTATGGCTTTGGGTGCAGGAACACAATTACCTGGAAGAAGGTCCCAATACAGTCAATACAGCTTTTTTTTTTCTTTTTTTTTTTCCCTGAGGGGTCAGTTTTCCCATCTGGTTTATCACATTGCCATACAAACAGTATGTCAGGTCAGGTGGTTGAGGAGAGTTATGGAGTTGTATTTCTGAGCTTCTAGACTTTACCTAAAGCAATTCTCCTAGCCACGTATCTTGCGTTTCTAGTGGATGTTTGTTGTAGAGCCTTTTATACAGTCCCCTACAACATCCTTTTCTCTAAACTGATCACATACAGGTTTGATAGCTGGACTGTTGAGGAACTGGTTGGATGGTAGCATCCAGAAGGTAGTGGTCAATGGCTCAGTGTCTAGGTGGAGATCAGTGACAAGTGGAGTCCCTCAGGGGTCTGTATTGGGACCAGTACTGTTAAATATCTTCATCAACGACGTGGACAGTGGGATTGAGTGCACTCTAGTAAGTCTGAAGATGACACCAAGCTGAGTGGTGCAGTTGACACACCTGAGGGAGACCATCCAGAGAGATTTGCATCAGCTCAAGAAGTGGGTCTGTGAGAACATCATGAGGTTTAACATGGCAAGTGCGCCTGTGTTGGGGCAATGCCTGGTATTAATACAGGCTGGGGGATGAAAGGATTGAGAGCAGCCTGCCAAGAAGGACTGGAGAGTACTGGTAGATAAAAAGCTGGATATAACCCAGCAATGTGCAATTGCAGCCCAGAAAGCCAACTGTATCTTGGGGCTATGTCAAAATAAGCATGGTCGGCAGGTTGAGGGAGGTAATTCTGCTGCTTTGCTTTGCTCTGGTGAGACCCAACCTGGGGTACTGCATGCACCTCTGGAGCCCTCCACATGGGAAAGACACAGACCTGCTGGAGAGGTTCCAGGGGAAGGCCACAGAAATGACCAGAGGGGTGGAACATCTCTTCTGTAAGGAAAGGCTGAGAGAGCTGGGGCTGTTCAGCCTGGAGAAGAGAATCATAGAATAGTTAAGAGTTGGAAAAGACCTTAAGATCATCTAGTTTCAACCTCCTGCCATGGACAGGGACACCTTACCCTAGACCATGTCACCCAAGGCTCTGTCCAATCTGGCCTTGAACACTGCCAGGGATGGAGCATTTACCACTTCTTTGGGCAACCTGTTCCAGTGCCTCACCACTCTCACAGTAAAGAACTTCCTTCTTATATCTAACCTGAACTTCTCCTGTTTAGTCTGAACTTGTTACCCCTTGTCCTGTCACTACAGTCCCTGATTAAGAGTCTCTCTCCGATATCCTTGTAGGCCTCCTTCAGATACTGGAAGGCTGCTATGAGGTCTCCATGCAGCCTTCTCTTCTCCAGGCTGAACACCCTCAATTTCCTCAGCCTGTCTTCATATGTGAGGTGCTTCAGCCCCTTGATCATCCTCGTGGCCCTCCTCCAGACTTGAAGGCTTTAGGGAGACATTATTGCAACCTTTCAGTAGGTGCTTATAAGAAAAATGGGTGTCCTGGGTTTAAACCACGACAGTGGGGACAAACACTTTAGCAGAGCCTGCTGCAATAGGACAAGGACAAACTAAAGGGAGATTTGTTCTGGATGTAAGGAAGAAATTTTTTTACCTGAGGGTGGTAAAACACTGGCACAGGCTGCCCACAGAGATGGTAGAGGCCTCATCCCTGGAGATGTTCAAGGTCAGTTCAGATGAGCAACCTGATCTAGTTGAAGACGTCCCTGCTCATTGCAGGGAGGGTAGACTAGATGTCCTTTAAAGGTTTCTTGAAACCCAAAGTATTCTATGACTCTCTGTTTAAGCATTTACCCCGGAATGTCTGATTTTGATCAACTAGCCGCAGTGCCACCAGTATATTAAGGCTGAAAAAAGCTGATGTGCTTTAATAAGCCAAAATGGTCCTTCAGAAGCTAGTTCATAAGTGGATCAGGTGGCTGTATTCTGAGATCAGCAAACACTAGTGTAGAGTGTGCTATTGCAAAAAAACTGGCCCTGGCTATGCAAGTTAAATTTGCTGCCCAATGCCTGTCATCATTCTTGGAGAGGAATCTGTTCCCTGGGGGTCCTTTTAACTGTGGTTATGATGTGGCAATCAAATTGCACTAATTGGCTAGGACATGAAACACCCCTGGGATACTGCAGGTTTCCTTTAACAGAGGGATTGTATGGGGGAAAAGGAAGATTTAGAAGACTGTCATTGCAAAATTGAGTTATGTGGTATTGGAGATTTGTTACCCTCTGATTTTCTTCTGTCAAGGTTGGGATGTTAGCAGTCACATTTTCCTATTTTTAGTAATTTTTTTCTCCCCTGTTGCTGTGTGAAGCCACATGAATGGTGGGCAAAGCTGACGGAGCGGCTGGGGTGGGGGAACTTGAAATTGACAGTACATGAAGTGCTGCCAGATGCATGGCACGCACAAATGGAAACCTTTCTTCTAACAGTCTCCCCTGCTGAGGCTAATATTCAGTATTACCTTTTATTGCTGTGAATAAAGACTTGCCTTATAGAAAGTGGGCTTCAACTTTTCACAACAATTTCTAGCCTGGCAAGTCCTTTGACCTTAATGCAAGGTATCAACCCAGATAAAACCTAAAAAGGGCTGCACAGAGCCTCCCAAGATCCTCATACTGAACAAGACTTCCAAGTTCAGAAAAGAGAGTTTTAGCTCAGAAAGGGACAGATGAGAAGCATTATCCTACTACAGCCCCAGGTGCCCCTTGCACTCCCCGCCTACCCAAGCAAGGAGGCAGAGGCAGGTCCTGTGGTCCCAGAACTGTAGTATATCAGAGGAAGAATGAGTGTGGTTGAACAGACTAAGAATGAGATAAACCTCCAATGGTATTGTCATTATTGGATTATATTTGTCTTTGAGTTTAATCATGATGCTAGAGCTCATAGAAGACAGGTCAGAGAATCGTTCCCTTTTAAAAGTGGCAAGGTGAGGCCAGTACCTCACTGGGGTCAGTGCAAGGTGGGCAGCACCATTTCCCACAGATTCCCCTCAAAATGTTGCAGCTCAAGACCTGGCTCCATACCCACCCAAACCATATCTGGTTTCTAGTATCCTTGCCACGGTTTCCTGGTCTGAGGGACAGAAGGGACCTATTGTGCTACCTGCAGTCTTCTGTCCTTTCCAAGTTCCAAGCTGCAGCAGTCCCACAGTCCCCTTGCTGCATGTGGACATGTGAGTTTTCCTAGAAAACAAGTGAATGTATAAATGGGTATTTTCTGACTCCTTAGGTTGGATTTTCAGTAACTATGTCTCAATCTTAGAATGACCATGACAAATAAGTATCATCTGTGACAGCTACTTGAGAAGAAATAAATGGAGGGCAAGCTCTAAGCTTCCTTATGGAGGTCTTCTTTCTGAAGCCTCCCTCCCTAGGCATAAAAACAACCCCAGTTTGGTAACCAGGACTTTGTAGCTGGTCCTGGCATTGTACAAATGTCTGAATACAAGGCAGCAGTGTATTTTCTTGGTATGGTTTGTACCTGTACCACTGGCATATCACCTGCCAATTCTTTCTGTGTAAATTGGCCTCCATGAGTTTCCCATCAGTTGATCAGTTATTTCTACACTGTAGTTGTGGAATATGTGCTCTGAGCCACCAGGCAAATAGAAATGCCATTTCCTGTTGAGTTTAGCTCAGCTATGATAAGTATGACCACAAAAATTACTGCATTCTACATCAAAATAGAAACATTGAGTTTCCTATCTAACCCACAGAAGCCAGGAAGTTCATAACCTATTCTAGTTAGATCATAAAAACATAAAAAAGGGGATTTAAAAAAAAGAGGCAGTACATATATCAGCATCTGAATGTCAGGACAGAATTTCAGTCAAATTGTATTAAAAGTAACTGGAGGAGGTGTATTAACAATGGTTGGAGGACAGGAGCAGGAGGAAGGATACCTGATAGCCATCCTAAAATCATGGAATGGTTTGGGTTGGAAGGGACCTTAAAGCTCATCCAGTTCCAACCCCTCTGCCATGGGCAGGGACACCTTCCACTAGAGCAGGTTGCTCCAAGCCCTGTCCAACCTGACCTTGACCACTGCCAGGGATGGGGCAGCCACAGCTTCTCTGGGCACCCTGTGCCAACGCCTCAGCACCCTCACAGGGAAGAATTTCTATCTAGTATCTAACCTAAATCTCTCATCTTTCAGTTTAAAGCCATTCCCTCTTGTCCTGTCACTGCTTGCTGTCATGAAGAGCAGCACCTTTGTCAGGGGATCTCTGAAATCGGTCACAGTTTTGGTGCTGGGGGGATTGTAGGGGCAAACTCTCTGGAAGCTACAGGATAGTAGGAGTGCTTTGTTTGCTAAACTCTTAACGAGGCATGTTCAACACTTAGCTCCCACTTCTGTCTGTTATTTGTTTGGTTTTGACATTTTGTTGTTACAAGAGCTTAAAGAATTTTTTTCTGTCTTTCCAATTCTTTCTGTCTGCCTGTTGACAGTCTTTGGTGCGTACACATTTCCATTGTTTTCTCTGCTTAACCACTTAGTCAGATTTGCCCATTTGTTTGTGGTTGTTCAACTGGCAACAAAAGATAATAATTTTAATATTATCTTTTTTAACATAGGAAAATGTGATGCAAAGCCACAGACATTATTAGGGCGGATTCAGAGACAGGTGTAGTAAATAGGGCTGCTGCTTAATTTGGTTTTGAAATGGCATGCATTTCAGCTCTATCTCTGTTCTTGAAGTGCTGCTTTAGAGTATGAACAACCAGGAAGGCACCAAGCGCTTTCCACTCCCTAATTACAAATGGGGAAAGAACAAAAGAGCTGAGCTGAAAAAGTGTGAGGAAGGGGAAAAAAGGAAAAGACAGCCTTTGCCCCTTCTTTCCAGTGTAGGTGGAGATTTCCGTGGGGGCAGCCCTTCCAGCTGAGTGCCTCCCACAGGTTTCTGTGGGAGTGCTGACTAGTCTCTGGGCTGACTCTGTAGGCATTGCTGTTTGTGTGCTTTGGGGCAGGACAGGGCTTGAAGACACCTGTCAGTGCTGTTAGAGCTAGTACTGGGTGAATATGTCAGCTGATCTTGGAATAAAACTGTCCCTCCAACCTACACAAGTTGGTTGACCCTGCTGTGAGATACAGCCTTGACTGGCACCTCTCTTGGCTGATGCAGCTGCAGCCACCATCTGATCTGCCTGTCAAAAAGGAGCAGTTCACCATCACATGGAGCCCCTTCATGCAAGGCTCTGAGAAAGCAATGAATTCAGATCATAGTGTCCCCAGTGATAACTGGAATATCTCCATAATAACCATCAAACCTGAGGTTGCAGGAGGGCAATGAGTATCTTGCCCAGAGATATTCTGCAAAAGTGAGACCTGTGCTTTGGGACAGCAGCAGAGACACACAGCATATTGAAAACTGTGAGCAATTTGTTGTAGGAAGATGACAGAACTGGCAGGATGACTTTGAGCGTGCCCTGAATTGCCTTGCTTTTGTTTGCTGGTTCTCAGACTGTGCAGAGCTCAGACAGGCCAGGGCGCTAAGTCTCTGGTGTCAGCGTGACTTCTCAGCCATGCAGAGCTCCATACAGATAATGCTCAGGGGAGAACATGGGGGGGAGATCCACATCTTTAATATATTTTATATATTATATGCATGTGTTTGGGTATGTTTGCCTTTGTGCATGTATGTTAGGCATAAATGAATTCAACACAAATTTAGGGGAACCTCTAGTAACACACATCCCATATAGTACAGCTAAGCGTGTTAGGTAAATGTTGTAGGTAAAATACAGGCATATGCCAAATTTTATGTTGCATTGGACTTGCACATGCTGAAACAAAACCACATGTACAACCACATCCATTAGCTAAAACATGCCACTTAAGCAACTGAGTGAGAGTGCTGCCTGTGTGCCTACCAGTGTAAGATGCAAAGCAAAGAGGGAATAAGCTGCAGAGGTACCAGGGGTGTACACAGTCATACGTTCCTCTTTTTAACCTCAGTAACCTCTTTTCTCCCACTCGTAGCTCGCATACCTCCACCCTCACCCTGGCAGCCAATGATTATGTGAAATGAAAACCATGTTGGTTACTTACATGGCTCATGATGACTAATGGAGACTTGGTTGAAGAAACCGGCTTTTTTCTTTTTTCTACTGGTGGTAAAAGTAAATTAAGAACTACTCATAAGCTACAAACAGGGACTGCTTGAGATTAATGTTGCAGAAATGAAATTTATGTGAATATGTGAGCCAAAATGACAATGATCATTTGGAATCAGTTTTAATAAGAAGACTTTAAATCTAAATGGCTGTAAAACAGGTTAAGTTAGATGAGGGACCAGTTGCAATGCGGGTGGCTAGTTCTTCGAATGAGAGTAAACAGGGAGAAATGGACAAACTGGGGAAGAAAAGAAATTGTCAACAAAAATTCATTAAAAAAATCAGTAAAGAAATTACACAGAGACATACAGTGCTTTTTGCTATGCTACAGATATTCTAGGTGGGCTGTTTAATTAGCATGGGTGAATGTGGATCTGCTTGATTTGCTTTTTTTCCCAAAACCCTGAGCTTATTATCAAGTGACATGATTTTAGGATGTAGAGCTTTAGAAGTGCCACTTTTGTGAGACTTATGATAATCTGTGCAGGCTGACAGTGCTTAAAGTCAGCACGCATTGATTATGATATGTAGTTACTAATGGACCAAAATGCTCATTTCAAACTTTAGGTTCTTTATCGGAGTACTTATCTTTGCATTTGTCTCTAAAACAGTGCTTAGATTCCTGAGAAATTATAGTAATGTGAACATTTGCTTCTAGCTCCTCATAGTCAAGTGAAAAAGTTTCCCTCATTTGGTAAACACATATTACAGGGGCCATTAGCTGTGTTCCTCGAAGTCCTGTAAATGTTGATGAACTGTTGCGCACTGATGGAACATTTCAACTTAAAGCCTTTCTGTGGAGGACTTCCTCATGGTATGGAAGTGGGCATGTTGATGTATGCAGAGAAAACCTGTTCTTCTGGTGTCTTCCTGCCTCTCTCACAGCAACATCTTACAGAAATTGTGTTCTCTTCTTTGGTCTTCATGTGCTGCTTAGAAGCTTTGAGGGATTAGGTTAGCCTTTTGGAGAAGTGCTCAAGTGCCCCAGTACTCAGCCAGACCAACCTTAATCTCCTAATCCTATCAGCTCTGGCCACCACATCTTCATATTTAGGTGTGAGAAGAGCAGTGCTTTTGCTATAAAGTCAAAAACTTGTGCTTCTGTTTTGTGTGGGGTTTTTAAGAAAAAGAGTGCTGCAGGGAAGTTTATGGCAGTAGCTTGCAGTGGATGACTGTCAGTAATTGCATGGGCATATAGCATCCAACTGAAGAGCTTTGGTGGTCAAATTGGTGTTGGATAGAAAGTGATCTCAGGTTCCATCCTACCCCTGTGAAGCCTTGCCCTGGGGAGCACAGTGCTGCCTTTTGCTGTGTGCTCTTCCACTCTTGAGGCTCAGAGTCACATTTTTGCTGGGGTGATCTGGAAACGCTCAGTGTTTCTGGCAACCAGGCGGTGACAGCGAGGGGCAAGGGACTTGCTGACTCATTTCTGGGTGCCAGGTGCTAACGCCGTGTCACGTCCAGCTCAGGCGTTTCTATTCCCAGGGAAGGAGGAGGTGCACAGGCAGGAACTGGTACTGGAGGGTTTAGACTGCAGTGGGAAGAGGCACTGAACTCTTGGCAAGAAGGCTGGTGGTAGATGCAGTTTTGGCATAGCCAGCGTGGTCTGCAAGCATGGATGGGCTCCATACGTGCTAGACAAAAGGGCTGGCGGGTAGCCAGGGGCTCTTCGAAGCAGCAGAGTGTGCTTGTCCTTAGGGGTGAGTGTCCTTGGCACAGGGTTGGAGGGGCCCTGCCATTGTCAGCCTCCTCTTGATTGCCCTGCGGGCCTGGAGGGGGATCTGTTGTGTGTTTTGTTTGTCGTCTTTTGTTCGCAATTTGAAGCAATCCGGCAGAGGATAATTGTGCTGTTTGTTTCTGACAGCCCTAGCAGAGCATCCTCTGTTGTTCATCAGCTTTGCTAGTGTGCGTGGGAACCTGCAGAGGAAGGCCGATCAGGCCATGGGTCCCTTTGCCGAGCACATCCAAAGACCAGCAGTGTCTGGATTGATGGGAGTTGTGGTGATGGCTGGCCTTGGCCACACTGTCTGCCAAAATGCTGCCCTGCAGCTGGGGCTTGCTCCTTCCTCCCAATCACCTTGTTGTGTGGTCACTAGGGAAGGGCAGGGGAGGACCCTGCCAGCCCTGCAGATGAGTTACAGTTGCCCCAGGAGCTGTGAGGGTGGCAGAGGGGCAGCAGACCAGGGAGGCTGCAGCTCACCACCCCAGTGTTGCTACCAAGCACCTCAGACCTGCCCATGGCAGGGGGTTTGGAACTAGATGACCTTATGGTCCATTCCAGCCCTAACCATTTTATGATTCTATACCATGAAATCACAGCTGTGGTAGGTGAAGCTGAGACCAAACTCTGGGTCACCTGTCAGGGCTGGGCCTTTACAGCAGACTGCACATCCCTGCGTCTACATACTCCTGCTGGGAGCAACTTTAAGGAAGAAAAGGAAAAAGCCATAGAAAAAGCCGACACTTCCATATAGCTGAAATGGCGTGCACTGGTGCCCTGGGCCTGCTGCAGGACCACATCATCCTGTTGTGTGTCCATGGGGAGCTCCACCCCTGCCTGAAATGTGAGGGGTGCTGAGGTCGCCACTGATGGCCTGAAATGTACATCTTCTGAATATCACCTCATCACTGACTAGGAGGAAAGCCACTAGGCACCACGTGGTTGAAAGCTCACATTGGATTTGCAATCAGGCAGTTGTAGGGGCTGGTCCTGGCTGTATTAGTTGGCAGAGATTCCTATCTTGGGCTCATGAGAAGTGTGCTCACATGCAAGAGGGTTGAAATCAGTCACATCCTGAGAAGTATGAGCCGCTTTCCAGTTTGCAAGCAGCAGGGTCCCCTTTGTGGTTTGCGCTTCTCCGATTAGTTTTAAAAACATTTTGATATGCTGCCAGTTGAAAGAGATGTGGTTTCTGTCAGCTATTTTTAACATATTGTTGTGTAAATGGTTTACATTTTGGTTTGACGATTTCCCTCCCTCCCCTCTCTTCCACCTTGGTTTTGCCTTGTCTATATGGCACAGAACAGTACAGCTCTGCCATGCACCCAGCTGCTGTGGCTTTTACTCTCTATGAAAAGCATGAGGAGCATTGCTGACCAACCAGTCAAAGGGGCTCTTGGGTACCACTCTCTTAATGTGTGTGTCTGGTGCTGTTCAGGTCACCTGGTTGCAAAAGACCGCTTTTAATCTGGATACCCATCATCTGCAGCACTTAGAAATTTCTTTTGAACTTAATTTTCCTGCCACAGAGCTCAATACTTCTTGTTTTTCCTTTGTGCTAAACTCCAGCCCATTAAGATTAGCTGTGAAGATCTGAGCTACATGGTCTTTCTGTGTCACTGCTGTAGGATACATTAAGATGACTTTCAGTTTTCCCTATTTTCTCCTTGCCTCTTCCTCTGGAGAAAGGCTGAGGATGCTCTGTTATTACTTAAATGCATGTTTTACGGTGATCTCTGTCACCTTAAAGTGTTAAGACTGGTGCATTGCTAAGAAAGATATCCCTTCTCCAAAGTGTTAATCTAGCATTAAACATATATAAGTATTAAAATTAAAAACATGGTAGACTGTAGACTTTCTAATTAAGGTCCTGTTTTGCAGGAATTGGGTGTCTCCCTTCACCTGTGCCTCCTGTGATGAATGATAAAAATTTTCTAGTCTCAGGGTTTAGAGAAATGTGTTTTGAATGCTGTTAACCTGCATTCCAGTATTGCATTCTATTTTGTCATAACTCAGTGATGGGGCTGTTTTGTGAACATAGTAAGTATGTGTTTATATTACTGATCAGACTTTATTGCATGGAATCCTGGGGACATGTTCTTTTTCACATAAGTTTGAAAGGGAAACAGGCAAATGCACAGCATATAAACCCATCTGGGGCTGTTAAAGAGAAAGCCCCATCTTCTGGTTTACGAATTCCCTGAACCTCAGATCGTGGGAGAATAGTCTCAGGAAATATCACTGCATGCTTTTCCTCTTCTTATGCACTTTCCTAACTGTCTGTGATATTGGCTAAATACAGTCTAACCCAGGGCAGGCTTTCTAATGTTCTTATGTCAATTCTTATTCACAAAAGAATCATTAAGCCCTTTGGCTTGTGTGGGTATCTGTTTCTATTCAATTCTCAGTGATCCTGTAGTTTGAAAGAATCTGAGATGTGAGGCCAAATAGCCTTTTTTCTTTTTTTCTTTTCTTTCTTTACATGCAAAAAGCCAAAATATATGTAAGTGGTAACAAAGTGGAATGGATTTGGGGAAAAAAACATATGATGCTATTACTGATAATCTTCTGTTCTAGCTGATACAACAAAATCTAATTGCTTTAAATCTACTTACAAAATCTGTGGAGGTTTTCGTTGCTAATTTTATTGTGGAAAAAGTCAAACTTCTGGCAAGGTCTGTCTTTTAACTGGTCAGAGACAAAACAAGAAGCAGTGCTCTGAACTTCATTGTCTCTATGAGAAAGTGGCAAACTGGTTTGGAAACTTTCAAAATTTAGGAATATTAAAAATCTACTTTGGTTTAGACTCCTTTAGGCAAGGGATCAATTTAAATTAAAAAGACTGACAATGGCGGTTTTTTACTGGTTTAATTCTGCTTCCACATCTGTTTGGGTCATGTTCTGAAGCTTCTGGGAGCTGAAAACACTTTCAAACTGATTTTTTTTCTCTGTGGTTTCGATTCTGGTTTAAGCGCAGATACAAAAAAAAAAAAAAAAGACATTTCCTTAATATATGGGCTTCATATTGACTGCAATAGTTTTGATGTTGTGTTTCTGTTTTCCAAGGCAAGTCCTTTACTGGTTTTACTACCATTTGACTCTGAAAGCTTCTGCGAACAGCTAGTTTCTAGCCCTGAGTTTTGAATAATCCAGATTCTAGTTTAAGGCTAGTCCTGCTATCCTTTCAGTCTGTCATCATGATTCATTTTGCTTGGATGTGCTTTCTGAGCATCCTTGTATCTTTGATGAGGGACTGGTGATTGAAGATATCCATAACTCTGAAGAGCTTTTACAATGTCATTAAAGCTTTGTTTTCTTTTCAAAACTTCACTTTGATACAAAAGCAACCTTTTGAAACATAACTGAGGAAACATCTACTAAGCAGCTCAATGTGGAGAAGTCATGGGACCTCTAAAGTTGGCTTCTGAAATAACTAAATGCTTACTATTGTGGAAACCCATCACTGTGCTTGATGTCATCAGAAAGTGCTTTATTTTGTAAGAGAACTCAGAGGTTGAGAAGGAAAGGTGGGAATGAGCCAAGAAGAATGGCTGGGACCTACCCAGGGAAGTGTGAACCTGAGTAGAGCCCAATGAGAATTATCTTAAAGAGAAAGGAGGGCTGAAATCTGTCCTTTTGTTTCCCCTCCATTACTGGTCTTTTTCCATTACTACTCCTTTATAGATGTAAAGTTCTTACAAGTTTTGGAATCTTCTATAAAGCAATATACTCCTACTGGTTATTGCTGAATAATGAAAGAAAAGGAACAAGACAAGCTTTCTTAACTCTAGGTTCTACACCCACTCGTAACCTTTTGACTGAAACCAGTAACATCCTGCTGTATGAGCATCCCTCCATGCCACCCCACACACATTGCTGGGGTAGCTCAGTTTCTGAACTCTCTGCAGGTAATTTTGTCCAGTCTTCAAACACTTCAGCTCTGTGCTGAGCTTGGGGTTAGAGACCAAATTCAGAAATTAGTCCAGAGTGGCTGAGAGGCATCTAAAGTGGGGCAAGTTCAGCTGTCTGGTTTCTTCTGAAGGAGCAAGTTACAGCAGCATTAGGCTGAGCACTTCAGGTTCACTGCCAGGGATTTAGGATGGACCTCTTCAGGCATTACCTGCAAATTCACAGTTGTTTTTCTCAATGCTTCATCAACACACATCTTCAGTGCTGCAGAAACTGGTTTAGCCTCAGAAGTAAGGTTTCTCCATACCCACTAGTTCCCCTTACATTAAAATGTTACATCAGAACAATATTAATTTGCAGAAGCTTCTAATATCTGTTTGAACTAGTGCACATTTTTCTGGTATGTTCTGGATTTAAAGCTTTGAGGAGAAAAATTGAGTGTGTTTTCAGTTCATTACCTTCCCTATTGTAAAGATTGTGTGCCTAGACTGAATTAAAGCCAACAATTTTGCCTATTGTCTGAAAAAAAAGCAAAACCAAAACCTGACTTAAGCGCCCCTTCTCCCAGTCTTTCACTAATGGTTTCTATCTCCTCAGCCAGCACATGGGTTGAAGCAGGATTTGGCACAACCAAGGGAGCAGAAACTTCTGCTGCAGCAGTGGGATTTGCCTCCGCTATCCCAGCTGGGGCTGGAGTGGAAACCTCCTCCATGGGTAGATCTGATTTAGACCTCATGCTCCACCTCCAGCTCTAGCCAGGGGATAGAGGGGGGCACATGGCCAGAGGGCTCTCAAACTGTGATACATTTGCAAGTGAAGCATACTGTGAAAGTGGACATTGCTAATCCAGTCTTGTTCAGTGGGATGTTTCCAAAAGCACCTTCCCTCAGCTGCAGCATCGTGTCATGCGTTTGCAAACTAAATTAAGAGCCCTCTGCTGCTAAAAATCTAGTTGACGAGGTGCTCAAGCTGCTGGAGTGTATTGGGTATAATAAGGTCAATTTGTATGGCTAAAGTAACATGCCTCCTTGCCAAGACTCAGGTCAGAACACAGGCTTTAAAAGTTTTTTAGTGACTCCAGTTGAGGAGAGGAAATAATACTTGCAGTGCAAGGTGAATTTATATCATTTGCAAATGAGATCTTCCTGATATATCCACCTATAAAAAACAAGACTCCTCTCTGTCATGGTTACCACTTCCAGGTTTAGACCAAGGTTCAGAGCAACTGAGAGAAGACCTGGTTGCATAGGTGTGTTGGAACCAGCTGCTAATCCACATGTCACATCTGTCTCTAGACCCTGGCCATTTTTCTACTGGATTTTGCTTTCATTTTCCCTAGGTGCATCCTTGTAACAAAATGGCTTGAAAGAGCTGTGAAATAACTTTTATTAAAAGTAAATAGAGCATAGCACAGCATTAGTTTCAGGATGTATGTTCTTAAATATGAACCACCTAAAGTAGCACCATCAGTCTAGAGTTTAGCTTTGCTATGGCCTTATTCCAGCTTGCCAGTGCCAATGGGCAATGAATTTGCCTTTCATAGTCTCTTCTTTTACTCAGGGCCAGGTTTCTGTGCCTCTTGGGCTTTAGCTATGCCACTGGAGTTTAGAAGCACAGTCATGACAAAATAGCCTTAAACCAGTGCTGTTGTGGTGACCCAGGTCACCAATCCGCTGCCTCTGAAATGTAGCAGTTGGTATCCTCACCTAAGGCAAAATAAAGGGAAACCTGCCTTCTGCCAACATAAATGCTTAAGGCAAAGCTTTTATCTTAAAGCAGAGATAAAAGCAAAAAAACATTCCCAGTAACATCTCCCTGGAGAAGCTGTCTGTGTCTATCGAGGCTCAGAGGCTGCAGCTGTCAGGCAGAGACCAAGAAAAGCACCTGAGCTGGAGCACCTAGGCTGCTTCATGTCTGCTGGGGGCTGTCAGACTGCTCTAGCTGTGTTAGTAACGCATTATAGTTTAAAGCTTCTCGCTTGTGCTTTTAAAATGTCATATCTGAAATCCTCTGCACACTCATTGGAAGCAACCTCTGTGGTTTCAGTAGACAATAGTTATGCCAGATTTTGAGATGACCATATTTCATCTCTGTATCTGTACTTCTGTCATTGCTGCTGTTCTTCAGTGCCCCTGGGACTGTACACAGAAGGGACAGAGAAGAGAATGTGACAGCAGGATTTCACCAGGACATGTGAAAAGTCAAATGCATCTCAAGAAATATTTATCCTATTATCCAAGACAATGTGAGAGTTGCAGACAAAGTTAAGTCCATGGAAATGGTATTAAATACACAATTTCTCAAAATGACTAGTATCAGTAAAGATGCGGCATGGATGACAGAGCTCTATGTAGGTGTCCGATGGATGTGAACCAAGCTGTGCAGGCCAGGAGGTTATGGGGAGGGAGTCCAAATGAAGCTTCTTGACATCACTTACAAGCCCAGTAAGGTAGTGTCCTGAATGGTGTTAGCCTTCACATCCCTTTTCCATATCTTTTTCATGACAGGATAAATTGTTTAGAATGCTACAAAAGCCACAACTGTGGTTCTGCAGTGGGCTTGAAAAGGCAAGGATGGATGTTTTCAGGTGTGCCAACCTGTAGGGATTGGTGCATGGACGGGAAGCTGCTAGGAGGGACAGGAACCAGCTGACTCTGGGGAGGTGCTTGGGCGGCAAATATAAGGAATTCTAACTGTGCAATAAATCATTGTTGACCCGCATTCCGTGAATGCTCTATGTCTCAGCCCTAGTTCGAAGGGAACTAGCGCTTCCGTCCCTCACCACACGAGTAGTGAGAAACTACACCAACCCAGTAGTGGTTTCTCCTCTCAAATGTTGCTGAGTAATGATGCAGTCTGCCTTATACACTCCAATATTAATAAATGATGGATCACTGCAAACAGTAAAAGTACAGAAGCAAACCCAGAAATACCTTAAATTGGGCTCAATTTTTTTTTTTTCTGTTATTAGGTCTGAATATTCTTAGCACAAAAATGCAATGTGCCTTTGCATTTAAAACTCAGTTAAATCTGTGGTTGTGACCATGGGTTTCCAAGAACACAGAGAAACATTGTGTGCCATGCAGTTAACTTTTCAAACAATGGGAGAAGCACCTCTCAAAAGAAAAGCGTCAGCATCATCATGGCCTAATTCCTCTGATTCCTATAAGAAATCTGTAAAAAGCAATAGCAGTTAGGAAGCTGATTGAATCTGATATGCCTTCAGGATAAACCTGAGGCCACTGATAACTTGATTAAGTGGCTCCATCACTGTACATTAGTGGTGTTTGGACAATATTTTTTGCTTTACCTTTTGAGTCATGCCTAAGCTGATTTTGTGATAACCTCTCACAATGTAGACAGTGAGGAGCCTGAGAAACTTTGAGAGACCTTCCAGCCCTGTCCTTCATTCCACTTCTCTGTAGAGGCATCTAATGGCCACTTTACCTCCCCTGGTACAAGCCATGGTTTGTGGATGAACCTTGAATCCATTTCTTTTTTAACTCTGGAAAAACTTTAGAAGGTTTAAGAGATAAGGAGAACTCAAGAATGAAGCTATTACATGCGTATATATAGCAATTAAACTTTCCAGTTGTGTAAGTATATAAAGCAGACTTTCTTGAGAAACCTCAGTGTTCCTACTTCCCCTAATGAGAAGAAATGTGTTCAGTTTGCCATTTTCTCAACAGTCTATTGAATGTTCTCATACAAAAATGAGGAGGGTGGTATCACCCCTCACATGCACAGAGTGGTGTGAGAGTCTCCAGGCCTCCTAAGAGCTTCAGGTGTCTGTACTCAAGCCCTTATTTCAGCAGAAGAAAATTATGGCAAAAGGAGGTTGAGCAATCCCATTACCGAGTAAGTAAGAACTTGGCACTTACTCTGCGCAATGCTAAACATAAGGGAAGTCAGCTGTGCATTCACTGGTGCATTCAGACTTCTAGGGTATGCAAAAATCATGTCTAACAACCTTCAGAACAGAAGCGTTGCAGCTATTTTGGGTTGGGAACATTATGCTGCTGTTGGTTTTGTGTGGTGCAAACAGGTATCCATATCCTGAGAAAGGAATTGTTCAGAAGGTATTTATTTTTTACTGTGAGAATCTTTAAACATGCAGTGTTTATTTATCCTTTTAAACTTCATCTCTCCTTCCTAGCTAAAAATTATCCATGTGACATTGTCGTTTAGCACTTCCAACAGTGTTGGTAATACAGTACATCTGTCCTGAACAGGATTGTAATTTGATTTCACACCTCAGTCACCTCTTAAATCTTTAACAATAACAAAATCACAAACTGTGGGCAGAATACAAATGTATTTATGTTTTCAAACCATTCAAGATGTTTCAGGGCTTCCTAAAATCCCAGCATGAGAGCAAGACCCCTGTCAAGAGATAAGGCACCCATTTTGAATTAATTGTGATCTAATCAAATCTGATTTGGTCTGATCTAATGTAATCTTGCGTCTGTCCAACCAGTAGGACTTTGTTATGCTGACTGCAGACATGATGCTCACACAATGGCTTAGGAAGTTACTCCCTACTTTAGCCATGTGTCTTTTGATAGCTTTTTGTGCTGGTTAGTCCTCAATTTCTGGTTTCAGGGACTACACCATGTTCAGGTAGGCAGATTGCCTAGGTGCTATGAAAAAGTTTATGTCATGTCTAGAAGCAGCAGGTTTGGTTCTTTTAGGTGATTCACTCCTCTGCAGAGAGCAAAAGTAATTTTAACAGTAGCGGCTAGACTGGTCTAAGGAAAATAGAAAGAAGGAGGCAATACCTGTTACTAGCTTAAATGGTAGTCACAAAAACAGCGGATAAGCTTTTGGACATGTCTTTTATTTTTAATGATTTTTTAAGCCTGTTATTGCCAGTTGTCATAATTGGTCTAGTAAAAATCACGACAGCCATGCATAACTATCGTTGCTCACAGTAGCTGTGGCTGTTGTATTCTTCAGTGGTTTCTCCAGTTCCTCATCTCTGAAGAGTTACCAAGTCACTGGGAGATATGTCAAGTCACTGGAGGTGTATGACAAACCTGCAGGGCCACCATCTTCATTGTCAAAGTGCAGCAGGTTCTGGTTATATGCCATGTGAACACCATGACATGTACCACTGGTATGGTGCAAGGCTGTTGGAAGCATCCTGAAGACCTGCATTTTCTACTGGCCTTCCACACTGCTGTGGTGAAGGACAGAAACAGCCTGCTTATCACCATTTCAGCTGATTTATAGCTAAGCATACATGTAAATGCTTTTCCGAAATGTTCTTTGCGAAGACAGTCAGCTGATTGTCATTCAGCTGAGCCTATAAACTCCAAATCCTTCTGTGCAATAAGCTAAGCGAAGATCTTCAGTACATGTTGCACTCTGTGCAGACACCTCGTCTGTGTCCATCTGAGTGAAAACACAGTGGCAGGGAAAATCCCCGGGATGGGAACTCAGTCATCTGTGCTGGTACCCAGTCCAAGAGGGCAGCAGCCCTCCCAGTGGGTTGCAGGCAGTGCTTGGGAACCAGCGTGGGCTGTTCCCAGGGACCAGACCGGAGGCAGCCACATGGCTTTGGAAGAGAAGAGTGGCCGGTAGCAGAGATGCAGGCCATACTGTGCTGACTGGCCTCAGTGGCCAAGAGCAATCCCTGGCAGGTTTAATTTAAAGCTGTACAGGTACAGCTTTAAGGCTGAAATGCCTTGGTTTGACAGTGAGATGGTGAATAGTTTCTCATGCCAAATACTGATGGGTATTTAATATACACTTTGGGCACATGCTGTGACCAGGGAAGATTGCCTACTGATGTTGAGAGTGCTCCTGATTCCTGCAGCGCTGTGGTGTGGTAAGAGCATGACAGAGGAGATTCACAAGTGTAAAGTGCTTTAAGATCACACTCCAGCAACTCTTACCAGAAAATACTCTTGATTAGAAGTGTGATTTTTTTTTTTTTTTTTTTTTTTAAGAGCATTTCTATACTACCAAAAACCCTTTGTGTATGCAGTTACACTGAGGGAAAAGTAAAAGTTTTGACCAGCATAGCTTGCTTAGTTTGAGGTATGTGTGTAAGCTGCACTGTCAAAAGACTGGTGCTGTAGGCAGAAGCAGCTCTTCACATGGGGGGGCATAGGTACACTGGCCAATGTTGCGGGGGTTTCTTCTTCCAGCATAGATTTATTCAGTCTTTGCAGGACTACTGAATTTTCCATTATAAGGCATTTTTGCATGAATTTCCATGGGTGGTTGTAAGGAGTTGTCTGTTCCCAAAGTGGTGTCAGTCCCAGTGGCCCTCCCTGCCAACCCAGAGACGGGAATGGTCTCAGCATAGGGAGGTGTTGAGGACTGCTGCCTGCGTCCCCATACCTCAGCTCATGACCACTGCCACTTGGCCACATGACAGCATCCCTATTCCCTGGGTGGGTAGGATTAAATCCCTCACTAGGCTTTCCCCACAGGGTTATTTACTCTCAATTTGCCTTGAAGCAAAATTGCATTGCTTAATTTTTCACTCTAAACTCAGGTATAACAGTTATTCTGAGATCAGGCTGGAGCGAAGACCAAAGTAAACAAAATTAAGAGTTCTTTATTAAATAAATAAGGGCCTATGACCTGATTTCTGAGCTACATGATTATTTGAATTAGAATAATGGTGTGAATTACTGACTTGGTTAAGTCATTTCGTTTAGCATTTGTCCACATAGTCTTAGCTGCAAAAAACACTCATTATGCTGTATTTTCAATTATTTTATTTCACCAAAGAACAACCTTTTCACTCATGGTAGACGCTGATGGAGATGCTGGTATAGGTGTTTCTCGGAAGTACTGGTAGCATGCTACACCCTCTGCGTAAGACCAAAGCTCCAAATAAGCCACTTTCCCTTCTTCCTAGCAGCAGGTGCCTAGGGAAAGGATATGAGACCAGGGAAAGCCTGTATTGATCCTTTTCTAGAGGACTTCCTCAATCTCAACAAACTGTGTTTCAGCCCCATCCCTAAGCCCAGTGCAGGGCCTTGGTATTTGTTTTGGGATGGGTATAATGTTGCTCAAAAATGGTCCAAAAATTGGATCAGAGTCTCCTTTTATAATATTCAAATTAGAAACACTTTTTAAAGTTTAAACATATTTTTTTTAATCCCAGTAAGCAGTTCGCTGCTTTCAGCCATAGCATAGCCAACTGCTTTCTGATTTATTTACATTCTAGTTGGACTTTAGAGTTCAGCATAGGTAAAAGTCTGCTGTGAGACCATTTCCAGGGAGATGTGTGGTTAAGAGCTGTGCCCTATCCCACACGTAAGAATTTTTTTGTCTGTCTTCCTAATACACTGCTGTAAGTTGAGGGAAGAAAAACTGCAGAAAAGAAGTAGAAAGGGAAGGGGGAAATAAAGGAACAGGCTAGAGACAGGAGAAGAAAATGGAAAGAAGCAGCAGATCTTAAGGATATTTAAGAGTAATTACATACAGTAGGAAAGTAGAAGTAAAGGTAAAATTACTTTCATCTAAGTGCTAGGGCACAGTTTGTCCTTACCTCTACGTGTGGGGTACTACTGAAAGGTAAGGCCTCTTTTCTGCAACCTGTCCCACATGAATGCACTGGATGGGGTCCCCAGCAGCCACAGGATTAGTAGATCCCCTGCACGGGGTGAACGGGGCAGGAGTTTGGGCAGCTCTTGGATCAGCTTAGCTTCCAGCATCAAGCTGCATCTTAGATGTTTACAGACAAGTGAAAGTCAAACACCTCAGAGTGTCTTTGCAGTCAGTGGAGAGCAGTCATTTTTCTCATGATGGGGTGAAACCTCACCTCTCTCATATGGCTATGAAGAAAGCTTAGAAGTCTCATTAAGATACCTAACATCAAATAGATGAATCCTCCTCCTTCTCCATGGAAATCCTGTGTGCAATGGAAGAACTACTTCTGGAAGTATACTGTATGTAGTATAAGAAAGAGACAAATCAAGAGAGACATGATGACTGATACCATATTCAGTTATGGATTACATAGGGTTTACTATGCAAGCATAGTGATTCTATTTATGTAAATATCTCTGGTATTAGCAATAGAAACTCAAACATATGTGGTTTGAAGCACATGGGGCATAAAACTCTTCTGTAAGGAAATTTGTCAGTGTTTAGATCTTGCATTAATGATGCTGTAGGTAAGTGGTCCTAGGAAGAAATATAACCAGACCTTTCTATTTCCCATTTCCAAAAGGGCAAGCTGATATCCCAGTGCCAATATACCACTGCCCATAATCAGGCAAATATCTTCTGCACATGCAGAAGACAGGGCACAGCGGGGAACTGCAATGCTGGCACTTAGTGGATTGCATGTCCGCCTCTTCCCAGTGGGCTTTGCAAGTCCATCAAGGACAGAGATAAGAAGTGAGGATTTTGCCTCCTACTGAGAGAGCAAAATGCAGCTACACAATGTGCTTTTCTCCTCTGCAGTAGACATGTTGCATGAAAAAAAAGTCTCAAGAGCAAAGGGTAATGGGGACAGTTACCTGCGCCATGTGAAATGTAGTGTAACAGAACACTTGAGAAGACCAATTAGAAGGATTTGGGCAGAATTCTCTTTTTCTACATGTTCTCTGTATGAGAGATAACAAATGGTCTATGTCCAGCTCAGAGAAGGACACTCATCACCTTGGAGAATTCACAGTCTTACAGCAGCACAAGAAGCTCTGAATAGAGACCTGGGTACACCAATCAGTCAGAAATGGTGGGACATTTCTGCTCAGTGGTCTAGCTGCCTACTCACCAATGGGTTGGAAATGAAATTGTTGCTCTTTGCTGTAGCTTTGTAGAAATGCATCTCATCAAAGCACAGAGTTAAGAATGGTAAGGGTGAATTCTAGGGGTTTAATTAACCTGGTCACACTCACGTGGAATGAAAGGCATGAATCTCAGCAGTGAAAGGGTTACAAGACCCAGGTCAGGCAGTGACATGCCTGTCATGTGGCGGTCTCAAATCTGGTCTGGATGTGTCTCTGGTATTTAATGTGGCTTAACTGTACCCTTGTGCTGGTCATGGGGAGGGAAGATGATTCTTGAATAACATCCATTGCCTTTATATAAAACTCTGGCCATGGAATCTGTCAATGAAATTGCAAATTAGAGAAGGCATAGCTACAACCCTATTCTGAAGAAGGCTGCATGTCTGCGTGGTTGCAAGCAGGTCATGTAGAGCACTAAATGAGCTGCACAAGCTCCTGCAAGGTAAGGCTACAGCACTGCAAGGCCAGCAAGCTGTGCTTGCTTTTACCTTTCCTGGTCGTGAAACCCCTAAGCTCTGATTCTTCTGCTTTTGCACTCTGTGTAGTCATTAACACGCCTTCCAAGAGTTTGGTTAGTGGGTGTAAAATACTACCAATTAGTAAGGCAACATTTTACCACCACTTCACACCACTGTAAAATGAGAATGTAGGCTATGGAGCAGCGAAACGCCTAGCCCCAAGTATTCACTTATTAGAGAATCAGTTGCTGTGTGAATGGGAAATAACAAGGGCAAATCCATCTGTGCTAGAATTATACAGGTTGGCTGTCAATTTAATGGAAAAGGAGAGCAATAGAATAGAAAAATTATTAAATAAATATGCAGCGCCAGTGGATTTGGAGCAAGGAATGAATTTTACTTCCCATTTTCCTGCCTCTATGTGAAACTTAAAGCAACACTCTGCTCTAATGTGTTTAAAATAATTTGCATAAATATGTAATATATGCACGTGCAAACACGGGTGGGTATGTAGGTAGTGTAAATAGATATCTGGAGATTACACTGTTCTCAATATGTTTTCCAGAGTAATTCTGTTTGGAAGAAAAACTAACTTGCGCTTTCATGGGGATTCTCACGCTCTTTGCATGTGTCTTGCCTGTGGAAGGTAGGTACTTTACTTTTTTTCCCTTGTTTAGTTCGGTTTTGGGTGATGGTGGTTTTTTTAGGTCTGCTTTGCCGTGGGCCCTGAAAACACTAATAAAAAATACTGTGGCAGTTGCTTCCATGTGGCTTGCCAAAGGGGTGTTAAGAAATTTTCCTGGTTGTTCTGCATGTGTGAGCTGCAAAGAGGTGATAAATTGCTGAAGGAAATTAAAGTAGGGAGGGGTTGAAGCTAAAGTTTTGTACTCTTCTGATTCAGGCAGTCTTGGTTCACAAGCTGCTGGTTATGTTGGAAATCAAAAGGTTAGTCGCTCTCTCCAATTTACCCAGAGGCAGATTAATAGATAAAAACATCACACAGCCTCTGGTGCTCTCTGTGCTTGGTTTGCTCAGGTACTGGAAAAAGAAACCATGATATATCAGACAGGAGCAGCTAAAGTGGTTGTCTTAGTCCTTTGGACAAGCAGCCATTCCTAATCATTGAGATTCCCACAGACCAGGGCTCTGCACTGCATTCCCCTTGTTCAGTGCGGAAGCATCCAACTCCAGGGCCCATCAGACACTGGCTGTTCCTGAGGCACAGGCTGGTAGCAAAGGCAGTTGGGTATAAGCTCAGTTGTTTCTTGGATTCTTCCAAGGCCATTTAGCAGCTGGCTTCTCTCAATAATCAATGTTTTGCTGCGAGTGGGAAAGTTGTGGCTGCCAGTGCTGGTCACAGCTCAGCTCCTCTGCTTTGCCTCTGCTGGCCTCTGTGCACCCACTCTTTCCAAGTGAAGATCTTTTTCATTTACGCATTTATCTGTGCTGCTCTTTTGTGGGACCACATGAAAAGGATTTCTTCTTTTCTTTCTGTCCTTTCTGCAAGTCCCAAGCTGTTGCCATTTTCCCCTCAGCATCATCGGCTGAACAACAGTAACACTGGGTCTTAGAGTTTTGTGTCCAAACATTTTGCAGTGCCTCATGAAGGAAGGGAAGTCTTGTGGCCTCTGCGTTGGAGATGGAGACACCAAGGTGGTGGGCTGTGGCAGGAGCAACCACACGTCATTCAGCAACAGGTGAGGAAGCCTGGTCAAGTTGGGCAATGGCTTAGAGTAATGTGTGGGTGCGCTGCTAGCCAGGACCTTCAGTTGTTGCTTCATTGTCTTGCTTTAAACTGGCCTGAAGCTTGCTCCAAACCTAGCTATGGCACTTGGCTGAGACACAGCGGCTTGGAGAGCTGCCTGCAGCCATGTGTGAAGTCTCACAGGCTGCAGCTGCCCTGCTGTGCTGCGCTGGGTAGCTCCTTGGCCACAGCAGCTCTAGGTGAAGACCAGCATCTGCACCCGCAGTTCACAGTTCGGCCCCTTTCTGCAAGCTGGTTTTCTCTGCCCTCGGTGGCTGTAACCAGGGAGCTGATGAGGTGCACACCAGCATCCTGCTACCTGCTTTTGGGGTTGGGGCAGAAAGGCAGAGGCAGTAACACCTTCAACCTCCAGCATGCCATAATTTCCAGCAGTCTGGCTTACGTATGTTTTCCTGGCCTTGCTGCAGCTGTCAGGACCAAAGAGGAGAGCGGGATGTGCTTGCCAAGATCAGATGGATGTAGTGAAGCAAAGGGGTGGGGGCTTCCCAGGCCAATAGTTAAACTGAAGCTGCAGTGTTGGTGTCCCAAGTCTACCACTTTCTTGTGAGACTATCACTGCTTGAAATAACCATACTTTTTGTTTGTGTGTGAGGCTGTGAAGAGGTACACGTGCACAAACACATATCCGTGATGAGGCTGAAGTGAGACATAAATGCTCACCTTCCTAAAGACGTGTGTGAGGCTTAGGTACTGGCTCACCCGTGTGCAGCCTGACATAGTGTGTGGCCACCCTGCCACCCAACGCTCCTGGGCAGGAGGATACCAGACACTTCAGGTCAGATCCAGCACATGGCAGTACAAAAGCACATACTGCCCAGCTGCAGAGAGGGTGCATTAAGAAGGAAGGGGATTGCGTCAGGCTTTTTTCTCTTGTATGCCTTGGCCCCATGAAACACCCCACAGTGTTACTGTCTGTTGAGGAATGGGATGAAGACCCTGTGCAGTGGGTTGTGATGTCCAGCAGATCAGGAATGACCCATGCAGAGGTAAGGTACCAATGCGGAAGCAGGCATCTTCTCCATCTCTCTAGGAAACAGGAATTAAAATGGGCAGGAATCACCCTTTAATCTATCTGCCCCAAACCCCTTTTTTAAAATAAATGTCACCATTTGATGAAGAAAAGCACTTTATTAAGCTCACAAAGCTATTCAAAGCAGCAATGGCAAAGCATTAAAACTGAAAGTAACAGCATGCTGCCCTCAGATTGCATCGTTTGCTGTTGACTTTCTGAACCATGAGCCCTGTGAAACGCCAGCTGCGTAAACCTGATGGGAAAGGGTAGGAATTACTGTGAGCACGGATGGTGACGCAGTGCTGCATCTGCTGCACTAGCACTAGGCACAGTCATGGACCATCTCGAAGAGTCTGGGAAGACATGTCCAATCATGGAACATGAAGAAGAGTAAAAACTTAAGATGTCCAATTGGATGATACCAGCTCAGCCAGTGTGAGTTGTAAGTGCACGTGGTAACCAGTCCACTGACAAGCCGGAGGTCATATTTGCTCACAACATGATTTATCCAACAGTTTTAAGTAACAAACCAATGTAGTCAACATTAAGTTGTTCCTTAATAGAAAAAAGAAGGAGAAGTTTTGTTTTCTTACAATGTACCACAAATATTGCCCTCTGCCCCTACACAATGCAGTGTAAAGTTGCTTGTAATTTGTGCTGGAGGGGGCAAGTCAGCTCTGTGTTTCAACTTCATTGTAAATTTATGCTTGAAATGCTTTCCTTGCATTGATCCCAGCTTTGTTACGCATTAGTAAACATATTCATGACACAGACATTAATCCAGAGTGAGTTTACAGTGATTTATTATATTAGATACTAAAAAACAATCATGAGACCATGATTTGATAGTGTTATCTCAACACCTTGTGTAGAGATGCAAGAATGATTTGGTGACACATCATCCTTGACACATGACACATAGAGACCATGCTTCAATCAACACACCATGCCTCCAGGCAGCGTGGTGTTACAGCCTCTGCAGGGGAATGCCACTGCCTGCTAAACCTCCTCTCTTGCAACCAGTGGTGATGGCAGAGCTATGCAGACTGCGAAGCAAGAAACAAAGCTTGGTATTCAAAAATTAAATGCACTGAAATATAACAAGTTTCCTGCACGATTAATGATGTTTCATTATTTGCAGACATGTCTAAGCAAGTCAGAACTTGCTTTTCTTTTAATTATTTATTCTGCAAATAAATTCAGGACCGATAATCCTAGTAGTTCCACTGGCACTAGGTCTGGACACAAACCCATCATAATTTGTGTCATTTCATTTTGATTCCGCCTTAAATAACTGTTTAATTAAATTCTTAGTTTCCCTGATTTAGTTGAGCATGGTGCGCCCCTGCAGCGTACCTCAGAAGATGTGATGGTGATGTGCAAATACCAATAGGATGGTGTTGTACTCAGTAAAATTATGCAAGTATGAATAAAGTTAGAGTATTATAATTTGTTTAGAAGTGGAGTCAGTATGTGTTTTCGTAAATCGTAGTTCCATCTGGTTTTGCTGCAAGCAAGATCTGGCCTTAGGTGTCCATAGGCAAAGAAACAGCAGGTTTCATCACTGTCCCACAACTAATGTCTGTCTTCCAAGAGGAAGCAGAGGTTGATAAACCTTTCCTGGTGGTAAGTGCTACTGGTTGTAATGAAACAGCTGAGCAGAAAATACTGGTGGAGGCACTTCTTCACACAAAGGACACTCCATGCCCAAGCTCCTTTTTCAATCTGTTGAGAAGATCATGTATTTTATTGATGTGGATGTGTCTGTTGTGTGAAAGTAACATCTGACTTTTGGCTATACCAGTGGTAATGAAGGGTTACAGAAATGATGAAACTCAAAAATACAAACAAAAATATATGGCCTACAGCCCACCCACTGGGCATTTCTAATTGTCAGGTGAATGGATGAGAACTGTTGTGATAAATGTCATGTATCTTGTGTGTTGTTACACAACAGTGATGAGGAAAAAGGGAAAACGCAGAAAGGAGAAAGCCTGGGCTGCCTGTCAGTGCTTGGGAAAATAACAAGCCTTTCATTAGATATGCCTTTTAAAATGTTATCTGGAATTTAAAAGAAGGCATGGCTGGTCCTGAAAATACTGGGGTTTGGTGCATTGCTGGTGTGTATCAGTTTGCTACCAGGGCTTTGCACACAGGTGACTTTCAGGCTGTTGTGGTTTAAGCCCCGGCTGTAAATTAGAACCACGCAGTCTACTTCCCCCTCCCCACTCCCCAGAGGGATGGGGAGGAGAATCGAAAGAATGTAACTCCCACGGGTTGAGATAAAAACAGTCCAGTAACTCAGGTATAACACACATCACTACTGCTACCACCAATAATAATAATGATAAGAGAAATAACAAGGGAAGAAAATATGATACCGCTCGCCGGAAAAGAGAGCCCGACCGAAAAGAGAACGTGCCCTTCCGGGTAGCTCCCAGTTACATCCCCGGGCATGACGTGCTGTGGTATGGAATACCTCTTTGGCTAGTTTGGGTCAGGTGTCCTGTCCCTGCTTCCTCCCGGCCCCTCCTCCTCCCTGGCAGAGCATGAGACTCACAAAGTCCTTGGTCAGTCTAAACATCGGTGTTATCAGCTTTGTTCCCAGGCCAAAAGTCAAAAACACAGTGCTGCAACAGCTACTAAGAAGGAGAAAAACTGACTGCTACTGCTGAACCCAGGACACAGGCTATGTGGCAAGCAGGCAAGAGACAGGTAAAGGCTGGGCAGGCAAGAAGGTGCTCCCATGCTCAGCCCATGCAGGTCGCTGCTGGCAAAACAGCTTCTGTCCTTGCAGACAGATGTAGGCTTCCATTCACAGTCCCTGACATTTAATTGCCAAAATGAAAACCATATATATATGTATGTAATTGCTGGATTACTCAAAATACCATTGACTATGGGCAGGAATATTAAAATAGGCAGGCTCAATAGCAATTTAATTTTCCAGATTGCAGATTGTAGTGATAAAGTTTTGCACACAGTTCCCACCTCTTCTAATTCCTAATTAATTACCCAAGAAGGACTTGCTAACAGGTCCTCAAGGATTTATGGTGCAGTAGGCAGACACCAGAGTTTGCAGAAGCAGCATTGATCCTGTTAGAAGAGTTAACTTAGGACTTTGGTCCTACCTTGTTGTTCACTTTACTAAGAAAACCCTATTTTCACATGACAATTTTGAGGGAGTCTCTTCTAATATCTCCTCTAATGTCTCTTGATAACTCAGGGTGGCAAAAACCACTTTGTGGCATGACATCAGCATCAGCCACAGCTTTGTATGTGTGTGCAGGTTTTGATTAGACATGGTGACTGTGGTAAACAACAGCAGTTTTGCTAATGCTGTGCTACTGTGCACACGATACGGAAGTTGAAGTGGGTGTTACCATGGGCTATCATAGGAAATTTGCAGTGTCAAGGGTAGTAAATGCTCACTCTTCAAAGCCTCGTGTACTCAGGGAACTTTCAATGGTTTAACTTCAAACACGTTTCATACTGGAGAAAACTGTACAATTACATGGTTCCACTTTAAGCACTGTTTATTTTAATGTCACCTCTTGGGAGGGTTGTTTTTTAGTTTTTTTACCAAAGTTAGTGAAACAAAGTGAGAGGTGTGGGCCTGCAAGCACTGCACCTGATGCCCCGGCACAGGTACTGGGGCCCTTGATTTCCAGAGATGTGGGGGTTTTTTATTTATGTCTGTCAGTCAGTGTGGTCAGAGGTGAGTCCCAGACGCAGCATAACATCACAGTGTGAGGGATTTGTTCTCAGGAGCCAGTGCTGTGGCCAGTGAGAGAGGAAGAGCCAAGCGCAGAAGAGTTCACTTAGCTACACCGAACTTCTAAGGTTTTCAAAAGCTTTTAGTCAAAGATTCCAACTGTTTATCTCCAACTTGGCCATATTAAATGAAGTCTCCTCATTTTTGTATCTGATCTGTTCATTTTCCTTTTGCATGGTTCTTGGCTGTGAAGTTCTGGCTCTGTGATACTATATTGCCGAGCCGCTGTGTGAAGAATGTACTGCACTTAGAGGGTGTAGATACTTGTGAGGAAAGCCACAAATGCTTTCCTCATGTGTGGTGATTTTTTTCCATGTCTGGTTTTGTCTTAGCTGTATTTTCATCACTTCACATATAAGAAGATAAATTAATGGATGTGTAAAACATCACACAGTGAAGGTAAAGCCAACAGCTGAAGTAAGGACTTCTACCCCAAGCAGAGTTTTATCCTTCCAAACTTTGACCCTGTATTAGAACCAGTTTTTGTAATGTATATTTTAAAAGTACATGCAGTAGCTTTGTACAGCTTTGTTAATATATTTAGTCTCATTCTACAATATACACAATAATTGCTTTTCAGTGAGTTCCTAGATATATGAAAGATTCAAAAAAGTAAGACTTTTGATTGATGACAAGTTTTACGAAGTAAAAGCTGGCCTCTTTCTTGAAGGAGAGAAAAGGCCATGAAACAGGTATCTTTACTCAGTGAAAGATTTTTAGCTTCTAAATATGCAGAGACACTATATCAACTTTTGCAAATGTGTGCTGGTGATGCATCCAACAACACTTAATTATCAGTTCTACGAGAAAATTAGGTGAGAAAATTGCTTGTCTTTTTATATTTTTTTTTTTATTTATAAAAGAACCCAAAGACAACAACAGTTCTCACACTATAGCATGTTAGACATAAACAGCTTGTCTGTCTTAGTCTTCTCCCTTGGTGATACAGATTGATAAATTCCTGCAGTATATATAATTTAATTTGTGTTACTTTTTGCAAAGTCTTTTCTGCCATTTTGAAGGAAACTGGTTTTACAGAGATAAAGCAGTCTCATATTTTATAATGTCTTAGTTTGGAAACATTTCAGATATGGGGGCAAGAAAACTATTTTGTCCAATACATTGATCTCCTTTGCAATGTGAGAGAGGGACTCTGTTGTGTGGAGCAAAAGATAAGTCAAGGAAAGGTGTAAAGTAGGAAAACAAATCATTCCTTGAACATTAGGATAAGAAATAAACCATCATGGACTAAACTAGTTTCTATTTTGTCTCTGCGAACACAGGGCACCAGTGCACATGTGTCATCAGGACCCAGCATAGCTGCTACAGAGGAATATGACAAGAAAAATCTTGGATCAAAAACTCTTGCTGCATGTGTATTACAGAAGGTGGAAAAAAAGAAAAAGGTGATGCTGAGGGGGAGCAAGCACCTAGGTCTCAGCAGTCAGCAAATTTTCTATCCAGTATTTCCTACACCAGCGGCAGCTGCTTGTTTGCCACTGGTAAGGGGAGAGTGCCTTTGGAAATGTGTGGCATTTCAAGGAAAGCAGATTATGGACAACATCTTTTAAGAGTAAGTTTGGTTGTTTCTTGTGTAAAATAGTAATAGTAATGCCTAGACAGGATTATAGTGTTGCCAGGATGGAAAGTAAAGAAGTCATTCAGAAAACCAGTTGGTACATCAATTAGATGTATTTTAATTTGTCCTTGATTTCCTCAGACACCAAAACATTAAGAGCATATCTGAAAGAGGTGAAAGAGGGAGGGGAGCAAATCTAGCAAGGGAGGAAATGTAAAAGTGCAGCAGTTTTCCTTCTCAGCAGCCTTCCTTCTGGGGTGCTCAGGTGGGTTCACTGATCAGCCAAAGCTGTTACTCCTCCCACTAATTACCTGGTGACCCACCCAGAAGCATCCTTTTGAGCCTGCTCCAACGATGCTGGCAGCATTTCCCCTTCATGTGCTCTGCTGCTTACCTGTTCTGGCAGCAGTATGGTGTGGACTCTACTTCCTCCACCTCAGGGCCATGCCAGTTTGCCTTCAGCTCATGGAGACATTCATGAGTGATCAGTATATGTGCTGAGAGGTTGGGGTGTGCAGGGGAGGGAAAGGTGGCGGCATGAGTCTGTCCTTAGTGTGGCACTGGAGCCAGCCCCACTTGGCAGCAAGCTGATGCTTCCTAAGCAGCATCCCAACACATGGGGACAACTATGGCCAGGAAGGGAAGGGGTTGGTGGGTAGTTAGGAAGGGCGAGCTTGTGGCACAGCAAGGTTGATCCATGTTCTTTATATTTGTATTTTTCAAATACAAATTTCTATTTGTATTGTTTGTTAATAAACATGCAAGCAAGGGTCTAGCTGGCTGTTGGGATTGGTACCAGTTCTGGTACTTAGTTTGCCCAGCCAGTTTCTGTATTTTCTATGAGTGTACATGCCATTGCAGCCAAGAAAATCATGCTCTCCTGGGACTCAGATCTAGCAGTGTCTAATAAAAGGCTTGATGAAGAGCGTTTTCTGCAAGATTTATTTTCCCCTGGGATATTAAGCATTGTATACCACAGCACACATGGCATATGGCTGCCTATCCATGGGAACACTGAATCCAGCCCTGATTCAGCAAAGTATTGTAAGTGGTGTTTAGTTGTGATAAACAGAACTTAAGTGCAGGTCTAAAGCTGGGCATATGCTTAACTGAACCCAAGTCATTTGCATGTGTGTGCAGACAAATGTAATACACCAAGATTTGTACTGTGACCCCAAGCTAGTTTTTTCTTAGGCAAGCATTGGATCAGAAAATGGAATTGAGCCTATTTTCTGGATTAATTCCATTTATTTTAGATGTGGTTATTTTGTCTCTTCACCTTCCTTATATCACTTGCAAATGAACCAAGGTATGCATAAACTGATTTGCAAGACCAAGTGCACAATCCGTATAGCGCAGTGGGTCTTGTGTCTGTTATCTCTATTATTGCTATTGTACCACCCTGCTCCGGTAGCAGGAGACAATAGCTGTATACTTTGCAGTGGATGGTTAAGGAACAGTCAAACAATTGATCAGATTTGTTTTTTTGGCTAATCATTTACAGAGTTGTTTATGCTGTGATGTCGACGTGTTTGTGTCCTGGTATATCTCGCTGTCTAAGAAAGCAAGCACTCATGCTGCCTGCCACTGTGTAAATGTCTAATTCTTTTTTTAATGGAAGGTTGTAGGAGAGAAACCTAGAACAACATTTTAACTCTTAAAAGCTTTTAAAGTTATTTGCTTCTTAATTTCCTTGACAGTTTCCTTGCTTTTTAATTTAAAAAAAGCATCTGATATGTCACTTTTCTAAACAGTGACACTTCAAAACCAGAGACCTGCTGCTGGGTGTCATTCTATGCTTTCAGACACCAATACCCTTTTTTTGGAGGTTCAGAAATTGGTATGGAAATACCCAACACCCTTTTGCATTAACCTCATTAAGGCCAATAAACATTTCACTTTAAACAGTAATGCTCCCAAATGGGAAAGTTGAAGGTCCAGCCTGCTTATCTCTTTTCAAACAGGTGAATCCTTATTACCCTCTGGAAAAACTGGAATATAAATCAGTCTCTTATCTGTAGCTATTACAGCTTGTGATGCAGTGTTGTTAGAGTTTATCCATTCTCTCTCTTTGGTGGCCACTTGGCCACCAAATTCAAACACACTCTCTTACACATTTGTGCAGTCATGCTAGTCTCCAGTATTTGCACTAATTTCCTTGTTCTCTGCTTTGCATTCAGTCTGTAGAGCCACCACAGCCAATGTCGGGGACACAAAGCAGCAATGGCAGCTGGACACACACCCCATCCATGTACAGCTCTGCTGCAGCCAGGTTACCGGCTGGCCCTTTGGACAGCAGGAGGTATGAACAGTACATGTGCAGGGACACCAAGGTAGGGTAGGGGTGAATGCAGGACATGCTGCAAGTTAGAGCAAAAGCACATAGTGCTGGAACTAAAAAAGAAAATCAAGGTTTTGTGCTAAACTTCAAAAGGAAAAACTTCTCTCTTCATCCAAGGCTCTGTTGGATGGAGCAGGAAGCAGAGTGAGAGCAGACTTCTGGATGTTATTGCTGACTGCTAAGGCTGTTGTGAGACTTTGTATATGCTCCCAGTTCCTATCTGTAATATGAAGTTGTACTTGCTAAAAGGGTAAAACTGAATGGCTCTGCAGGAACTTTGGCTGATAGACACAGAAACTGTCTGGGATCTGTTCTGTAACTCATGACAAATTGTAGCTACACTTCTCTACAGTCGTTCAGTGGAAGAAGTAAATGTGTGAATTAAAAAAAGAAAACCTGAACACATTTTAAGCTACTTTTTAATGTAACAGCCTTTACAACATTGGGACCTACCCCAGCATTTGTTCTTCTTCTAGAATTATTTTTCTAGCTAAAATAAAATACACAAGAAGTGTAAGTAGGAAGAGGAGGGGAGACTGTGCTCCCTCCCTCTTCTGTCATACTTGGAGCCAGCAGCTGAGATTCAAATGCAAATGCCAGTACTCTCTAACTCTCCAGGAACTTCTGAGTTTTGGTGTCTTACACCTATGTGACAACTTAAGTGAAATTAAAAATCAAAGAGATTTCCCCTGGAGTAATGTATTGCTTGTTACAAGTGAGGATATCATAATTTGAGCCTGACATGTAAAACCAACAAATGTGCTTCAGATCCCCTTTAAATGCCAACATGCCTCTCTTCTGTGTGAACTTGATGGATCTAGGGGGCTGAGATTATGTCTCAGCTCTCGCCCTGATACTGCAGTGGCTCCTAAGTAGAGTGAGAGGCAGATCCTGGGTGCAGGTGCCAACTTCAAGGGTGCTGTGCAATCTCCTTGTCACATCTTGTCTGACTGGAGCTGTGTGATGTGACAGGTCAAGGTCTCGACTGCAGCTGCCAGTCTGTGCACTTTAAAGCTTTGATTTCCCTCCCCTGCTTTTCCCTCCCCAGACATCCCCTAAGCGTGACCACCCAAAGTAGCCACGGTGGTAAATGGGAAGAAAAAGACCTTTGGTAGCTTTCTTCTAGCGAACCTAGGATGGGACATTCAGAGTCAATAGCAACATTACTAGAAACACAGAAGAGGTTTAATGACAGAGGAAAAAAATTCTTTTCTCTCTTTATATATGCTGTTAATCTTTGCTTTTCCTCAGTAACTCAGATCACAGACTGCTCTTGAAGCTGTCTGCTTCATGATTGTCTACCCCCATCATAGCTGGGGAGCCATAGCATTCAGGGTGTTTTGCTATATGTGAAATTTAAAAGCCACTTTTAAAATCTAATTTGTGGCATAGAAAATGCACTGTACTTCTGCTGATTTGGTTTAATCACAGGAATTGTGTGTGTCTATGAGGGAGAGGGGAATGAAAGAAAACAAGACTGATACTGTTTGTGAAAGAGCTTGATGGGAAAAAACTTGATGGGAAGAGCTCCAACAAGTTTGCTAACTTCCATAAAGTAGTAAATTTTCAGCTTTACTTGACCTATGATGCATTGTTTCTTCATTGCAAAGGAAAAGTGGTTGAGGAGGAAAAATTCTCTGTGCGGACGGATTGGGGTTTTGTTGTTGGGGTTTTTTTCCATGTTTCACAAAATTTAAAAATGAACCATTTGACATGGGGATGGCAATTTTAAAGATAGAGAAGCTAGGGTGGACTAACACAGACCCATGATTTGGGGGATTCAAACCTCATTAAATACTTTTTATATAGGTATATGTGTGTACACTTTGCTGGGTCAGTCCAAAGGTCCATCCATCCTCTCTTTGGCAGCGGCATACACACCACACTTCAAGCAAGGAGTGCTTCAAGGACTCCCTGTGTTGCATGAATGTGTTTGGCAGCCCCATCTGGGTGTATTTCACCTGGGCTGTTCCAAGCGATTTCCCACCTCCTCAGCAATTTATCTCAGAGCATTATCACCATTTTTGCAATTATCACACTTACCATTGTCTTTCCACAAGTGAGCAGTGGGGCAGCTGAGGGCTTTAGACAGTGTAAAATATTTCAACATAAATATTGTTTTCCTTGCGCTATTAAATTTTGTGCCTGTTTCTTTTCTGTTTTCTGTCAATCTCTCATTGTCACTACCCCAGCGTCTCCACGTTGTTACTCGTGAATTTCAGGAGAGCCGGTGCGGGAAGGCTCCATGTACAAACACAACCCCCTTCTGTTTCCAGATGGTAACTCCTGTATTATCAACTGCTTACAGATTTTTGTTCCATTACTGTTAATTATTAATTATTTTTTTAATTGTAGGAGCTGTACGTCGGTTTTGCAGAGAGAAAGCAAGCTTTAGAAATGTGTGCTTTGTGCAGGAGCACTTAATCTCAGCCGATGCTGCAAGGTTTATTTTTCAGATCTCACAGGAAAAAGATATTGGTGCTGGGATTGTCCAGTTCCATGAGAACATCCCCATTTAAAAGGACATCGTGGATTGCCTGTTAATCCAGCGGCTAAAACTTAAGTAAGCAAAGGCTAATGTCTCTTTACTAGTTTAATTAACAACGATTACTTGTCTAAAGATAAGGTATTTCCAGTTAAAAGACCCTCCTTCAACTCCAGATCAGCTGAGAATTGCTGAAATTAGTTTTTAGGGTAGGGTCAAAGACGGGCATTTTAAGGGTTTGAAGTTTTTGAACTGAGCAGATCAACACGTATCTGCCGGGGGAGAATCCACATCTTAGTGAAAACAGGGAGGCTGGGATTTCCATCTGCATGGAAGTGGATTGTTTGGGGGGCTTTAAACAAACGACTTAATGAGGTGGCACTGGTGCACCCATCTGTCCTCTCTGGGATATCTGAAATCCAATGCATTGACCCTTTTAGTGTCTCTGGCAGAGGCATGAAACTGGAATAAAACAAAGCTTTATGTAGCACTTTATAGGCTTTAAGGTTATTTGGTATTTTACAAATGTATGCAGCCAGGGGAAGAAGCAGCATTTAGGAAATGAGTGGAAATGTGCATGGAAGAGAACAAAGAGCAGGGCAAGACTGAAAACTCTGTGCTGCTCAGAGCAGGGTGCTGGTGCAAGTTTTCTGCCAGGCAGCAGTGAGGTCCTCCTGCAGACACTGATGCTGGCAGCTCTGGTCAGAGGGGGTTGCCTGGGCTGGTCCTTTGAGGATCTCCAGTGGGCAGCACTGCTGAGGGAGGACTTATTTTAGAAAAGCATAAATCCTTACTCTGAGTTGAATTTTCTTTGTTGTAAATAGGAGCTAGCTCCCATGGCATCTCTCCATCCCCAGGACATGGCAAATGAGAAATGACTGCTGCATTGCACAACCCAGCCTGGCTTGTCAGCAGGGCAACTGAGCTACACACAGCTGGGGAGGGTTTGGGTGGGCAAAGACTCCGTAGCTCTGTGCTTCAGGTGTACCAAGAAGTTTACACACTGCCTGAAGGTCTGTAGGAACTCAATCTGGTGGCTTTATCTGTAACTGGTTTTGTCCTGCAGGGCAAGGAAATGAGAAACTTGGCTTCTCCAAATGCTGCCCAGCCTCCACACCCTGCTCTGGTGTTGATCTCAAGGCCCAAGGTTCACAAATGCTTGTACCTTCTGCAACAGATGTATCTGGAGATATTTCCCCAAGAGGTGATCTTGAACCCAGGACAGAGCTTCTGCTGACCCGCATACCTATGGACCAAGCAGATCAGGGACAAGGACCATGACTCTTCTACCCTGCTCTTGTGCTGATTCTGGCTTATTGGCTTGCAAAGAGCCCAAAGTAATGGTTGAGGGCTTACTCCACTTTTTAGTAGGGATTTAGGTTCAGAGCTTTGAAAGTCCTGAGGCCCTTAGCTCTCATCACCTTAGGATTTGGATAAAATGTTTTTTGAAGTTTGATGCTGGGTCACTTTGTGGATTTATGTGCTCTGTTATCCTTCTGTCATCCTCCTGTTATCCTCATAGTGCTGCTCGTGGTGTGTTTGCTGCCTCACAGGTCAGGGAAGAGGCAATGATGTGATACAGCCCCTTTGTGGTGCTGAGATCAGAGCTTGCAGGACCGCAAGCCACTTGTGTCTTGCAGAGGTGAGGGGAGTGCACAGGCTTATACTGGTACACTGGAGCCTGTAACAACCCATCTATAACTTCACCTCTCCAGCCACTGATCTCTAAAGTACTCTTTATTTAAAGGGAAAATAAAACTCTTCTCCTGTTTCATTCACCCTTGTGCAGGGATGGATAGTTTACTCTCGGCTGGTTGAGTCCAGCAAACAACCACGAGGGCATGGATTCTGCATATTTCAGTGCAGCATCTTTAGCTTGGCCAAAGTCTGTGTGAGACAACTGAGAACTGTCTGTACCTCTCATCCTGGGGAAAACCACCCCCCTCAATTTTATCTGGGAGCATGTGGCCCTAAGAAGCCATTTTGGGAATCAAGACCCTGAGGCCTTTATAACCTTTTGTGACCAAATTTTTCTTCACTGTGAACAACTACAGAAAATGGAACCCCAGAAGTTTCTTGGCCTTTTGTCCACCTCTGCTTAGAAAAACACCTACAAGGTTTTGGCTCCTTTTTTTCCCAGTTGTATTAGCCAAAGCCACAGCTAAATAATCACGAGTAAAAGGGTTATGTGGATAAAAAATAAAAGGATATGGTTATGTGGCCACTTCTTTCGCTCACCACTGGTTTGGTCTTTAGAGCTACCTCAGCTTGAATTTGTTCCCTGGATGCAAATCCTGGGGGTTGTGCTGAGGATGCTGGAGATTCGGTGACCTGTTTTCATGTACAGAGCTGATCTTACAGGCAGAGGAGCATTCGACACATACGTATGGCAAAAGGAAAGGAGCCCTTTTTCCACTTCTGGTTTCAAGTTTGGCTTGACCATTGTCTGATGCTGTTCAGTGAAAGACTGGTGCTGGGCAAGGAGGCAGCAACCGAATACTCTAACAAGTGGCTTGTTAGTGAGGAATGTCCTGCAGTAAGTACGAAGCAGCCTTGTCACTTCTCAGCCAATCCTCCCAGGACAATAAGGAAGGAGGACAAAGTGAGTGCAGCCCTCCTGGGCCTCCCCTTAAGAGTTTAAAAGCAAAATATTGATTTTGAGTTACCCTGCTTCAACTCAGCTTCACTCTCCTGGTATTTTTATTCCCTTGTAGATTTCTGACTCCATTCGTTTTTTAAAGAAATCACTGGTGAAATTGTGGAGTGTCCATGTAACATTCCTGAGCCTAGAAATATGGTCAATTGACACCTTGAAGGTTTCCAGGCAAGTCTAACCATTTGTGACATCTTTAGCTGCATCCCAAGTATGTTCAAAACAGATGAAGTGAATGAATTGATTTTAGCTGTATAAAACCCTTGACAAAAATCTCTTTGTGGCCATCTAGTTAGTCTCTTGATGATTTGTAGAGTATTTGCTTATGCCATGAACTTGATCCTCCCCACCTCTATGCTTGTTTTTCAGCTAGCTTTGCTGTGGGTTCCCTGTTCCTGAATGCACTGCAGTCGCCTTCCCCAGAGCCAAACAATGCTGCACCTACAGCCACGAGCTGTCAGGTCAGATGTGGACATTATATATGTCATAATGTACCATACGAACAGCACTCGATGGTAGCAAGACAAAAAGAAGCAAATTTATTAGGTATTTTAAATTGTTGCAACACCCAATTTGCCCAATCAAATCAGCAGATTCACACAACCTGATTCAATGCCCCAGCAAAGCTACAAGATTCTTCAACTTGCTTAAGGACATAGTGGATAGAATGACACAGCAGAAACCTTTGCCTTTGTCCCCAGAAAAAACCTGAACGTTTGCATGTGATGTGACCTGCAGTAGGCCAGGAATAAATTTAAGTGCAGAATCTCAACTCCTGTAATTGAATCATCTAACATTTATGTGTGTGGTCCAAGGAAATTCTTTTGAATACATATGGTCCTTTCACTGTACCCTATTTTGGATCAAGTTCTATTGTGTTAACAAACAAGTAGATAAATTGTTGATGGGCTTGATTGTTTTGGGTCTTTTTAAGTGTGCCGTTGTGTGGTTTTAACCCCAGGCTTGCCAAAGTACAAAGCACAGTAACCACACATGATAAGCAATATCAGGGCTCAACATTTGGTGTCTCAGCTCCCCTTGACATAAATGGTAGCCTGAATCAGAGACAGAAGCCTGCTAGATTAGATGCACCTCTGGAGTGCTGGTAATGACACATCCTTCAAGAGGTCCGTGATATTTTTGATTAATTAGAGAAAGACGTTTGAATCCAGGCAAAATGGCAAACACTTCTGCTGGCCCCAAGAGTGTGCAGTGGGCCATGAGCAGGACACCAAGGTCTGGCTTTGGCAAAGCATTTAACACATTTGGAAGAGTTATGCCATAAAGAGTTATGCGTGGAGCCCTTGGTTGACTAAACTTGTAATAACCACCTAATGCCTCTAACCTGGCTTCTGTGCAATACAAGCACAGATTTCTTTGGTCGCTCCGGCATCAAGCCCAGGTTTTCTTGTTGAACAAGAATGTTTTTGAAGGAAAGCATCAAATCTGAAGGAAGAGTGGCAAAGTGTCTGGTAAGCTGATCTTCTCATCTGAAAACATAAAATTATAAAGGGAAGAAAAAAGTAACAAAGTTGTTTCTCTAAAATAAAGTATCTTTTATTAGAGGAAAGAAGGTGATCCAAGTGATCTCTGCCATCAACAGGAAGATGTTCTGTTCCCTTGCCCTCATTCCTATCCTTCTCTGCATGCTCAGTCTGCCCCTCAGATCCTGCTGTGATTCAACTCAGTAGAATATTAACAGAGCAAATCATGATTATCATGTGAACAGCTGCAGGAAAATAACATGGCTGATTTCCCATCAGCTGAGTGAACTAAAGTGAAGGGCCAGGTGAACACCATCAGTTTGTGGGGGGAAGGAGGGCTGTGAGCAGGAAAAGTCAGGGGGTGGCAGGAATGGGGATCACCACTTGAGACAGAAACTGACCAGCTTCTTTGGGGACCTTGGTTTTGGGGAAAAAACTCTATTTGTGTAATTTCTAGAAACTCATTGCAACCTGTACGTTGTACAGGTGGTAGTACTAATATGAAAAGCCTCCCTCCTCTTCTGCTGCATGTGGCATTCATATTAGTTTCCTAATTGTACACAAGTAGGCAAGACCCTGGGGTCTTCATCCTGCAGATGGGTGGCTGCAGTTGAGACCCAGCATGGGGAAAGAGCTGCTGGAGGGTTTGCTCTGCTCACAGTGATAGCACGCTGCCCTGTATGTATGAGTGTCCAAGGGTCATGTGAACTATGTGACAGCCTGGCCAATGAGGGACAGGAGAAGAAGCCTCTCCAGATGCATTGGGAGTAAGAAGAACAGCAGCCATCCATATACACAGGATCTGATTTACTCTGCACTGAGGAGTTGAGACCAGATTCCCACTGGCATGACGGCACCAGTTTAGGCTGGGAGAACCTAGCACCTGTTCTGGTCAGGGATGAGATTTAGTTGATAGCAAGCTATCACTGCAACATGGAAGTGAAGTGTGCAGGGCTGCTGTAGGTGGGGATGGAGGAAGGGAGAGTCCTTGAAAACCTGTGGGTTCATCCTGCTGCCTGCCTCATCACTTACAGCTTTGTCTTCAGGGCTGAGAGATGCAGCAGCATGCCCTGCGTTTCTAGCTGCTCTCTGGTGCTTGTGTGGCTTCCTGTGGAGCTGCTCTGAATTGCACTTGTTGGGAGCTGCTGCACCAGCCAGAAGCATGCTGAAAAGTGTCATCTGAGATATCTTGGCTTTTGCAGCGTATGCTTGTTCTAGAAAGCTGCGATCATGTCTGCAAACACAGCCGTCCCATTCCTGCTAGCCTTCTGCTGAAACTGCAGCATGCCCATGCTGGCCACCCCAGCACCAGCAGCAGCATTTTCTCCAGCTGCTCACATCTGGGTTGCAGGACAGTCCCAGAAAGCCAGCTCTCCCCTTGGCCTTGGGTGGACAGGCCAGGGGTCCGCTATGGGGCTGCCAGCAGCTGAACCGGAGGAAAAGTAATCTCATCTTTGTGCTGTAGGGCTTCTCTGGTCTGGGGACAGGCATTTTTAATCTGGAGGGCTTCTGGGGTGGGCAGAGGGGTAGGATTTGCTTTCAAGCTGTGCCAGTTTAACTTCTGAGGCTTTTTTTCCCTTTAGCCAGCTGAAGTGAGCTCAGCAACTGCTGCCTTCTAACCCTTAGCTGGTACCTGTGGGGAGAAGGTTGAGGACATGGGAGATAGAGCCCAGGGATGTTTCCTCCCTGTTTGCCTGTGCAGAGGAGCCCCTCCAACACACCTGTGAGGATGAGGAGGAGGCTGAAGTGCAGCTGATTCTGTTTGTTGGATTTCTGGCAGAGCATCTGCTTGGGAATGGTGGAGCATTTTGCTCTTGGATTCCTACCCTGCTGCAGGGCAAGGATAAGCTGGTGGAAGCTGCAAACAAAAGGCAGGCAGAGGGAAACAGGCTGGTACTGCCTACAGACACTTTTGGGTTTGAAGATTTCACAGCCATAGCCTGTGTGCAGGCAGCTCACACGCTCTCACACAGGCTCAGCCCTGGCGGCCAGGGTGAAGAGGGCAGGCAGGGTGCCTGTTCTCACAGGGACATCCACACAGCAATACAGCCCCGGCCCTGGGTGATGCTCTCCTCTGCCCTGGTTACAGATGTAGTGGTCATTCTGGAAGGTTTCTTCTTTAGATCTTGCTTTTCCCCTCAGCCCTGAGGCATCCATGCCTTTGTACCCACCCTGCCCTCCTGCCTCACGAGTAGTGAGCAGCTGGAGCAGCCACCATGCTCCCCCACGGAATGGAGTGCCCCAGAGACAGGAGGTGAAGCTGCTGAAAGATACCAGCGCCTGGCCGCATAGGGGACTGGCCAAAAAAAAGGGAAAATGTAAGAGTTAGGTCCTGCCTATGGCAAAGACAAGGACTTAACAAAGCTGCAGAAAAAACATTTATCAGCTGAACGCGCCCTGCCTACAAAGATACCAATCTCTCCTGGGGCTCTGAAGTCTGAATGTGAAAAAAACTTGACAAAGTAATTTCAGAGCTGGCTGTGGTTTTCCTAGTCAGGCACTACCATGGTCAGCCACCCAAGCCATCACTCTGCAAACATGGTACATTCCCAGAAGCATTTATTATAAAAAGAAAAACATTATTTCAAGCCTCCAATTTAAATATACAGGACTTCAGATGGAAGAAGTGCTAATTTGAATTTGCACATACGATATCACAGCCTGTAGGGGCTAAGAAGGAGGTAGGAAAATAAAACTTGGGGTTTTTTCCCTTGTAAGTAAATTGCACGATCAAGTTTAAAAAAAATAAATGCTGCAGTCTGACTACCACCACTGGCACCACTTCTGAAAAACACCTGTAGCTGTAAAAGGAATGTTTAGTAAGATCTATCCCTGTTACATTGATAAGAAGGTATATTTGGTAGCCAAGCCAGGTTAAGTTAGCCAAACTTGACATAAGACTATTTCTGTGCTTGTCCACTGGGATGTAACGTAATCATTTTCTAATATTATGCATATTCAACTCCAGAGTGTCAGCACTCATGGAATACCCCTCCTGACATTGTCTGTGCAAGAAGAGACACAGTAATAGCAGCAAAGGACAGATATGTAGGTGCTCAGGTTTAGCACAGTAGCGGACTTTGGCCAGGCACAACAAGTTGTCAGAGGTGAGTTGCCCCCGGCCCAGGCACTATCTGCTTTGCTTTTTCCTCCAGTGGAAGTTTAAAGTGTTGAAACCATAAAAAGCTGTTGTATACCCTGTACTCCAGTGCTGGCTGCAGAAAACCACTGTTAGATAAACCAGCACCCAGTAGCTCCCTGGATATGGAGCGCTGAGAGGCTAATGGAGCAGTTCCTGGGCACCAGTATCTGTGGGGTGACATTAGGATCTCTTTCAGCATGCAGCCACCCTGGCTGTCCCTGTGCAATGGGGGACACGTGTAAGGTGCAACTCATGGTGCAGCAGGATGCGTATCCAGAGCACTCCTAGGAAAGCGGGTTTGAGCCTGGGTAATGTGAAGGACCAGTGCTGGTGCAAGACTATTCAAGCCAATAGCAAGGATGCCTATACCACAGACTTGCCCACGCTGAAAAATAAGAAATAGGAAAGGTGTAGCTGGGACACCAGGAGAGATGATCCCGAGGGCTGTGGAGGGACAGAGGCATAGTGAAGGGGCTTCGTGAGGAAACACAGGATCTACACTTATAGGAAACATTTTCAGCCCCAGTGAATCTCTGCTTACTTCATGGAAGCCACAACCAGGGAAGAGCTGTTCTCATTGATATTGAGAAATACGATGGGGGAAACCTTGACATAATTTTTTTGTTTAGTCACTGCTTTATTTTCCTGTGAATGGCAGTAACTGTCCAGCTTGCAAAGTTGATGTAATTGTGAAGCTTTTCTTGAGCTGTCACAGTTCAAATGCCTCTCTGTGTGCTTTAAAGCAGATTGCCTCAACAGCAGCTCATCTGTGCCGAATACTTTTACATAATCTTTTTTATAACAGCATTGCTTTAAGAATTTTTTTAGTGGTTCTTGTTACAAACATCACTTCCACCTCTCATTCTTTTATAACTGTTCCCAAGCTCTATAAAATCAGAATTTCCAAAACTAACAGGCTATGGTAAGTCAAGTATTGAATCAAAATTTAATAGACATCGCTGTGCCCCTCTCCTTAGGAGACTGTTCACCTGTGCCTTTCAGGGGTTCTCTAAAACAGAGGTGGACACATTTTCTAATTCACAGACCTTTAAATATTTTCTATGGAAACTGCAACCTCCTTTAAAAAAAAAGTAATTGTTACTGGAGCTCCTGCAGTTTTATACAAGATACTTCCTAGTTAAGTGTACCTTTCATCGTCAAGTTTTGGGGGTGTATTACATGTATTAGTTGAAAACTACTGATGGCTTTTAAGATAGGCTTTGCATTAAGTCTTTCACATAGACCTGTCACTAGATGAATCAATAAACTGAGGCAAATTTCAGCTGAGTAGCACTGTTTAAGGTCCACATCTCTGCAGAGAAATAAGAAGTCTCTGGCAGAATCTCCTACTTATTTGGAAGGAGAGGATGTGTAATGGGAAACAAATTAAAAGACAACCTTGAGCCTTTGCTCACAGTCTGGCTACTGAAGTTTCGAGGCTGTGGTTTCAGTTAGGTGTGCTTTAGCAGTCATATGGGTTTGTGGAGTCACCTCACTCCTTTCCCATGGGTTCTGTCCCGTGTAGCACAGTGTATAACTCCTAAGACAACCATGTGGGAATCTGGGCTACAGGTGTCAATTTTAAGAGCTGATTTAGGTTTCTGGCTGACCAGGAGATTCCACCAGTGGTTGGACCAGCCCAGCTGAACTGGTCACAGCTGGGAATAGGAGTGATGGAAAGGGTATGCCCCAAAAGCAAAACCCTGTGAACCTGCAGTGGCCTGAACTGCTTTATGTTAACCAGCCATAGTAAATCATTGTCCTAGGCCTTAGCCATATCAGATACACCAGATTACACTTTGGAAAGACAGCCAGAAAGTGCAGCTGGACTTGGTCTGCCACTGCCTATGACAGTTCTGAACTGGCAGACTGCATTTTATTCAAGTTGGTATAGAAGAAGGCGGGCAGCTGACAGTTGGATCAGAGAGGTGTAACTGCCTCTGTCCTGCGTGTTTGAGATCAAATCTGTAGAGAGAAACCAGCGCTGGCTGCTTTAACTCTTTAGTAGCTGCTGTGCTTAGAGATGGGAGGGCTGATGGTGTTACTGTCCCTGCCCCTGCTGTATACACTGCTGTGCTGTGGTCAGACCAGATGCCACACTGCCAGAGCTGAGAGTGCGGCACTTTCACAAAAATCATTGATCTCTGTGTGCCTTAAAGTGCCACAGTTGGACAGCAGCATAAAGCACATCAGGCCAAGGTCCAACACATCTGGTTTTCAGATTCTTAGTACCAAACCAGAGGCGCTGTGGCCACAGGCCTCAGATTGCTGCTCAGTACACCCACACCAAGCTCAGAAGTCTTCAAAACGCAGCGACAGGTTGGCTGTGCACCAGCAGCCCTGACACTGAACCAGGTGCTGGGTACATCTCTGCTGGGTGTGTGGACCAGTTTGACAGAAATGTGACCACATGCCTGAGCCTAAACTGGGTCAGACGAGCACCGCTGGGTGCTCCTGCACTGTGTGCCCCAGCCCTGGGTGCTGCAGGCAGGCAAGTAGCAAGCAGCACCCTGGCCACCCTGCCCTGGGGAGGGTTCAGCGGGGTGCCTGTGAAACCAGCGGAGGAAGTTTCTACCCCACAGCTCTGGTTTTGTTCTAGTAACGCTGCTTGTGGCCTCCATTGTGCTGAGGCAGCTGTTGGTAAGACTGCATGCTGAACCTGTTTGCTCAGTAAGCAGGGTTAAAAATACGCTTTTTTGGGAGGCGGCAATTAGAACTACCCCCAAGGCTTGATTTACAGCACAGTCTTCCACATGTTCATACAGACTGACCTGAGGGGCAAAGACCTGAGCCATAGGAGGGGGCAAGCAACCACCAGGGAACGGGAGGCTCCATGATCTGGTTTTGTCAGTAAAGACAGGCCCTTTCACCTCTTCTTGCAATAGTTGTTCTATCGCAAGTTGTTCTATGCGCTTGGATCGTGGGCCTTTCATGTGGTGCGAGACCTTGCTTTTGTATGTACTTTGTCTTCTTTTTCTGAGCTACATGCACCACTTTGACTCCTTCCTCCCATGGGAGAGGATTGTATTTGTTTTGCATATTGCATTCTCTCTGACACAGATTTCTTGCATGCAGATCAAGAAGTTGAGAGGAAGACAAGGTAATGAATATGCTAAGCATGCAAAAGAGGTATATTGTTATGGTCACCTTACAGTGCATTTAAAGCAGACAACAACCAAATATGAACATTGCAGGACCAAAACACAGCAGTTCTGCATCAAAATATATGAGAACAAGGATGGGCTGTTTCAGGATTTAAAGTTCTACTGAAAATACATGATTGTGGCTTAAAGTCTTTACTGAAAATAAGTGGCTATGATCTGTAAATTGTTAAGGAAAAGAAGAAATTGTTTCCCATATTTTGAACATTTCTGCCTTATTGAGATTCCTTCTTTAAGATGCTGAGAAAGGTGTTACATGGTCAGATGAAAGGGCACAGGGAGGTGGAAATTTCAACATAAAACTGCAAGAAAGCTTAGACAAAGGTAGTGTTTAATGGTTCGGTCAAGTCAGTAAGTAGAGGCATAGTCACAGGGGTTCATCCATTTGGTCAGCACGAGATTTCCGCATTTATCATTGTCCAGCCTTGACCATCAGATACGTGACCCTGTCCTCTTTTTTATTCATCACTGCACCCCTGGGTTACAGTTCAGCTGGAATATTTTCCCAGTTCCAAGAGAAATGGTGGGTAGAGGTTTATCTCAGTATGTCCCCCTATAAATAATGAGATGGCCACAACCAGAGGTGCTCTTGCTACTCTGCCCTTGTTCGGCTCAAGGTTTTCCTGCTTCACCAAGACACAGGAGCAAATGGGAGTGGGGCTCATCTTGGTGGTGCAAAGCAACCTGGGGGAGGTAAGGAAGAGTCGGGCTTGTAACTGGGCTGCTGTGGGAGATCAGCAGCAACCTGCATAGCCCATGCAGCTCAGTATGCTAATGCAGGCAGACAGGGCTAAGGAAAATGGCTGTGGAGTTAGGCAGGAGCAAGGACTGCTTCTGTTCACCTCAGAGCCTAAACTCCTCCACATAGCCACAAGCTTGCTGATTTGCTGTAGCTCTGGATGTAATCACTTTTTCTTCCATCTTTTCCCTTGTGTGCCGCCTTTTCTGTTCTCTCAGCCTTTCAGAACTTCTGAAGAAAAAGAAAAGAAAGGCTGTTAAAAATAACCCCAAAGTGCAGCTTCCATTTTGAGCTTTCTTTGATATCAGCAGCAGAGTGGTTCTCTTGTACAGCACAACTTGTCTCGCCAAGAAACCCAATTCCCCATTGTAATGTGTTTGGTAAGTGTTTTAGAAATACTTTTCAATTCATTAAAATGAATTAATACAATCTTTAAAATCACTTAAAAACCAATTAAATCAAATGGAAACTGGAAGAGGTAGCAGCCTTGCCCTCTCCTCCCTTCAACGTTTCAGAGGAGGGTAAGACAGATTATTGCTTTCTCTTTTCCTTATAATCTTTCCCTCAACACACTCCTGGTCTGTGAAGCCAAGTCTCTTTGCGCATTTCGTAACCAAATTCATTGTTTTTTTCCTAGGTGATTCCTATCACATCAAAACTGGTGGTAAAACTGCACTTTAGCGGGAGTTTTGCCTGAGTAGAAACTTGAAAGAGTTTTGGCCACCCTGTGTTGGGAGACAGCCTGTGGTTTTGTGTGGTGTCCGCATGTACATTATACACATACGTATATATATTTGTATATATAAAAATATGTGAAAGCACATAATTTCTTGGCTCTCATCCTAACGTTTGTGCAACTTGGTGCTGGGATCTGGATATTCAGTGTACTGAGCAGTGCTTTTTAATGAAGAGGTGTTTTCTCCCTTAGATCTGTCATTCTCTGCTACATCACCAACTCCTTCAGACAGAAAAATAATTGGCCACTTTCTGTGAGCATGGAATCAGAGAGCCCCAGGGACAGGTGGAGTACTCAGTGAGCCAGGCCAGCACTCACAGTGGTGCCCACTAGTGTTCCCCAGACCTGTCCTGACCTCTGGGGCACCACCCACCCTGAAGCACTTGAACCAGGTCTGGTAGATGGTGCCATGAAATGTGACAGGCAAGACCCAAAACCCCAGAAGGAGAAAGGTGAAACAAACGGACAGTTACTTCCAGAGCTGTTCTGCTACCAGATGGAAATGAAAGCTTGCTTGGCTTGCTTTTTTTTTTCTGAAACCTGTGTAATTGCTGCCTGGAGGGATGGTTTTCCACATTTGCAGTAGGCTTTTTTATTGTTTTGCTTCAAAGGTGGACTTTTAGCAGCATTTATTCTACTCAGGAGCTCCTAACATCCACCTGTCATCAAGTACTCCCCAGAGTAGTTGCTAGCATTCAGAAATAGGCAATGCAGTACAAATTCATCCCTTAGGACTTCTCACCTACTACACCACATGTAGAAAAGTAATGAAATAAATGGTCAGGGCAGTCCTCGAGCCCTGGGTGGACACCGTGAGCCCTTGCCTGGCAGGAGCATGCCATTATCCTGTGCCAACCAGGTGTTCAAATGCCAATGCCACATCGCTTACCCTCTTTTCCAAAGTAACTTACTCTGGGTTCAGCTCTGCCACTTGCAAATCGCAGCCCACTGCCCTGACTACTACTCTTACAATAGTGCAGGCCTATAATGATACAATCAGGCACATGATCCTGCAATGCCATGATCCTGTTGTGTCCTCCTCCTTTTCTCAAGGGCTGGTGACCGAAGAAAGCACGGCTCATGCCCTGCTCAGGCAGATGGCAAAAAGGTGCTGGCTGCCATCTGTCCCATGCATGGAAGGCTCTTGCTCTCATAACTGCCTCAACCGAAAGAAACCATGTCCTCCACCTTGCTGTGACACCTCACCGGCTGACCACCTAGCTCCCACTCACTTTCAAGTGTCATTTAGGAGAAAAGGCTGAACAGTGAACTGGAGCAGCAGGGGTAGAAATTCCTCCCAGGAGTTAAGAAGGGGAATCCTGCAGGTCCCCGGCTGTCCCCTGCAACCAGACTGCTCCCAGGCTCACGGACTTAGGAAGATGTCCATGGCATGGAGGGGCACAGCCCAGGATCTCTATCATCATGCTGGGGCTCTGTATTTTACCTGCTCCATTCTACATCTGTCAAACCTTACGCCTTAATCCGTATATGAGGGAAATTAGAAGGTGAGATAGTGACTGAATAAGGTGTAAACTAGGCAGAAATGTTGCCACAATAGTATTATGTTTACCAAGGCCATACCACGTGTGGACATCAGGGTCTGACTGCCCACCCCAAGCCCCTTGCTACTTTTAATGGCTTACACTAAAGGCTGTTGTATTTTAATTTAGATCAACACCTAAAACAAAAGATCAGAAGACTTTTGGGTGGGGTTTTTTTTTCACAGCGTTTTCATATTCATTACATCCATTCCTTTCCTGCCCTTAAGTCCATAGCTGTGGACAACAGGCAAACCAGTAACAGCTTGAAACGCCAATAGTGGAGAAAGGAAAGAGCACAGTCAAAAACCAGATGGAATATGCATTTGTGAGATGGTTTAAAGTTGTCTGTGGCGTTGCTCATTTGTCTGTTTTCATCTATAAAACTCAAACTCTTCAAGCTAAAATTTTCCCTCACTAATGTTCTAAGAATCAACATAAACACGTGTGCTATTAAAAACCGGTGCTCATACTTCACTCACTGAAGTTAACTGGAGAGAAGTGGTGCACAGATCCTTTCACCTTGTCCTTGTGTCACAGAGAAGCAAATTATGGTTGCAAAGCAGCTATCGAGAAAACAATCGAGGCGGGCAGTTCTGCAGGGCTGATAGTAACGGGACACCTTCCTGCCCGAAGTGAGGGGCACCTCACCGGGGTGTCCACGGCCGTTTCCTCCTCAGCTAACGTTTTTCTGCTGGAAACGGATTTTGATGGGGTTTGGGGTTTTTTTATGCCCCCTCCCGGGCTCCGCAGGTGCGGGCACCTTTGAAAGGGCCGCTCCTGCAAACGGGTTTCCGAGCCGGGATTCACGTGGCGAGGTGAGTCCCCATCGCTCCGATTATTTTCTAACGACTCTGTTCGCCTTTGCCTTTGGTCTTGCTGCTGCCCAGATGGGTAATTTTGGAGCTATTTGCGTGCATAAACTTGTTTTGAAGGCGCGGAGGTCTGCGAGTTCGGGTACTTAAAATCGGTTAGTGGGGATTAACAACTGAATGGGAAGCCCTAAGCACCTCGACGTGGGATCACATGCGACACGGGGACTTCAAAAAGCCCGACGTTAATCCGGCTGGATTGCCCGTCACCGCCTCGCTCTGGAGCTGGAATTGAAATGAGGATGGAATTAAGGATGGAGCTGGGGATGGAGATGGAGCTAGGAATGGGGTGCCCTCCAGCCACCTGTCCCCGGCTCGGCACAGCGCAGCCAGCTGCCGGCAGCGCTGCTTCCAGCATGGATTTAATAGGGGGGCGGTGGTTTCTGCTGGCCCTCCTCGCGGTTTATGCGGGGAAAGAGGGACGCCCGGCCTTTGGAAGATTTAGCAGCGATGTTCGGAAAATCGTTCAAAAAGCGGGGTCGGAAGCAGGGGCCGGTATCTCCCCGACCCGCAGCCTGCAACCACCTGAGGGGCAGCGGATGCGGCGCTGCTTGGGCGCTGCTCGGGCACTGCTCCGCACCACCGACCGCTCCGTCCCGGCCCCACAGCCGAGGAGGGGCCACGGGGAGCGGTGCGAGGCTGGATCTGGCCCCGCCATAGACCTCCTGGTCCCCCGCGGCTCTCCCTCCGCTAGGCTCTCTCCCGCCTGGTCCTTGCCCAAACACCGACCTCCTTCCCCGGCTGGAAGGAAAGGTGCCGGGTCCATCCAGCCACTGGGAAGAGCGGCGAGCAGCCTGCAAACCCGAGCACTCCGAGGGAGGAGAACATAGCCTACAGCTATGTTCTCACCTTCCCAGGGAGTACATATGTTGTCCCCGTTCTCCTTTCTGCTTATTTGTATAGCAGACGCGCCCGTCAAGGCAGTTATTTAATATGTGTTTCTCTGCTAGGCCTTGCAGTTTGATTGCTGTCACAAATAGTATCAGGTGAAATTCCTCATTGTTTCTGCAGTTACACGGTAGCCCACTGCTATGGGCTTTTCCAGCCCCTCGAGTTTTTTTCCCCTTTTCCCACTGGAAGCCTCATATTGCATACATACACACACATACTGCACATAGAGGAGACAAAACCCCAAACCCTTCAAAACCATTATTTCTCAGCTATTATGTTATCAGCAGGAAAAGTTTCATAGCTCTGACATCATAAACCCTGAACAGCATGAAGTTTATCAGGGCCTTCACATGATGAAATTGTACTTTTTAAAGTGTTAGAACAAAAAAGCAGAACATCATTTTATGGGATTCAAGCTGCTAATTTAAATTGCTGGATTTAAACAGTGCAGTTGAAGCCAGGCTCTCTTGACAGTCATGTCTAATACAAAATAGGGCAAGCAAGCCAGAATTAGCTGTTTAAAACTGTCAGATTTGTAAATACAAATAGGATCAAACTGACTGGATCTGTGGCCTTCACACCCAAGCCATGGATCCTGTTATGTTCTCACATCTCTGTGAAATGACTGTCAGGCTGGCAATGAGCATGAAACTATAAGCAAGTAAGTGATATTGCCGTAAAAACAGGAAAATAGTGTTAGGTGTCCCTCATTAAACTTAATCACAGGGTGAAAAAGCAAGCATTTAAAAAGAGCTATTTGGAGATCACTATGCATGAATAATCATAGAACCATAGAATCACTTGGTTGGAAAAGGCCTTTAAGATCATCAAGTCCAACCATTAACCTAACACTCTCGAGTCCATCACTAAAACATGTCCCAAAGTGCCACATCTACACACCTTTTTAATACTTCCAGGGATGGGGCCTCCACTACTTCCCTGGGCAGCCTGGAGAAACCTTTTGGTGAAGAAACGTTTCCTAATATCCAGTCTAAACCTCCTCTGGTGCAACTTGAGGCCATTTCCTCTTGTCCTACTGCTTGTTACTTGGGAAAAGAGACCAGCCATCTCTCTCCATCCTCCTTTCAGGTAGTTTTAAAGAGTGATAAGGTCTCCTCTGAGCTTTCTCTTCTCCAGGCTAAAGCCCTTAAGGTCCCTCAGCCGTTCCTCATCACACTTGTGCTCCAGGCCCTTCACCAGCTTCATTGTTCTCTGGACCTGCTCCAGCACCTCAATATCTGTCTTGTAGTGAGGATCCCAGAACTGAACACAGGATTTGAGGTGCTGCCTCACCATTGCCTAGTACAGGGGGATGATCACTGCCCTGGCCCTGCTGGCCACACTATTGCTGATACAGGCCAGGATGCTGTTGGCCTTCTTGGCTGCCTGGGCACAAGCTGGCTCATGTTCAGCTCTGTCAATAAGCATCCCCAGGTCTTTTTCCATCCAGCAGCTTTCCAGCCACTCTTCCCCAAGCCTGGAGCATTGCATGGGGTTGTTGTGTCCCAAGTGCAGGACTCAGTACTTTGCCTTGTTGAACCTCACAGCCCATCCATCCAGCCTGTTCAGATCCCTCTGCAGACCCTCCCTATCCTTCAGCAGACCAAAACTCCTGCCCAACTTGGTGTTGAGGGTGCACTTGATCCCCTTGTCCAGATCAGTGATGAAGTTATTAAACAGAACTGGTGTCAATACTGAGCCCTGGGGAACACCAGTTGTAACTGGCCATCAACTGGGTTTGACTCCATCCACCACCACTCTTTGGTCACAGCCATCCAGCTAGCTTTTTACTCAGGAAAGAGTACACCCATCCAAGCCATGAGCCATATTTCAAAATACGAAATGTTACTCATATTACATATATCTATGAGTACTTATATACTCATATGGTTGGGTTTGTGACCCTAATTCCAGCCTCTTAATTTCCTTAAGTTTTGTAATTATGGAGGAAGGAAAGTTAGCTGGAAGCTAAAGTCAGGAATTTTCCCATCTCCCTTCTTTAGGTTTCCCAAATATTTAACAAAATAAAAAAGCTTCCACTTTACAAAACCTCATACTTTCTCAAACACACCTTTTCTCCTTTCTTTAGTCAATAGGGTACCATAGGCCCATTGATAAAAAGTTGTTGCGTGGTCTTACCTAGCAAAATTATACATTGCCAAAAATTCATTCCAAGCACTGAGTATGTTCATCCTTGTTTGTGCTTATACTACTGTATTTTACTGATTAGGATCAGACTTTGACTAGTTTTTAGTAACTGCTGCATTTCCCTTCAATTTAAAATCACAGCTAAAGATTTTGTAGGTGTTATTTTTCTTCGAAGGAGGGGAAAGGAAGTGCCCCAAAATGGCTGATTTGAATACCACTTTCCTGTTAAATACTGAGTTTCTTCCAGCTCTTGATTCACTGACTTGTGTCTGTTCTTCCTGTTTCATATACCTCAGCTAGAAAAGGCTTTTCTTTACTTTCTTATTTGTATAAATTGCCGCCATACTAACTATGGGGCTTATTCGTACTTATGTCCATTTTTTAATGTATATGGCTGTATGCTGCCTTCTTTAATTGGTTTTGCTAGCTAAGAAAGTGTCAGCTAGATTGAATTCATTACCAAATGGGAAAATTGCAGTTAATGTGGCACCTCCCCACTTAATACTAAATATGATAGCTATTTGGCTCTGTAGGGCTGTTGAATTCTTCTATTTAAAGTCCATATATACTTGCTTCTACAACAGCTGTCTCTACTTTTTTAACCCTTTTGGGTTCGAATTGGTACAACCTCAAAGTAGATTTTAACCTGTATTTGTATCCAGGACTGTATACATCTGCACACTGAAATCCCACCTGGCATAAACTGAAATGGATTGACAGTCTTTGCAGCTTTAGCAGACTTCCCTTTCATCAGAAAATAAAGAGCATTTTCAATTAATTTAGTCTCCCGACATCCCCACTAAAGAGATGACTGTTGTCTGTGTTTGCCAGATGAAGCAACCTGAGCACTGGAAGAGCGTAGCTGGCTTCTTGATAAAAACAGCCCCTGAAGTTAAGAAACAAGCTGAAATGCCAAGCCATGAACAGGCATATTAATACCTCCCCGTTTTTTTTGAGCATCAACAGCCATGAAAAGAAAGCGCTCACTATGACCGGCCTTATCTGAAAAATCTCTGCTTTAATGAATTAAAAAGTAACATTCAAAAACTGGTGGAAGAGTGAAAGTCCCATGAATGCCTTGAAAAGCATCAGCCAGATACTCGGTGTGGAGTTGAAAGAGGGGCTGGGGGGAGAGGGTTATGGGAGGAAGCCAGGCTGAATGACTAGAGAAATAGAAAACATGGAAAATCCAGCCCAAACGTGGCATAAAAGTCTCGGAGCTCTGTGGGAACTAGATGCTGGCAAACTGGAGGGGACATCCAGAAACTGACAACTCGTTTTTAACCAAAACCAGACAAGGGAAAAAATTACCTCACAGAAACTGAACATTACACTCAGAAATACCTGTCAATGCTGCCGTGGGGACAGCAGGACTTCAGGAGAAGAATACAGTGATAGAATAGTGTGGCAGTTGATTCTGATAACCAAAAATGTTAAGGTGTCCATATAGATTCAGTGGTGTGTGTTTAAATATCCATATTTACAGTTCTATGATTCTACGATAAAGGACACATATGGCTATAAATGGTGATATATGGATTTCCATACATGTGTAGATACAGGTCTACAACAGCCTGATAGAATAGATTTTACAGTTCCAAATTCCTTTTCCCCTCTCAGGCCGTACTGAGCAGGGTACTTCAGTTGAACAGGTTCAGTCTCACAAGTCCAAGCAATCTGTTGAAGTAGGGGGGCTGTTTTCCAGTATGCTGACTTCCGATGAAAGAGGGAAGGGCTCAATCCCAGCCCAAAAGCAAAGGATGAAATACCTCAGTGCAGTGTGTCTCCACTGTAACTTGGGCTGCAGAAAATGAGCTCTTCTGGAGCAGCTTTCTTAGAGCCAGAGACGCTCCTAATTTGAATAAACCCCAGGAGAACATCTGAATAAAGTCCAACAAAACACGATAATCCGTAACCCTTCAAAGACCTAAATTTTCTTTCAACATTCTTTCTGTGGTTTGGAGGTTACTTTAGGAGATTAATGAACCTAATGTGCTCCTTTCTGTTTCACCAGTCTCTGCTGTTTCTGCAGTGTTATCTTTAAGATAACATCTAAAGGGTTGTGGGACCCATATAGAAATCTTCAGTCCCACACAGCACTGAGACATCCCGCAGCTCGCTACGGCGAGGTTCCCTCGCCAGACCCAAGGAGGTCCTGAACAAGGAGCACGGATGGAGCCAGTTTGCAGGAGGCAGGGGGAAGCAATCCCACCGTTGCCTCCCCTACCCGAAGAGACCGGAGATTTGACGGCTGCGGGAATGACAAGTACTGGGTCCTAAGAATGTGGCTGCGGTGGTGACTTTAATTTGCGGGATTACAGCTCTTCCCGCACACACAGAGTGAATGAACAAGCTTCCGGGTTACAAGCAGCTCTCCCAAGCCCTTGCACGGCCGCAGAAGCGCTGGAAGTCTTCGGAAAGCCTTTGCCCGACGGGACTCCCTACGGGGCAGTCCCGGTCTCAAACTGCCGCCGGGGCCCGGGAGCAGCGGGGTGCGCGGCAGGGACCGAGGCCAGGCGGCTGCTCGCCCGAGCCGAGTTGGAAACGACCCCGAATTGGAAGGGAGCTGGATGAATCATTCGTTCGTTAGGGAGACCCTTAATCCAGGCTTTATTTCTAATCCAAAAGGAAAGTGCTCCCTTTTCCAGGGAGGCCACAGTTTTCCTGACCGCCACCCCGAGACCCTTCAGTACACAGAAAAGCTAAGTAACAGCCAAAGTTTTTCTACCTGTTAAACGCGAGGTTAGCAGAGTTTTGGAGGAAAAACCCCGCAGTAGCTTTGAACTAAGCGGCACCTGTCCTGAGGGAGTATTTTAAATCATGGGACCCTTCCAGTGTATAAAATATCGTAAAATTAATTCCCTTAAACCCTATGCAGTACCTTTGTAATCTCTCTATCTCTGTCGTAGCACAGGAAAGGCAGAGCCCAATGAAGCGAGCTGCCGGAGAGGGAGGGGGCGCGGATGGCAGGATGCTTCGCGTTTGGTTTTGCCCTGAAAGCAGGGCAGCCCTCCCGGGCTCTGCTGCCCTCCTCGCCCCGCGGTGAGTGACAAACCCCGTGCCGAGAGGAGTACGTGGAAAGAGCAGCAACTCGCCGCGGCCGCTTCGCTTCGTGCCGAAGCGCCTGGCTTCTCCGACACATTTTAGTTGTCTTCCTTGGTCGGTCGAGATCGACTCAAACATTGGGCCAAATGTTACCCCGAGGAGAATGGGTGTTTAGGGCTGGCGGTGGTATTTCGATGCAGCCTGTGATCAGGCTCCTGGCCGTGTGGCCGCATCCGGAGGTGGGCACAGCGGCAGCCGGTTCCTCCGTCTCCAGGCTTCTATCGGGGTACCCCCGATAGAACTGGGGAACTGAGCCCCCCCAGACCTCTGAGCGCTGGTGCTTATCTCCTGCCTCTGCAGACGCCCACCGCCACCGTGCCAGCACCCAAGATGCCCAAGAGCCGCGTCCCGCCCCGCTCCTCCTGCGCCCCTGCCCCGGGGCTGGCGGCCGCCGTCAATTGTCCACGATTTCTTTCAGTTGCCCCGATGCGGCCGGCAGCGGAGCTGCTCCAGCCCTGCCAGGTCCTTTCGCCAGGCAACGAAATCCTGCCCGCCCGGCGGGCCTGGTTCGAGATTTAGCCGTGAGGAGGAGGCACGTTTTTGCCGCGGTCCCTGCGAGAGGGGCTAGCGGCGAGCGGAGGGCGAGGGGCTGCGGATTTGTAGCAGCAAATTGTTCGGGAAGGCTCTGTCCGCTCCGCAAAATCGCACGGGCACCTACACCTTATCGAGCGTTATTCCCTTACCCTCTGGGGCAAAAGGCTCCGGGTTACATTGCGCTGAGAGAAAGCGCCAAACAGATCTGGCCCTGAATTACAAATCTGCCTTCCTGGTGGGAGATGCCGAAAGGAAACGCGGGTTGCCAGAAACCGACTGCCGAGCTCCTGAAAACCGAAAACGCGAATCAAGCCCGCAGCTTCCCACAGAAGTGTCCCCGATAAGGTGGAAAGTGAACCTCTCCCCCATAACGGTGATGCCCGGGAAGCGGAGAGGGGGGAAGACGGCTGTTGGGCGCAACTGAGCCACAAGCCGAATTGTTTGAACGGCGAGGGGGTGGCAGGAGCTAGTGCCACTCGCCCTGTCCCGGCACATCGCCGCTCTCTCCCTGGCTTATGCCGGTGCTGGCGTCAGCTCTCCTCTCCATTTTCCCTTTCGTTCCTGTCCCTTTCTCCGCGTCGCGATCCCTCGTTCCCTCCGTGCCCCTCCGAGCGGCTGCGCGCCCGGGAGGACGGTGCCACCTCGGCGAGATGTCTTTTTTCGGGGGAAGGGAATTCGGTCCCTCCGCTGCGGCCACCGCGGGGTGTGCGGGCGCTTCTCTCTCTCCGAGCAGCGGGGGGCAGGCCGGAGCCCCTCCAGTAGCCTGCCGCGGGTAGAAGGGCCACAGAGGGAGGACACACACAGAGTCACAGGTGACTTGTTCCAATTAGTAGCTGTCTAATTGAATTAGTGTCACACGGCCCAGCCAATGGGCCGGCAGGGGTGGAGGGCGGCAATGAGAGAGCCCGGCGCAAGCCCCTCCCCGATGGCCCGAGAAGCCCGGCGCGCCGGTATAAATTGCCTCGGTGGAGCCTTGCCACGGTGTTGCGTGGACACGGGTCGGGGTTAGAGTAGGTGTTGACACCGGACCATAGAGGGCTGTTCACCGGACTGCCCACCGAGGATGCAGCTGGGCGAGCCGTTGCTGGCGGCGGCAGCGGCGACCTTGCCGGGAGCCCCCTTCTACCCGCTGGAGGGCAGTGGGCGCGGCGGTGGGACGGTAGCCGGGACCGGGGCAGGAGGAGCGTCCCGCGGGCCTCCCCGGCCGGGCTCGCCACAGCGACTCGACATGGACAAGGCGCCCAAGAAGTTCGGAGCGGCTCCCGCCATGCTGGGCGAGGCGGATGCGGGCGAGCCGCCCTTCGCTGCTCCGAAGCCGGACGGCCGCAAGGCCACCCCCTGCGGGGAGGAGGAGCTACCCCCTGCCGCCGCGGGCCCGCGCTATTCCATGGACAGTCTCAGCCCCGAGCGCTACTACCTGCAGTCTCCCGGGCCTCCCGGGCCTGAGCTAGGGGGGCCCTGCGCCCTCTTCCCCTACCCGCCGGCGGCACAGCACGGAGCCGTTTACCAGCCGCCCGGAGGGCCGCGCTACCCCTACGGCTCTGTGTTGTCTCCGGGCGGTTTCGCCGGCACCGTCTGCCCTCCCGGCGGCCGGGCGCAATTCGGCGGTAGCAGCGGGTATCAGTATGGGCAGCCGGCGGCCGGCACGCCGCTGTACGGGCCTTACCCGGCAGCGTCGGGCTCCTGCGGAGGGCTTGGGGCGCTGGGTGTGCCGGCCGCCGGACCCGGGCTGCGGGCGCAGGTTTTCCTCTGCAACCGCCCCCTTTGGCTTAAGTTCCACCGACACCAAACGGAGATGATCATCACCAAGCAGGGCCGGTAAGTGCTCAGCGGGTGGGTCGAAACGGAGAAACGTGGGGGGATGGCTGGGGATCTGTGCTGGAGGCTCCCCTCCCCTGGGGAGAAGATGCCTACGGCCAGAGGATGCCTGGGGGTCGGCTGGGCTTTGTGCTGATCTCCTAGCTATCAGTATGGCCGGGGCACTCCGCCGCCGCCTGCAGCTGCAGTCAAAGCTTGTGCCCCTTCCCCGGCCCACCTCACATGCCGTGTGTTTTTCCTTTCCTCTCCAGGAGGATGTTTCCTTTCCTGAGTTTTAACATCACCGGCCTCAACCCCACGGCCCACTACAACGTCTTTGTGGAGGTGGTGTTGGCGGACCCCAACCACTGGCGTTTCCAGGGGGGCAAGTGGGTTACGTGCGGCAAAGCCGACAACAACATGCAAGGTAGGCGCTGGCTCTCCACGGATGAGCTTCACCAAAAGGGTTCCCGTTTTGCCCCCCTCTGTAGGGTCTTCCTCACCCCGATATCCTGCTGCGGGAAGAGTTATACTTTTAAAGGCGCCTTGGAGCGCCGTTTCCGTGCCGCTGTGGGTGAGGCTGTGAGGGAGAAGGGGCATTGGGGGAGCCGAGTTTCTACCGTCCAGGCGCTCAGAACAGTGGCTGTGCCCAGCCGCAGCTTTACGGGCTTGGCTTGTTTTCCCCAGGCAACAAGGTGTACGTGCACCCTGAGTCGCCCAACACCGGGGCTCACTGGATGAGACAGGAGATCTCTTTCGGGAAGCTGAAGCTAACGAACAACAAAGGTGCTAACAACAACAACGCACAGGTAAATGGGCTGCGGGGGGGAGACAGGTTGGAGGGCATCTTGGCGGCTCTTGGGGATCCCTGCCTTTCGGGGGCTTTACAGTATTTAATCGGGCTGCTAGATCGCTGCTCTTGTGCCTTGTACCCTTCTTGAAATGGATCCTACATCTTGCTTTTTCTGCTTCTTAAAGACAATTAGAATTATCAGAAATAGGTGTGTGAATTTCTTTGGGTTTAGCCAATACATCTATCTCTGGAATTCCTCAGAAAGCGGGAGTGTTCTTGATGGTTCTTGATTTCCCTCATTCACAGATTTTAGCATATTAGTAACTTAGTTAAATGGGGCTAAAAGCTGTGAATAATCTTCTCCTGGTAACAGTGAAAATTACTCAATTACGAATCCAGAAGTTGCAGGAAGAAAATGTTAGGCTGTAAAATCTTAGACCTACTTTGTCTAAAAATTTTGTGTCTTCTGTGGTTCCTTTTAGATGATAGTACTGCAATCTCTACACAAGTATCAGCCTCGGCTTCACATTGTGGAAGTGACTGAAGATGGTGTTGAAGATGTGAATGATTCCTCAAAGACTCAAACATTTATTTTTCCTGAAACACAGTTCATAGCAGTTACGGCATATCAGAACACTGATGTAAGTACTGATATATAAAATGATAATTAAGCATGCATTTGTCTTGAGTTGAACATCTTGTCTTACTATATTCTGCTTTCACTTTTAGATTACCCAGCTCAAAATCGACCATAATCCCTTTGCAAAAGGCTTCAGAGACAACTATGACTCGTAAGTATATTTCTGTCTTCTCTTGCAATTGCCTTTGCCTATAAGGCATGATTCTGGCCCAAAATGCATGAAGAAGAGTTTTTCTTTAGATGCTACTTGAGTTAGGAGTAATACTACTACTTCTGGCAGCTTTGCTAGCTTATCTGCTGTTTTCAAAGACTTTAAATGTCTAAACCAATAGCCCGTTTGAATAGTTTCCATATTGTCTTGATGACCTGCCTTCTGGCAGGCTTCTGAATTTTGCTAGGAAATTTGGCATGCAGATTGGCAGTAGTGTACCATATCCTCATAGCTTTTCCAAATTGTACTGGACTTGCTTGATGCTCACTTTCTAGCATCAACTGGCCTTTAAAAACCTGGATCTGTACATCTACAAGTACTGTTTCCTGGAGGAAGCTGCTGCACCTCATTTAAAACGTGCTGGCTGGTGTATGCTTGTAACAGTAATACTAGAAATCTTATATTGGTCTAGGAAAACCAAACAACTCCTAAATTGGATAGCCAATTGTTTATAAAATGAACAGCCATTCAGATAAATGTAGTTGTAATAAAGAATTAACTTCTTGCTTGTGGTTGTGTTTTGCTATCATACTGGAATCATAAAGAACAATGCTCAGTGTTTCTCTTTTATGTTGTAGCATGTACACAGCTTCAGAAAATGACAGATTAACTCCATCTCCCACGGATTCTCCTAGATCCCATCAGATTGTCCCAGGTGCCCGGTACAGTGTGCAGCCATTCTTCCAAGAACAGTTTGTCAACAACCTGCCCCCAGCCAGGTTTTACAATGGTGAGAGAACGGTCCCTCAGGCAAATGGCTTGCTCTCACCACAGCAGAATGAAGAGGTGGCCAGCCCTCAGCGGTGGTTTGTTACACCCGTGCAGCAGCCCAGTGCCAGCAAGTTGGACATGAATTCCTATGAGACAGAGTATTCTTCTAGCACCTTGCTCCCTTACAGCATTAAATCCCTTCCCCTTCAGACATCCCATGCTTTGGGATACTACCCTGACCCAACATTTCCATCCATGGCAGGCTGGGGGAGCAGGGGATCTTATCAGCGAAAAATGACAACAGGATTATCCTGGACCTCCAGAACAAGTCCTCCAGGCTTCTCTGAAGATCAGCTTTCCAAGGAGAAGGTAAAAGAGGAACTCGGCTCATCTTGGATAGAGACTCCACCTTCCATAAAGTCTCTAGATTCAAATGATTCTGGAGTCTACACTGGTGCTTGTAAGAGAAGGCGACTCTCCCCTAGCACTTCCAGCAATGAAAATTCCCCGACTATGAAATGCGAGGACATTAATGCTGAGGACTATAGCAAAGACGCTTCAAAAGGCATGGGCTACTATGCATTCTATACTAGTTCTTAAAGCATCCTTTTATTCCAATTGGCCAAGTTTTGTGGTTTTTTGGTTTGGTTTTTTTTTTGTTTTTTTGTTTTTTTTTTTCAGGGTGGCCTTGGGTTTGTTTTTTCTTTTGCATTACAATGAGAGAAAAGACTCTTGCCTTCCACCTTGAATTGTGTGCAATTCTAAAGAAGGTGCCAAAGCTTTTTGATTTATTGCAGGTAACAAAGTAGGGAAAGAGTGACCTATGGTAGAATTCTTCCCCTGTTTTAGAAGGAACCACATGCAGAAGCTAGGTGGTTCCCCATGCAGAATCTAAGCAGGAGCTTAGATTTTTACTATGTGGTTTATTTATTGGAGACACTAAAGTGTACTGTTTGACTCAGCTCAGAGGCCCGATCATATCAATGCACTCCTGAGTGAGGAAATAGGGAGGTAGAGTGTCCCACATTTAATTTTCTTCCCTGCCTGCTTCTCTTGTCAAAGGAGGCTGTGTGCAGGGAACTGCACAAATACTATGTTCTGCTTTAAACTGAGCTGGCTTCTTCAATCCCTGTCTATAGCACAGTTGGCTGAGCTAGAACTTAGCTCAGCAAAGGCTTGCTTTGGAAGAAGGTAACCAAAATAAGGCTTGCTTGCCAGGCAGGATTTTAACTTAAAGGTCTTGTTGCTAATGATGGGGTTACAATGAAAGAATCTGACTTTTTCCTTAGTTTAGAACTTGCATTAATAAAAAAGCCTCCATCCTCAAAGCCTAACCTTTACTGAGGTGGCAAAAAATAGTGTACAGTTGTTTTGTCTAGGTACACTGTAGAATATTGTGGAATAATGTATAAATAGTTGATCTATAGCTGTTTAGTCAGAAGGGCCTCCAGTGGTGCTTTGAAATTCAAAATGCATTTTTTGGTTGATCAAACCTAGCTATGAAGTGTTGCAAAGAACATGGAGATTTCTATTCATGTGTCTGTAAAGTGACTTTTTCAGCTGCCTTGTACAAAACTGGAAGTGATGTAACTTAACCTACTCTTCTTGCATATAGTTTCAGCTGGTTTAAACTGGTCAGCTCTAGAGTACTGGCACACGAACTTCCCTCAACAAAGCATCCTCATGTTTTCCTTTCCTATGTATATAGTAGTATTTTTTAATAAATGTGGTTGATGCCAGGGATAGCAGTGAGGGTGGCTGCTTGCCTCTTCTTTGCTTCTACTGGGTATCCCAGCTGGGAGAAGGTGGGAGCATAATACCTGATCTGTCTCTAAATCTAGCTATCCGTTGCAATGTTCCTCTTATTGTGGTCTGATCTAGTTCTGCTATGTATCCCCCTTAAGCTCTGAGCTCCCCGGTTTGTTCGAAGTCCAACCATGCCTCTTTTCCCCTGCCACCCCTGCTAGGCTGGGGGTGAGGTGTGAGCTCAACCCTCTCTCTGGGGCGCACCCTGTGAGCTCTGCTTGCCTTCCCCGGCTGCGGCGGGGCCGACCCCACTGTTTCGCGGAACCGGGTCAGAAATGCCCTTGCCCGCTTATCTTGGGAGAAAGCCCCTCCCGGCAGCGCGATTGAATGCGGGCTCCCGCGGCAGCGGGACCTTTCGTGAGGATATGCAGGCAATAATGGGATTAAACTGTTAGCGATGCCCGGCTGCAAACAAAATAAACCAGGGGCTCAGATCAGGGCCCTCCCGGGAGGAGATAACGCTGTCAGGAGGTGCTAGCAGCGGCCCCGGGAGGCTCTTCTCCCTCTCCGGGGCGGAGAGGGGTGGATTTCCGAGGAGCTTTCTTAGCTTCTGGCTACGAGACTCCGGCTCTGCAAGCGACACAAGCCGGTGTCCCGGCACCTTTCCCACTGGCCTAAGAGCCACATCTGCGGGCAGAAGAGGATTCGAGATGATTTTTAAGAGACTATAGGGACGGGATATTTGTTTCGTGTAATGGGATATCCCCTACCTCTACAGCCCCTTGGCAAGGCAGGTACCCTCCGTTTCCAGCCGCGGGCTGCGGTGGCATGCCGGCAGCAAACACTGATTACACAGCGCCTGGGAGCACAATTCCGCTGCGGTGCGTTATTAAAAGCTGTATATTTTTGCATCGCGCAGTTAAAAAAGGAACTTAATACTTGTGAAAAGTCTTCACACTGTTTAATAGAAACGTAAGTGCCTGGCTGGCCCCAATTAACACCTTGTGATTATAATGCATTCCTAAAATGGGGTGTCAGACGCCAAATTGTGAATCGAGGTATCTAATTAATCTTCGTAGGATGACACTGATAAACAACTCTATATTTAAATAAAGATCAAGGATCTGAATGCTTCTTATTTGTTTACATTAACGGAAGATAAAGTTAACTACCCTCGCGCTTCGCTTCGTAATGCGATTTACCGACACAAACAGCAGGCTCTGGGTGGAGAACCCCGCCTCGCCTCGGCGGGCTTTTTATCGCGGGTTTGGAGGGATAGAAGACCCGAAGGTGACTGCCCCTTCCTCCACAGCCCCGGCACCCGCGGGCGAGTGCCGGGAAACAGTGTGAGGCAACGCTGCCGCAGGCTTCGTCCTGCACTTGCAGTAGCTCTGATGTGTGAGGCTTTGCACAGCAGCTGGAGGGGGACGGCGGAAAAAAAGGGGTCTAGGAGAGAAAACACATACACAAACAAATGGAAATGGTTATTTACACCATTGTGGTGCTGTGCAGCGAGAGATGAACTGTAAACCCTCCCGGTGAGGCTGCATAAACCTACTTTAAGGAAAATCCGGACCCCCTTTCGGCTTCGCTCCGTGCTGGCAGAGGTGCCGCCGGGTCTGCCCACCCCGGGGCCTCCACTCCTCCTTTTCCCCCACAGTGGGGCCCGTGAAACAGGGTGACACCAGTGTAACACTCCGAGGCCGTTCCCCGAATTAGCAGTTCTCGGGAGTATTTCCCCATTGAGCCGAAAAGCGGTTCGGTGCTCTGCATGGACAGCTCTTGTTTGGTTTTAATAATAGGGCGCCCGGCGGGGCAATAAAGGCAGCGGAGACGTGGGATTGAGACCGTTTCTCATCAAAGTCTGGGGGTTTGGGGCTGTTTTTCGTTAAAGCAGACCTGGCACCTCACCGCCTCTTTGCAGCGGCAGGTAGGGAGCAATCGTCTGAGAGGTTTCTTTTTTCCCCCAACGAAACTTCGTCTCTTGCTGCTCGCCTCAAACTGTATCACCGGTGCTTCACACCTGGGCAGGAAAATGAAACGACCCCGAAGCGCTGCTTCTTCCGACAGCATCACCTCAATCCCCTCAGGAGAAGGGGCTCCTTCCCTGGCGCGGCGGCCTCAGCGCTCCGGGGGAGGAAGGAGCAGGTATTTTCCCAGTGTGTTTTCGAGTAACGCTGATGGGGTTTTACTTTCGGTCCTAATTTTCTGCTACCACCTTCCTCAACGCCACCTTTTCACCACCTGCTCGCTTGTTTCCACCTCCCATTTAGGGGAGCGCGGCGTTAACGGGAGGGGACGGACGGGGGGTGTTCCCTGTGAACGGTGATTTTTACAGCCCCCTTCAGCCACCACCCTCCCCTCGGGGTCGCCTTAGCGCGGAACAGGCCCTTGATGCCTCCTGCGGTACCGCTACACCTCAGAAATGCCTCTTCCCGCCGGGATTATAGGCTAAAAGGCCGTGGGGCACCGCCTCTGGGAAGAAAATGGAGTGAGGGGGTTGAGACAAGGGAGATGAGGCACTTCGGCACTTCCCTCCAGCCCGTCCACCCCATAGAACTGGGGTTTGCTGCCACTGGTGCGTTGTTGTTATTATTATTATTATTTTTATTATTATTATTCGCACACCTTTTTGTACATACAAGCCCAATTTCCCATCCTCTTGAGGCATTCGCAGCTCACTCCTCCCCTTCTAAAAATCTCCATAGCCCTGTTCATAATAATCTGAGTATGGCTAATATAAATATTAATCTACTCCTTATTAGAAGGGTTTTAATGCTTGCTGGATATCACAAATATGTAATCCAAGGGAGAATGACATTATGCTGAAAGTGCAGAGTACAAAATATGATTTGAATAAAATGATAAGGTGGCATCTTTGATTTCCTTTAGGGAGTACTATACTCCGAGCTGTCACAACCGATTGTGTAAATAGACGAGACTGAGGGATGCGATCCTAATCATATTGATGAAACATTCATCTGAAAGACCGAACACAACCAGAAGGGACTCACTAGGAATACAATTAAATCCTAATCTGGGGAGGAAGAATCCTCTGCAGGCTTTCCTCTAACCTGCCATCCTCTCCCCCATTTTCATTTGGAAGTCACATAAAATGCATGAGGGAAGAAGAAATAAAGGAGAGATGGAGTGCTGGGTGGTTTGCGTGCTTGAAGAATGACATTAACACAGGGAGTGCTGGCTGGGAAGGAGGTAAATCTGCTTCCTGACCTTGCAGATAATAAAAAAGAGAGGCCTAAATTTACTCACGGGGTAACTACCTGCCTGCAGAGGGTTTCCACTTGTGAGTGGTGTTGATCAGGTGCAGGAGACTTTGACCATCAGCTCAGTCCCAGGCTTGTGAGCAAAATTTAGTCTTCTGTCTATTGTGTGTCATTCAGTTTACGTCTGCAACAGGGAGCTGATTTCTTGCTGAGCATATTTATTAGCAAAGGACTTCTTTTTCACCACCCCACTCCCCTAGCTACTGCTACAATGGGACTACATTTTTTGACCATTGTCCCTCAAAAGATAGTCTGAGAAGACAGATAAGACAAGGCACCCACTGTGGTTTGTGTGACAGTACTAAAACCAGGCTGACTGCTTTTCATCACTTCTTGGTTTTGGGGAAAGCATCAAACAGGTGCATATTCCTAATATGCCACCTTTTTGGCTTATAGGATGACTAAAATGAATTCTAGCTATGAATACTCGAATTAACATAATGACGTTTAAAGCTTAAAAGAAGCCTGTCTTTTTTATCCTGCCACTGTTAAAAGTTAGGCTTCCTTTCAGTGTTTAAGACCGAATAGCTTTTTCAAAGTAGCCAGTCATTTATCAGCAAGCTCAGGCAAAGAGCAAGGTTAGTTCCTCCTGCCTGGAGTGTTTTCCATTGAAAGAAAGGTCCCAAAGACAATGTTCAGTTCTCTTTTAGTGGGGCGTGATGTCTGTAAATGAGGAAAGGGTGCATGGAGTGTGATCTGTACAGGAGCTCCATATAAGTCCATATTTTCTTCCACTGAAGTATGAGCTCTGCAGTTTTATGGTTTACAGAATAATTCTTATGGTTGAAGTAGGCACTACCAAAGTGGCTGTCATGTAAAGTAGTATCATTTTAGCTGTTTTGGGGATGAAAATTCATGTTAAGGTTCTTCTGTTGTAGTTCTGTTAACGATCCCTGGTTTGCTTACAGCATGGTTAGGTTTTCATAGTGTAGACAGGCCACTAATTGTTAAACTTCATGCAACAGTTATAACCCTATTTGTCCATAAAGTAAGACAGTCTTCATGAATTGCTTGGCATAGCTGCAAATTTCCTTGGAGGAAGAAAATGGTCTTTCTTTGGGAGCTAGTTGGTTTATTATGTATTAGCCCTTGCTTGTTCTTAGTGATAAATTCTCAACAGCAGCAACATTACTACTTTCCTCTCCTTACTTCCTATGCCAATTAAACACATAAGAACATGATATTCCTGCCCTAATGAAGGTATAATTTGGGCAAGGAGAGCTCTTAAACTGATGTTTCAGAGGACATGTTGACACAAAGACTCTTTTAGGAGCCATTCACAATTGCAGATAAATTTTATCCTCTTTCTTAATATAGGACAGACAAAACCTCACCTGTGTAGCCTAGTCTTCACTGATGCATCAAGTAGCTTATTTTCCGGTACCTTTGTGGGTTATGTCTCAAGATTATTGTTAATCTAGCTCTTCATTACTTCTTTCAGCAAAGGCAGGATTCTGCTCTGCTGCCTTTGCATTGCAACTCTTTTGCAGGATCATTTGAGAAGGAAGATTAGATGAATTTCTTGGTTTTGGGTGGAAATGCCTTTGATCCAGAAGGAAAAAATTGCAAAATCTGTGACATTTGATGGTTTTGATTTTAGTCACAGAGTTCATAAAGTTTAGGCCAGCAATGATGTGAATAGTAGGTAAATCTGCATTGTAAAGCTCTGTTTCAAACATGTGATATATTTCTCTACCTGAGCTGCTTAAATTATATGTGCACTATAAACTTCTGGAAATGCCTGCTGTCAGGATGGGCCAGTGAGTAAGGGTAGTGTGAGTGGCTGGGAAGTGGAGGATCAGATTATTTTTCAGTCAGGTCAACCCACTAATTCAGTTCACTGTGCAGCAGCAGAAATGCTTGTGCTGGCACTGAGCTGAAAGAACAGAGCAGGCTGTAGGAATAAAGGCTTAAATATTCTTGTCAGGGGTGATGGTGATTTCCTTCACCAATTTAAGCAGCAGTACTGGTGATATAGGTCCTCTGTCCCCCCTGAACAGCTGTACATGACAGCTAATGCCTGGATGGTGAAGTTGGTACCCAAAGCTGTGGCCAGTTTAGGTACCAGTCTTCCAGAGCATTTAAGGAGTTTGGTATAAACGCGCTGGTGACTGACTTTCTGATCTGGTAGAAAGGCCACAGTGGTATGACCACAGTATTTAGGTAGCTGTGGAAGTACAGTGAAATGTAGATTTATAGCACTTCTCATACCCCACCCACCACAGCTGTCCATGGGCATACTCTTGCTCCATAGTTTACTATGTAGTTCCCTGCCTATGGTTAGGTCTAGTGCTTTCCTGATTTCAACAATGGGAATAGAAAGCCATTCCCATAGGTATTGGAAAACACAAGATCACTGTTTTTGCTCTGCTACAAAAGGCTTAGTTATTGCATAGTACAACAGAGCACATGTAATAGCCTGAATATGGTTTCTGTTCCCAAAAATTGTGATTGTGATGTAAGTTCTGTTCTTATTTCTGACATTCCCATTACATGAGACTCCTTAGGGAGATGCAATTCCCCTGGAAATGGCTTGAAATACAAAAAGCAATTGCTTTGATCATGAACTGCAGGAGGGATGCACATTTAGAGTCATTTAAAGGAACAAGGGATGTGTTTGTCTTTAGTACAATACATAAGAAAGAAACAAGCAAAAATTATTGGGGTATTTCACGGGAGAGTTAAAAAACCAAACATCACAAACACTGAGGGGATTGCTCTGAACTGTGAGGTGACTGATTTCTGTGGGTGTTTTCGATTAGTGGCCAAGTTAGCTGCCCATGTCTCTCCCTACTCTGAGTTGTACTGAGTCTCTGTAGGGACCCATGTAGAACACAAGATGAGAGGCAATGCCCTTTCGGTGTTTTCTCAACCTACCCAGCACTGGAGATTAAAAAGAAAGCACGGATCCCTTTTTCTGTTCACTGGGTATTCTTCAAACCGAGAGTCACAACAGCAAACAAGGCAAATTGTGTTCCTCCACCCTGTTCACTTCAATCAGATTTGATCTGCATAATTCCCCACGCTGGTATTAATATTGTTATGCTGAGAAGAGCTAATGGCCGCCCATAACGTTTAAAGGTCACCGAAGGTAGAGTGAAAACACTCTATAGAAAGACTCAAAGATTGGCCATAACCACGCCTAAAAAAAACCCTGATGGAGGCTTAAGTGGATTAACTGATTCTTTTGTCTTTAGCTGGAAACAGTAACGTTTTCAATCTCCTCTATTATAACAGCTGCAGAGGTTAATAGCTAAGCCAAAACATCTCAAGTCTTCTGGTGTATCTTTATTGAAAAGGAAAGGTGAAGCAATGGGAGAGCGGGTTGAGCTGATTTAAAAAGAGAAAGGTTATTTTATTATCTATTCTGCCTTAGTCTTTCATTTTTATGCTTGACTTGTGGGTACAATTCTTACCTTGTACCATCTGTGGGGCTCATCAAACCCCTCTGTGAGATAGTTCCTTTCACAGACTTGACAGAAAACACATCCAGGAGAAAAGTATAGTTGCATTCTGCTGGGTCCACTAGTTGATTCAGCTCAACTAACAGGCAACAGGAGTCGGAGACACAGTGCAAAGGAGAGGGCAGGATTACCTGCTCAGGATTGGTGAAGAAGGGAGTTGCAAGTAACCCCTCAGGGACTGTAGGAAGAGAGGGCAGGATTTGGCTTTTGGTGTAACCTTACGATGACTTAATTTGTGACATCGTGAATTGTGAAGTTGCAGGTTTATCGAAGAGATAAAACTCTCTCCTTCAGATTAAATGGTGTTTCCACAGACTTGTTGGGATAAATGCTTCATCACTGCCTTCTTGTTCCCTTATGAGTGTCCAGAAAGGCCAAGGAAAGAGTCGCAAAGTCACTCACTGTGTCATGGCTTTAGGAAATGTGGGGTGATCAGGTAGGAAGAGGTGACTGAGAACACAGTAATGCAGATACCACTGGGGGTGTGTAACCTTTCTTGTGCAGGCTGGTGATCTTGCCATATAGTCATGATAACCCAAATTTAATCCTGCAATGAATAACATGCCTCTTGGGGTAGGTTTGCTGGGGCTAATTTGGGAACAAGGAGATGATGCGCATTAACACTTCCTGGCTCAGGTTCTGGAAGACTATTTCTTTTCAGCAAAGTAAGCTTGCTCAAGGAATCCACAGGAATGTGTTGTAATTGTGTCATTTGCTCAGGGAAGTGTGGAGTTGGGTATATTTCACTGACAGTAAACTATATTAAGCAAAGACCTTTGATGCCTCTGCTTTCTCCTCCAAATTAGAAGTAAACATTCATTCAATCAAAATATACCTTGTGATAAAACCTCTCTTTTATCAATGGGAGGAAGCTACATTTGGAGCAGGCTACAATTCAGTGTGTGAGCGACAGGTTGTGCTATGAAGAGTAATTTGAGAAACTAGAAGGTGACTATTATGGACTGGCTGATTGTAGCCAGTTTAAGTGGCTTGCAAAAATCTTCCTCTCATTTTGAAAAGATGATCCTTGGGCTCAGGAAGTGACACACGGCTGTGGCTGTATCTGGAGAGGTTTACAGCAACCTGTCACTATAGGTGTATCAGTAGCTACGTAAGTATTCCACAGACATAGGTGAAAGTTGTATCTGTGTTACATTTCTGATGCATGCTCTGAAGATCTATATGGATCAGGACAGACAGCAGTCAAGAAAAATGTTGCTTCTAAGAGTTCATAACCTGTTACCAAATTCAGCACTGAAACTGGGGCCAGAAACTCAGCTAAACCAGGCTAAACACGGAAGTTTCCAATCAGAACTTCAGTGAGACAAACAGTTATTAACAGTCACAAGCTAGAGGCAAAATTATACCATGTTTAAGTTCATTTCAGCTGGCAGAGGAGTTCTTTTTGAGAAAAGGGAAGGAAGCACACCATCTTCATTGTAGTGCTTGCAGAAATGAGCAAAGCTTCAAAGCATTTCATATATCTGACGACAGGAGTTGAGACTAAGAGACTAAGTCCCCTCCTGCTTATATCTTAGATGTACTTCCTTCCTGTGTTCAAACTTAGGAGTAAGGAGCTTACTGTTCATCCATGCTGGCCTTCCACCACACTTGCTAGGCTTCCTGCATGGAGGAATGGGCTGTCTTGTGCTTTAAAGAGGTTGTTCTTGAAGATCAACTGGTTCTCACAAGCTTTCCCTTTACCTTCCACAGCAGTCTTCCATGACATTCTACCAAGAATATCCCTGAACAAGTCGAATTCTGTTCTCCTGAAGTGCCAGCTTGTAATTGTGCTATTTGTCTTTTTCATTTCTCTCAGAATTTTAATCTCCACAGCCTTATGGCCACCCTTCACATCCCATACTTCTTCTTTGTAAGAAGCCCAGAAGACTTGCCAGTCACATGTATAAAGAAATTATCACCAAGAAGGACTAGAAATCTGAATTGTCTGTGCCCTCTCTGCACATATCAGGGTGATTGTTTTCCCCAGTGAATACCAGCAGGGACTAGACCTGGAGCTGCAACTCATGGAGCTTCCTCTGACTTTAAAATGAAGGCTTCTATTTCCCTGTCTTGATCAGGTGGTCAGTAGCAGGCATTCAGCAAGAAGTCACCCATGTTGGATTGTTCTCTGATGCTTACCCATAAGGTCTTGACTGCCTCATCACTTGTTCCAAGCAAAGCAGTGTGTTGCAGCCAATCATTTGCATAGATTGAAACCACCCATATTCCTCACCTTCCCAGTCTGTTTCTCAAGAGCCTGTTTCCATCCATTGCAGCAATCCAGTCATGTGGGGTATCCCACTGTGATTCCTTAACCGCTTTGAGATGCCACCAAGCAATCTCTTTTTCCATGGCTGTTTTCAGACCCCAGTTAATTTCTTTAGGTTCTTCTGGTATCTAGAGATCTGCTTGTTGAAGCTGCTGCCTTCTCATTCCTTTTTTCCCTTCTCTGAGTGCCCATTCTACTTTCAGCACTATGTTTCTTGTTCTCATCTTCTTCATCTTCTCTCAGTGAGACACTAAATGCACTTTAGTATCCCATTGCACTAGTTGTGTTGTAGTTTAGGAGCTGGATACTCTAGCAGCCCTTGTGTATATTAGGCTATCCAGCTTTGTGCCTTCAGGGAGGCCTGCCTGAGGTGCCAGCCCCGAGCACCACACGACTTCAAGTTCCTGTGCTGTGATGCTTGCTTTCTGGAGGCAGTGACAGATGGAACTGGTCTTCATACTGCTTGGAAGTGGGGTCTTGCATAGATAACCTCTAGCCTGGGGTGCTGGTATTCCCAAGGATGTTTTTTGCAGTCATGGCTGTCTGGTGTGGGGACTTAGTTGTATCTGCTCAGCAGCAGCCTGCACGAGGATTCAGGCTGAATTGACAGGTTTGAAGTTGATGGGACACATCTAGCAGAAAAAGGAAGACCTGACTCTGGTGGATGTACAAGAGAAAACTTGGAGGCCTGGACCAGTTTTGGATGGCACATGCATTATTAAGTACTGGGAGCAGAAAAGGGGTAGGAAGGTACAGTGTAAAGGTCTGAGCTGACTGAGGAAGGTCAATTGCAGAGCAGCGTGAAGATGTGATCCTCATCAAACAAAGCCTGTGATAGCAGAAGTTTCACTGAAGTGCATCTATAGGAGCTGACTCTGGTTCCTGTATTTGCTTTCCACTGTGCTTTCTATGTAATATTCTGATACTTTTGAATGTTTCCAACCAAAATAGTGCATTTCTAGTTCAATCCTGAAAGTCCATTGTGGTTTTCTGTGGATCAGACAAAATCACTGAGCTGTTGAACTCTGAAGGTGGTCCATGCTTCTCTCAGATCTGGTTCTGATCACGTACCTTCCCTGCCTGAGCTCCTGATGAAAATGTTTAACTTAAATCCCTAAGGCAGACTCCGGGTCTGAAAAAAAGTACTGACTGCAGCACAAATCAAGTGGTCAGCACTTTCCAGGGAAAAGCACCTGAGCCATTTAAATGCCAAATCAGAGCTTTTCTGTTGTTTTTTCCACAGTGAGGTTCAATTTCTGCAGCATGAAGCCCAGAGCAGTCATGTCAGTGTGAAGGAGCTATATATGGATTCTCTTCGTCAATGCAGGATCTTGGTCCCTGTTATGTATCATTTATGTATGTCTGCTCAGAATTTAACTTCCTTTCAGTGTTTCAGCTGAAAGCTTCCAGACCCATCAAGAGCCACTTCGCCTGTACATGGTGTTTCTCACTGCTGAATAGGTTCTAGCTTGCTTCATATAAAATTCTACTCTGTGACATGTTGATAATAAATTGTGTAGCTGTAGCTGTTCCTGAATTGTAAGAATTATCATGTCACTTAAAACAGGACATCCCTACAAGAAAGCTCTTCCCAGAGTGGGGGAAGGTTTCAGGTCACACACTTGAGAGAGGTGTCTGACTTTTTTTAAGCATTAGCCTCAGTTTCCAGCTTCAATGCAAGAACTCCAACAGGGTTTACAGACCTGTTTTCTGGACCTGCGACTCCCGCACTTCTGACTGCAAATGTAACGCTTAAAACATGTCACATTGGTTGCAGTAATGGTTATGGACCATCTACCATACTCCTAAAAGTGCAAAGGGTGTATATCACCATTCCTGGAAGTGTCCAAAAACCATGTAGATGAGGCCCTCAGTTATATGGTTTAGTGGTGGCCTTGGCAGTCCTGGGGTAATGGTTGGCCTTGATGATCTTAAGGGTCTTTTCAACCTAGCTGATTCTATGATTCTATATACATGAAGCATAATGACTTAGCATGCAATCTTTCAGATGCAATCTGGTAAAGGCAAATGAAGGGGCGTGGGTAGGAGAAAGACACAGATACTCTGGAGATACAAGTAGGAAAATGTTTCCTGTAAAAGGAGGATACTGGCTGGAATTGGAGACTTTTTAAAGACAGAGTGCCTTCCAGATAGATAGAAGAGACACTGTCACAAAAGCCCAGATACGGCAGTCCGCACACTAAGTAGCACCTACCACTATAAGGAGTCTCGCTGAATACTATTTATTCATGCATCCCTATTGAAGTTATTATGAGTAGAATATGCCGAATTTGGCCCTAGGTTAGTAACAAAATTGTAGTTCTTTAAAATGGATCTGAAGAGAGAGGTATGGTCCAATGCTGGACCGGCTTTGAGAGCTTGTTAATTTGAAGGGATTTAGGATTTTTTGTTTTGGCAGTTTGTTATTTTATTTTAGGTGTGTGGGATGGTTGGGGGAAGAACAACATGATTATTTCCTTACAAATCTAATAAGAAAAGAATTAGCCTTGAAGAGGGGAAGAAGAATCTGCTCCCTTAGATTTAAGATGCTACCTTATTTATCTAAAAAATAGAGCTTTCATGTGTTATATTACATAGCAGACCCCAAAAAGATGCCTCTCTTTTGCCTGGGGTTAGCAACTCCTGAGATTTCTGAAGTCAGGTTAGTACATTAACACCTTAGATTTAGGTAGCACGCGGCTACAAGCAAATGTCTTTGGATGACAGAAGCAAATCAGACACTGCTTTTGTATGTCACAAGGGATTATTCTATTTTAGTGCTATGCCCTTTGGCTTTACAAATGCACCTGTAGTGCTCCTGTGGTTAGTGCAAAGAATCTTGGTAGAATTAATTTACTATAGTTGTTTTGGCTCTGTAAATAGCAAATGTTAGAACTGGCTATACACAAACAGCTTTTCAAACTTTACATGCATTATTTGCAGCAGTTCATAGACAGGGAAGGCTTCTGTTCTTTAATGCTAACACTGAGTTCAGCAATGTACTCTTCCATTCACAAAAGGTGATTTTTGCAGAAGCAGGAAGAATTCATGGCTGTGTCTGGGCATAGGAATTTGGGAAATAAATTCATGGAAATCTAAAGATGAATCACCAGACACATGTTTCAGCTGTGCCTGTGTGAATCTGAACGAGTCTCATCTGATTTCATGTCATCTGCTGCATTATTTTCTTATTGAAATAACTGTCTCATGGTGTTTATGTGGTACTGTCATCATACAGTAGCAAGCTATTAACTGACATTTTGGGAACAGAGAGACTGGTCTATCAAATACTGTGGCAAATAATTGTCACTTTGACTCTTTTGAGGAGATGGGGGCACTTAATGTCTGTAACATCAAGAGGATTTCTTAAATAAAAAATTGTACCTATTTTTGAAAGTTTTGTGGTTGGGTTTTTTGACTGTTTGATTTTGACATGGCATCAGGATGGTATAATGTGTCCTGATGTTAGGTGAATTATGCTGGAACGCTCACTGTGCTTGTTGTAGTCCAACAAGATAAAAAGACCATGAAAGTGAAGTAAAGAGAGAAATGAAGGAAAGAGAGAGGCTGTGACTTATAGTAAGACTTAGTGGCTTTCTAATAATCTTGCTGTTATAGAAAAGCAAGTTCAGCATATGAATATATTAGATGTTCTGAGACTCGGCAAATTTTGACCAGTATCAGTTACTTAAGGTTTTTAGCTGCCTTTTTTATCTCAGTCTTCTAGAAGTCTGCATAAAATAGCCTTACCCAAGCCAGGCTGCTGGGTTTGTGGTTTGGGTTTGGGGGTTTTTTATTAGTATAGGGGTCGGGAAAAGTGTGTCAGAAAGAAAAGGAGATACAAGATGTTAAAAGCAGGAAATTACTTGGAAGTCTGTGCTTCAGATGTGTTAGCATTTAGATGAAGGTGGTAGGGAGGTAGGCTGGAGGCCTAGACTGGTTTGTTGGATCCTCTCTCAGGATCAGTATGGTATACTTCCTGTGTGTCAAGGTGAATCATAGGAACATAGTGTTTATACGGCAAAAGTCCATCTGTCCAGTGTGTTGTCTCGAGAGCTGGCAATAGCAGAGTACAAGAATGTGTTACTGATTGACAGCTTCTAGCAATCAGCTTTGAGGATTTCCTGAGCTACTTCTGGACTGTCATGTTAAACACTTCCTTTATGTTGTTTAATCCTTTAAGGGAAACTCACTCTGCATAGGAACCCCTTAAATTCTGTAGTTTGAAGTTACAATGGTTTGATTGCAGATTTCCCCACTGGAAATCTCCACCTATGTTGTTGAGATTTATTGTTTTTACATCACTTCTATTAATTGTCAGTGCCAAATTAAAAGCATTCCAAAAGTACAAGTAGGATTTGTTTATGCTCTTACAATTAGGTGTACCAGGGATAGCCCCATCTGAGACTGATCTTAAATTTTACTTTCATCTTCAAATGATGAAGAAATAAATTTCTTTTTGCTAAGTAGCCTTCATGTCCACCTAGTACTTGAATCAGAATTTAAATATAATTGTACGTATCGGACTTTTCTTACTTTGTTTTTAAAGCTTCAAACGCAGGTACTTTGGGGTACTAAGCTAGGACACGAGTATTTCTCCTTTTTGCTATTTGTTATTCATAATTATAAATGTAATTGAAAATATTAAGTGGGAAACCTAAAGTTAGGTAACTGACAGGTATCTTGTGTTAGGGTTGCCTGATATTTTTGACTATATTGTGCTTATTACTCATAACTGAATTAGTGGGAATTGTGAAAGCTCTGATCCTGAAGACAGGACACTTGTTTGGAAGCATAAACATGCTTGAAGATTTACAAGTGGACAGACTCTTTAAGAAGGTTTTATTAATACCCCTCATCTCAAGCTGCCATTACCTCTTTTCCAGTTGTCCTGTGAATATCCAGGAGGTTTATTTGCCAGTATAATCAAAATATTTATATTTTTACAAGCACAGGTTTTTACTTTCGACAGCATGAACTGGGATTTAGGTTTTTTAGAAGTTTATGGCAGTTTTCCTGGGCATTCAGGTAACCATACCTATAAAATATTGTTCAAGTTTGGAACTGGGATAAACTCTCAGAGCAATCGTCTCTGTAAGGTGTATCAGTGCAACAAGCCAGCACATACTGCGGCTGCCGGCCTGCTTAAGAAAATAAGGACTCTTAACTCGGAGAGTTTTTAAAAGGCTGTTTGTGTAGATGGAGAGGTTGCTAGCTAGGCACTCTACCGGGATATGTGTGGCTACAGTGCCCTCTTGTGCGAGTGAGCGCTGGTGAACAGCGGCTGACACAAAAGGTCTCTCCAAAACTCCTGGCTGTCAGAGAAGGAAGGAAACTGAAGACAGACAAAATCCTCTTCCTGCTATGGCCTTTTGCAGCTGTGTCTTACTCACCAGCAGTTGTTTGGTTCTGTGATATGATGCAAATGTAAGGACAGCCTTTGGGCTTTTACCATGTAAAACGTGCTCTGTGTTCTGCTCGTATTTTGGCATTAGCTGGGAAATGAATTTTTACTGCTTCTGTTAGGGTGATGCCTATAGGACCTGTCATGGAGAGGAGCTCCTGCTTCTGCTAGGTGCTGTCTCCACACTCAGAGGTAGCCTTTGCTGTGCTGTGAAGCTTAAACTAAGCAACCAAACCTGATTATTCCTGCAAGATGAATGAAGACAGAAGTTTCCTCCTCTCCCCACCCCAAACTTGTCATCTGCCTCTGAAATTAGAGATTGAAGTAATATGTCATGATTGGAAAGAAGAAGAAAACTTCAAGGGAAGAAAGGGCACAGTGATCAGAACTAAGTGAGCAGGACAGACCCAGAAGGGTTTTGACACATTATCATTTGAAAATGGCAAAGCAAAAATCTGCTGTGACCACAGTGTTTCAAGATTACTGTAAGAAAAACACCTGCCCATGCAAATAAGTCTAACCATGGCACAGAAAATTCAGGGGATGTGTCCTTTGATCAAATGCCTTGGGATAATTCTAAAATTACAGCTACCCTTTTGAGGGTATAATTCATGACAAATCTGTAGGGAGTGTAAGTGACAGCTAAGTAAGAAAATTGTCCTTGCATTAACAAGACTTAAAGTGTGTAAGCAGGAATGTCATTGCACTAAAAAAAAGGAAAAATCCAAACCTAGTTCCTCAATATTGGCCATTGAACTGTTGTCGTGGGTTCAGCAGTAGCAGTCATTTTTTTCCTTCTTAGTAGCTAGTGCAGCACTGTGCTTTTGACTTTCAGCCTGGAACAGTGCTGATAACACCGATGTTTTTAGTTGCTGCTCAGTAATGTTTAGTCAGACCAAGGACTTTCTGAGTCTCATGCTCTGCCAGGGAGGAGGGTAAGCTGCAAGGAAGCAGAGACAGGACACCTAACCCAAACTGACCAAAGAGGTATTCCATACCACAGCACATCATGCCCGCTATATAAATCGGGGGCAGTTACCTGGAAGGGTTAGATCACTGCTTGGATCGGGCTAGGTATTGTTTGGCGAGTTATTTCCCTTATCATTATCATTATTGGTGGTAGCAGTAGTGGTTTGTGTTATACCTTAGTTACTGGACTGTTCTTATCTCAGCCCGTGGGAGTTACATTCTTTTGATCCTCATCCGCATCCCTCTGGGAGCAGGAGGGAGGAAGGGGGCAGGGAGTGAGCGAGCGGCTGCGTGGCTGAGTTGCTGACTGGGCTTAAACCACAACTGTATAAACTAAAAAAAAAAGACTTTGCACAGCTTTCTTCCAAGTGTTAGGTACTTCGGCTTCAGTTGAAGTCAAAGAGTAGAAGGAACACACAGTATCTCTGCAGTCAGTGAAGAAGGAGATGTGTGGGGGTCTTGTTGTGTTGTTTTTTGGTTTTGGGGTGGGTTTTGTTGTGGTTTGGTTTTGTTTTGTTTTTTTCTGTGCTGTTCTCTGATCAGTGTGTAGATTCAGAAACCCATTTTGGTTCCATTTCAATCATTCTACTCTAAATATTTGCTTTTGCTGTAATAAACTGAGAATTCCACCCTAACTTGATTTGCTTGAGAATTCACAGAGGAGAAGCCGGAGAGAGAAACAAAAATGAGGGGAGAGCTGGAAAGATGAAACTGAACTGAGCTGAACAGAAAAAAGCAGAGAAACAGGGAAGGAGGGGAAGGATGGTGTCCTGGCTGGAAATGAGATGCAGTGTGCCAGAGGACTTGTATGAAAATAAGTGGGAGCAGAATTTAGCTATTAAAATGCTGTCATCCTGCACGTGCCTTCCAGTCTTATTGGCATGTCCCATCGCATTCTTCAGTCTGTCCTTACTGCTTCTTACTGGTCCTCATCACCAGGCACTAGGCTTGCACCTGCACATACCATCACCAGCCCCTAAGCTAGGGCAATGTGAGATTCAGCTGGAGTTGTGGAAACACTGTATCTTCTCACATACTGAAGTAAACAATTCTGATAGGTTAGAGGTGTGTGGAAGAGAGGAAGTTAGTGTGCCATAAAACTAGTTCATTCACTGATACACTTTGGTTAAATAAAGATAAGCTTTGTTTACTAGCCAAATGCAAGACATTCACACAATTAACAATTACTTTAAATATCACAAGTTTGTCTTAGCCTTTTTTTTTTAATCCAAGGATCATATTAATTGAACACCAGTGCTGCTCAGCAACATGAAAATGTAAAAACGTATTTATTAAATTCCATACTTACTGGATGATATTTCTTCCACCTTAAGTATAGTGCTCATAGAAACACTGGATACTGGCCAAGCCTCTGCCTGCTGAGGGTTGTTCTGAAGACCAGCCTTACTTATTTGAGCAGTACGAACATGTAAGGTATGACTTAGCTCTGACACTCCTGAGATAGTGCTTAGACTGCAACACCTTCCCACAGAGTGCATCACCAGGAGGTTTAGCACTGCAATATATACTTTCATCTTTTTGCAGATGAATGAGGCACTTCCATGTATTTCTTGCTGCAGTCCTTTCTTCCAGGCATGTGGTTGTAAATTTACTTCTAAGGCTTTTTCAGACATTTAAAAATTTCTGAAGTATTTGCCACTCAGCAGGTGAGCTTTTATATGTCGGAGAAGTTTTCAGATTTCAATAGAAAATTGATGAACCTATATATATAAAATGAACCTATATGTAAAACTGACGAGAATATGTAAAGTATAGGTTCATCAGGGCCTACATAGACACAAGGATTCTTAGCTGCTGCTGAAATCAGACTTGAGTCTATGCAGGATCAATAACGGTCTGTTGGTAGATGAGGTATTTGGACATTGTTCTGTAGCTGTCTTTGGAGTTTGAAAAATAAGCTCATTGGCATTCAAAGAAAGAGAACATGTAATGTAAAGAAGCACTGTCTGTGTACAAAATATACCAAAGGTATCCCTTTCAAATTACACTGTGATTCTTTCTTTTATTTACCATTTCTAGTACTTCCAGCAGAGGGCAGTTTTGTGTCACAAAACCTGTTTGCTCCTTTTGTTAGAATCCCATGTGAAGTTCACCAGTCCTGTTCAATCCTAGTCAGAAAAAAAGTCTTCTTCTGTAGTAGTTTTCCTTGGAAATTACATTACTCGTTTTGTTTGGTTTGGGATTTTTTTTAACAAAATAAAAAAACCTGGATGGAATCCTATTGGTAACCTTGAAGCTCCCTAAAAATCTAACCCCCAAACACATTGGTCTTGTTTTCTACAGTTGCTGTGAAATTGCCATTGGTTCATTTCTCCCAGTGCATTTCTTTCCTGTTTCTATCATATTGGAATATCTAAGATGCTTTCAGCATTGGCTTCATGTGAAGACATCCAAGTGATGCACTGACTGTTGCAGAGACATGAAAACGTAGTAGTGCTCTTTTAGAACTGGGTAGCATGAAATACTGTTGTACCAGCAAAATGCAAATATAATTAAGGCCTGGAGGCTAAAACTGGTAAAAAATTTATAATCCTGGCATGCAAAACACTGAGGAAAAAAATCAGGTGGTTACATCATAGTAACAAGCCCCAGCAGGGTTAACCACATGCCCATGTTTGCGTAACTCTTCTCAATGCCATTTTGGTTTCAAAGTGACATGTTGTGGCAGTGCCAGAACAGGACGTTCTGAAGCAAAGGAGGCAAATGTTTTTCTAATTCATGTGTCATGCCCAGGAATCCTGTTCTTTCTGCTGCATCTAGTTCACCCTGTGTTGCTTCTGTGCGAATCAACAGCAGTTTGAACCCACCAGTGGATGCACCAGCTTTTGCTTCTGCTTCCTTAGTGTCCCATCACTGCTTATTTTGTTTTCCATATGGTTTTGAGCCTTGGATTTTACTTTTTCTTTTCAGCTGTCACTTTTCATCATATGCCCCTAAATGATAATGTGATGAAAACGCACATACTTTGCAGGCATTTATACCCATTAGCAGTGTTGATGTTCGCTTTACCATGTGCTATTTAAATACACATTGATGCTCTTTAAAAAATTGCATTGCTTTTCATTCACTATGCTTTAGATTTGTGTAATATTAAAAAGTATGGATGAACACAGTAGCACTGTACTCATCATTACAATCTAATATTCTGACAATCATTGTACGATATCACAAGTATAGTCTACTGCCAAAAAGCTGTGCACGGCTGCATTATGAGCTTGTATTCAAATGTTATCTAGGATAGTGCCTCTTCCTCACCTTCAAGCTGGTTTTGTAGTTTCACATTGTCTGTTCTTAAGGGGATGGCAGGCAGCATTTTCCTTTGCATTTGGAAATGAGTTCTCACTCCCCCCAGTCTAAACATCATTACTAAGTTTACTGTCTGGATGATTCGGTAGTATCTAAAGAGAGACTGAACTTCATGAAGTCAGGAAGCATAGCCTTCAGTTAACTGATGAAATGTTAACAGGACTCTTAACAGCCTCCAGCATATAACTGATGTGGCCAATATTGAACCCTGGTCTCCAGAGGTGGAAGAGTAGAAAAACTGGCCCTGCGGGCAGATACCTCTTCTAACTCCCATCACATTTCTAATGATTACTAGGGCAGAATAATGTTTCCTGACCTTTGGGTTGTCCCATTACCACAACGTAATCTAGCTGTGCAAGCTTTGCAAAGGTCACTATAAAGATAAAAATATATCCTGCTGTGATCCATACCCTCAAACTCAAAGGAAAAGAAATATCTTAATAAATGTAGTGACATTTGCACTATAGGGCACATTGCAAAGATCATGAACCATTATTCTGCACTAGCAATAATGTCACCATTTGATTCTTGCCCAGTGGTTACTATATGACATTTGTGCTCACAGAGAAATTCCTGTGAATATCAGTAACTTAAAATGTATTGCCTCAAGGTCATATCGCTCTCCCATTGAAGTCAATGGAAGTTTTGTCATTTGCTTACCAGTAACTGGGAATAGGACTGACCCAGCATTGCTCATTATTGAGATAGTTTATAGTGGGTTTGGTGTTGTGGTTTAGTGGTTGTTTTTTCCATTAAAAAGTATTTCTTCGTTGCTCCTCTGATGAAACATGTTTCTAAAAAGATTCTAAGAGGTCATGTCATGATATGCATGAGAATTGCCACAACTGTATTTCTAGAAGACAGATTATATGATGTGTCTTTTTTTTTTTTCGGAAGGGGGAAGTAGATGCCAATACTCTTTGGTACTTGTGCAATGGTTTATGACTTGCGAGATAGATGTTACACTACTATTTCTTCATGACATTCTTATGTGACAGGTAAATAGCTGTTTCCTTTATTTCTCAAAGAAATGGATTAATTCAGTATTTTCTGACAGAGGTGACTGGAATTATATAACTGATTCTACAGGATTCTTAATAATAATGAAGGCCTGGGTTTCGCAGGGGTGGAAATTCTCTATTTGTCTGATAGACCCTGATTCTTATGCTAGTTATTTGAAAATGCCATGGAGCTGATAATTTTTTAAGGTAAAGCATGTCAGCCTTGATCAGCCTCCATGAGATTATGACTGAACTCTTGAGAGAAGGAGCTGGAGGGTTTGTATACAACTGCAATCCATGCTTGCATTGGCCCCGCCTAGAAACGCAATTTAGCAATCAATGTTTAATGTACCTCTGATAATATTTGCAAGTCTGAGAAGGACTCCACCCCTCCTCGTGTGTTAAGGAGAAACCTGTCTGATGAAAAGGAAGCACGTGAAAGCTCAGACAATGGCAGGATCACTTTATTCATTGTTTTGGATAAGATGGTGCCTACCTCCAGTCTGGCTCCACTGTAGAGGAGGAAAAGGTTTTCTACCCCAGTTGTCTTTGGTATGTGGCTGTATTGGAGCAAACACCAGTTCTGAGGGAAGTGCATAAGGCTGCTATTTCTTAAGAGTTGTGGTGACTAAAATTGTCCTCAGCTGCATGGGGACCATTCATGTTTACAATCTGAGGAAGAAGGAAGCAGGTATCAGCCAGTGCGTTGCCTCCTGCTTTGTTCTTCATGTATGTGCCACCGTCATGCTTGTGATGGGGGAAGGTTCCCAGTGTAGTGGGTTGTGCAGGAAGAAGAGAGGTCTGTGTTGATCAAGTGCATCACAAGGACTTTGTTGGACATGGGAACTCAGTAGGTGGCATCCGGTGGCAAAAGAGCTGTAGCCCTCTTTGAGACTGTGATCTAGTAAGCTCACTTCTGCTGTCATGCAAGCCTGTGTCTCTGTCTTGAACATTAAGTTTAACCCTGGCTTCGGACAAGTATGAATGGGAACCACTCATGTGAGCCAATGCACCTGGTGCATGAGACTGAGCAAATTCATTACTAAAGGACTAACATTTAAGGTGTGCTCTACAGAGTTGGGGGGAAAGACAGGGTCTGCTTCTGAGAGAGCTAGCAGCTAAACAGCTGGGTCTGATGCTATCTTTATTTTCCTTTCTCCTTGTCTGAGCCAGGAGAAGAGATAGGCTTGCAAAGTCTGTGAGCAGCTGAGTACAATTTTTCCTGTGGGTGGTAGTATTTAGAAAGTGTCCCGCCTTGCTGCTTTCAGATTGCTATCACCCTCCCGTGATGGGATTAGGAGCCTGGCTTCACAGGCATTGTCTGATCCAGCTGGCTTCCATAGGGATGAGGTGGGTAGTGGTGAGAAAACAGGATGGATGATGACATTGTAGCTGTGCAAATAATCTTTGCCTGGGGGAGGGGAATGAGGGGAAGACATGGCGGCAGAGGAAAAAGTTGTAATTCTCACCCATAGCAGGAATTCTTTTAAACGCTTGAAGGAAATGATCAGGGAGCAGACATCAGTCATGCTGTTGTGACTCATGGTTATGCTTTCAGACAGCATACCCCTCTAACCTCCTGCTGCCTGTAGCACTGCTGTCCCAGTTTATTTCTGTAGAAAGTTATCACAAGAATTTTCCTCTTAAAAACACAATTAAATAATTAGTGTTGCAATACATGAAGTTTTGAAATGTGTTGGAATCACAGAGACAATTAACTCTGCTTTTTTAGGAAAATAAAAAGCAACGACACTGAAGTTATTATGACCTGGATGATTTGAAGTGCTCTCATGAGCCCTTTAGTTCTTTATAGAGAGTCTGCCCTTGCCCCCAGATGATCTTACACAGGATTCCTTCAAAGGGAGATAAAGTACAGTCTGATGGTACAATGAATAGTTAACTGGCTTGCTCTTCTTTCTAGCTTTGGAAGAAAGACCTGCAGAGGAGAAACTGAGCATCAGTGGGACCCACAGAAGAGTGGGAATAAATGGAAGAGTGGTCTGTGAGGTACCAAGCTGTGTGTGTTCTCTTCTGAATCTGCTTGCTAACTTTGATGCTAGCATGCTGTTTGGGAGTACTGAGGGACAGGCAGCTGCTCCTTTCCAAGCTTCTTTCATACAGTAGAGCCTGGAGGTGAAAGGCTGGTGTAACTTTGCAGCATCCTCGTGAAATTTGCTGTGGAGACTAATTCTGCTACAGGTACTTCAGAAAGCTTGACTTAGCATGTCTTCAGCAGCAGTCATGAATACTTTCAGTTCTGGGTCCAAAGTTTTAAGTATCAGCTTAGTCAGCAAGTGAAACTCGGTCTTCTCATTTGATAGCCTTTAATTAGACATGCATACATATATAAATGCATAGATTATCTACTACCTCCTACTGCAAATGTCTCACTGAAATTAATGAGGTTATTCAAAGAGTAAATTATGAGTAATAATGAATAAGGTTAATACTCAGCATGACTAATAGTGGTAAGAGGGAAGAGTCTTAATGACTTAGGCAAGGAGGGTCTGCTGGGAGCCAGCATCTGATTTGCATGAACAATTCCTTTTCAGAGTGGTGAAGCTGTTTCTCACTTAGCGCTAATCATCAAATTACAGTCCCCATTTTATCAAAGACTTCATGATCTTTGTCTTCATGCCTTTCTCTTAGATGTGTGGCAGAAAATGAGCCATGCCCAGGCAGCTGGTCTTCTGATCCTTTTTCTGTTTGATTTTGGTATAGCTTTTTCAGCAACTTTTTATTTAGAGATCATGTCAAAAAGCCTGTGACAAAGCTCTTCACAAGAGCCTTTTTTTTTATTTTAAATGGAAGAGCGCGTGAGATGAGGAACTGGTTAAGCAATAAGAAAAAAGCAGAATGAGATCATATTTCGAAACAGTTAACGGTTCCTGGTGCAGTGCCTTGGAGTCTATCTGAGGCTGAGCCATATTGTTATATACTGATGTGTATGAAGGGACTGGAAGAGCGGAAAAATGGATTTAAAATTAACAGAGAAAAGCAGCATTCATGAAAATTATTAGAAGAACAAACTGAAATTGAGATATGGGGTGTTAGATGTCCAGCTCTCCATAGATGTTACTGAATTTTGAAGTCACTAAACAAACTGGTGTGTGTGTGTATTACTATAGAGACACACAGTAGAATAAAATCTACTGCCATTTTATCACTTCTTGCTGTAATTGCAAGCTTCTGGGGAGATACCTGCAGTGTAAATTATGTTGGGATGGGGAATGAGCAAATTAATATTCGTCTTCAAATAAAAAATCATCTGAACTTCTTCAGAATGAATACTGAGGGGTGAATCCTTTTTGTCAGTCCCAAAACTCAAGCCAGTTCCTCTCTAGTTATTTCCAGTTCTTGCCACTACCTTGCCATCTGTGGTAGTCTCTACTTTTCTCCCAACAGATTTTTTAGTAGTTTCATGCTTCTAATACAAAAATCTGTGAAATGTTAACAACTTAATAATTTAGAGAGATCCTTGGTCAGGATGGATTCAGGAAAACAAGGACAAGAGGTTTTGGAAAGAGGCAAGGCTATATAATTCCAGGGTTCGTCCTAATGTATAGTTTAGATTCTGATATGCTACCCAGTTTAACAAGCTCCATGACTAGAATATTAAGTTCAACCAAATAGGTGTATCAGATCATGGACATTGAAAACGAGGTAGCTTCAAGCTGCCTTAATTGAAAATGCTGTCTCAGCACCTTGTGATGTAGGTCTGAACCGGAGTAATATGTAATAGTCTAATCTATTAAATGTCTTCTGTTGGTTAAGAAAAAATATATGGGTCAAGGTGTGAAAGGATTAATTCCATCAGAGAATCTCTTTCAGATGCTTTTAACGTGTAATTAAACCTCAGATCAGAGTAGTCTATTATGGCCACATCAAAAGCTAAAGTTAACCTTCTCTCAGCAGCTGTTTTGCAATGTGAATAAATGCTCACCAGAGACTTATCTTGAAGTCACTCAATCCATTTTAATAGTACTTTTATATCTTACCTGACTCCAAGTTTTCAGATGCTGTAGGCTAGTGTAAAATAAAATCTATGCTGCCTATCCTAGAGGGGAGTATTACTATATATGTTCTTGAGAAGCTTGATCATAAGCAGCATCTAAGGAATGTAATTCTTAAAATAATTCTTGTTTGTACTCTTCTCATTACATTGTTGGTCTAAAGACAATCAGGCCCAATCTCTTTAAATGCAGTTGTCAGCTGCCTGCTAGTCTGGTCACTGCAATATTGCCTGTTGTGTGCCAGAAGGTAAGAGTTTTAAGGTGATGTGGACACTGGGGTTCAGTTAGTTGTCACAGCATGTGACAACTTTTTCATGTTTTTGACCAACACAACTGCTCCTTTTCTGTTTGATGGATTAGATGAATAAGCTACTAAAATGTGTTCTTCACAGAGGAAGACTCAATAGGTTGTTTGCTGCATGATGCAATGAAGGTTAGGTGGAAGGGCATTACAACACTAATGGATGGCTTTGATTGATGGAACTTCTATTCCTGAGCATGCAAGAATGGAAACCCTTTTCCTAAGAGCTTACATAAGGCATACCAGAATAACAAGAATGTTCCTGTTATTTATGTGCAGATAGTTTTGGGTCTCTGGTGTTGATTAAATAAGTAACATCTCACAAAGTTAGCAGTTCTATCAAGCCTTTGCAAATGTGAGCAAGATCAAGAGCTTTCAACAACGCATCAAAACTGAATCCAGATCTCTGGAATATAAACTTTATATAGGATGTGAATTTTTATATACCACACAGATTCACTATGAACACTCTGATCTTACCATTGGTATGGTGAATGCACTGTGACTTTGAAGAAGAGTGTAGTTTACTTGTGGTAAGATGCAGTTTGGTGTTTCTTCTGGAATCTTCTCTGAGTTTTAAACCAAACCCTTAAACTGAGCAAAATCTGCGTAAGTGGTTATTTATATACCATCTACATGTCAGTCAGGGCACACTAAATTATCTTTCAAACATTTGAATAAATTATGGGGGAAGTTGTTTGCTTTTTATCTTGTTTTGTTTCCCTTGTTTTATCTTGATAAACTATTGAAATGGATTCAGGAATCTCCATTGCAAAAGAATAATGTGCAATTAACTTTTATATGTGACAGCTGTTAATTGCATCCTTCCCACTTGCAAAGAAGATCCTTCTGTGTGGTGTAGCTTTGTTGGTATCTCCTAAGCCAGCTCTCTGTTTTATCCTCTAAATGAAGCAGAAGAGAGCAATATCTCAAACAGAAGAGGTTCCCAATACCTTTAGAATTACTTATCCACTGTGTAGGAAACTATGAAGAAATCTTTCTTATTGTGTATCCTTCTTTGTCTATTATTTTGAAAGAAATAAGTTGCCACCAGCTAGTGAGAATCACCACTGAACTCTTCAATGAACAGCTGTTAGGAGTTTGACGTAGAAATGAGGCAAAGACAAGAAGATGAAAAAATCCCCTCAAAGCGGGTGGGAAGAAAAGAGAGCTTCTAGGAGGTAGAATTTCTGGTTTTGATTTTTGCAAGTACTTTATTAAAAGATTGACTTCATTTTTCAGGAGGGAGGTTCTGCTAGAGAAGTGGGTATGGTGTACCATCCTGTCAAGGTATCTTGTTAGGGCCTGGACATGTGTTTCAGATTTGCCCTCATTTTATATTGGTGCTGATTATCACGCCAGTGGAGTTTTGCTGTTGACTTAGCTGTGAACAAGCAATGTTCTAACTCCTTAATGCTTTACAAAACTCTATGTGATAGGTAAGATTTTCCAGTTGCTCTCTAGAGAATGTGCTCTTCATAAAAGACTGCCCATCGAATCCTGAGGCATTCATTTTCATTTTTATTTCACCAATAGAGTTAAATTAATGTTTTGCAGATTCAGTATTCTGTAATTCCAGTAGTCCACACAAACATATAGAGTCTTAACAACTGGATAAATACATTTTGGACTGTGTTTACCCACAACAGTTTTCTCATCATTACAGTGCTTGCACAACATTGTTACATGGCTTTCTTGCACTGACTGTCATCACATTCTTCAAACTAGAAAGAAAAACAAATCACTGCAAATAAACTTGAACAGTTGGCAGTGAAGAAACTGGAATGTACAAAATAACTCAAGTGAAGACTATTGAAGTGTTTGCTGACTGCCAGTTGTTTGCTGAAAATGGACAGATTGGTTCAGGCAAACCCATCAACCAGGATTAAAGCTAGACAAGAACTGGAAGTGAACCCACTTTAATTTGAGGCTTAACCATGTTTGGTGTTTGTCCATTTTCTTTTTAATTTTTTGTCCACTTTCTTGCTTGCTGTCCATTTCTCCATGTATTCTCATCAGTTTCCAAGTTCTTGCTTGAGACAAGAAGTGGAACTACCAAAATAATCTGGCAAGATGTAGTATTTCAAACATGAATTAGTTCAACCTAATAAGTTCACAATATTCATTCCCACCTAACATGGTTATACAGGGATGGCTCTGTGTGCTTGAGAGAGATGATGCGAGGGTGGCTACCTAACTATTAGTGCAAGTGAGAAAAAAGTCTTCAAAATATGGCATAATAAGGTTAGGCTTTATGGATTTATTCCAAGCAGGGACTGATGGAGGACAGGCTCAGAGTTCAGGAAGTCAGATGTGTTAAGTCTTTGTTTGAGAATGTTTTTTAAAAAGCTGCTTGCCAAGTTACTTGCTTTGGCAATGGGGATGGCTTAAGTAGCTCCTGTTTTCGGTCTGTGTTCCTGTATTGGTCCTTTTCCCACCCTACCCATGTGCCCTTACAAGTTGTGCTGCTACGGCTGTGTGTGGGGCAGAGTTATGGGGAGGATCAGAAGACTGATCTGTCTGAAAAATTACCTGGCTGAAAATAGTTATGTGTCATTTGGGTCAGGTCCTGGTGTGTTTCAATATGTGGTCCTGATGCAATAGTCCCAGCATTGGTAAGGGGTGGTGAAGCATCAGGGATAAGTAGACAATGACCATGTGGAAGTAGTGTAAACTGCTGCTACCAAATTTCTGTGTTATAATACTCTGAAGGATGTGACCCCAAGGGAGGTGGTTGGCAGAAGTATATTGCTCAGGGACTTTGCAATAGGCTCTCTGTGTACAGTATGGGAATACTGTGAAGAAATAGGCTTGTGTGTGTTTGCTAGACAGCTACCTACATGATGGGTATCTTGTCTCCTTGGCTCTGATTTCACTTCACAGGAGGAGGGAGGTCTGGAAGGGCCTCAAACTTGCATCCACTTGGCAAGGATAAAGATATTACATGAGCGTTTGCTTTTGTGCTGTTCTTATCTTTGACCATTTGGAGCAGGAATGACTGCATTTGAATTCTGAATGGGCATGTGCTGAGATAAATACATGCAACACTGACTGATAACTGAGCAGCAGATCTCTGGAGCAGAGACTTAAGATAGTTGCTGTGGTCTTTTTAAGGTAACATTTTCTGGACATTGTGACTAAGAGAAATGCAAACAATCATTAATTGTGGCTTGAGGGAAATACCTGTCTGAACTGCTCAGAATCACTCCATCCTTTACATTTTGATTTTAGGTAGAACTTTAAATTTCCAGAACACTTCCTTCACTGAGATTAGATTCCCCTCTTCCCTCCCCCATAAGTCTCAAAAGGAAAACAAGTATATCTTCTTGTTTTCCTTTGGCCTTACCTTCTTCATTAACATCTTCATCTTCCCCTCTTTATTTCCTCTACCTATTTCAAGAATGGGGATAGTTTGAATGGGGATAGTTTAAATGGGGAATTTTAAGAACCTGAATATATTTTCCAGGTATGGTAGCTTTCTTTGTGCTGTTCTGCTGGTGGATACATGTCGTCCAGAACCACTGTCTCGTGGCCAGACGAGCCATAACCTTTTTGTTGTAGCATAAAATTGTTTCTGAAATCTTTGTACCAAAGTAATTAATAAAAGAGAGGGAGGAGATCACAGGGGGTGAAATTTTTTATTCCACTAAATTAACACCTGGATTTGCTATAGCAAGTTGGAGAAAGCTGCTCTTTCGTTCTGACTTCATTGATGCTGTAGGTACAGCATGAAAACTGTGCAAGTGACTAATGGCTTTACTTGGGTGATTAATGTCTATTATCCACTTTACTTCAGAGTTTGATACTTGCTAAACTGTTTTTAATACCTTGAAATATGCTGAAATCACCTCAATTTCTTGCAAAATTACTTCTTGTGAATAGGATGGTGCTTAAGGCAGGTTGGAACATGCAGTAGGTGATAGCATTAGGGAATGGGCCTACAAAGAAAACAAAACCAACCTTAAATCTATTGTACATTGAAGGCATAGCATGATTTTGGAGCTAGCAGCTTCCAGATACAGTGATGCTGTGTCTTTCCCCACCCCCCACCCCATACCTTGCATCGTCTGTGGGACAGAAACAGTGTTCCAATCAGTGGCCTTACCTGTAATTCATTATGGGCTCATGGGACATGCATGAAAGTGGAAAGCTACCAAATCCTGGTTAGATGCATAGCTCCTCTTCAAGCAAATAAGGAAGGAGACGCCTAAATGTTTTGGGAATTAGTGTGCGCACATGGCCAGATGCTATCATGTATCAAGATTTGTGATGCTGCATGGGTTTTGCAATTCCAAATGCATTATATTGATGGTTATTTTATATCAATATTAACATGTTTGGCTGTTATGTTGTGCTCTTTCTGTAATACTGTACTTCTCCTTTCCCTGTCCCATCTGTCACCTTTCTCTTCTCAACCATGATCTGTTACTTGCACAGCCTCTGTTCTTCAAGGAGGCAACATTCCTCTTCTCACTTGCCCTCTCCTCAACTTCATATGGCAACAGTTTCCTCTTTCTCCAGAGAAGTCTCAGGACAGAGTTGCTGTGTTCCTGGTGAAAGAAAGGGAGTTAGCTTTCGCCAGAGGGATCATTCCCCAAGAGATTTGAGAAGTGTTAGCATTACCTTTGCCTTCTGATCCTGTGCTGGGGACATTTGCCAGCTTCTTACTCCTCTCAAAGGTCTTGAGGTTAGTGGTAGAAAGCAAAAGATCCCCAGCTGCTGTCCTGTAGGACAGATCCTGCTTCTTATCAGGGCTAACTGACCCAAAGTACTGTTAATGTGACTATATTCCATACTCTAAGTTAATCTCAGAGATAGCTCAGATTCAAAGTCCTTCTAAATCATGCTGTGTATCTGTAACCCTAGAGCCTAGCTCTGCAGACCTGGAGAAAAGCTGCACTGTTTCCCTGTTACACATCGGTTGTTGAGGCACACAGACTGACTTATTCTGTCTCACTAGGGAAATCGATTACTGAGCTCTGAATTGAGCTAACTCTGAGTCTCAGCCTCGGCAAGAGTATCCTTTCTGACCTTGCAAAAGGGTCAGGAAGCATATAAGCAATAGAGGCTTCATATAAGCAACAGGGACTTTGCTTCAGGTGTCTGCCAGGCTCTTCTTTCAAGACTTGGCATGGGTGGCTTAAGCACGTTAATTTACAAGTAAAGTTGAGGATAGGCGCTGCTGGGAAAAGTCAAGTGGTGTGGGCAGCCTGTCCAGACAGTGCCGTGCAATCTCTCATTGCCCTTGGGGCTGCAGGCTTGGGTTTCATTCTTTTTCCCATGCCTCTTCAGCCCCAGTACGTTGCCAACACGTGCTTGGTATCCTAGAGAGCTACACTCCACTTTTTCCTCTCAGCAGAGGAAGGCAAACCCGCAGGCTAGGCTGGTCTGCTCTGGAGGCTATAACAGTGAAATGAATGATGTGATTGTAACGGCTGCTGTTTGTCAGGAGCATGAGGGAGAAGTACAGGGAGGAATGCATGTGGCAAAGTGCCGTGTATGGCAGCACCTCAGATGTGGACTGAATTAGCTACGTGTGTGCTCAGGTGCTTAACAACTGTATGAATGTGATGACCTTGAGTCCTGTGGTCTTTGCTAGTAGTCTGAAAGCCAAATATGGTTCAAGCAACTTGAGGAATATGTCTCTGCAAATTCTGGCATGTCTTGGCCTTTCTTCTTGTGCCAAGCTGAGGCTCCAATCGTCTACATGATGCTCCCAGCACAAATTCACCCTTTTAACCTCTTAACACACCTTGTATATGTGCGTGCACATCTTCACGCTCTAAGGTGAAAGGGAGCCAGGGATGGCAAGCACTTTTGGAGAGGATAAGTAGGTACAAGTTGGATGAATCTCTACGTCTGAAGTTCAAGCAGGCAAATTGAGTAACTGGAGAAGGAGGAATGCTTTAATATTCTATGAGCGAGCTGTGCAGGAAACTTCCTATAACCTGCAGGATAGAAGATAAAATCAGCTCACAAAACTTTAGCAGGTCTCTAAGTTTGTAATCAGATAATTTGTATGCCTTGGCCTTGTTTCCAAGAGAGGGGGAATGGGAAGAAAAGCCTGGAATAGCCCTAAAATTCTTAATTTTGACTCTGATGTTAACTCGCTATTGTGTCAGCAAGTTTTTAGCTCTTTGGGACGTTCCCCACCTTCCTTTTCTCCTCCCCCCTCTTTATTCTTCTGTTTCCCCCATTGAAAACTTGAGCCTGGCCCAGGCCTCTTGCAAGGATTATGGTTAGAATAACCCATACTGCCTCAAGTATTTTTGACCAGGGGTGTCTTGTCGAGAATCTGATCCATGTGGATGCAATGGTAATGTGAAATCCACTACTGGCTGTTTAAACTTGTGGGACATGAGGTTAGGCATGTTCTGTGAGAGCTCCACACCTTTAACCACCAGGTAACTGAGTCATGTCCTCATGCAATATATAAGGACATTTTCATTTGTTTCTTGCAGTCCTGGATCAGAGCTAAAGCCTATGATTTCTTGTCCCTCTTCCCACAGCCAACCGTGGCCCACAGTTCATGACTCGCTAGTCAGCTATTCACAGCATGGTCAGTACTTAAAGGTTTGGTTGGCATAGGCATGTTGCTTTTTCTCTTTTTAGCTGCATTACTCTGCTCACAAAAATATTACCTCAATTGCAGTTACACCACAGAAACAGAGTCTGGCTGTCATTCCCTGCCTTCCCAGCCATACATTAAGTTCGTGTGTTTGTGGTAAGTAGGAGAGCAAAAAAGACATTGTCTGAGTATCAAAACATCTGTGTCGGGAGGGCTGTTGGAGCAATGCTTATAACCCAGCAGTGTGTTCCTAATTATAAGTTCAGGTCATTTTATAGTCTGAAGTCTTCCTTAGCTGGAAGACAAGTCAGAAGAGCTTCTAGCACAGAACGAAGGAGTGTAGTATTGTACTAATAATCATAGCCTTGTGATGAATGTTAGCTCTGTGACTTGGACAGCTGTAGCTTACAGAAGCTGTCTGGGTGTTTGGTGTTGTCAAAGTGCTGTTCTTAGGTTTACTCATGCAAGACTAAAACTAATGAAGTTCTCTCTCAAGCCTGTCTGCTGCTGGCTGTGATAATTGCTGTCCCTTGAGTAGCAAAGGAGATACAACAGGATTAGCCACAAATAATTTTTAAAAAGGCCACTTAGAACTGGATAATTTCCTTAGAAAATGTCGTTCTTATCTTATGGCTTTACGAGTTCCATGGAATGGGTTATAAAATGAAAAGCTTCCTAAAGACTTCCACAAAGGAGGCATTAGCCAAGTTCTATTCATAGAACCATATGTCTGCTGAAAAGGTAACAAGAGTCCATTCTGCAGTGAGCTCTCCCACAACAGGCAGGAGTCACTAAGCCTTTCAAAGGCAATAATGCTTTTAGGCTTTGTGCACCTCCTATCCCCACAAACGACCCTATAGTTTGCTAGAGTACTTAGAAGAAAGTGTTTCAAATAGCCCATTTTCCTGAGCTAGTAGAGTGCTAACAGTTTCTCTGACAATTTGGCTGTAGTCATTTCTCCTGCTTTTTTTTTTTTCCATGCCAGTTTCCCAAGAATTGTTAGTTTCAGCTAATTCCCTCCTGGGAATATGGGAGTGAGATACTGTGTTTGTTTTCCTGTGCTGAATTCTGCATGAATGATTTTGCCCCGAATGCTTGATGCAGGGAAGGGAAATGTAGAAAAGCCTATCAAACAAAGGAGGAAGGTAAATAAAAGGGAAGCAGTGGTGAACTAAAAGGGCTTTTAAAAGATGGAGAACAATGAAAAGGATATCATTCACTTGCTATGAATAACTAACATTTTTCAATTATTTACCTTATTTACAATTGTGTGAATTAGGATAGAAAATAGTCCTTTCATTATTTGTTGATCTTGGCAGTCTTGTAGCAGGAAAAACATTAGTGTCTGTAGCCTACAAATCAAGAACTTCAGAATCTATAGTGTAGGCCACATTTCAGGATGGTTGTTGTGAAGTGAATTCTCCATTTTTAATGGAAGGGATAATCTTTGCTGTATTTCTTGTCCACAGGAAATCCAGATGGCCAACTCTGATAGCAGTTTACAAAAGAGCAGATTAACTTTAGAATGTCTTTAAGTCAGCTTAATGCATTTAGTCTCGGGATATATGGGAACTGTACCTTCCCAGCTGTATCCTTAAGGCTCTATAAGGACCAGTAGTTCGCCAGAGTGTGAGAGAGCTTGTTGTGTAGTGCTGGAAAATGAGCAAGAGTGCAGGTGCTATGTGTCATGAAAGTGTCCTGAGAAAAGTATCCCAGCTTTGCCTTGCCACCTAGAGGATATTTGTAAGCTGAGATGAAAGGTTCTGTAAAGCAACTGTCCCTTTCAACCCTGGGTTCCCAAGAACAGCCTTATTGCACTTGCTGAACATCGCTTCATTTTCAAAGCATGTCACTGAGGACTTTAGCATCAAGAAAGAGTTTCAGGTGAACTAAGCCCAGTTCATCATGGCCTCCTCCATCACACAAACCCTGTCTGCTTTAGGATTAAAGGAAGAGATTACAAATGTGTGTAAGAAGAAGAGGATGGGAGGTAACCTAATCTCAGGATTCTTACTCCAGAGAAAACCTTCCTGTTTAGGAGCTAACCGTGCGGTTTTAGCCAGTAGAGGGAGATGTTACACACGCATAAATTGCATGCTCTGCATCGGCTAGCTCCGCCCTCCTTAAAGGGGGCACCAAGGCCAGCCCAGCACACATAGGGGTTCCTATTTCCCTCCTATATCCCATGGTTGTTTTAGTATGTTTTCCAAAGCTGTTTTCTTCTAGGAGAAGCTGAAAGCTTGGTGCAGAAAATTATGTAAAATGAAATTGTTCTAAGTGTACACTGAAAGAAGCAAGAGTTTATTCATTTATCCAAGCAAATAAGTGCTCAGGCATAATAGGTACCAGTGTGTACCATTTACAATGGCATATGAATGTTTTCAGGTGCCTGTTATATGACTCTTAAGAGCTGTTCTGATAACACTGGATTTGGTATTATGAAGTAATGATCAACAGTGGTAGCAGTGAGCTGCAGGGAGTGCATGGAACAGGTATCAAGTGTTATAATATTAGTGCTATATAATAGTGTCAGAGCTAGGTTTGTAATACTCTAGCAGTCTGCTTCTCCACACACACCCACTATCGGGACACTTAGAATTGTAAAAGTTTTATTATAGTTTATTATGATTTTTTAATTGTAAGTAAATTCCATTAGCTATTGAAAGAGGAAAAAAGGAAGTGAGAATAGTGGAAAAACATTTTGGACCTAATAGTTCTTGGTTTTGTAGTGGGATTGAGCTGGGGCAACATGGAAGGGGAGTTGACATGGATGGCGGCTGCTTTCCTCTCAGATGCCTGTGTATATGGGGACACAAGGGTGTTGCTTAACATACACTGTTTGTGGAAGAAGGAGCTGCTCTCCATCATGACACTTCTTGGGAAATCTTGTATTTCTCCTTGTGTTGAGCAATGAGATTCCAGGTCAGAGGGATGAGTTGGGTATTTGAGCTGATACAGTCACAGATTACACCTCTCTTCATGCTAAACAAGATTTCTTGGGAGGCTGGTGGGCAGGGTTGCTTCAGTGCATGTTACCTCTATTAGTTCACTTTTTGATGAGTTTGACAGGCCGTCAAACCTCCATGGGAGTTGTGTTTGCTTCAAGCATGGCTGATGTAATGGCTGAGTAGTTGAACTTCCTTTTCTTTGTCTATTGCAAAATTAGATTGCTTTCATATTAAGAGAATGTAGACCCAGATGTCTTGTTTCTTTTATGACTACTTACAGAGTTTCTTTGGGATCATACTTTGAAACATAGATACTATTCAGTTGCAAATGTGTGTTTGATTTTGGTATGCACATTCATGCACATTCATGCACAGCATCTCATAACCGTCTTATCCAAAGGGGAAAAAATAACCTAAAAAGGTCAGATACTGCCTCAGGCTTTACTTTAACAACGCCCTCCTATTGATGTGCCTGAATAAAGGCTGCAGGATATGACCTTGATATCTTCTACTTTAAATGTCTGTATTGAATGTATGAAGTGTTCTTTGTGTATAATTTATTCCTCTTTGCTATTTTAGAGCCTATGCTTTTGTTCTTTAGATTACTTTTGATTCAGATTTCGTACTGTAACATTCTCATGGCAGGAAATGTCTGTATATGGAAATCTTGCAGCTAGATTTCAGTAATTCCCACACAGACTGTCAGTCCTATGCAGTCATTATGCATACTCCGTCCTCATGTTGGCAAGAGAATTCAATTGTGCTCCTACAATGGGATAGGATTTAAAGCTTTTAGTTGCTTTTGTTTCTGGTGGAAACGATGGCTTCTGGCCATTTGAGTTGAGAGTGACATGGTCTCTTACACAGGACTTCTACCCATGTTAGGGAACTGATCAAGTTTTAATTTTTAAACGAAAATTCCTACCTGATACAAAAGAGGCTTTAGGTCCTGATCTTTTCCCCTCCCTTCCCCCTCAGCAGCTCAAACTCTAATTTACACTTTTAAAGGACTTGGTGAACACTGAGTAAAATTTCAGTACCATCAGAGAGATTCAATTGCTTTCTGACTGTCTCCCTGCCTCAGTGGCAGACAACAACCAAACACTGATGCAAGCCAACCAACCTCTTACTATCATGATAGCACAGTTCCAATGGGGATTATTGCTTCTAGTATTTATTACAAAATTCCAGGTCAATAAGAGGTGAAGGTACTTGAGACAACTTGAGTTTAGACCTTTCCAAGAGAGTCAATACTGTCTCACATCACCCATGTTTAAAAGCAAAGCCATAAAGGCAAGTGAATCGTCATCTTTTTGGCTGTGACATATTAGACTCCCTGCAATCAGTTCACTACTTTTTCATGAAGTTCAAGATTATCATGACATTGTTATATTTCCAGCCCAACCTCCTGCCCTTGTTCTTTATATCCTTTATCCACTGCTTACTCTTTACAGACTTTTTTGCTAACTGCTGTCTTCGGCCACATTTGCCCTGTGGAGTCACTGGAAAACTGGTCTAGATCCTTTCAATTTTTTTTGCTCATGCTGTATGTCTGTGAAGAATAAGCTAGTCTCATGTCTAAATGGAACTTCTGTATTTTTTTCAAGTTTCACTTGAAAATTACTTCAAAGTCATAGGTTTTCATTCAGCAAAGCTGCCTATAAGCATCTCATCAGCTACAGATACCAGCAATGCCCCAAGAACTTTATTTATTTGCTTTTATTGTGTCTGATACCTAGATATGTTTGTTTATTAGATTCTTGGAACGGTGGTGACATCTGTTCTTATGACCCATGTAAAATTTATGATAATCTATAAATGATATATCAGAAAAAAGCAACTCTGAAGTCAGCAGAGCAGAGATTTTCTTTGTTTACTACTTAAGTCCCAAGATAACAGCACTCATTATGTGGAAGGACACAATGTGCTAAATTGTGGAGTTATCCAGTTTAAAACAAAACAATCTATCATGTGCTTTGACCACCTTGCCTGTATTTTCACCTTTAATCTTTCTTTGTTAGGAGTACTGCTTGCACAGATCCAGTTTTAGATACATTCTTGTACTGACCTTAACAGGGATGTCTAGATATGATAAACTATTCTACATAATCCTAAAATATTATAAATGCATTCAGTCGTCTTTTTCCCAGAACTGTATCATCTGAACTTTTGGCAACTAATGGAGACTGGACATAAATTAGCTAGAAAGTAGCCCAATATAAAGCATGTGCTAACAAACAAAACAACCCTCTCAACCTCAATTCTTAATGTTTCCAAAATAGTTTTACACAAAATTATCCCATTTCTTCTGGTCATAGCTAATATCTATTGCTTACAGCTGTGGAGTGTTTCATGGCCTCCCATTGTAAAATGGTAAAACTGGGGACAAGTGACTTACCCTCTGCAGGTTATTAGCAGGACCAGGAGCAGAACTTGGGTCTGTCTGCTTTTCCCACTCTGATGCTTACTTTAGACAAAGATATTATTCCTAAAAGTTGCTGAATATTTTTTTTTTTTAGAGTAATTTGGGAGACTGCATTTGACCTGGTCATAGAAAAACTGTTTAGCAAGCGGGAATAATTGTCATTGTTTTTCATAAGTTGTCAGGGCACAGAGAGCACTAATGGCCATGCCCAGCCTCCCCAAGGGGCTCTTCCCACCCTGCCCAGCACCCCATTACAGCCCAGCCTGGGGCTGCTCTAGTGATGCTGCAGCAGGTTCGGTCTCCAGCTCCCCATAGCCCTCCCCTGCCCAGCAATGAGCCTTATGGCACCTTGACACAAGTCATGGGGAGTTGATGCATTTTCAGGCCTGCTTCAGTATGACAATTCCTCTTCTCCAGCAGTGGTCAGTATGGGATGCTGTAGGGGAAGGCACAGTGTGCCTTTAATTAGTATGTGTAAGATAATAAAGGAGCTACCTCCTTGGTGCAATGCAATCTCGAAATACTAAGCCTCAGAGCACGTAGTTAGTTGTCCTTCCCCTTTGAAAATGTGGTTACTGTAACTCTGCTTTATAAACCTGTAAACCCTAATTTGTAGCTTCAGTGACACTGCCTGTTAGGGTTGGCTGGAATGCTTATATTCTGTATAACAGCTTCCTTATCAGCTCCAAATTTATTTTGCAGTTTGCTTCAGTGTTTTCTTGGCCCTTTAGTTATGAGGTAATGGAATTTTCTACTTTACCTATTTATTTTTTTTAAAACCGACCAACATATTACGTACTTGTGTCATCTTGCCCTATTCATCTTTCTCAGAAATCAACTTTAACAAGGGAACCAAGATCCTATCTAATCCAGATCTGGGAAACAAGGCAGTAAGATGTGAAAGCGGAGATCTAGCAAGGCAGGTGCCCAGTTCCCCTGTGTCAGTGGAATTACATGCTGAAATATCTCATATGAAGCCTGGCATTGAGCAAGCTGTTTCAATGTCTTCAGTCTTTAAAATCAGGCATGATACTCAGTGCTCCTGATGCTGTGCCACACCTGGAAGCTTGTCTCCAGGAGCCTGGGTTGCACTCTCATCTGGGACCTCTTGATAGAGAGTGGCTGCTTTGCTGCAGCTGAACTAGTTGCCAGCTATTGGTTGAGCTGCAATAACTGACTATGTCATGCGACTGCCCCATTCCAAAGAAATCATGTTGGCTTAGATCTGTGACAAACAGATTTTAGCAGTGTAATGCCCTGTCCTTTCTTTCTTAAATAAGTGTGTAAAGGCCCTAGGGTTAACATTTAATAGCATTTGGTTTAGTGCATTTAAAAGCAGTGAGCTTGACTTTTCTTTCTACACGCATTGTGGAATCATGAACATGCAGTTCAAGGATGTGGAATATGGCAAAATGCTGATCTACTGGATGATATCAAAGGGAGCTTAAGGGCGCAAATGAAGATGGTTCTTCAGGTAAAAGCATGGCCTGGTAAAGTTAAACCTCCTCACTGGTGATTTCAGGTGTGCTGTTACACACAAGCACTAATAATGCCTTCTACTGAATTGCTCTGGTTCCCCTCTATTATTGTATACAAAAGTAAACAAGAATTACATACCACACCTTCCTATTCTGTCAGATGGAGCTATTCTTCTGTTGTCTTTGATGTTAGCTCACTTTTCTGTTCTTTATATCTTTGTTTTCCAGTTTCCCTTTTCAGTCCTCCCTGCTTGCTTTTTTCTTTATCCTTTTTTATTTGTGTTTCCATGGGCCAGACACTCTAAGAGCTCAAGATAAACATTTGAGAGGATTGCTATCCGGTCAAGGCAAACCTTCTGTGGCCAGGAAAAACATTTTAGCTGTATGAAACTATTGTGTCTGAAACCATAGAACTAGCAGTGACATTGTAGTGAAGGAATCATGAGGATAATACACACTATTAGATATATTAAATACCAGGAAATGTAAATGAGCTATCTTTGTTGGAAGGTTAACTCAGGTTCTTGCTAATGTGACACCTCTGCTCTGCACTGGTGGGCTACAGGGACTTTTTAACAGCTCCAGGACTTTGGACTGCCTTGAGAAGTCATTCTGGAGTTCCTGTATGTTATCCTAAGCCTTCTTGGCAATGCAGTCCCTGCTATTCTGTACTTGATATCCAGTTCAAAGTTGTTAGCTCAGGAGTGTTTTACACCTATCAAAGCCCTGGAGCTGCCTCTGCTTAGTAAAGCACCCAGTCTCATTCCCAGGGTCACAAGCCACTGCCATTAAAAACTGTTGTGTTGGGTAGCCTCTACCTACTCTCTCCTGTACTGAGGGCTGCATTGATCTCAGCTGCTGAAACAAGTCTCCTTTCTGAGTTGGACCCACGCCTTGACACTGACTGAAAGTAAGCCACAGCCAGAAATCAAATACATGCCATGCTGGAAATAGTTAATTCCAGTGAACTTGTGGTCTATGACAACCTTTACTTGTGTTCAGGCAAGTTCTCCAACAATAATTTTCAGATAAATTCAGCTCACTGCAGCTATATCAAGAATTGCAGGATGTAACCTACTTCCCTGCTGTTGGGTAGGGCATGGATGTGGCTGCTTCCACTTGCCTTGAGGCCGACTCTATGATTTGTGGAGTGAAAACAAAGGAACTGCTTTTATATGCTTATCTCTATTCTTATGAAAAGACCAAATTCTGTTAGCTGTGCATCTCAGTATTATTCCATGGCTTCTATCTGTCCACTTGCTTAAATAGGCCCATCAGTATCTTCTCTCTGATAAGCTCCCATCCATGAAAAATTTAGAAGTCCAAATTGCTGCAACATGGTCTTTGTTCAAAAGAAGCCTGCGATACAAATATGTCTATTGTTCTATGACAGTATAATCTTAGCAAACAGTGCACTGACAGTATATAATAAGGATGTGTACAGGACTCTTCTTACTTTTTCGTTATGCAAGAAGAGTGATGAAAATTAAACCCAATTTTTAGTTCAGAATCACCCCATGAACAAGTATTTACTGATAATTCCTTCTTAAAAGATATTTTTCTTTTTCAGACAACTTTGAAATAAAACACAAACAGTGAGGACTTTCTAGCATTATTTTAATCAGAGTAAAAATCCAAACATGTTGAAGGCGTCAGGAGTTACTACTGGTAAAATCACTGGTGAGAATAATTCACCCAGGTCTATGCTAACACCTCTGAATTTCTTCAGGTGGAAAAAGCAGAAGGAAAGGTCAACCACATAGCTTAACAATATCTTGTCTACACACAGGTCCTGTCTCTTTGGAGGAGGTGCTACCCATTTTACTGTGCCATTAAGGTTCAGAACAGTTGGCCCTTGTGGCCACAGCTCCTGACAGCAAAGCTGTATTTCAGCTTGTACACCTCCTTCTAGCCCACCTCAGCAAAACAAGCTCTAACTGCAAAACTCAACTTCTTCTGCTGACGTCTGAGCAGAGTACGGCTACGCCAGGAGGGATTAATTGTAGTTACACATCATCTTGGATCGTTCCACCTCTGTGCCATTGCCTTGCAGTCAGTTCTGCGTCGGTGCACTGCTACTTTCAAAGGAGGAGATGGTGGCTGTGATGCATCTGAAGCGCTGCTGCCGTCATCTCAGCCACCTGTTGTGTGTCCTGCTGCCTTGCTGTACAGGATGGATAGTGAACCCGATAAGAGCTTTTTGGCTCATGCTTTGTGCTCTGCTGTGCCCCCCCTTTTAGAACTGGTGTGGTAGAGGAGTACTGAGGGCTGCACATACTACTTCCTCTTATACAATGCAGAAGTATTAACCTAAAAGTGGCTGTTGGTATTATTTTCCCATGCCAAAGCCAAAGGTGTTCTGCTGTAAAGCACTTTCCTGGTGGGGCTATTTCAGTTCCAATTGTTCCATAACTGTAAAGCCTTTAGGTTGACTCTACAGGGACTAGTATGTGAACATGAATTTTGGAGCAAGAAAACTCCAGGGAGGAAAATGTAAGAAATAACATATGGTGTCCAGAACACTTTCCTGTCATGTTTTCATTAATGAATTAAGCCTTAGGATGTTAATTTCAGCCCCACTTTACAACTTGATCCCTATGATTTCTAAACTTCTTTTTTTTATTTTCCCTCACTTCCTTTGAAAATGTCAGATATGGGGTAGGCAGTGTGTGGAATGTTTAAAAGGAAATCTGCTAGGTTTCCAGAATGCAGAGTGTAAGGTCTCTAAGTATCAGACTTGAAGTCTCTGGTTGGATATAGATATTGTGAATCACTGATGGAAACTGAGCCACAGAATTTGAATAATGTGCCTGGAATCACCAACCATATTTGTATCGGTCAGTGATAAATGCCATAGAATCAGCTAAGTCAGAAAAGACCCTCAAGATCATCAAGTCCAACTGTTCCCCTAGCACTGCTAAGTGCCATATCTCTTAAGTGTCAATCCTGTGCTTTGGCCATGGTATCATCCAATCTCCATTCTAGTGATTAAACCCTAAAACAGAACAGCATACAGAATGCAGGCTTATTTTAAATCCTCTATAGACAATTTCTTTTTTGTGGTGTGGCTTAGGTATGTTTTAGGATCTAGTGACTTGCATCATTCCCTAAAAAATAAAAGTTTAAAACCATTAAGCAAACCAAAATCAGGTCTGAATGACTTCTAACAGAGACAGGGAAGAGGAGAGGCATCGCATATGGGGGCTGGCCTTCAAAGACCGTGGACATATGTATTCGTTTGGCTGGGAGTTTGGAAAATACCAGTGTGGGGTAAAAGCCTGTAAAAGCTTGTGTTTTTTTTTTTTTTTTTATTCTTGCCTTGTATGTTTTCACTGTCAATGAAAATACCGTTTCTGTGATTCAGTTTCTCTGAACTAAGTGAAAAGGCCACAGGTGCCAAATTTGAGGGTGCTTTTTATTGCCACCTTATATCCAGAAGCAGTATGAAGATTGTGTAGGTACTAGGATAGGAACAGCAGTGCCTCTGACACAAGGGAGCATCTGCTTGCTAGGAAGACTTCACAGCGGGTGTTCACAGAAAGGAAAGTTTCAGGCATGGGCAAACGAGACTGAGCAGACCTGATGGACTGAAACTTCTCTGTAGCACAGGAAACTTCTGGTTTCATCCTCTTTTTTTTCTTATGCTCTGTGCTAAACCCCAAATCTGTGAGTGCTGATGCACATACTTTACTACTGTAAATAATTCCATTCAACTCAATAGGGTTATTCATAGTCAAGCTGAGCATGTGTGTTCAATGTCTGCAGGATCAGACATCACATAAGCTGGCTGCTGCACCATTTAGGGCTGGTAATTCCATCCCTCAGGCCCTGGTGTCCTTGTATGGAATGATTTCATTTTATACAGACTTTGCTTCGTTTTCCATGTGTCAGCCCTCAGTACATGTGCCATTAGTACATACCAGTGCCGAATACTCTTGCCTTAGGTATTCCATGAAAAGAATGCAACTTGAAAGTGAATGCAAATTTAAAGTCAGTTCCTGCCCAGTCTGCTGTCCTGTTCAAAAGCATTCAGAATACTTTAATACTGAAAACAACAACTATGACTTATGGCAAAGAAAAGGCCTGCCTGCTTTATGTTCAGTTCTTTTCTTCCCTTTCCATTTTCCCCTTTTCCCTTTTTCTTTTCGCTGATCTGTAACATGTAAACTGCCAGAAACCACAGCAAAGGTTTGGGGTGTGCAAATACAGTAAAAAGCAGCCCGCTTCCCAAGGAACTTGCAGTCAAGTAGCAAGTTGTGACAGCCTGAGAGAAGGCACACATTTGTCTGGATTGGCCAAAAGGAATTGAATGAAAGCACAACATGGATAAGGGGAAGCTTTATTAAGTGTCAGGCTAGGGAATTAAAGCTTGTGCTTTGCATAAGGGTTAGACATGAAGGAAAAACAGAGTGATAGAAAATGGGGTTGGAAGGGACCCAGGGCAGTTATTCATTGCTGTCCCAATTGCTTTCAGCTGTAACCTTTGAGGGCTCACAGCTCCCTCCAGTTTTGTCATTACTAGCAGATGTAGTAAGTCTCTACCAGCTTCCAAATTACAGATGCATATACTGACCAGCTGGGGCCTTAGAGCAGTGTTCTGCATAACACAGGTTGATACAGTTGGAAAATTTCTCATTGACAACTCATCATTCCGAATACATTTTTCTCATGTTGTTTTGCATTTGTCTTGTGATGTTGGCATGACTTGCCATTGAGATTGTTAAATGAAACAGCATCAAAACTTTAACATAACATTGATGCCCCATAAAGGCACTGGGTTTTAGGCTTGCCTTAAAGGATATTACCTTCAACTGAAGTGACTAGTTACTAGCAAATCCCTGCTGATAGGTCCTTATCTTTGAGGTGCTTACATAACAGTTCAAAGATTTGTTCTGTTGTCTTTCCAAAACCTGAAGTGTTAGGCTAAGTGCTCTGTCATTTCTAGGATCCTCTGTTCTCTATTTTTACAGATAAGCACTATACTCATCCTTTGCTGTTTATCAAAAGCCTCACCCTTACTTCGCAACTTCGCAAAGATAATTGTGCATGGTTCTGAAATAGCTGCATGCAGATCCTAAAAATATTCTGGGGCAAACTTCGCCAGGCTCAAGTCAAACCTGTAGTCTGCTCTCTTTCTTGCCTTGCTCAAATTATGTCTGCTTTGTCAGCTATATTTTGCCTAATCCCAAATGACTAAATGTGTCTGCTAAACAGATTAGTGGCCTGTAGTGTCACTGTAAAGGGCTTATCTTCCTGCTGAGTGGAAGTAGTAAGTCAGTCAACAATACGCTGAACTGAGAGGCCAAGAAATTGTAGGGATCTTAGAAGTCAAAACAAGCGGAGAATACTGAGTAGAGAAGAAGTGACAGTGGAATAGTTTAAAGATGGGGGATGTCCTGAAGGAAGTGTTTTGCCAAGGTTATTCTGCCAGTGGAAAAAATCTACAGTTCTGAAGACCACAGAATGAATGATTACAGCATCTGTAGTAGCGCATGGTTAAGCATTGATGTCTTTGAGCGCAGTGGTGTCTTAGAGAGTTTCTTTGCTCTGGAAAAAAGGTGGACACTTCAGTGTATCCTGAATGCAAGCATCTGTAGAGAAGGCTGTGTCACTAATACCTGTTATTGGCTTGAGACACTGGGGCCAGCTCACGAGTGACAGACTGACTTCCATCTGTGCTTCTGACTAGCTCAGGTACTTTGAAAGCAGTTAAGTTCTAGTTATGTGACATTTTAATATATCTTTGTGGAAATGTACTGGCTGTCACTTGGTCACTATAAAAGAGAACAAAACATGACAGTGTATACAATTACATATGGAATTGTTCTTTTTCCATCTTCTTATCCTCTGCTTTCCATGGAGGGAAGCATAAAACTCAGTGCTATGGGTCTTCTCTATAAATATTCTTACCTGAGTGGGAACCATTGAGAGACAAGATTTTGCAGGATCAGGTCTGCAACTCAAGACCACTTATTTTTGAACATTTTGCTTAATTATACGAAGCCTTATTTATTCTTTTTTTCTCTTTATCGAGACGAAGTACATAAAGTAGTGTCTTTCTTTGCTCTTTGTCTCACTACAGAGGTTAAGTTACAGCTTAATTAAAATGTCTGTGTCTAACCCACTATCCAGAATATTTAACCTATTTTCTATGGTCAGTTCTTGTGAAAGAGGCTTGGAAAGCTAACACTCTTGAACAAAAACATACTTTGACATTACACTCTATTTTCAGCTAACATGGATTATTTACAGTACTAGCTTTCTAACAGTTAATTACAGTGCATGATCTTGTTACAAGGATGATGAAACTGATTCGCCTGCGAAACAAAGAGCTTTGTGGTATTTTTTCACTTGCTTTGTTCCAGCATTGCTTTATTCTGTCAGCGTGTAATTTGTTCTGATTTATTCCATTATTAATTGCCTATGCATTGTAACGGACACTTTAGATGATGGGGATCTAAAGTATTCCACATTGCACTTCTTCCCAAAGGATATCAAAGCTTAAGCATCACAGGTACTAAGTAATTTGAAAAGCAGATACAGCTTTGTTTTAACTATTGAAAAATCAGAAATGACTTTTTGACTGGAGTCATAAAGTTAATTAATGACTGGAGTAATTTTCTTGTCTATGCACACTTCCTGAACAGATGTAATTTCCATCCAACTGTAATGGTTTAGCAGTTGTTCGGTAGGGAGAGAGTATATGGGTGAACTATCTAATCAAAACACTGACAAACACCAGATACTGGAAAAATTGAATAATGTATTTGTGACAAAGCAGGTGAAATAATATTTCTTAATTTTGCTACTAGTTGAACTATCTTGACTATATCCATTGTCAGCAGGTGAAAGGGTAGTTGATCAAAAAACTGACATATTCTTCTCACGTATTATAGAGAAAGCTTAGAGAAACCAAGGTGGTTGGTGTAGTCATAAAAGTTCTGTGCAGTTATTTTCATAGCACAGTGAAATAACACGTTTCTGTCATAAATGAAATTAATACATTTACCAATGAAGAGACAAAATTCCTGTTTGTAAATGGTGTATTCATAAAGATTTTTGAAATCCATGACAATTAAATACATTTTTAAAAGAGTTCTTCAGACACACAAGAAAGTTGTCAGTATGCCAATCAGTCAAATGCTGTGACATGTTCCTTCTGGTAACTTTGAAACTACTTTAAGGAAAGAACTAATAGGATGAGCTGGATAAGGATAAGCTAACCTTATACATGTGAGTGTTGTGAAAAGTGCTGTCCATATTCTTCAACCCTAACTGTTTGGGTACCCAGCTTCTGTTTACATAGTCTTACTCCTCCACTAATGAGTGTCTTTCAGGCAGGGAGTTTGCCAGTTGAGCTGAATGATGTCTGAACTTGTTTTCTAATGCCTCACAACTTGAGTACTTTTGTTTGTGAAATCCATAAGACAATATAGGTATCCCCTCACTCTGTGTTTTGTGCCAGCAAGCAAAGGTGTGGAACCTGAAAACAACCACAGAAAAAGAAATAGTACATGCTAATCACTGTAGATAATGGACCAGTGCAGAATGTGTAACCCATGTATGGCAGGTTTCTTACCTTTAAAATTTTAGATCCAAATGTGATGAAAAACGAGCTACTTGGCCTATGAATTACCATCTGCAAGCTGTTTAGAAGTGCCAGTTTTTTGGAAGTGTAAGTAATTTAGCCATTTGCACAGGAAATTTTAGGATGTGGATTGCAGGAGGCAAAGCGCATAATCTGGATCTGGGACTTGGTAAGGATGTATTGCTGACAGGGTATGTTCTTCAACTGTGTTTAATGAGTCAGGTTGAATCACTTGCAATTCAGTTAAGCTTAGGTTTGGATCCTCAAAGCTACACCGCTGCCCAAATTCCTCAGATTAGCAATTAAGCACCTTAGAAGATATAAGGGTAAAATACTACTGCCAAGAGCTAATAAGCAATTTTCTGAGCCACTCTGTGCAGCTGACAGGCATGCAGGAGAAAGTTCACTGGGAGGCTGGAATCTGAGGGGATATGTTTGCTGCATGTATTTGAATGAGCTGTCTTGGCGCAGCCTAAGCAGAGCGTGTTTTCACCTGCTCTCACTTATTTTAAAAGTATCACTGGACTCAGCTCTTTATTCAGTTTTATCTTCCTGTGGGATCATAAATATGTGACATGGTGAAAGCATGATAAGTCTGCAGCATGTGATCCCAACGCAGCTGTCTACAGAGGGGTTCTGCTTCAGTTATGCCAACCTGAGGCTGCTCTGTTTATGTCAATGATGACATTGTACTAGGGTTTTAATACAGAATTACATTTTTTTTTTTCTTTTGTAAAGGCAAGAAGGCACTTTAAGTGGGATGTAAAAACATCGGGCAATACCTGTGTGTGTGTTGGAGGGAGGAAGGGGTTTTGTAAGGCTTTTCAAATATGTTTAAAGGGAAAGACCAAATAACTCTTTCTGTAAGTAGGACTAAACTGTGCGAAAACTTTGCTGAGCGTGGTTCTCAGTTCTGACTTCGTGCTCATATAAATCTGCACTGAAGGCATTGGAGCTGCGCTGAAATAAGCAATTGCAGAATTTACATCAAATAATCCCCAGAGCTGTTTGTGCTGCTGTAAGCAGTTACAATTCATAACAGTAAATGAGCTAATATGTGTATGGGACATTCTTTTTGGATAGTGTGAGATACAAAGACTGTCAGTCTAATTCACATGAACGGAACTTTCTACAGCAACACTGAAAAAAAGTCTCATTTCTTCTTAGTGGAACTTAGGAAACTTAGAGATAAGGAAACTCATTTATAGCTAAATAAAACATTTTGTTCTGGGTATCTGGATGATATTCTTGCAATTTCTTTACAGGCCTCAATCAAGGCATAAAGCTGACAATCTCTGAAGTAATTTCTGTCATCCAAAATACACCTGATGTTAAGGCGCCCTGTTACTGCAAAACTAGCCTTTTCTTGTTCTGGTCCAAGGAGCAGAAACAAGATTTTATTTGGATTGTCTTATCTTTAGTGAAATAATAACTTGCACACACCCCTTTTGAACTAGTTAGGGATTTGATGCAACTTTTTGTAAACAGTTCTCCATGCAAAGATTACTGCATCTAAAGTGAGATGCGATGTGTGCTGTATTCAATCAGAGAGTTTTCCTTAGGCAACAGCTAACCATAAAGCTAAAGGAAATGAAAGCAAGAATCAAAACCTTTTCTGGAAAGCCATCAGTCTTTCTCCTTTGCATCCTCTTTCCTTTTCTCTGCTTAATAGATTTTGTTCATTTATTATTGTAGTGACTCTTCATTCACTGATTCTTCAGTGAGATTTTTCAGATTCTTAAGATTCCCACAGATTCTTCAGAAGACAGCATCGCCACTCATCTTTTTTCTAGAAATGTATATTTGGCAATTGCTGTAAGTCCAAGCCTGCTATTAATCTTTCATTCTTCTTCATCAGAATAGTGTCATGTCCAACACTGAGTCTTCAGGAGCGTTAAGCTCATAAAAAGCGTTGTAGTTGTTTGCACTTATGAGATCCAAAATGTCTACTTATCATATCCACCATGTATAGCACTTAGCATCTGAAGTTACCTTACAAATCATACATTGTATTGAAAACAATGATACTGACATTTAACAGTGAGATAGGAGGAAGTATATCCAGGTACAAACATAACTACTTTCCAACTTAGCCAGTAGATAAACTTGACTGACTACTTACAGGAAAAGAAATTCATGGGCATAGAAATAAACAAAAAGAAGTCCCTGGCTGGTTAGATTAAATTTTCACAAATAATATCCTTTGCAAGAACAGCAGAAAGATAAAAACCTGGCTTGAAGTTTTGATAAGGAGTTATTAAATGACTTCTATTTCTACAAAGCTGTTCCAATAAGATAACATAAGAAGCAAACATTATATGCACCATAGTCAATAAACAGAAGGTTGATTTTAACCTAGCAGCAGTGCTTTGTGTGATACAGGCTCAGGCTCTCAGCATGAAGCCATGTACTTTGGTACAACATGGAACAGTGAATGCAAATCAATCTCTGTTAGCAGAAGCAAAAAGAGAGGCTGTAGTGCTTAGGCTAATTCCAAAGAGATGAACTCAGGCCAACTGTTCGATTTCTTTATGCCTGTCATCAGTCTTAGGCAACAGGACTAAAACCAGGTCTGACACTAAAAGCTAGAGCAGTTAATGGCCTTTGGCTGCTTGTTACGTTTGTGCTCAGTCTTTGTGATATGTCATTGTTATGAGAGACTACAAACACAAAATATACAAGGTACCGTGAAGACCATCTTACCAGCATCCAAAATGTTCTTCTGTGGGACCCTTTTGCTGTGCTCCAGATCTTAAGGATGCTGTACTCAAGTTCAAGCAGCTATGTTTTTCATTGTAGTAGTATTTTTTAGTCCATCAATTTACTAGCATTTAAAACCAATGTGTCATTGCTTCTCAACTTTGCTACCTTTCCATTAAAATGGAAATGGTGCAGCCTGGATTATGTGTTTTTCTTGCTTCTCAGTCAGGCTCTTGCTGTACCTTTGCCTAGTGTGTTTCTCAGCAGAGCCCAATTTTCTTTCCAATCTGCACCTATAAACATGTCCTGCAGTGGGATCTAAAAGGCAATATAAGCCCACAGGCCTAAGGGTTGAAAAATACTTTTCCAGGCAGCAACACAGTTTTGAGCTGGAGATTTTGTGTGGCAAGGTGGGCTAAGAAATGGGCTTTGCAGAAAAGCGACAGCTGTGGTGTCCGGGTTCCTGGGTGGTAGAGTTCTAGTGAGTGACTGAAGTTGTTATTACCTGGAGAACAAAGTCACTGTGGGATAGTTGCTGGAGGGTTGTTCTTATCATGACCGGTCATGTAGCAGCTGGCAATCTACTACCAAAGTATGTCCAAAGAGTAGTTAGTTTCTGCTGTCTTATTTTAGTAACACAGTCTAGACTTTGTTACCACAACTCAAGTTTGGGCCTGTTAACAAAGGTAATTTGGTTTGACCAAGATTTATAGTATGCATCTTGCTTGAGGACTGTAGGAGGAATAGAAGAAATGGCCTTTGATTTGTCCTTACCTTATTAACTGAAAAAAACATGCTGAGTCGCCCCTTTTTCATCCTGCGAGCTTGGTGCTCTTGAGGAATGTCTATATTTGAAATAGCATGGGAGGCAGTGAGGCATTCTGTGTCAGCAGCATGCAGGCAACATGCAGCGTTCTTCCATCAAAGCCAAAAAGTGTGGACTTTATTTGCTAGAACTGAGATGAAATTGGGCTCAAGGCTGGAACGTCTCTGAAGGCAGAGTGGAAATCCAGTGTCTGTGGTGTTTAGACAGTTAGGAAAAGCGCAGTCCCTTCTCTCTTTCATAGTAAAGCCTACTGGCTTGGGTCACTGATGCTCCTGAAGACACACCTGTAGCTGGAGCGGCTTTTCATTACAGAACCATATTTCCCTCTGCTGAGCCTCACAGTAGTACATATGTTTTCCTCCTTCAGAATGGACTATGGAAGTGCAGGCACAGTGAGCATGCATAATGGCTAGTTTATTTAGTAGTGTCCAACCTAGCAGTAACACAAATGCTCCTTACCTCTCAACTCTTTTTTTTGCTATGAGTCAGTAATGGCAACAGCAACATTGGAAATATTGCTACTGATTCATCACACAGTCTGGGAATGGCTGCTTTACTGGATCTAGGATATGTAATTTTTATCACCTTATGTCTTTAGACGAAATTTTTGTTCTGTATTTGTGCAGTATCTAGCACAGACATAGCCAGTACTTCAAAGAATAGAGTCATATATATAAGTCTCGCAAGGTAAGTAAACAAGATGAATATTTTTGATCTATGTTTATAGGAAGTTGTCACTGCAGGTCAGGGGAGCCTCAGCTAATAGTGAGAAGCTGCAAGATGAAAGCACAAGGCTTTTGAAAATCAGAGGGGACAAAAGAGACTGATGTGATGGGCAAATTGGAGATGAGGATAAAGGTGTAGTATTGCAGCAACGATAGCTGAACTACTGAGGGCTGCTGTCATCCTCTATCCTTCAACAGCTAAGGCAGCCAAAATTTAATCCCTTTTTGTAGGACTGGTTTTCAGCTGGCTCATCTCCCTGACAATTGCAGAAGCAGCAGTGCTAGTACAAGAGAGGTAAATGGTAGCGTGCAAAGAACAGGACTGTAGTAGCCCAGATTCAGATTAAATCATACAGCTATGGGACTACATGCTAGCCTTCTGACATGGAGTGAGAAATAATAGGTACAAGGGAAGGAGTCTCACTAGTTCTGAGTTGACTTTTCCGAACTGCCATGAGTTCTGCAAACAGCTAATATAAGCTCCCTCTTGGGAACTAGGTTTGAACAGAGCATTTCAGTGGTAGAAGTAAATTGTGGAACATACACCCTTGTATGGAACAACGTGTAAAACTCAAAACGTGGTAGTAGCAATAAGCACTAGGATTGTAATTAGTGTCTGGCTTAGGTGTCTTGAAAAGGCAGTGATATAATAAAACACTTGAGGTATTTTGGGTGTAGTTTCTTGCAGGGGAAAATTCTTACCTTCTGTAGCCAGAAATTTCCTCTGTAGAGGGAATGTATGGTAGCCAGGAATGTCCAATTACTGTTGCTCCTGCTCTGAGACGTAATGGAATTTAACATCTCTGTCACAAAGCTGTCATCTTTTAGTGAAACCATTTTTATCCACTCTGGGTCTTGTCCAAAAATACTGTTGGTTAAAGAATTCTATTTTAACTAAAAACTGATAAGAGGGAAAGCCAGATGAGCTTTTGAAAGCTAATAATCTGGCTCTAGAAGGAATTGTTTTCTAAATAACGTAAACCCTTGCAGTCTGTTCTTACTAGTGCCGGAGTTCTTTGGGGAGTTATTATAAACTCTAGTTGTCAGCAAAGTAAGCTTTCCTGCAGCCAAGTATTAGAGTTAACCTCCACGCTTTATTTTTATCCACAGTTTTCTTGGCAAATTATGAAGCTAATGTTTGGCCTTTTATTTCCCTCTACAATCTTCTATCTTTGGTTTGTATTACACTTTGCAGAGCTTAGAGTTTATACAGGGTTTTGGGTTGGTGATTGTCCCGGATTCAGGACAAATTCTAATAAGTTTCTATATAACCTAGTTTAAAAACTTGAACAAAGAAAGCCATATCCTGAATTAGAAGATTTGTGCAGGGCTTTACTGAACTGATGTTAACGTTGAATGATCAGTTCTTTTCAGTAGTGTTTTGGTTTTCTTTCAAATTAAACTGTAAAGGAGAAGAAGGTGGAGAGCAAGTTTCTTACTGAAATGCAGTTAACAGTAACAAATATCTTGGAGGATCTGAAAGCAAGTTTGCAGATGACACCAAGCTGTGTAGTTCGGTTGATACGCCGGACGGAAGGGATGCCATTCAGAGGGACCTTGACATGCTTGTGAGGTGGGCTGATGCCAACCTCATGAAGTTTAACCATGCCAAGTGCAAGATCCTACACCTGGGTCGGAGCAATCCCAGGCACGGCTATAGGTTGGGCAGAGAAGAGATTCAGAGCAGCCCTGCAGAGAAGGACTTGGGGGTGCTGGTCAATGAGAAAATGAACACGAGCCGGCTTCAGTGTGCGCTCGCAGCCCAGAAAGCCAACCGTATCCTGGGCTGCATCAAGAGAAGCGTGACCAGCAGGTCGAAGGAAGTGATCCTGCCTCTCTACTCTGCTCTCGTGAGACCTCACTTGGAGTATTGTGTGCAGTTTTGGTGTCCTCAACATGAAAAGGACATGGAACTGTTGGAACAAGTCCAGAGGAAGGCCATGAGGATGATCAGGGGACTGGAGCATCTCCCGTATGAAGACAGGCTGAGAAAGTTGGGGCTGTTCAGCGTGGAGAAGAGAAGGCTGCGTGGAGACCTCATAGCAGCCTTCCAGTATCTGAAGGGGGCCTGCAAGGATGCGGGGGATGGACTCTTCATCAGGGACTGTAGTGACAGGACAAGGGGTAACGGGTTCAAACTTAAACAGGGGAAGTTTAGATTGGATATAAGGAAGAAATTCTTTACTGTGAGGGTGGTGAGGCACTGGAATGGGTTGCCCAGGGAGGTTGTGAGTGCTCCATCCTTGGTGGTGTTCAAGGCCAAGTTGGATGAGGCCTTGGGTGGCATGATTTAGTGTGAGGTGTCTCTGCCCATGGCAGGGGGGTTGGAACTAGATGATCTTAAGGTCCTTTCCAACCCTAACTATTCTGTGATTCTATGATTAGAGGCCAAACTAGGGGTCTAACATTGTCATTATTATGTATATTTTCCCTGAGAAATCAAATATTAGAAACTTTGTTTTTACAGACAATTTTGATATGCTAGATTTCTGGAACGTGTTTCTCTGTACCTACCATAGTAATCTTGTATTACATAGAGCAAAAAGTGTGTATAATGATTGCAAAACTGTATACTCTTATTGTACCTTGCAATTAGGGAACAAAAAGTATATTATAACCATTGGTTGTTATAAGTCAGAACTGAATGTGTAAACCTGGTTTCTGTACCTGCAGGTGCAAGTGGGTGTTTTAGTCACAGCTTAAGCAGGACTGATTAAAAAGGAAAATGACAAGAGCGCTTCAAACCACACTACACAGCTGAAGATAAAAAGAATTGTCTCTGTGTTTACTTTGACAAAACAATATAAATACAAGCTTAAGACAAATGCTGATAGGGAGATAAGGTGGAATGCCAAAACATTGATAGTGCTTGTTGCCTTCAAAGTTCAGCAGGGTGGTGGCAGTTTTAAACTGGGAACTCTCATATGGGTTTATTAAACAGACATCTAGTACTGGTTTAGATCCAGAAATTGGGAAGGAATGAAATAAGAACTATTTCTTGGCTATAAATGGCAGTTTCCATGAAAGGAAAAGGAGAGTCATGAAATGTCAGCAACTGTTTGAGGGTATGTCTAGATGGACTATTTCTCACCAGGGTGATTAGCCTCAGCAGAATGCCATGCTAATGTGCCAACTTAGCTCTCAGTTCAGAATGGTTTCATGTTTGGTCAGCTTTTCTTCCTCTGTTTCTCCTTGCACACTTTTGAGATGATATACTGCTACTGCTTAGGCTGTACATGGGCTGCTTGACACTGGTGCAGTCAAGCCAGGGTAGACAGAATTATTTACACAGGCTGCAAATCTTTATTAAGAAGGAGTTTTGCTCAGACTATATCTTGTCCAGAGAAGAATGAAACAGCAGAGACTGTATTTGTCTTTTTCTAGCCCTTCTACATAGAGGACAACATGTTTTTCTGTTAGACAAATTTAGTATGGGTCTTTCTATTCAAATAGTGTTGGGAAGAATGAAACAGCAGAGGGCATATTTGGCTTTTTCTACCCCTTCTACATCCAGATTTATAAATACAGGAAAAAGAAAAAGTTCAAAGCTCAAATAAAACAGAGAAACAGGCTGCAGGAGAGTTAAGTGCTGTACATGGGATCTTGAAAATGGTATATGTTAGTTATAAGTGTATCACGCATTTAGATCACTGGTGGAAATCATCAAAGTCAACATAGTCAAAATCAGCTTAATACCACTTCCAGCAGTGTTACTGCTGTTGTCCTATGATGCTTTATACTTATGGCAACATTCTTGTTTTGGTGCCATAGGAACTTCCATTGTTCTGGAGATGGTGAAAACCTGAGTTTCAAAAATCTTCTTGTATCCATTGATAAAATGCTTAAACCAGGATAGTGAATATTATCCTTTTTTTTTTTTTTTTTAGAAGAAAGAATTCTGAAAATTTGTATCAAAACTAAAGGTGAACAGAAATTCTGTGCTACTCTTCACAAAGTATTAATGAGTCTGCTGATGTACCTCAGAGCCACTGCTTTAAATTAATAAAAATTACTAATTAAATATATAAATATAAATATTTAATAAAATATTAATAAAATATTAATAAAAATCAATAAATAAATATTAATAAAATTAAATATATATAAATATAATTAATAAAAATTACTAGTGAAATAATGGTCATATCACTTTGGATAATCCTGTGGAAAAGTGAGCTCAATATTCAGTGGTGGGCAAACTAACCAGCAGAATGTTAGAAATGATTAGGAAAGGACTAGTAAATAAAAAGGACATACTGTCAGTAACCTGCAGGTTCAATACCGCATACAGCTGTGCCTCAGAGTACAGCAGAGCTGGAGATGAGGATAGGGGTTCAGTGGTACAAGATGAGTTTCACGCAAAGGAGGGACCATAGTGACCTGGTCTTTTAGGTCACCTTTGTCCTCAGGAAAAGACAGGCCCTTCCTCAGACATGAAAATGACAGAGGTTTACAAAGTCACATGTGACATGGGGGGAAATTAGCAAGAAATCGATACTGGCCATTTCTTGTAACTTAACGGGGAACTCCAACTTCTTCAGTTACAAGGTGGTTTAAATGCAAAAGGTAGTTGTTTGCTTAGTAAAAGTATAAATTAATTCAAATATATTTTGGAGAAAGTCATGGCCAATTTGCCTATTGGCAGCTCTTGAACATGGTACTCTGGAGACAGCCTTCAGACTAAAAGATCTTGTGCTGGTTGCTGGGAACTGGGAGAATGTACTAGGGGAAAGATCATACTAAAACTGTTCTATTTATTTTTCTTTTATTGCTAAGCCTCTGCTGCAGGCCAGTGTCAGAAGCAGAATATGGAACATAAAGAACTATGCTTTGATGCAGTGCAGCAGTTTTTACCATTTTACACTTCTTCTAACAGGTACCCTGAACAATGAGCCCAAATGATGTGGGTGGCCTTCATGACACCATCCCTAAGAGAGTAACACAGGGATCCTTGCTTTGATTTCGTCTTTAGACTGGGAATATTTTAGCAGATGCAAGTCACCAAAGTAACCAAGAGTTCTATAACTGGGAGCTGGCTTGAAGTAAGGGTCATGAGTTAGGTTCAAGGCTTATGCCTATTTTCCTAATTTTTTCCAGGTTTTGCTATTTGAAATTTAAATTGTTACATGTGCATTATTAAAGAACCCAAATTTTCTTAAATTTTAGAGTAGCCACTGTAACTCATTTGGGATATTTGCCAATCTAGTCATTAATACACACATCTTACAGATATAAAACATTTCAGGTTAGGTAGCCCAGTTTAAAACATGTCAGCAATTTTTTGTGTCTTGCAAGTCTCTTTCACAAATTATCTATTTCCATATTCTGTTTCCAGGTGTTTTCTCTTTCCTTATTATTTAAGCTTAATTTCTCTAGATACTGATTCTACTTTAAGTTTTTAAAAAGCAGAAATATAACATATTGAACTACATCAGCAGATGGAACGTTGACAGAAAAAATAGTAGGCAAATAGTATTCAATAAGTAGCAATTGCAAATATTTCATAAATAATCTAATATCTGTTTTTACTAAAGTCACTTTGGATGAATTCCTGAGCAAATGATGTGTTTTTAAACTTTTTGCTATGGTAGGTGAGCTGCATGATCAGAAAGAGGAAATTTTTGTCTTTCAAGAAATCTAAATTCTATTATCAGACAGGAATTTGAGACTCTTAAACTATCTTGTACCTTTCAAGTAAACCATAGTAAAAAAGTAGTATTGTGAAGAGTATAAAGAGCCTTTTAGAAGCACAAATATAATGTGACCTATCCTACGACTTGTAAAGCTGTGCAGAACAACTTTTTTGCAATAAGAAATAAACAAGAAATGAAAACTCATAGTACAATGGGATTTTGAAGGCACCTGCATGAAATCTGAATGTGCCAGATGATTTTTGAATATGGGGAGGCAAGATAAAATCTTAATTTTGCAAATTCAGAGAAAGAAAATCCAAGAATCTCTTTATCTTTTCTGTCTAAATTTTGATACGGATAGGCTCCAACAATGTGTGTATATATATACGTACATATATAAAAAAGGACACTTCTGAGATAAATAATTACATTTTACTAAAACTGAAAACTGATGTGATCTGGCTACAGACATTTTAATCCTTTGCTAGACAAATGCAAGTGCATTACTAAACTTTTGCTGAGTTTGTATAATTTTATTTTTTTTCCAGATCGGCCTGTAACTTGACAGGCAAACTGTTTTGTAATAGCTGCTGAATTAAGGTGAAGTCCATAATTCAGATCTGAACCTCTTAAATGCAACTTCTCCATAACTGGAAATTCAGTGCTTGTTGGGGACATAGCTATTTGTATCTTGCCAAAAACAACTTGGTGGTTCTCAATCACAAGGGAAAACTTAGCTTCCCAGCTGGCTGATGCGTTGTAACCTGACTCTTCCTCAAGTTACCAGAGAGCTGCAGAAACATGTGCTCCATTTGTTGACAGAACAATGGTCCTGAAGAGCATTTACTTACGATTTTGTACTTTCAAAAATATTGTAAGAACGTAGGCCATATAGCACAGAAAGTGCAGGTAGCAGTTTCCATTTTCATGGTGATGGCCTAGGGCCATCACATCTAAACAGACCGCCAGCTCACTCAGTAAATCCTGTAGGCTGGAGTACAGGCAATTCAGGAATTGAGACAGATCATGCTGTACCTTGCTTTCTTTACTTGGCCATCCTTATTTCTGGCTGCTTTCTTCTTACTCTAACCCTCATAGGTTCTTTGACCAAAATTGCCTAACAGGTGGGATTTGTACCCCTGTGATTTCCACATTGGAAATAGAGTAAGTCATCAGCAGAGAAAGCATGTGACTTGAAAAGACCTGAATGACAAGAACAAGAGTGTACCTTCACAGTGGCTTAGGAAAATATCCAAATGTGATCTGATTTTCTTTTTAGACTTGGAGATTTGTGACAAGTTGTCTTTGTTAAGAAAAATATTCAGAGGGAAAGTAATCTCTGGAATTGTGCTGTAACCGCTTTATTTCCTGAACAATGCAGTTAAATTTGCCATCGATTCTTTTTCCTTTCAGTTAAGAATCTTAACGCAGTATGTTGTTATGGTATTTATTTTTTAGAAGTCTCAGATAGGAGATCTGAACTTTCTAGGAGTCACATTTACATAAGGAACTTTGCCAACAGTCCCTCGTGAGGAGGTTATAATGTCAGTAATTCCTAATCTGATTTACATCAGGGAACACATACAGCTCATTAGCAGTACTGTTGTCTTAAAGTTAATTACAACATAACAAAATGTGGGACATTAATTTGACTTGTAAATAGGTGTTCCTTATATTCATGTTCCTTTACCAGTGACAGAAAACCAGAGATAGTGGGGATGATGATCTATGCAGTAAGTATTTCTCTTTAAGTGAGGGAGGAAGCAAAGTAGGCCACCACTTCCTCTCTCAAAATATCACAAAGCTGTACCTAGCGAGACATGTAACCTCATTTGCATCAGCCCTTCATCAACAAACACATTTTCACTATCCTTTCCATGATCTGTTAGAACAGCATTTAAATCTGTTCTCTCTCAGGAGGCCAGGCATGAAAGAGTTGCCTCCTTGTCTTATTGGTGTATTCTTGACAACTCCAATCTTCTTGTTTAGTTCTCCCTTTGAAGTAAAGGTTTCCTAACTCTTACGGAGAAAAACAACATACATGCTTGAACATGAAAATTGGAAAAGGCAATGTTTAAGAAATTTGTTAATATTTAATAAAACACTTAAGTTGCAATCTGTAATCAGATAATATTTTATTATAATTTGATTCATTACAATGATTTATTTAAATACTAAATAAAAGGGCTACAACTCTGTTATGTCACTGTTTTCCGTCCCTAAGTACCTCACTTCTCAAGAGGTGAAACTTCTCAAGTATAGAAAATAAGTATCTGAAGTTAGACGTGCTTTTTGGCCATGTTGTTGGTCAGAAAGCAAAGACCGTCACAACAAATTGAAAACATAGTCTGTAGTAAAGATACCTCATTTGGAAAGCTAGTGATTGCACTAAATATAGTGTTTATTTCTCTGTGTGTATGTGTCTGTTTGTTTTAGCTCAGATAGAATTAAGTAAATAAAAATTAAGCTACTGATAGCATGCTCAGTAAAGAATGGTCCTACTGATACAAAGTTAAACCACCCCTTTTATGTTTAAACTGATAATTGAAAGAAAGGAAAATTATGTTAATGCAGAAGATGTTACAACTGTTTTTAAAGGTATACTCACCAGATCCTGAACCTTGTGGTATGACATTGTGAAATAGAAATGCTAACTCTGAAGGCATTTTATATGTAGATAATTGACATGCAGTTAATTGGGCATTTTGGAACTGAGTCCAGAGGGTGTCCAAACTCACTTAGAAGTTAGCTGGCTTTTCATCACAACAGGCATGATTAAACTCCCTGAGGTGATGGAAGAGAAAATGCGTGGGAAGAATTATGATTATCCAAAGAACCTTATGGGAAAAAAGATTTGGTGTCCAATATTGCACAATTTACCTCAGGTACCTGGAACCCAGGATATATGAATATCTTTGGTGTTTATTTGTTATCTTTCTTCTGTGCATGTGAGAAATTTTACAGATGTTGACTAACCTTTAACAGTCCTCCTTGGCTGTGGAACAGGTTAAAGGTTAAACTCAGGACTTTAGGCTAAGCAGTGCTATAATAAAGGCTGCTAATTTTTTTAATGATGTAAAGGCCTGCATGGGTGAGGTTAAAACATTGCACTGAGAGCCTATATGGTTAACAAGGAACAAGTGCAGCTGTGAAATGTGTGAGACCACAGGATTTGAAAGAACTTCTTTGAAGCTTCTCTTGGAAGAGTCCTCTCCTACTGCAGGCATTTACACACTAAAATCCTTAATGAGTACTTCAAGGTCTATCTTAAACTAAGTAGTTTCTTGCTTTCTCAAGTTTGCCCTAGTCCTGTCTTAAAAGGGTTCCCTAGACCTTTGTTATGCTGGTGTCAAGAAACTTCTACCAGGCTAAATTGTGCCAGTGTCGCCTTTAAAGTTAAACAACTGTTCCTCTTTTTTTTTGTCCTAGAAAAAAAAGTAAATATCATGTCTACCACAGAGCAGAAAATGTGAAGGCAGAATGTCAGGAAGGCCTCTTCTTGCAGTGAGTTGGCCACGGTGATGTTGAATTGGCACTCTGCCCAGTGAGTATTAAACCATAGGCTTCACTCTGAGGATGGATTTCACTGCTTTTCTATACAGGGGGCTGAAATTTCTTGTGTTTTAGATATTGCACACAAGCTGGATGGAAGAAGAAGTACAAATTTGTGTCAAAAATCAGCTGCATATATGTATAGAAATTTAACCGAAAATTTTCTTTGAAGTCTGCTGCTGCTACAGTTGATTGCCCAATTCCTTGTTTGTGTTACTGTATTTGGACAAGGTAGGTACTGCGTATAAGTAAAGCTGATACTAAAGAGAGATAAATAGCTATAGATGGACACACTATTTTTGGTACATTTGGTAGTCTGTTAGAAACTTTTCATACTATCTGACCATGCTTTCTAAAATGGCCAGGTTCTGTACACTGAAGCTTGTAAATCTTTCCCTTCTGTCAGAGGTCTGTATTAATTTCACTATTGTGACATACCAGAAAACGAGTAAGTGGCAGATTTTTCTTTTCTTAAATACAACGTAAAACACATTTTCTTAGACTAAAAACTCTTTCTGAACAGTGTAACAGCTCAAATACATACCTGTTTCAAAGGTGTATTTTTCTTTCTCTGAGCTAAAAAGAAACATAAAGACAACCGATATTCTAAAAGAGAGAACTTAGGAGAGAATGAAGTGGAAATTATTTTATTTCCTAAGTAACCTGTCTTGACTTGCTATATTCCTTTCAAATTTACTTTACTCATCTGAACCTGTACTTATACAAGCTAGTGACTGTAGAGATGGTGACATCACTGTTTTGTTTACTCTGAAATCTCTTTTGACGGCAATCACAACAGAGGTGGGTTTAGGAGAGGTATTGATTATGCCTCAACTTTGGAATTTGGTAATTTTGGTATGCCTCAAACATGCGGCACTTGTCCTCTAGTCTCCTTTTCTTAGCTTTATATTATGAACTCCTGAGGCCTGTTATTATTTCTTCATAAGCATTTAAAAACAACTTTGAACAATAAATCTTCCGGAAAGAAACAAGAATAACTTTGACCTCTTACCATATTAATATACAATAAATATTTAGTCACAATTTTGCATTTAATACTACACCCACACACTGTGGAGATGAGCAGTCAATACTTGCAAATCTTGGTTTAGGATGTGACAGAATGCAGGTTGCTATCGGTTTTGATTTGACCTTGTTGTTCATGTGTTCATGAGATGGCCTCCATTTAGACAGTTGCTTCATTTAGGTTTGGCTTTGGTTTGTTTTTTTTTTTTTTTTTTTTTTCTGACAAGACCATTTTTACATTACAAAATGTGACAGCATTTCCTTAATGAACAGCTTCTCAGTGTTTTATCTTAGCTGTGCTGACTTAGGATGCATTTATTACTTTATTATTTACTCATCTGGGGGTGAAATTATTATTTTTATTTTCTGTTTTTTATTAGTATTAGGCTTTATATGTCCAGTTGTTTTATAAGCACTGACTTCCATGACACCTTTCACAAGTTTGGGAAGGGGTATTTATTCTTTTGCAGATGGCTAGCCAAACAGCATCAAGAGCTTCAATCAATCTTCAGTCGACGGTATCTCATTTGGATACTCGTAACCCGCATTTTTTTTAGTGTTAAGTATTATATGACACTCATCTTCAAAATGCAACATCTTCTGGCTTTATTTGCTTTATTTTATGTCTTTTGGTTTTTTTTGTGGTCTGAACTTGGCAAACTGGTACTCAGAATGTAAAGCATACATGATGATACCATGTAAGACAGAGGTACATTTTTTGAACTGTGATGTAGAAAGTACGTTGGCAGGCATCCTGAGACTCTTTCAGTCGTTCTGCTATACTCTGCCTCTCAGAAGAGGAATCTTCCCTTCCTAGACCCTTTTCTTTGTCTTTAAGGGCATTAGGCTGGAATACCTCTTTCTCCTTTGGCAGCTTTAGTTTGTGTGTTTCTTTCCTCACCCCTTCTCCCCCTGACCTCCCTTATAACATCCAGTACCTTTCTGATCCCCAAGAGATCAGCATCTTTCTCCCCAAGTTTATTCCACTTTTTTGCTTGGTGCCAGTCTTCCCAGCCTACCCAGGTGTTTATCTTGCCTTCTATATCTCCGATTGTTTGCACTAGCATTTGTGTCTCTTTCCCCTTACCCTTTTGTTTAGTTTTTTTCACTCCTATCTGAATGCTATTTGTCCTACTGCAGCTATAGGAACTGGTTGCTTGCATATCACACCCCTTTCCTTCTCACTCAGTGATTTCATTTCTTGAATTACTGTTTACTACTGCCAGTATCAGATGCTCTAATGAGAAAGAAGGGCCAGTCCCCTTATATTCTTTCCCCCTCGGGTCCTCTCTCCTGCTCACTTTCAATTGATGCCTACTCAGCCTGAGTCTGTCCTAGCCATGGAAATGATATCTGCTTTCTCTGCGGAGAAAAGGTGACAAGGACTATGGAATACTGATTCCTAGCATTTTCTTCCGTCACCATTCTTAGGGCTCTTCTTAGGGGCTCTACTGTTGCCCCCCAAATGATCTCCTCTTGTGAGTACCTGCACCAGGTAAAGTTGTCCATGTTTTCATTAATGATGTTATGTTAGCCTGTAAGAACAGCCAGTATTAACAGACAAAAGCCTTGAGAAAGAGACTACTCTGGTAGAGCTAATGGCTGTTGCAGTTATCCCACCAAACACCATCTTTTCATCCTGTTTGGGAGGTCTATGGTAACTTCCTGCCAGAGGCCAGAGCAGCTGATGACTAGAGTGTGTTGAATGTAAGGTGCTTTTATCGGCCCCTGACTTCCTCCCTTTGAGCCCTGTAAAACGCCTGATAGTTGGCAAGAAATTAAACAGCAGGATAGTAAAGTGCAAAGCTGACACTGATTGCTCTGCCTTAATGAGACAGGCAATTTCCTAATCAGAGGTCTGTCTTATCTAACAATTTCTGCCTCTTCCATCCATGTCCAAGAATGTGGGGAGGGGTAGGGGGAGGAAAGGAAGGAAGAGGAGTGGAGGAAAAGCACCATAAAGCTTTTGGTGATACATTATCTTCTTAAAAACTGATGATTCACTTCTTCAGTGCCACATGAACCCTATTCATCTCCTTTCATATGTCATCTTGTGTGTCAGTGACAGTTGTACTTATGCTCCTATGCCTAAAGCTGGCCTGTTTTCATGTCAGTAATGGCTTTGTGGAAAATGTAGGTTTTGAATATTATGAAGTTCTGGTCAACTTGATGTGAACAGATGCATCACTTTCTTTTCACTAAGGCAGCATGGCATGGGGAAGCTAGCCTGGCCTTTTCTCCTATACCTATACATACGGTGGCCAGATGGAATGCAGTGAACAAACAAGTTTTTCAGCTTGGCAAATGACTGGGTGTTCACCTGCAGATACTGTTCTCAGTACAGTGTGCCAAAGGAAGTATGATGAATGAACGCAGGGCCCTACTGTGCCTTGATTTGTCTATTAGGTATTATCTGGTGCCAGAGGAAAAAAGAGTGCTAGAGCATCTCATCAGAGACCCCCCTTCAGAGATCAAGAGGATGATGCAGAAGGAACATCCTTTAAACCTGACTGACATTCACAGTAGGTTCCTCTTTAATGGACTAAACATTCTTCTCACTCTGGCTGAGTTTTGAGAAACACTTTGCTGTCTTCTGAGTAACCTCACCAAATACTGTAGTTTACTGCACATTAAGGGAAGTCCTTAGTTTAGATATTACTGTTTTCTGGGCTGAGTCTGCAGAGAATGGAGAAGTTCTGTGCTTGTGAAGATGGGTTGTGTTCAGGGTAGTACCAAAGGAGGACCTCTGTGATCTGCCATGCAAGACATTTACTTAGCACTAACTCTGTGGGACCTGAAGTTACAATCCACTCCCATTATACCCATGCTGTCTAGTGCAAGATCATTTTCAGTGGTTTATCTGAGTTGAAACTCTGCCAGTACTGTTCCTGGAAGAGGAAGGGACAGAACAGGTCACAGTTTTACTGCAGGTATATCAAGGCACTTTTTATCACAGTAATTATTTTTGTGCAGGTGTAGCTTACATTACTAACATGTTCCTCAAAGTACAGGTTATAGTGACCTGCTGTAGACCCGTGCCAAGTCATTCATTTGAAAGCTTCCTCCAAGTTGTACGGGTCAGGAGCTTTGGCCTTGGGGACAGGATCGCATCTGTGCCCAGTACCATCCAACAATGCACGCACCCTCTGTTCTCTCCAGGACACTTGCTTCTGTTCAGAGAAACAGTGAACTGTTTCCACCTGCAGACTGATCTGTCTCTCCAATGCCTTTCCTGAAAGCAAGCATGGAGGGGACTACTGGTCAACAATGAGCTCTTTTTGCCCTTGCTCAAAGGTTCCGAGTGTTTTGCTATGCTGTGGCCAGCCTCCAAAGCAAGGGGGTTTCTAACGCCATGTAAGCCTCCTGCTGGTAGGCAGCAGGAAAGGCCTGGTTTGCCTCTGCAGCCAGGTTTACATTTTTTGTCTACAGGCTCTGCAAAGCCTCCTTTTATAGTGTTCTTAGTCCAGCATAATGTCTGCTGATGCACACATTCCTTTCATGTACTGCTTCTAAAGCTACTGATAGGACCAGCAGCTCTCTTATCGCCATGTGAGCAGGCTTGCTTGAGACCCAGTCATTCTTCTCCCCTTCCTCAATCTGTCTTGAGCGTGTTACATCTATGTCAGTCAGCCTGCCAGCCCTTTGGCACTGCACCTCCTGTACCCCAGTCTGATCCTGAAAGCTCTGCCTCTCTCAAGTGACCTATCCAGAATTTGTTGCTTTCAGAAGACAAGCTGCGACTGGGCCTGCAGTGAAATAACTGCTATTTCTGACTTCCAAGCTATTCAGTGTTCCCATGCTGAACCTACCAAATAAGCACTAAGCCCAAAGCATTCCAAAAGTGGTCCATGATACTGGCTGTTGTGGAGCTATGCGGCATCTCTCTCTTGCTGGTGCATGTCAGCTTGTTGAATTTATGGTGGTACAGCTTTGTTGACAACTTACCCAGAAGTCCTGAGCTGCCTTCAGAGGTGAAAAGAGGGTCCACAGCATACACGTTCCCTTCAATCTGCAGCGGGTCTAGCTCTGGGAAGCCCCGATGTGCGGTATTAAGCATGTCACACACGGGAAGCCTGAAGAGACAGTTCATCTGCTATGCCTGTGGGTGCTCAGTCCTATTAGCACAAGGTGGTTTAGAGCTGAATGTGTCGGAGGACGGTGTAATCTTCACAGAGGCAGACAAGGCAGGTGTTATCTCCACCAGGCATGTGGAAACAGCTGTTTCTGTCTAAAGAACTTCTACTGGAGTCAAGCTTTGCAGAGGCAGCCAGAAGCACAACCTTGACTCTACTCGTCCTCCCCCCCGCCTTTTGAATAAAGGATTGTTGGACTATTTACACAAGGGCAAACAATATTATTTTTGGAAATGACTGAATTATTCTTTACCTTTTTTTAACTCTAAAATAAAATCAGCCCCAGGCACGCACCTGGCATGGAAAATTTCAGCGTGCGTGGTCACAGCCTGGCAAGGGAGAAGGGGTGCTATGCGACGCGAGCGGCAAGCTGCCGTCCTCACCGGCAGCACTACCTCTCCCCGCCTGGCAGCTGCTGTCCCTCATAGAGGCCACCGGGCCTGGAGCCGCTCCGTGAGTGGAGCTCGCAGAGCCCGGCCGGCGCGGCCCGCCAGACAGCTGAGGCGAGGCCGGGCAGCCCGCCACGCGGCTCCGCGTGGAACCGCGCACACCCCACACCAGCTCCGCGCCAGCAACCCCCCCGCGCCGCACCAGGGGTGGGCCGCGCTGAGCGCTGTCTCTGCCTTCCATTGGCTGGCGGCGCTGCCCATCGCGCACGGGGGGCGGGGGGAGGGAGCCGGCGCGCCGAGTCAGTCTGGGCTCAGCCCCCTCCGCCCCCCGGCGCGGAGGTAGAAGTCGTGGCCGCCGCGGTCCTGAGGCAACCGGCGCCTCCCGCCTCTACCAGCTGAGTACGGCTCCCGGCGCGCCGTACGCCTCCCGTTCCGCGCCTCTCTCCCGGCCGATCTCGGCGGGGCCGCGATGGAAGAGGAGCGGGCGGGCGAGCAGATGAGACCGTTGCTCACCACGGTAACACCGCGGGTGGGGAGCGCTGTGGTGTGTGGTAGTGGGGCGCACAAAGGGCCGCCGTGGGGCAGCGCCGCTGGCGCCGTGCTTGGGACCACTCAGCTTACCCTTTGTCGGGGTGCGGCGAGACCCTCCTCGGGCTCCCCACCCGGCGGCGGCGGCGGCGGCAGGACGCGGAAGTGCCGCTTCTACGTGAGCGCCGAGGGCTCCGTCTCCCCTCGCGCAGGTGTGCCCGCGTACTGGCCTTGTAAGCGCGGCCGTGTACCCCCCATACCCTCGTGGGGTGGTGGCGGGGCTGGAGCCGGAGCCTTTGTTCCGCCGCTGGCTGCGGGCGCCGCCGCGGCGTGGGCTCAGCGACTGCGCCTACCCCGTCTCCCCCTTCCTTTGTGATGTTCCCGCTGGGCTTGTGCTGGCGGTGGTGGGAGGTGAGGCCGCCCCTGGCCTCGCCTTTCTCCCTGCCCCCGGCCCCGCTCGCTGACGAGTTCCTGGGCGAGGGAGAAGTGCGCACACATGGCAAGTGGCGAGCTTCCCCTCGGCCTCGTGGTCCGCGACCGCGCAGCCCGGCCTGGTGACGGATGCGGTTCTCCGGCGAGTTTTCTAGCCTTGGTGGGGGGACATGGACAAAAGTACGGAGTTTGAGTTCATTTCCTTCCCTGGCCGGTGGCTCAGTAAAGCAGACATGTGTTGCCTTACTTCCTGTGCTGCTGAAAAATACATGTGGCTCCACAGTTGTAATTTCCCCTCCCTTCAGATGACTCAAGGTCTGAATTTTGTTAATGAGCCTCTGAGCCCTTACTATGATATTCACCCTCAGGGCCTTTTCCAGAAAGGTGTCACACAGTGACTTGTTTTCAGTGCCTGAAGAGGAGGGATGTGTGGTTTGTGACACAAAGAGTACTGTGATAGACAAATAACGCTGAAAACATGTGAGTTTTCATCATCTCTCTGTTACTTTTCAAGGAGAGACTTGAGTCACAGTTGATAAAATTGGCAATGTAATGAAGTGTTAGCTTCCTGTGACATCAGTGTGTTTAATGTGACTTTAGTGTGACTTTCCTTTGTTATAACAGGAGTGTTGGTAATGTAGGGTTCGTGAATTTTGCAGTTTCCTTGGATTAGTGCAATCCTTGTACATTTGCTTTAAAATTTAACATATATGCTCACCTCTGAAAGTTTTGTAGGTCTGTTCTAGGTGGGTGCTTCACCTTCTTGTCCCTTTCCAAAAAAGGCACATTCCCAACTCGTGTTGGCTTGTTCGAGATTAATTACTGGTAAGGGCAGACTGATAGGTTTAAGTCATGTTAAATCTACCCTGCCCCTCTGTAGGAGGTATGTCTTAGCAGGCAGGACAATACTTCCATCTAGTAAAGAGATACTAGGCTGTATGGGAAAGTTGCAAAAGCTTTGGGCTTCAGGTGTGGAGGGTTGAAGTAAAAGATGCTAATGGTTGCCCTGAGGTTAATCCAGATGAAAAGAGGACTGCAGACTTCATGAAGGTTAATGTGCCCTGAGCACATTAGCCAGGCCTGGCAGGAGTCATTTAGGTTCTTTTGTAACAGAAATTAACTAGTGGCTTTTGGGACAGATGCATGAGCTGCTGTACTATTAAACGGTCATTTCTAGTGTAGGTGTTTTGAACAGAGGTGCTCAGAGGAGTGGTCCAAGTTGGTTTCATTGCAACAGCAGCACCTAGGAGTGTTCTTGGTGGACAACACACAGGAGCCTGTTCTTGGTGGCAGAGTGTTTTCAGGAGGTAACTGCAGCCAAAACAAAGCTGAGATGGTTAGAAAAGTGAGAGAGCAGAAGGATTGGTAGGAACTAGAAAAAAGGAATTTCTAGGGAAACTTCATGAAGTAAATGGCTTGAATGGCCTTGAAGAAAGGACAGAACATGCTGATTACATAGTATATAAAGGCTCAAAGAAAGGACAGGCAATTACATAGTATAGCAGTGTGGGATTTGTTGTGTTTTTTCTGTGCAAGAGGTATAATTTTATATACATGAGAGATACTTAATCCCAAATATGAGTATTTTTGACAGTGCAGTTTAACTTAGAATCATAGAATAGTTAGGGTTGGAAAGGACCTTATGATCATCTAGTTCCAACCCCCTGCCATGGGCAGGGACACTTCACACTAAACCATGCCACCCAAGGCCTCATCCAACCTGGCCTTGAACACCACCAAGGATGGAGCACTCACAACCTCCCTGGGCAACCCATTCCAGTGCCTTACCACCCTAACAGTAAAGAATTTCTTCCTTATATCCAATCTAAACTTCCCCTGTTTCAGTTTGAACCCGTTACCCCTTGTCCTGTCACTACAGTCCCTGATGAATAGTCCATCCCCAGCATCCTTGCAGGCCCCCTTCAGATACTGGAAGGCTGCTATGAGATCTCCATGCAGCCTTCTCTTCTCCAGGATGAACAGCCCCAACTTTCTCAGCCTATCTTTATACGGGAGGTTAATTTTTCTAATCCTGTGCTGCTTGTAGTACAAGCTATCTTCCTGCTAGCAGAGCTTGCTGGACCTGCTTACTTGTGCATAGTTTTTTCAGAAATAAAAATCTCAGTAAGATGGAAGAACTTTGTAGGAAGTGTAAATTAAATCTGAAAAGTGCTGTGGTTTAAAAATACAGAAGTGTGATCAAACAAAGAACCCCATAACGTTTCCTTTTCTTCCTTCCTCCAATATTGGTATATCAGGTGATTCAATGTTTATGTATTACTATATGTAGTATATTAGATATATGTAATAAGCAAGCTCTGCTGCTTCTTGTGTGGAAGAGCACCTCTGTCAGTCAGTTTCTCCCCCTCCTCCCCCCGTTTATTTAATCAAAAGTATAAACTTGCTTATTTTGTATTTTAGGTCCGGTCTTAAAGAAGAAAATCCTCACATGTTTAGGACATCGGTATTTTGAGGAGATTACTTGGTGACAATGTATACATCGAAGTCAGAAGGGGGATGTGAAACAAATGGCTGATAAAGTTATTATAACCAGAGAGCAGCCAATGATCAGAACACTTGGGATGAGTAGAAAACATAATAGGAAAAAAGATATAACTGCATAAATCCGTGTTTCTTTGATACCTTATATACTGTGAGCTGTTCTACACCTCAGCTTAGAAAAGACACCTTATCATTATTATTATTATTATTATAATTATTGGAAAAGGTTCACTGAAGGGCAACAAGATATGAATTAGTTCTTAGATGAGAAATGACTGAACAGGCTAAGACTTGTCAGTCTCATAGAGATGATGGGACAGTGATAGGTAAGGCTTTATAAAGCTCCTGTGGAGAGAGCAAGTGAAGATGGATGAGGAGGCACATGGTCAAATCAGTTGGGCTCTAGGTTCGGAATGAAAGAGGGTGGTTCTTCACTTGGTGTATGGACTTCATGCATATACTTGCTGTGCAATGTGTACACAAGTTTTTTGTTGATTGAAGGGGAGGTTGGGCAAGCATTGGAGGATAGATACACTGAGGTTAGTAAATTACGAGCAACAGCCTCAGGAAGTCTGAGTTGAAAATAGCTGGAGGTTATGAATGAAGGAGGAGTTGTTTGCTTGTCTGTTTTTCCTTTTCCCTCAACAGCTACTTTCGGTCTTTCTTTTTTGGTTTAATAGGAGTGGAACATATTAGTATGTAGCTTTCTATACAGTGGTGAGTTTCATAGGTGCAATGGAGGTATTAAAATGCTTGATACTATGAGACCAGTGATCTTGGTTCTAGCTTCTTGCTTTTGTTATTATGGTATTCACTACTGGATAGTTTGTGGGTTTCTTTGCAACACCTGTAAGTAGCATTTAAAGGAATGTGTGTTGCAGTTCTATCTCCAGATGTTTTACAGGTAATATTTTCAAAATACTTTGTAATCCTAAAAAAAAAAAAAAAAAAAAGAGGTAGATGAAAACCTTTTTCTTTAGTGTTTGATACTACTTCATGTATATCATAAAATGTCCACAAGGCTGTAGACCGTGCAGTATGGCTGACTAATGGGTTTATGTTTCTTTGTGTATTCTTTTTCTTTCAATGAAATAAATCTGGTTTTATCACTATTCTGTTGCAGATGATGACAGAACTGAAAGTGGCTTTTGTTCGTGAAGGGCATATTTCCAGGCTTCTCCTTCTGGCTTTTCTAATCAAAGCATTAAAGTGATGTAGTCTGCCGTATCTCACTGAAGAGGGCATTAGTGTCCATGTGCTTTTTCTGAAATGACTACGTGATCGGCTACCACTTCTGTTTTTATAACAGCTGTGCAGGCACTTTATCAGATGGGTTTTATACTTCCCTGTTCAGTAGTGGTTGTGTTTCAATGACAGCTTTGGGCTTTTGCTTTAGGCTTTGTCTGAAGACTCTTTCAGGTTCAGCCCATTTTACCAGCACATTATTGCCTCAATGTCGTCTGCCCATTCCTTTATACTGATGCATCTTTCTGTGAACAGTGTAGTGTCTGGTACTCCAACTTCTCAAATACATAACAAGACCCATGAAGGCTTGTAGGAGTATAAGGTAACAGAAGTCAGAGCCACTTGAATTACAAAAATATACAAAAATTGACAGGAAATATCCAAATTATCAGAAGCTGCTGGTATTTACAACTTCAGTGGTTTAATAATCAAAACTACAAAGTGCTTTTTAAGAATCTGTTTTTCATTAATGGATTTCAGGGGAGCGACAGGTGTTTGGTGGCAGCTAGGCTGTTACATATGGTTTCTGAACTAAGCTTTGGTCCAGTTACTGCATTTCAGGTAGCTTAGTAACTTTGTCTAGCTAACTCTTAGATGATTATTGAAACAATTCCATTTAGAATAGGTTGTAAGTCTTGGTTTACCTTGGTGACACTTCATATATAAGAATGTAAGTAGCATCAGTACAAAGTTTTACGAAACTGACTATTCATATCTTTCCACATATCTTGAATGACTTACTGTTTTAGAAATTAAGTAGTGGAAAGTGTTCTTTTGTGTGGTTACTGACTGCCTTATTTGACGTTTAGCTTTTGTGATGGTAAGTCAGATGACAGGTCTCCAAGGAATATTATGCTGGTACATGTAAATTTTTCATATTAACATAGTAAGCTCCAACAGGTGTTTTCCCTTTATGTCTGGACAAGGGTAACTGAGGATATGTTTGCACTGCAAATTGAGGACTCTGCAGGAAACTGTCCTCCCCCACAGGAACATGGCATCTGGCTGAACACATACTCTCCACAATTTAAAGCAATATGGTTACACTGGTGTGGCACTGCCTAGCTGAATAGCCCTGATGAGAGAGAATTTTACTAGCTTGGCAACCTTGCAGACTTGAATCTATGACTTTTGAGAGACAAGCTGCTTTTCTGTATTGTGTTGTTTGGGTAGGGTGCACAGTTTCTACAACTTGCACCATGCAGTGGCCTGTGAACAGTGTCTGATCACCTCTTCATTGAAGTACTATAAGCTGCTATTGAGTGTATGTGCTGGCAGTCTTCTTGAGTTCTTAAAAAGTTACCACGGCTGTCAAAAACTTGTTGTGTTACCTGAGAACTTTTATTAGGCTTCATTGCAGTAGTTTTATTTGCTGTCCAAAACAAGCAGTAGGGTGTACTAAGTTGAATAGTCGTTGCCTTCTATCTATGTGACTGATCAGCTTCTGTAGGTGGAGCATGGTGAAATATCACTGTGGTTGTTGTTGGCTTTTGAATATTGATAACCTTTACACAAGGATATCTGTTACACAGCATTTTTAGTGTGCTAAGTAAATAGAACTGCTCTGTAAATAGTGATTGATAAAATAGAGTATAACTGGAATATACTTGAACTTAGAGAAGATCTCGAAAGAATACTTCTGTGCTTTTCGGTTGGCATATTCTGGAATAATAAAGTTTAGGGACATGTCAAATTTTTGGCTGAAATTCAGATAGCTGTCTAGCTAATGTTTTGAAATAGTGATACAAATAGTGAGATTCAGATGAGGTGTTTGTAAGTAAGCAGATGGAGAAAAGCTCCACAAACTGCTTAACCCTGTATATCTCTAAATGTCCAAATGCAAAAATGAGACTGATTCTTCTACTGATGATCTTACAATGTTCTTAAATATGTATTTCTAAATATACATTTTCACAGTTGGCAGTAAGTGAAAATATTACATTATTTTTAATTTGCCTTTAGAAAGTCCTGTCATCTTGGAAGCTCCTTTTTGTGTTACTGAGAATAAACATCGGTTACGCAAGTATCTCAAATCTACCTTGCCAGCATATCTCTGGTTGTTAGAAGGGATTATCTGTAAGAGTCTGTCTTAGTTTGTGCTTTGCACCCTCAGAGTTCCTTGTTTCACTGGGAATTAAATTTGCTGCAGCAGAGACTGTGTGTCATGGCAAAGTGTATTTTAACCAGTAGATGGAGCCGTTTTAGTTCCATAGCAGCATGCCTGTTTACATAAGTTTTGAAAACTTTGTTCCTTGAAGTTTTTCAGTCATTTTGTCTTTAGGGTATGACTAAGAGTTATAGTTTCTTTATCTGCAGAGAAGATCAGATGTTTTATTCTTCCAATGACAGTGCCAGGATTGTACAGCAGGAAGGCTATTCCATTTTCACAAATGTGCAAAAAAGAGTGAATCCTTGTGCTTTATGGGAATTGCAGTTATTCCTGTAAATTGTCCAATGTCAGGTGAGTCTGTACACCATGTGTTGCCTGACGTAATGTTTTGGAATCTGTTGTGTTGTATTTGACAGCCTGGATGCTCCTGTGACTTCTGCCCAGGAAAGGCTGTTAGCTCTAACTCAGATACTGTTTTTCCTGCTCCAGGGCCTTAAACTAAATTGACTCAAAGCTATGTAATGGAATAGTTGTCCTATTTGGGTAGTTTAGTTTTTTTTTGGTTTAGTTGTCTCACTTCAGCAATGCTAGAATGTTTCATAACCTTGAAACACCTCTGGCTTATTAATTCTAGCAAGTGCTATTTTAGCAGAAGTATTTGCAATGCCATACTTGTATCATCTAGTGTCCTCCTTCAGCATCCACTTTTCTAAAAGGTAGATTTATGTTTTTCTTAGAGTTTGACTGTTTCCCCCCTGCATTTGTAGTTAGTAACATTCCTGATAGATCTTCCCATTCCCCCACACTCTTTCAGGTCATCGTCACTGAAAATTATTCTTGGTGAACACAATGTCAACTTGAAGAGTAGGACCTTATTCAGATTTTTATTTTGAACTCTTTCAGTAGATGGTACTTTTTGAGGTATAGGTGTGCTGCCTTCTTTCCCAGATTCCTGTGAGAGATATTTAAGTTTCTTGTGACTCATTTTTTGCTGAGATATATCTATATATATGTGTATATATATATATTATTCTATTTTTATTTTGTGTCTACTTAATCTCTTTGGAAGTTTAAATTTCTACAAATGATATAGAATGAGTACTAATACTTTTCATAAGACATAGTTTTGCTGGAAGGCATTTAGATTGTTTTGTTGGCAGTAAGGCTAAGTCAGTGTCCTGAAATACTAAAATATTTTTAAACTTAAAAACAGACTTGAAGTTGTTTTTTTTAACTAAAAGAGAGTCTTCAGTAGAATTTTCCAGATCAGGCACCTGTTGTCAAACTGTTGCTTCTGTTTAACAGTTTCTGGAGTCTGTCTCCAAACAAAGTGGAGCTTCCTGTGAATGAGGGATGTGGGCGGAGGCTGCAGAGAGGAATTATAGGGCAGTGTCCTCCATTGTCCCACCACCTTATGTATGTTGGAATTCTGCCATTTGACCACCTACTCTGCCTTCTGCTACTGTTCTTTCTACAGTACAGCTATGCAGCTGAGGATCTGTTAGCTGAGGGCTGCTGCTTTTAGCTGGGGAGAACTGAGGATTCACATGAAAATTTAACTTTTTCCCTCTCCAGTTATTATCTTCCACTATGGGGGCATGTGTGTATTAAGAGTGTATATGTGGACAGCACGTCTTGGAAAAGTTATGCTTTTATAAATTCTGGAATTAAGGTATTTTAATTTTTACCGCCTGCTCATAGTTGCACTAGGCTGATTCCTCTGCATTTTCCATGACTAGTGTCTAATAAATATATGCTGGCTGTGTCTTGCCTGGGATATTGTAGGATGAAGAAAAAGACAACAAAGTGATTGTAAATACACAGGTTATGGCAAGGGTGGTGGTATCTCTTATTCTTTGCTAGGAAAAGCTAAGAATTTGCTTCAACAAAAAGTGCCGCTTCTGAACCCCATGACTAGCAAAGGGTAATCAGAACACTAAATAATCTCTAATCGGGCTGTCCTGTTTGTATATATTTGTTACCAAAGAGCAGAAAGAGGTTAAAGCATACCTGTGTTCATAGAGATGTTGTAACAGAATCTCATTTAGTGTCCACTTCTGGAAGTGATTGCTTCTCAGGGCAAAAATTCTGTTGCCATGTCAAGAGATTCAGGCTGCTGTGTTCTGGATCTCAGAAGTCATGCCAAGCAGAAGCATGTCTGATTTCTTTTATACAGGGTTATGAGTAAGCTAGTACAACCAGTAAGGTAAAATCATGTTTATTGCTCACTGATCAGACTTCAAATTCACATTTAGAAGCTCCCATTCTTCAGATTTTGCTTTTACATTTTTAAGAAAAGCATGTGTACCAGATGCTAATGTACATAATGCCCTTTTGTACAAAGATCTATTTTCTGTTTCTGTTGTATAACTTCAGTTTTGGAGTTAAAAAATAAAATGTTTTCTTCTCTTTGTACTGCCCTCTACATCCATCATTTGTTTCAACTGCAGTGGAACTTTGGCTTATCTAAGCCCACCCCTGCATGATTAGATAATGTCTGTATATTCCTCCCACTCCTGCTTCCACATTCCATGTACTCTATTTTGCATTTGAGCTTAGTCGCAGGTTCCCTTTTCCTTCATGCTGGTCTGTTACCAGGCCTGCTTGAATTCCTGCATGCAGGAATAGTCCCTCTTGTGCTTTGAGGAGGCTGTCCTTGAAGATCAGCCAGCTCTCACAAGCTTTTTCCTACACCTCCATGGTCTTCCAGGAGATTCTCCCAAGAAGTTTCCTGAACAAGCTGAAATCTGCTCTCCTGAAGTGCCATGTCTTAGCTGTATGTACTTTGTCTTGCACTGTACACTGTACTATTTGTCTTTCTCATTTCTCTCTGGACTCTATGCTCTATAATGTCATGGTTGCTGTGGTCAAGGCTGGTCTTGACTTCCACATCTCTGTCTGGCTCTTCCTTGTTTGTGAGCAATAGGTTCAGCAGAGCATATGTTCCAAGCAGAGCAGTATAGTAACCAATCCTTTGCACAGATTGAAACCCACGCTCCTTAACTTTCCAGTCTGACTTTTCTCAGGAGCTTGTACCCATCTTTTGCAGCAGTCCAACCATGGGAGTTGTCCTGCTGTTACTCTGCAGCTCCTGTGAGGTTATAGCTCTGCAGCAGTACATGGACTAAGTCCTCCTGTTGTGCTTATGTGCAAGAGCTTGAGATGCGCCCCCAGCCATGCCTCTTTCACAATGGAAGTTTAGGAGCCTTCTGTCACATGTTCTCCATGTCGTCTCTTCTCTTAAGTGTGATAACCCTTCTCCACCATGCCTAGTTTAAAGTTTTTTAACAAGTTTAATGTGCTCAGTGACAAAAGGTACTCTTGCCACACTTTGTTAGGTGGATCCTGGTTCCTGAAAGAGGTTCCCATGGTCATAGCAATAAAGTCTCTGCTAATAACCACTGTTATTAGCAGTTGACCCTCTGGATGCATTTTCCCTGAGCCTTTTGCTTCTAACTGGAGAGATGGAAGTGCCACCTAGCCTCTTCACCCTTGCTCATAGTGCTCAGTAGTCACTCTTGATTTGCTCAGTCATTGCTTTTTAGAAGTGTCACTGGTGTCCACGTGATTAAGCAGGAAAGTGCAATAGTTTGAGGACTTGAAGAGCCTCAGTCTTCCCAAAACATTGTTCAGCAAGCAGCAGACCTCCCAGGACCTCCTGTTTATCTTTCCTGTTGTGCAGTGTGTTCATCCCCTCCTCACCTGGACTCTCAGCCCTTCAGAGAAGGCCACTGCTGTCAGCAGCACCAGGAAGGAGCTGCAGGTGCTTCTTGCAGCCCAGCACCTGGATAGTGACATCCTCCCTGTGCAGTTTTTGGACTTGAGATCTTTCATGTGTGTGACTGTTGTTTTGGCTGATGTTGGAGACTTCACCCTGTAGCATATTGCATAAGTTTGAACTGTGTTTTGGTGCCATTTGTAGCTTTGTTGTGTGAACAGCTGTGAGATCTGTTAGCTGCCTCTGTTGGCTGAGCCCTGGGAGATGTGCAGTGCCCGTTTATTTTTATGTTGTTAAACTGTTAAACCTTACCATCTAATTCTGTTAGCAATACAGATTTAAAGGACACAGGTTGATGTGACCGTTTTGTTCTACTTGCAGTTGGTTTCTGGTAAGACACATCATGTCAATATTATTTTAGCAACTCCAGTATTGTAAACTTGCTTGTAATGACTGCTATTTTTGCAAGGCAGCTATTGATTAATAATAATTATTAGTGTTTTTAGTTGGCTGATGCTGTTGTGTTGGCTGATGATGTTGCATAATTTCCTGTCTTCTCAGCTAGAAGTGACCAAATGCAACAGATTGTGATGTTCATGTTTTACCAGGTCATGTACATGTAACAATATACATCTCTTTCCCTTAGCTTGAAATACTTAATGAGGTATTAAATGTTATTATGTAGAGGGGAGACAGTTCTGCCATATTGGAGATGCTTCAGTTGAAAAGTCTGAATTTTCATCTCTTTTTCTCTCTGATATCTCTAAACATAATTTTTTGCAGGTGGAAAAACTGCAGCTTCAGTCTGTGTTGTAGGAATTACTTTCTTCACTTCTGTATCTTTCATAGAGAGGTTTTAACTGAAAAATTGCACTGGTGCTTACTAGTGCTTGATAAAACTCAAATATCTTCTTTTCTAGTTGCTTCCCAGAAAGAACACTTAACAGAAGGAATCCTTCTGTGGGTTCTGTGGCTAACTTGTGAAGTCAAAGGACTGACTGCAAACTCTTTAATTAGCATTCACAGAATCGTAGAATAGTTAGGGTTGGAAAGGACCTTAAGATCATCCATCTAGTTCCAACCCCTCTGCCATGGGCAAAGACACCTCACACTAAACCATGTCACTCAAGGCTTCGTCCAGCCTGGCGTTGAACACCGCCAGGGATGGAGCATTCACAGCTTCCCTGGGCAGCCCATTCCAGTGCCTCACCACCCTAACAGTAAAGAATTTCTTCCTTATATCCAATCTAAACTTCCCAACTTCCCCTGGTTAAGTTTTGAAGATTGTTTAGACTACTGCTACATTTATTGCTTCTTTGTTTCTATTAAAAAAAAACTCAAAAGAAACAAGCAGTTGGAAAGATTGTATTTAAACTGCAGCTTGTTTTGGGCTAGTGATTATCTTTTTTTTTTTTTATTCTTTGGGTGGTACAGCGCTATTGTGAGGATATACTATTATGTAAGCACTTGCATTTCTTTAACATGTCAAACATATTTCCAGAGAGACTCTGTGTACAAAAAAGGAAATAAGAAACTTCTTATTGAATAGCCACAGTTGGTGTTACTGTTGGAGTTAAATTCTTCATTTTGTATGGCTACACCCTACCAGCCATGCATTTTAAAACTGTTTATATAAAAACAAAGAGCATCTGATAATTATTATAGCTTATTTGAGGAAGTGATAAAACCCAAGAGCAGCAGGGATCCTTTCCTTTTTCAGCTTGGTTTCTATTAACATTGTTGTGCTTGCCTGCCATTGAGAGATTTCAGAAAGGAAATTAAGTAGGCATACACTTGTGTAACATTTGGTTGAATTTCACATAGATAATGATAGGATGGAGAGGCATGTTCCAGCTTACAAATTAATTGTACAAACGCAGTTACTGGACAGTTAAAATTTTAGGCTTTGAATACCAGGACATTTATTAAAGCTTTTCTGAATGATTTTTGTGGAAATTTTGGGGTTTTGAAAACTACTGATGTACGCCAATCAAAAAAGGAATAACATCAACCAGGTGTTTTTTGTTGTTTGTATCAGTGTTGCCATCCATTACCTGCCTTAACTGCTGATGCTGTATAAAATGTTTGCAATTACTTCAGATGTTTTTAGAAACATAACCAAAGCTTATTTTCAATGTGTTTTGAAATGTACTTAGCTACATTGACTTTGCTTGCTTTTACTGGAATGTGTAATTGTATGTGATTCTGTGTATGGTAAGGATATATAATCTTGGGTCTTGCTTTATACCCAGATGGTCCAGGTAAAGCTTCAGCTGAGAAAGTTTAATTTATTGAGAAGTTGTATTTTTCTTTAAAGTCAATAGAATGAGCATTTCTTTTTAAACTAAGTAAAATCATAGGTTCAAGCCTTCAGAACAGTGGACACAAAAAATGATTAAATATCTGATTCCCCAAGAAAGAGAACAAATTAAATAGGGGTAGGATGCTAGGTGGTTGTTGTTTTTTTTTTTTTTTTAATGGCACAGCTCTTCACAAATGATTTTGTTTGACATGATTAAATGTACTTAAATTATGGTCTGTTTATAGACAAATTTCACTTGTTTATAACTTGTATAGTGCAGATGTATTTGGTACATAGCTAGCTCATGTATAGTTAAGGAAGAAGATGGCTGTATTCTACTGAGTGAAGACATATAGTGTTAATCTGAGGCTTTTAATTCTTGAGCATGAGTAAGTTCCTTTGCTGTAAAGACACAAATGAAGGGCAAAATATAAATAGGGAACTGGAGAAATTTGATATGCTAAAGGCCAAAGAATATACCTCCTACTTGCGTTCTGTGCTTTGAGTGGACAGAACCTTTTGAAAAGACAGGCAAACTTTTCTCACTGCACTTTTCTCATTGGTGATGGGACTGACTTAGTGTAACCGATTGGGTATGTGGGATTTTAGCCAATCCTAATACAGCAAATAACTTGGAAAATGCTGCTTTTTTAAGTAAGGTGACTAATTTCTCTGTGACATTCAGTGGTTTCTTGTATGACTGTATATTTACTCTGTTTGCCTTTATGGTAGCCAAGGCTGTCTGTCTGATGATTATTAACTTCCAGATTCTGGAGGCGATGTAAAAGTGAGAATTTGCATGTTAAAACAGTAGTCCTCAAACCATGTGTACTTTTCCAGATCAGATTCCATATGTTTCAATGTGTATAAGGGGTGTGTGCTTAACTGCTAGAGCACATACATCAACTCTGTTGCCATTTTTCTTTAGGGAAGGGGTAGGGGAGTAGGTCTACACTTTAAAAACTGTATTGTGGATTAATGCATTCACAAATGATTAACTTCAGTTTCTTGGCAAAAAGTTTGTTTTTCTTTGGCTATCTTTAGAAGAAATCTGTAGGGCTTGATGACCACTGGTTAGGTAATTGAGTTTTAAGCAGCTGAGGCTGTAGTCTTCTCTGTTGGTGTAAGCGGTTGCTGCAGGATACTTTTCAGTTGACATTACCACAGGTGTATACTTTGCGTAAAGTCACAAGTGTCCCCTTCCAGGTACTGGGGGAGGTCGTAGCCAAAAAGTGATCTTGTTGGCATTGAAGGCACCAGGGAACAAGATAAATACATATTTGTTTTTAGAAATTGCTTCTGGAGAATGGTAGCAGTCTCTCCAAACAGAGGTTTCAGTTTGTTTTAGAGTCTGCAGAGGTTGCAAAAGCTGGGGAGAGACCTGTAGGTGCCAGGGCTGGGAATAATGCTGTGGAAGGTGTTAAGAGCCCGAGGGGATTGCAGCTAGGCAAGGCAATGGAGCTGAGTACTTGTGGAAGTGACAGGGTATCTATATGCAAGCTTGTTTCTGGAAATGGAAGTGTACAACATGCTTGAGTTTCTACTTAAGAGTAAAGAATGCATACCTCCAAGATGGCATATTGGCTTCTGTGTTGTGACTAACATTACTGCTATTTCTTGCCAAGCTCACAGGATCAATTCTAAGTTTGTGGTGATACATGACACGACTGTAAACAGTTTAATGTATTATGGCAACATTATGATCTGAAAAACCTGTTTCTTGCTTCAGTTATCTGATAGTACAGAACAGGCTCCTGGGCAAAGAAAGAAAATTTCACTTCCTGTCTCTGAGAGTTACTAAAAAATAAATCCAAATGCCATGAATGGGTACAATATGCTGTACAATTTAATGATATCTTAATGGCTCTTTATTGGTGCATGGATTGTTCATTTGTATGTGTCTATCTTTAAGATGTACTAAATTTGAATGGAAGAAGGTATGGTTACGGAAAAATAAAGAATAGGCACAATCTCAATTTTGAGAACTGGTCTCCTTTAAAGCTATGTATCAAAATAATTTTGTGTTGTGCAAGTCTAATATTTCACTAACAAATCATTGATAAACATATTTTAATTCTTTCAGTTTTCCTGAGGTGAAGAATAGTATGGGAAGGAGGAGAATAATCTGGGAACTACTTCCAACTTCTTAATGCTTATATGAGAATCATTGATAAGCCAATCAAGAAATTGGCTTGTTGTGAGGAGTACTGCAAGGCAAAGGTGGTGTCCTTCTGTAAGCTCTGTTGCCATGGTAGTTCTTGAGAATACCATGGGAAATTCATGTGTTACAGCAAGCAACATTTTATGTATGCCTTGGCAAGGCTGCTGTTCTCCACCTTCCCCACTTTTTTTGTTTGTTTCCAACTTCGTCATAGAAGTATCCAGTGCTTTTCTTTTATCCTTAACAGGATAGCAGATGGCCTCAAAGGCATTGGATTGTCACTGGGTGCCCTGTCCTATGTGGGCAGTGAGTCTGTATTCCTGTGAGGGGGAAGGATTCTTGTGGGAAGTCTCCTATAAAAAAAATATGTTTTGTGACTTTGAGAAATTGGCTCTCTTTCTCCACATATCCGCAGAGATTGATAGTGACTTGTACTGTCGCATTGGACAGAAGTTTCTCTCAGTGGCTGTAGACAAGTTCACTTCTGTTAAAGTGAAAAAGAGAGCATTTGCTCTCTTTGAAATTTTTGCTGTGTTTCATATACTGCTTCGTATAGAACTAAACACCAAGTTCCTTCCAAGTAGGATAATGTCACCTTTCCTTATCTTACTGTGCTAGTATCTCTTTGGCATGAATAGCCAAGGTCCAGGTAAAGCACATTCCTTGTTCCTTCTGATGCATGCTATTTCAAAGCATGGCTTCTCTTTAACAAATAGTCTAAGACCCACAGCACCTTTTCCAGTGTATTAATTCTAGGCAGATAGTAATGAAAACTGAACTGTAAATGAAGACGTGGATGTGGCTGGTGTTTTTGAAGTCTGATTCTCCCTGCCTTGTGCTATATGTACTATAGAAAGGGCTGCTTAAACCCGTGAGGTCCCAAGAAACCAGCTTTATTAAAGTACTAGAAATTGAAGAATTTACAAAAATAATCCTGTTTTCTCTTTGATATATCTAATGATTGTGTTTTGAGACAGTCATCAGTAGTGATGTCCTAATTTTTCATCACCTGTAAACAAAAGTGTCAAAACAAGCATATGCTTTGTATTCTATCTGATAGTAAGGTCACTAATCCTGTATCAATCCAAGTCATAGAAAATCCAAACCAGAAAACTAACTCTATGTTGGAAGTGAAACAAAAAATGTAAATAATTTCACACAGTGGTAAAGGAGCAAACCTCTTGCAGCTGATGGCAAAAGTCTTTGTAGATGAGATAGCTGGCCTTTAAATGTCTTCAGCTGGTTGCGTTTGTTAATGTGTTAAACTTAAAGCAAGCAATTTGCCAGAAGTCTTATTAATGGGAATAATGCTTTATATCAAAGTTGTTCAGAGTCTAGATGTCATGAAACATGCAGAATTACTTGCTTTAAACTGAATAATTGATATGGTCCTGTTGTGGTATTCTAAGATCCCACTTGAGCACAAGCAAGTCTTTTTGTCATAGAAAGTGCCACCCAGCCTACAGCTACAGCACAACAGACAAGTCTAGGATTGAGCACAGGGCAATTTGTCTTCCCTTGGAGCTGAGGGCTGAGTGAGGTTTCTGGTTTTAAATACTTTCTGGTGCCTCTTTTTTTTTTTTTTTTTTTTTTTTTGAGTCTCTGTTTGTTACTACAGTAGGAAGCATCTGTAATACAAGGCCTGCTCATGATGTGTTTGTAAAGATGTGGTTCCTTACTATCAGAGTGGTATAGTTTGGGAGAGTTATGTTCATGGCTTCTTAGATCATATATTGTCCTCTTACAAATAGCAGCTCCTTAAAGTGGCTTCTTAATTTAGAATAGGTAGAATTTTCCTCTGTAATTTCATGAATTTCCAATAAAAGCAACTTAAGCAGAAGTTTTTTTGTGTTGTGTCTTTATTGCTTTTTGTTCATAAAATCAGCGTGAAGAGGATAGTGTTTGTAAAATTTTGAGTCAATACTTCAGGATTAATGTTAAATGTTACGGATATTCCAACTCAGCACTGTTGGCACTGATGCGTCTACATGAGAGTCACAAACATAGAATCATTCAGTTTGGAAAAGACCTTGAAGATTGAGTCCAACCATAAATGGTTTTGCTTTCTATTAATATGCATTATTTGATTGTGGTATTGGTAACATTAGTAAAAAAGACTTGAGTCAAGTTAGTTTGCCACACCTGGAAAATACATGGTTATCTATCTGAAAGATTTTTTTTTTGGGGGGGGCGGGGGAGCGGGGAGGAGGGTGAGGAAGGGGAGAGGAGAAAGCTTAGCTGTGGAATGTAATACTGCTTTAAAGTGTCAGTAGTTACACAGAGCTATTAAGAAAATTATGATTTAAAGAAAAGGTGTAAGTTTCAGGAAACCACTGATGATCTGTCTTCCACCACCCTCTTCCTTCATCTGCCTTCTTACAAAGAGATGGGCTGTCAATGCTACTAATGACATCTTTCAAACCGGCATGCCTGTCTTTGTCTTCTCATGCTACTTAATTCTTCTCGAGTTATTACAAATGTGGAATTACCTTGCAAATTCAAAGCAAGACCCAGAGCAGAAGTGGATCCTGGTGACACAGTGATTCTAGAAGTTTGAATTGTGATATAATTGTGCAGTGTGTTCATGATGATACTGTGAATGTGTGTAAGTTAGTGATGCATGTTTGTGAATGTAAGTTGCTAATAAGTTGTTACCAAAACCACAGTTACATTATGGAATTAGTCAAAAGTGGAAACAAGCTTCAAATACATAGAATAAACTTTTCTTCAGGCTGCTTTCATTGTCGCATTTCCTAAACCGTAAGTGTATATGCATTGCAGTCTTTTCAGCAACTTTTTGTTTAACATACTTCTGCAGCATTTTGCTACTTGAGTATGCAGCTTTATCATTTTCTTCAGTAGAAAAGGCTGAAAGAACCATAAGAATATAGAGAATAACAGTAGTGCTCTGTACTATTGTACAGTAGCTTCCTTTCTGAAGTCATCAAAATTTCATGTTTTTTTCCTGTTGTGGTGTCTGTAAGACTAAATTTAGTGTGTTTAAGCATCATGACCTCAGTGGTCTGAAGAAAGTTATCTTCCTCTCATATATCTGATTAACTTGTCTGTGAGTGCAAACTTGGGGTTAATAGCATCAGCAAATACAAGTGATTTCTGAACTGGATGATTTTCAGGTTCCCCCTAGTGTCCTGTATGAATGCTGTAATTCTAAATGGAGCAGTTCAGTCTCCCTTTAAAGGAAGAGCTTCCTTTTGGGACAGTTTCTCTGTCCCAGTGACAAGGATGTGTTACCCTTTCTTTGAGTCCCTGTCAATGCACAGCGGCCTCAGACAACAAAAATAGGTTTCATTAGACAGTTGGCCTGGTTATAAATATTTTAAAATGGCCATTTATTTGTCTCATTATGCTTGAATGATTTTGCTTTATATATGTTTTTTCCTTAAAGTAAGGCTTCTGCTAGTGTTGATTTGATAACAATGGAAACTGATTCAGATTTTAAAGACAGATCTTTTGGAAACCTTGGTTTTTGAGGGAGTCTGTAAAAGGTTGTTAAAATCAGATATGTAATTATTGTTTCTAGTTAATTACATTTCAGTCAAAAGCTCTGAAATTTATGTTAAGATGGCCAAAAGCTATGATGTCATAGTCCCCTAAATAGAATACTATAGTAAAAATTCAGTAAAAAAGTATAATTTTTTACCGAAGTTGAGGGCCTTTGCATATTTCAGATACAATCTCGTTGGATAATGTTAGCATGTAGTATAAGCCAATTTGACTGTTCTGTATTTAGGACATTTTAACAGGGTGCTGTTTGGTGACACTTTTCCAGCCTGGTTTACAGGTTGATTTTTTTTCTGTAGAGTCAGAAATGTGAGAATAATAGCAAATAATTTGGTGGACAGGTTAATTTCTTTGTGTGTGCCCTGACTTAATGGAAGTAACATTGGGAAAAAGGGATGGATATGCTTATAATATACATATGATCTAGGTGAATGAAAGTTTTAGCATTAGAAACATGGGGAGTTTCCTAGAGGAACAAGTGCATTCAAGCTTTTCCTATTTCAATATTTCTTTATATTTTGCTTTTATCTGTAGGTGGAAAAGTTTCAATATTACAGCTCTTGACTGTTGCTTCTGACATATCTTGCATTTCATTTTTCAAATTCTCTCTTGTATCAACTTGAGGTAGAAAACAGTCTTTTGGGATCATGGACTGAGGAAAGCTTGGTTTGCTTGCTAAAAGCCTTCTAGTGAAAATGTTCTTCCCCTCAGAAATAAAACAGTCAAGACTTTTAAATTTCCATTAATACATATGTAATTAAGATATCCCATTGCAGATAAAATAATACGCCCTCAGGGCTGTAAGCTGTAGTTGTTTCTATTTTATATGTCACAGTAAAAGCAAATATTGAATTCTGTGTAAATGGCTGTGTAACGTTTGTTAGCATTAGAAGGACCTACTTACTCTGGAGACTGTTTCTAAATCATTGGAAATGTCATGCAGTTTTCTTCCACTCATTGTCTATTTTCCCTTGTCTGATGTTTGTAGAAAACTCAATTGGCTGCCAGATGCAGTTGCCATTGATTAGATCAACTCCTGCATTTTTTTTCCCCCCAGTATTTAAAAGTTCCCTACTAGTTAGAAAATCCTGAATTACAAATGATAACTTGAAATTCTTGTAGCCATTGGATGTAGCATATTGGATTCATATTGCTGGAAGGTCTTCTGCTTAGGTCTCCAGTCTAGATGATGTATTTTATATGTTTGTCTTAATGTTTGGTTTACTGTGTATTTGACTTAGTATTTTAGTTTTGTGTCTGTGAGGGCATTTTAAAGCTTTTGAATCTCTTTTCAAGTTCAGGCAGAGAATGCAGGAGGAGAGTTTGTATCTAGGGACATGACTTGATGCTTTGAAGCCAGCTGGTGAAAATTGCTATACTTGCATCTCAAGGAGCATAGATCTGGTGTAATCTTACTCTGCAATTTCAAATTTCCCTTACAAGAAAGTCATGGCAGCAGAATTTTTATGCAAGGCTAGATAATTTTCTGTCTTCCAGAAGTCAATGTGAAAGGCAAAAGCTTGTCTAAATTCCTAGTTGTATGTGCTCTAATTTCACTTAAAATCAGTCTTTCCTTGAACTTGTACTTGTGCTGTTGGAAGGCAGTGTACAGCTTAAGCTGCATGGAACTGTGATCTAACTGTGGCTGTGTACCTTCAGTGAGCCATCTGAAGGATCTTGGGCTGGCTCCTGGAAGTTTGAAGTTGACAGTTGTCTAGCAACATCTTCCATTATAAAGGCTATTTCAGCCTTTAACGATATTCTGTTTTGCTTCAGAATGGAAGAATTTCGGCAAGTAAGTACATGTCTTAAGATATGGCTTCATGATGAGGCTGAGCTAGATTGAGTAGTTCCTGGTCTCTGAAGGGGGGGTGCCATTCTTCCTTTGTCTTGTCTCCTTTCCCATAAACTGATTCAACTTGTGAAGATGGCAAAAAAACACCAACAAAAAACCCCAAACAAACCTCATAAAAACACCCGATGAACCAAAATGAAACAGTCATTTCAGAAAACCAACCCTTGACAACTGAGTTAAATGTTTACTCTTACGATCAGGGAAACATCGGATCTAATGTAAGGCAGGGATGGTATAATGTCTAGTCAAAGTATTGTGAGAAGGGAAAGTGACATGAGCATGGTATCTCTCTGTTCTCCAAGCAGTTATACTCAAGCTGAGATTCAAATTGCAGCGGTCATGAGCAGACTTGGAGTTTTACTTCCTTTTCTCTTTGCTTCCTGAGGATCTGCTGTCAGGGAAAGCAAGCCTTTCCTCCACTCGTACTTCAAATAATGTCATTACATACCAGATAAAATTATCTGCCCCATATTATGCTGCTTCATATCTGGACTCATCAGCTGTTCACTTCTGTGCCATGTATTATTCTAGGAGATGAATGTTTAATATTTCTACAAGTGATTGTAGAGCACTTAAGTATGGCCTTGGTTAGGTCGCCATAATAGTCTTGAAACAGCCCTGGTTTATAGTTCTTCTGAATGTGTGAGGTGATCTAAAACTTTTGTAGGATAAAAAATCAGAATATCTCTCAACAATGGTGCCGAAATGCCTAGAGATGAATTTAGGTAAAGGCAAGCAATAGAGATCTATTGTAGAGCAGCTTTGAATTTAGAGAGCATCCTCATTCTTTTGTCAAAAAACCTACCTCAAAACCAACAGCAAAAAAACCTCCCCCCAAATCCCCTAGCGTAGCTCAATGCCGTTTGCATGGTGACTGTATGTTTATGCATGTTACAGTAAAATTCTTGTTACCGTTCTGTTTGAATGCAGTAAATTTCTTCCATCTGTCTACTGAGGAGTGTTTTTGAGTCCAGAAATAAGTACTCTAAAAATTTTGCTTGATCAGTATGTCCAGATCAGGACTGCAGGGTAATTAATGAAGTAGCCTATACAATAGAGTACATAGTAATCTTGCTGTTGATGACAATTCAGATCATAAACATCATTGGTATCCTCACTAGAGAGTAAGTATGCAGCTCAGAATGATGTATAATTGTGTAACATCAGGAGGGCTCAAAGTAGAGATCTGCCGCGTGCTTGCTCGCGGCGTCCCAGTGGCTTGTGACAGCTGTCCTGCAATGTGCTGAGAAACTTTGCTTACTACTAGGGCAATACACCAGAGAATATCTGCACAGAACACATCTATATTTTGGGGTTTTTTTTTCTTCTTTCTCTTCCCCCTCCCTCCTCTTTTTTTTTTTTTTTTTTTTTTTTTTTTTTCTGGAACCACTCAGCTCCAATTGTATGTGCCAGTACAAACTGAGGCAAGCTGAAATAGCCCATGCAGGTGTACCTTTTGGGAACTAGCTGTTATGTGAAGGTTGTAAAATAATTGTAGGCAGTCAAACTCTTGATTTTTATGGATGTGTTTAATTCATTAAATGATGAACCACTGCCTATGAAGGTTTCTGTGTTCCTTTGCTAAGGGAATAACATCTGCCCACATCTGGAGACTGTGTCCAGTTCTAGGCTCTTCAATACAAGAAAGATGAGCTACTGGGGAGGGTCCAGCATACAAGGATGATCAGGGGTCTGAAGCATCTCTCTTTTGAGGAGAGACTGCAGGAACTGGGCCTGTTTGGTCTGGAGGAGAGCAGACTGAGAGGGGATCTCATTAGTGCATGTAAATATCTCAAAGGTGGGTGCCAGGGGAATGGTGCCAGGCTCTTCAGTGGTGCCCAGTGACAGGACAAGGAGCAGTGGTCATAAACTAAAACACCAGAAGCTTCACCTCACCATGAGGAAGAACTTCTCTACACTGACGGTGGCAGAGCACTGGAACAGGCTGCCCATCTGGACACTCCCTCTCTGGAGACATTCAACACCCATCTGGACAAGTTCCTATGTAACCTGCTCTGAGTGGCCCTGCCTTGGCAGGGGGGGGTTGGACTTGATGATCTCCAGAGTTCGCTTCTAACCTTGATGATTCTGTGATCTCCTTAGAGGACTGGCTCATATTTGTGTGTAACAGAACACTTGTAGGAAGTGACTCTTCTTAATATGAGTTAGTAGGTTCCCATTTAAAAAGCTGAACAAAACCATCTGTAGTGGTATCTGTCATACTAACAGACAGCTTGTCATCCAACTTGCTCTGGCATGCTCCCCTATAATATTGCTTCCCCTCCTGACTCCCCTGTGACCTGGCTCCCTCCTCCCCTCTCCAAAATAAAGCCTCATTTAGCAGTGTTGTCTTACTGTCTCATGGGTATTTCTTGTGTATTGTGTATGGGTATTTCTTCTCTAAAGTGAGGTGCTTCGAATTCGATGGATGCTATCCTTTCAGATACATGATGAAACATGGTAGTGAGCTGGATTGGATTTTTTGAGCTATAGTGTTAGGAAAGATCATCATGTTCATTTTGTATAATTTGTTCATGCAAGGAAGGGTTAAGTTTAGGTTATGGATGTAGCTCGAACACCCTCCTAGCCCATCTCCCAGCGTTTTAATTACCAGTGCAAATCTCATGCCAGATCTACCAATTTACAGGGCTAGATGTGAGGGAATGTCAGTACGGCCTCTTTGCAAGCAAATGAGTGCTCAGTTTCCTTCTGCTGTCTGGCTAGGTTTGATAGCTCTGGTCTTAAGCTCATGATAAATCCTGTTGAGAGCATGGTTCTGCTCACTGCAGCCACTTAAGGAGAAATGTACTTGTGTTCTGGCATCTCAGAATAGCAGATTAAGCACAGCTCTGCCTGCTGGAGACTGCAGACCCTGCAGTAAGGCAGTTTACTGCCACTTCATGATAGACTTGGATTGTAATAGCACTCTCATTTGTGGCTTTAAAAATATATGCAGCTTGTTGGCGTCTTAAGGCTGGTGTTGCTGTAAGACGTGATGGGGGATATTTTTGCAGATTGATCCAGAAACTGGTCATAACAAGTGCTGTGAAAACTACTCTTCTAATCCATTGTTAACATTTTTGCATTCTTCCCCATGGTTAACAGAGGTTTTGGAATTAATTCAATTTAGTTGATTTTGAGGGGAATTTTTAATGGAAGCCTGTATTGCATACAAGGAAATCATGGACTCCATATTGCTTGTGTGAAAAGATTAAAAGTTCTGCAAAGAGCAAACAGCTCAGATGAAATCCTTCTTTTCTGTCTGGAGAATATATACATATTTTTTGGACCTGTCTTTCAAAAAAAGTACTTTTATAACCAGAGGTAAGCTCAGAAAAATGGAACTGGAAGAGGTATTAAAGGTGCAAATTAAGAAGGAACAATTGATGGAAAAGGTATATGTTTCATAATAGCTACTTATGTTTCTGTTTCTTCTTAAAACTCCCCAAAAAGCCCTCATACACTTCATAAGGATGCTTTTGCAGCATAAAGCATATGGTTGAAATACTGCTGCAGTACAAATAGTTTTGCTCTGAGTTCTCAGTGTTGTCACTGTACATGTTCAATGATAATTTTGAATATATTTGCCTACAGTTTGTTTTAGAATACTTGTGTAGCTAAGCATGTTGAGACAGTTACGGTTTGAAGTTGTGTTCTCCATCTAATGCGAAGCTTTTGCCTGGTATTTATTCTTTAATTCTTTGGTAAGAGCAGACACTTATTCACAAACTATTTTGATGTGGGACTTAAAAGACAAAAGCTTCCATCTGTTTGAAAAACAACTTGTTTAGATTTTAGAATATCGGGTTTTATAGCTTGGCTTTACATGGGCATGTTCTTTGCTTTCTAGCTTTTTTTCTTAAATGAATAAATCTTCCATGCTTATAATGAAAAAACTGAAGGTTTTTTATTTGGTTGACTACAGACTAGAAAGAGGTTTCAGTAAACTGCTTCAGAACAGTTTATTAAGTTTCTAAGCCAAGTAAATATTCTTTCCAAAATGTACCAAAATAAAGCAAGCAAAGGTGTGAGTCTCAGCCTCCCCCTCCCAACCCCCATCCCCTCCAATACCAAAGGAATAAACAGCCCTTCTTCCCTTTTCACCACCCTGCCTGCCTCAAGCTAAACAAACCAAATTCTAGATGCTGAAGTACTTCTAGTGCAGATTTATACTAAGGAGGACTGCATTCAAGTGTGGGAGAGCCAGCACAACAGAGTTCAGCATAGCTGGTTGGGTATTCATCTGAGTAGCTGAAGAAGTGTATGAGGAAAAGAATAGGTTTGGTTTAGCATGCTCAGTTGAGAAGAGGGCACTAAGATAGGATTTCAGATACAGTTTAACTGTGTTCTTCCTGTATGAGTCATTTAGTTTACTGTCATTTATGGAAAGCAACAGAGGGGCCTTCAATAGTTTGGAAGTGAAAAGATTCACAGGCATGTAAGAGTGAATGTCTGTTTTCAGAGTGGAAACAAACTACTTTTAAATTTTTGTCAGCACTGGCTGAGAATACGTGTGTTACACTTAGAATTTTCTGGACTGAGAGAGGTAGTGATGGGAGCTCAGTGTGGTCTTCTGATTTTTGAACTGCTAGGTGGTAAATATCATCTTTACAGTGCATTTCTTCATCTGGTGGTGCTTATCCTGAGTTTGTGACCAGTACGTTACTTGTCTTGGTGGCTGGGGTGGCACCAGTCGAGCTTTGTTACTAGTTTTCATCATCCAAGGAGTAGGAATGAAAGAATTAAAAAGATCAAGGAAGGCAGTGTTATGTCATGAAGGTTAAGTTATGCATAATGCCTTAAAGAGCCAGTTTTTCTATGTGTTATTTGATGAGACAAGGAGATTAAGGTATGTCAGTGATGAAGAGGGGAAGAGTGAAATGAAGCTCTGAATCTGTTGATCTGCTAGAGTGGAAGTTGCGTTGCGTTTTTGTAAGGCTGGCTTAAGGAAATAAAAAGTATAGCTACTCATATTGTGCCTGAAACAGGGAGCCATCATAGTCTGAAAGGAGACATGAAATGAATTTTAGCTAACAGCATGGCAGTTTTTATCTCAACAGCAGGGGGGAAAGAGGATTTCTTTAAGGAGCTCTGGTTTATTTTGCTAAACAAGAAGATATGGCTTTTGTAGGGAGGGGAAAAAAAAAAAAAACAAACCTAAAACAGAATTGCTTTGGAATGAGTGTTCAGTGAAAGGTCAGTAATACAGCTGTAAACCAACTTAGCAGATGTTTGACTTCTGGGTTGTTCTGTTCTGGGACCCAAAGTGCAAATGTGCTTTCATTTTGTAGTGCTAATGAAGTCTTGAATCAAAGCAAAAATTATAACCTTGGAGCTCTTCTTAGCTGCTGTTGATGCAGAAAGTGTTGTGTGGAACTCTGTTTCAGTCCTTTTTTGGTATTGTCAGAGCTGCAATTGAAAGCTTGCTGTCTTGCCCATTCTGCTTTTGCACGATCCCGAAGTAGCTGCAGTCTGTGCCTTGGGAGATGGGACTCACAGGGGAGCGATTGGCTGTGGGGCTGGGGAGCGATTTCCTGGAGTACATCTGTGTCAAGCAGAGCGAGCTAAAGCAGTCATGTATGCGCAGTCTCTGATCTCCTGGGAGGTTCATTACGGGGTCTTGTACAAGGACATTCACCACTTTTGCACATTAGCATGGAGGAAGCTCATCCAGGGAAGAAAATGCAACCTGTATGTAAACAGAGCTATATAACTTGATAATGGTTCGAATGTGCTTTTCTGCAAGTGGTATGTAGGAGCTGTGTCTCAGAATGGTGTGTTACCTTAGACTCACTGGTTGTGGGAAGAAATCTTTGAAAGATTTGGAGCTAGAAATAATACTTGCAGTAGAGATTTCTGTATTAGGGAGGATATTTTCTGTGTCGCAGGAATTGCTTAATCATAGTAACTGGCTTAATTCAGAAAGGAAGTGTGCTTTTACAATTATGAGAGTATACTAGATTTGCAGCATGTTTCAGTGTTTGCTGCTGTTGTGCTGCCGATGTTGTAGTTAGTTTTGTTCTTTTCCTCTGATGTGTGTGTGGTTTTTTGTTGTCTGCCCAGCTTCCCCCCATTTTGAGTCATCTTTTCTTAATTTAAAGGTTATTAAATGTGGCTTTCAGTAATTCTGTGCAGGTATAGCAGGGAATTTTCTGGTAAAGAATCTTGAAATAGCATATTCATTGTTCCTTCTGACAAAAATGAAATTAACTTAATGAGCTATGTAAGTGAAGTAAAATGATCACAGAGACAGTGTTTTCTTCAAACATCAGTGTCATAGCTACAAAACTATGGGGATTTCTATGGTGAAGGAGTGAACTCTCGTGTCAGCATTACAAGCTATTGTTTAGCTCTTGTACGGGGTAGTCTTTATCACTGCTGTTTAACTGCTGTAAGAGGGATTGCTACTTTAGAGTTCCTTGGAAACTAAAATCTATTGAATGGAATTTTCCTAAGCTGTAAAGCTTTAAAGACCTCTGGATTGGATTATATGAATTTTATAAGATGACCACTTAATTTTTCTATTATCTTGTGTGAACATAAGAAGTAAGAGTTTCATTTAGACATGTTAAAATACATGTGAATGCAGTGGTCTTGTTTGTTAGGGTCTCTGTAATACAGTGATCAGGTTTTGATTTTCATTGTGCTCTGGACACAGAACCCATTGGGCATGCCTAGAAGACTAGGCGAAAGTCTGAGGTGACTAGTTATGAAGATTCCTCTACTGCTTTTCTACCTGCAATTCTAGAAATCAAAATGAATGGAGCTATGAATTTGTTGAATGAAATTTAGTCTGTGAGGCAGTGATAAAATGCAACTTCGTAAAATGACTACTTTAATGTTAGATATGGAACTTGCTCTAGTGTGTCAGATTGGTGAGATTATTTGCTAAATTTATGCAGGTGGTAGATTTTTTTGGCTTGCCAAACACTCGGATTGAATTCAAACAGGCTTCTAATTTTAAGCAAATATTCTCTTGCATTTTAGTAATGCCTTAATATAAATCAAGGTATCCCTTTTTCTCGTGTCTGTTCTAATTCATTGATTTTTGGACAGATTTCCACTGTGTGCTATAGTTGACAGCCAGTCACTGCTATGACCACTCTATTGTTAGTGTTTATGCTTCCTCCTCTTCCTGACTTTTTCTCCCAATTTAATTTTGTCTTCTGATTAACATAAGCAGTTTGTGTTTACTGACCAAGGACTAGTGCCTGAGTTGTCTGGAACATGAGTTAACTTGCAGGTTATGATGCTCACTGAGACAGTGGCCTGCTAGAACCACTGAAATAAAGTTATTTATAAATATTAGATATTCAACTGTTCAGTAAACAAAATGTGAACGTGTTTAGAACTGCTTTTTTCCCCAGACTGTGGTGTGGTGTTTTTTTTGTGTGTGTGTGTTTTCTTTCTTTTAAAGTAGCACACATACATGTCTGTCTTCACTGTCCTCTACTAACAGTTTTGGAAAAGTAAAAGTAAATTACAACTTCTGGACAGCCCTATGGAAGTCTGTGTTGTCTATTGGACATACTTGTCCAAACAAGGTTTGTATAGCTCTTCTAGTTTTTTTGTTTGCTTTTTAGGTTTTGTTTGTTTGGGTTGTTTGTTTTTTTTTTTTTTTGTCAGTCTTCTAGAAGCAGATTGGTCAGATGTATTTAGTAGGGTAAGTTGAGCAGTTAATTAGAGGATTAGTAGGCTAGAAAAACTTCTCTAGGTATTCTAAGCTTCTTTGATTACAACTATGATGTTACTGAAATCTAAGCATCGAACCTTCCTGTGAGGATCCAAATATTGCTTTGATTAGGAGGAGTCTTCATTTACATGTGAGGATAGTTGTATTAATTAGTAATTGTATAACTACAGATAAGATTCACAGGAAGGGGGGGTGGTGGTGTAGGGGGTTGTGAGACCAAAACCTGTGAGCTGTACTACAGTCTGCTGCAGTGTGTGACCAGTGCCCACTACTATGGTAGCAGGGGGAAAAAGCTGCTGTTCCTGTGCAAATGAGACCATAGCAAATACAACCAAAGGGGAACCCATCAATATAGTATGCTTCCTATTTTAAACCTGGCGAGTGTTCTGGTTGTGAATTATTAATAATTTTAATCCATATATATTTAGAGGCAAAGCTATCTAAAAATTGTACGCTGACGAAATGAGATGGTGCCCATTTATATTTGGTACATTTTCCCTTGGCTGTTAGGTTGATTGCTTGATTTAGAACGGGTAGTGTTTCATCACTTTGGCAACTGATGAAGATACAGTATTGCTGTGTAGACCAGTACTAAGAATTTACTTCAAATGCATTTGTAGGATTCCTTGTGCAGTTCAGCTGAAGACTGTTCAATACCCTGAATAATCATAGAATGGTTTGGATTGGGAGAGACCTTAAAGATCGTGTAGTTCCAATACCCTCACTTACTACTATTTAGACAGAACTGTGATTTTTTTTCTTTTTGTATCCTGGCCGTCCTTCAAGGAGGCAGCAACCAGAGATGCCTGCCGTCTTGCCCACCATAGGCTCATCTTACCTCTGGTTTAAAAGCAGAATCAGTCTGACAGAGAAGTAAAATATATTATTTAGAATATATTTAGAACTTACTAAGTGCTGCTGTTGGCCATTCCTGCACGTGAACCACGTGAAAAAGCACTTCCCAGTTTACTCACTCTTAACTAAGGGTACTGAGTGCTCTGTATAGCAGTGGGAGACGCAGAGTGTAGACTTAGTGCTGATAATTGCCAAGAGGTAGAATGATAACCATTGAACTCTGCATGCAGTGTCACAGATGGCATTAATAAATACATTCATTTTCTGGTTTCTTTTCTTATGGCTTCCAGGGCTGCTGTGTCACTGATAGACTTGCAGTCCTACAAAATTAGGGGATAACACTGGTCTTGCCTGATATTTTTTTTCTTTTTACTTTTTATTTTTTCCTTAAAGTATTAGTGCCTAATGGCTTGCAGTTCTGAGAGACTGAATGGAGAAGAGGCTGTGTGTGCATTCTGTAAATCAGGGATATATTGTTTCCTGACTACGTGGAGTATTGTTTGTGCTTGAAATAGAAATGCAGGTTTCTGAAACAAAGCTTTTGGGAAATGCTGTTGTGAAAATGAATCATGAATGACCCTGCTGGTTCTTAATTAATCTGAACAATGTATTTCAGTAG